>NW_006921634.1:6608713-6638707 GCF_000298275.1 Orycteropus afer afer | reverse complement strand
ATGGGGAGGAAGTCGGAAGGGAGCTGTTGCATTGTGGTAAATTGTAGTCAATGTCATGAGATAAAGTGTATGTGAACTGCTGTATGGAAAGTGAATTTGCTGTGTAAATTTTTACCCAAATCACAATTAAAAAAAAAAAAGAAGAATGCTTTGCTCATCTTTGGAACTATGTTTCAAGAAGGATACCAACTATACATGATCATTCTGAAGAGAAGCAATATAAAATTAAAAATGGTTGGAGAAACTTGGGCTATTTAACCTGGGAAATATTCAGGTCTTGAGGTTGATGATCTATAGTGTACAAGATGAAAGCTTTGATTTCTGTCAACGGAATGGTTTTCAGTTTGTTTGGCATCATGGATTCTCTTTAAGAATCTGAGGAAAGCTGTAATTTGGACTCATTTTCAAAGAATTTAGGAACGTCCGTGGAGCCCACACCTGGGAAGGAAAGGAGGAAAGGGAAGGAGGGTATGTGGTGTTTTGTAAAGAATTCAGACTGATACATATTAAAGTTGGGGGAAAGTGTCATCACGTCTTCAATTTTTAATTGATTCAGAAAAAGGACATTTAAAGAGAATTCTGTTTACCTCTACTCTCCTTGACTACTGGGGTCCCAGCTTCAGGTAGGGAGGAAATGCTTTCGGTTCCTACCTCAGGGAGGCCCTGGACTATGACTTTTCTGTCCCTTTCACCACAGGACTGTCAAAACCAGTCTTAACCGTTTGCCCAGATCAACACACGTTCTTTGATTTAAAGATTCCATTTGCTTGTCTGAGTTCTGGCTTTTCTTCAGTTTTGGCCTGCTAATTGCTTCCTAATGCATTTGACTGCTGTGTTAGGCTGGATCCTCTAGAGAAGCAAAACCAGTAAAGCTTATATATATACAGAGAGAGAAATTTATCTTACAAAATGGCTCACACACTTATAGAAGCTGGCAAGTCCCAATGTCTTGGATCACTCGTTAAGCTGGAGGCTTTTCCCAACTCACGCAGCTGTAGGGTCTGATGAGCTCAAGGTTATCAGGCAGTATACCAGCTGTTGACTCCAGCGAATGACGAATCCAAGATCTCCAGGCTGAATGGTGGATTGTTTGCTCACAGACAATTGTAGGCAGCACAACAGGATCCTGATCCACAGAAGAGTGTCTCTTTTCCCAGGATGTCCATAAATATATTGGAAGTAGGCCACACCCCTAGGGAAACTCCCTTTCAATGGATTGGCAGCTCAGACCATATACAGCCAGTCCTATCATGGGAATAACCCACATCACAATTGCTTAAACCACACAGAATTGTGGTCCAGCCATGTTGACACACAGCTCCAACTATCACAACTGCTAACCGGAGGACTGGAGATTCAAACCCACTGGCCACTCCTCAGAAGGAAGGCTGGGCAATCTATTTCCATGGGATATCGCCTCGGAAACCCAAGGAGGGGTTGCTATGAGTCAAATCCGACTTGACAGCAGTGAGTTTGGTTTTGTTTTGTTTTTTGGTAATTGCTTCCTATATTACCAGCTCTTCTGTGCTCTTAAGAATGTACTTTGTTAATGTTTGGTAGCAGTTTAGGTTGTTTTTAACAGAAGTGTTTGTCTGAATAACATAGCATATGATGAAAAGAAACAGGTTTAATCCTCAGTTTCTTTATTTAAAACAGATACGTGGCTGTCTTCTTTATATCTAGGACTCTTAATGTCACATTTTGAACATGTTTTCACTTTCTAACATCAACTCCTTTCAAAACCACTATACTAATAATTTTATTTTCCTTTAAATTTTATTTTGTTGTTGCTGGGAATATACATAGCAAACCATACACCAATTCAACAGTTTCTACATATACCATTTAGTGACATTGATTGCATTTTTTGAGTTGTACAATCATTCTCACCCTCCTTTTCTGAGTTGTTCATCCCTCATTAGCATAAACTCACTGTCCCCTAAGGTGTCTATCTAATCTTTTGAGTTGCTGCTGTCAATTCAGTCCTATATAGATAGTTCTTCATACTTTTTTTTTCTTTTAATTGTGATTTGGGAGAATGTTTACAAAGCAAATTCACTTTCTATACTGCATTTCACATATACTTTGTCTCATGACATTGACTACAATATGTCTCTGTGCATACACAGCCCTTCTATTCTCCCATGATTTTTCTGTCCAAGGAGTGTATCTACCTAGTGTAAATATTCAACTCATATGCCTGTCTTTTGTTTGGCTGGAAGCCACAGGAGTGGGTTCAATTTCAGACCTGCAGGACAGCTAGGGGCCATAGTCTCAGTGGTTCCATCAGGCTCTATCAGACCAGCAAACCTGGTCCCTTTTTTTTTTTCCAAATGATTTTGAGTTTTGTTCCACATTGTTCTCCCACTCTGTCCAGGATCTCCTACATAGATCCCCCTCCAAGTGGTTGACAGTGGTAGCCGGGCACTATCTAGTTCTTCTGGTCTCATAGTTGTATAGGCTGAGGATAACATGGTGTACCAGTCGCTTGGACTAATTGTTTCTGTGAATATTTGGTATTCTTCGTTCTCCTTTGCTCTGGATGAGGAGAGACCCATCGCTGCATCTAGGTGACTGCTTGCAAGCTTTTAAGATCCCAGTCGCTACTTGCCAAAGTAGGAGGTAGACCAATGTTTTGTGTAAATAATGTATGTTATGCCAATTGAGCTTGATGTCCCCCTGCGACTATGGACCTGAGCCCACAGATCCAACTCCTTGCTCCTTTTGGGTAGCTGGCTGTGCCCAAGTAGTGACTACAACCTTGTTCTTTGTCAGCTCCACTATACACCTGACAATTCTTACAGAATATAGCAGTACACTTGTAGAAACATTGTCTGCCAACCCTACATATGGTCTTGGGCACACTCCCCCCTGCATAGACATACCTAGTAGTTAAGCCTGTCCACCCATTTATCCATCCAGATAGCCATGTTTGCTTTCACTGACAACACATTATATGTGCAAAAAGGTTCATCTTTATTGTCTGTACCTCCCTTGTACTTGTCTATGTCTTCCTCTTCTTCAATGCCACCATGCTGATAACTCAGTTTGGTACATTGCCTTTCTCTTCACCCAAATCAATACTTGTCTCTACCTATCAAACAGTGTTCCCTACTCTCCCCTCCCAGCCCTGGTAACCAAACAAAGAAAATTTCCTTCCATTTATAAACCTTTCCTTGACTTTTTATAATAATGGACTAATACAATATTTGTGCTTCTGTGATTGACTTATTTCACTCAGCATAATGTCCTTCAAGTTCATCCACATTATGCAGTGTTTTGCAGATTCTATGTTATTCTTTAGGGTTTGCAAAAATGGCAAGGAGGCCACCTGTTCTGACCTCTTCTAACCCCACAGGAGGAAGGCAGAATCACCATCAATTGCCCAAGGCCTATTCCTGCCTGGCCAGACATGCTGCCTCCCTTCAGCCCTTTCTCCAACTGTTCCTCCCAAAGCACTCACCACCTCTCTCCTGGGTTCGATAATTCGCTGCAGTGGCCACACAGAACTCACAGATTATGGGGTTATTAGGGAAACACCAGGCTACAACTCAAGTTCAGGAAAAACGCTCAGTCTCTCTCTCAGCCCACCATCTCTCAGCCAAGTCTCTCACAGTCTCTCCCCCAGCAGTGCATGTCCCTCGGTGTCTTACTCAGCAATGCGTGTCTCTTGTGTCTCTTTCCCAGCAGTACGGGTCTCTTTCCGGGCGCATGTCTCTTTCAGCAGCACGTCTTCCTCAACCAGCAGTCAGAGAGAGAGTTCTGCCTCTAGGAGGCCTCCTTTTGAGCCTGGCAGGGTGGTCAAACTAGCCAATCATAGCATCAGAACTCTAAGCACTTGAGAGAGAGTGGGCACCTCCCAGAACATTGTTTTGTGCCACTCCCAACAGAAATACTCCAGGTGGACAACTTCAGCAATCAGGAGCTCCTCAGTTGCTCATAGAAAATCTCACCTTGGAGTTTACAAAGACTTATGGGTAGAAAAGCCACACTAAGTAATTTACTACACCACAGGGTTGCATAGTATTCCATTGTGTATGTATCATAGTTTGGTTATCCATTCCTCAGTTGATGGACTCCTAGGTTGTTTCCGTCTTTTGGCTATTGTGAATAGTGCTGCGATGAACATGGGTGTGCATATGTCTGTTCTTGTCCTGGCTCTCACTTCTTTAGGTCAATCCTATATAGATAGTTCTTAAGAGAGCATAATTATCAAGGCAGACGTTTTGTACTAGTTAGCTAAACTATTGTTTGGCTGTAAGAAGATTTAATGTTTTTGGTTTAAGGTTTAAAGATTATTTCAGGATGATAGTTACAGGGGTTTATCTACTTTACATGCCTCCAAAAAGTCCAGAGGTCATAAGAATTTGAAATTCTGTTCTGCATTTTTCCACTTTGATCAGGGTTCTTCTATGGAATCTTTGATCCAAATATCTGGTTCTTCTGGCCTCATGGCAAAGGAGACAGTTTTTCATTAAGACATTTAGCCACACATTCTATATCCTCTTCCTATTCCTGATTCTTCTTCTTCCTCTGTTGTTCCAGGTGAATAGATAAAATTATTGTGCTGTTGTGCCAGTGAAATTTTCAAAGACATTTCTTAATGACTAATTCTGTGTTACTGATTATGGGAAATAAATTTATTACTTGTGTAGAAAAGCAAGTGACCATTTATGGTGCTTTAAAGATTGCACAAGTTGCCATGACTGGATCATTTTTTGTAAGTAATAATATGCATCAGTGAAAAGAGGCTATATAAATAAACCAATTCAGAATAAAGGCTTAGTAGTTTATTTAAAAAAAAAATCAGCCGTTGAAAGCCCTGTGGAGCACAGTTCTACTATGACACAAGAGTTCACCATGAGTCAGAGGTGACTCGAGGACAACTGGAGACAAAAAGTCATCCAAATCAATATGAAGCTTAAGTTTCCTGACTTGTGTTTCAGGCAAAAATTTGTGTTGCCTTTTGTAGCAGAGAATTGTGGTTAAGGACTGGAACTGTGGCGTCACACCTAGTCTAGTAGGCTAGCTCTTCACCTGGCTGCCCAGTGCTCTTGCACTATAAGACACTGGGAGAACAGAATCTGCATCATTCTTGTTCATTGTGTGATGGGGGCTGGCAGATAGTGAACCCTTGAGAATGACTGAATAAAAGTTATATATAAAGTCAAGAGCATGATTCTGAAGTCAGAAAGACCTTGGTTTGCATTCTGACACCTCAGTTTACTAGCTGTTTGGCCTGCAGCAGTTTACTTAAGCTTTCTATCTCTGTGCCTCAATGTCCTAATCTATAAGATGGGTTATTGATTACATCTACCTCATTCGATTACTTTAAAGATTAATAAGAAATTGCATATGAAGTATGTAGCACAGTGTCTCTCTGTATTAAGCCTTCAGCAAGTGTAAACTGTTGTTACTCTATAAACCTGAGCTTTAATATTGCGTATAGAGTAGTTACAGATGTTAAATGAGTATATTATATATAGTACTGAGTACAGCACCTAATAACTTAACAGATGATTGCTGCTGTTTGTATTAGTGGCAGTTTTTTCAATAAATTTATGAATGTAGATATTTTATAAATCATTGGTCTTAATTTGTCTTTGATTTAATGGCTTTTCCAATATAGCTGATTACTATTAATATTGGACTCCTTTTTGATAAATGAAACTGATTTTTTTATTAGAAATTTGTGAAACATTCTTTATCAGGTTAGAACGAGTATTTTATATGTGACAAAATAACCACAGGGTCATAACTATACTGGTCATCACTCTGGGACAGAAGCAACTTTAAAACTATAACATCTAGATTCATACTATAAATGAAAAATGGAAAGATAAAGTTCAAATTCTATTATAACAAGCTGCATGACGTATGAAGATTATACTATTGGAATTTTATTGAGAAAAGTAGAAATTTTAGCCTGCAGTGATTGTAAATAAAAAAGTTGACAGCTGAGATTTTTTCTGTTTAAGTTGACTGTGACTGAGGGAATTAAACACCTCTTAAGCCTTTGATTATGTTTTCCACTCTGGCTACCATCTACCGCATCTATTGTTACTTCTGATAACGGCATTTATTGGAAGGCTTACTCCCTGCTAGACACTTGCCCATGCAATTTACACGAACTACCTATTATCCTTTGAACAGTTTTCTGCATGAAGTATTTACATTATTTTACAGGTGAGGAAACTGAGACTTAAAGAAGCCAGAGAACTTAGCCAGTAGTCACTCAGCTAGTAAGTCACTGAGTTTCACTCAAAACCAGAGCTCTTAATCACAGTTTGTTGTCTTTCTAACAAAACTCAGCCCTTAGTTTTCTGATGAAGTTTATTTATTCCACATTTTTTCATCTTTTGCTATCCAGGAAATGAAAAGAGAGGAGTATTCTTATCGTAGATCTCAGAGTCTGACGAAGCATTTAGTGAATAAATACTGAGCAGAAGTATTCCTTGGGAGCATCATGATCACTGGCTCTTGTGTTCCGTTGCCCAGTTTTGCCTTTTGAGTGGAGGAGGGTGTGAGAATAGTTATTAAGTAGGGCTGAAGCACTCTGCTCCTGCCTTGCCTTTTCCTTCTTGGGTAGACATCACATGACTGGGGATAGAACCTGGACTAGGAAGAATGAGTAAATCATAAAGTTGAGGCCTAGCTAGATTTCCCTGAGGTTTCCTGACGAGGAAAAATTTTGATTTTGCAAGATATTTTGAGTGATTGCCTTTTTCAAGTCTTCTGTCTTTCTTTCTCTCCGAGCGCTGTTTGATTTGGGGAATTGTCTTGGAAGAGATATTTTTAAATACAGTGAAACCTGTGACAGTCAGAAGTCACTGGGACTGCCTTGCTTCTCCAGGTCTTACAAGTTTTCCACTTTTGGCAGAGTGCAGCCTTACCATCTTGCCATTGCTCTTTTTAGTAGAAAATATTTTGAGTTATCCTTCTGACAGGTTTCTGTCTTACACATGTTCCAGCTTTCACAGATTTTACTGTATTAGCAAACTGATAAGGCTTAAGCAAAAATCAACCTGTAATTGACTGAGATTTATTCTAGGCTTTGGTCTCAAGAGGTAAGATAAAGAGCTAGCTAAGCTTTAAGTTTCTAGCCACGTTTATAAAGCTAAAAATGTTAAGGATTCTAAGGAAAGTTTTATAATGGAATGAATGTATGCTGTTTTCTGGAATTCCCCTTCTGGTATGTCTTCCTTCTGGTATTGAATATCATTATATTTATATCTGGATTCCTTTTGCCACTTAACACTTTCACAATACTCTGGCTTGTGCCTAAACGGCTAAAACTAGACCTGAACTCACTGAAGGGTGAAAATCTAAGGACCCCTGTATTCCTAACTATAGGTTTAAGTTAGATCCTTAATTGAAGAGCCTTATGCTCTTCTTAAGAATTCCAAAAAAAGACTTTCGGTAAGATGGAGGAATAGGCAGACAAGCGACACAGACCTTCTTCGACAAAGAAAAGAAAAACCAATTGACCGAGATACGGAAGATCACCTGGAGCCCTGAGCTTTGAAAGAAACTGTACAGAAGTGGATTAGGCACCAACTCGTAGAAAAACCTGAACGAAAACAGTGAGTACAGTTCTAATAAAATAGAGGAGGAGCTCTGGTAGCGTAGTGCCTAAGGCACTTGACTGCTAACCAGAAGGCTGCTGGTTCAAACCCACTAGCCACTCCTCGGATGGAAGGTTGAGCAGTCTACTTCCGTAGTGATACTACCTTGGAAACCCAAGGAGTGGTCGCTATGAGTTGGGGATGACTCAATGCATAACAACAACAATAACAATAATAGGGTAGAGGAGATCAGGAAGTTCCTACTGAAATCACAAAGCTCCAAATACAGCCACAGGGAAGGAATTCATAGACTACAAAGTAGGAAGATAATAGGATTGGTTCTTTCTGGATAGTCTTCATGAATGAAGCCTATTTGAAGTTTATCATTAATGTATTCAGAATTCAGTCAGTTAGATGATCAGATTTTATCCTTCAGGTATTTTTCTGCAAAATATTTTTTTGTGTGGGTGTATTTGTACCCCCCACATATAGTTGTTGTTGTTGTTGTTGTGTGCCATCGAGTCGGCCCCAACTCATAGTGACCCCTCCTTGGGTTTCCGAGGCAGTACCACTACGGAAGTAGGATTGCCCAACCTTCCATATGGTAGTTCTGTAAATACTCTGGGAAATCATGAGACTGGCAGCTAGTCATTGGGCTATTTGAACAAATAATTCCACCTCCCTCCAAATTTAAAAATATGTAAATGGTTTTATAATTACTCATCATGGCCGCCTGCAGAGAGGACTTAGAAAATCTCCTGCTAAAGAAGTGTGCAGATTTTTAAGTTATTTTAAAAATTACTTAAGAGATGTTCCATCCTTTTTATCCTAGCCTTTAAATCTACAAGACAGCAGCCCTCTCGAAATGTTCCTACTAAGAATTATTCTGAGGTAAGTATTGTATTTTAATAATTTATTTCCTTCATTATGAATTGTTAATTCTTTGATCTACAAAATAAAGAAGAAAAAGTGTAGAATATTAAAGCTTGAAAGAACATTGTTGATCAGTCAAACCAGAGGGCTTCTAGGATTTGAATTTTTGTTTTGTTTTCTTTTTAAAATAATAGGTTATGTGATTGGAAATAAATAAATGTATATGTACATGAATATTTTTATGAATAACAGTGTTGAATCAAGAGGGTCCAAGCATGCAATACTAATATTGAAGGTGAGTTCGGTGCTCATATAGGTTTTATTTATATCTGGATTCCTTTTGCCACTTACACTTTCACAATACTCTGGCTTGTGCCTAAACAGCTGAAACTAGACCTGAACCCAGTAAAGGGTGAAAATCTAAGGACCTCTGTATTCCTAACTATAGATTAAAGTTAGATCCTTAACTGAAGAGCCTTATGCTCTTCTTAAGAATTCCAAAAAAAGACTTCCAGTAAGATGGAGGAATAGGCAGACATGTGACACAGACCTTCTTCAACAAAGAAAAGAAAAACCAATTGACCGAGATACAGAAGGTAATCCTGGAGCCCTGAGCTTTGAAAGAAACTATACAGAAGTGTGTTAGGCACCACTCGTGGAAAAACCTGAACAAAAACTGAGTACAGAGATGGTTGGAGCTGCGGACTGTCAGCTACTCTGATGGGACCAACAGCCTGAATATTTCCAAGTGGTGTTGGGACCTGAAAATTGACCTAAAGATCAGACCTGGTCACCAAAGGCTGCAGGGACAACTGCGCTGGTGGCCTTTGTCTAGGAAGGGAAACAGCAAGGTGGGAGACAACCTGAGCTGTTGACTTTCGACTGTCCGAAGGGTGCAGCCATTTTGATTGTTTATACATGGCAGCCATTTTGGATGTTTACAGTGACTGAGGGCACAGCCATTTTGAATGTTTGTAAGTGGCAGCCATTGTGGATATTTAAAGTGATCGAGGGTGCAGCCATTTTGAAACTTTACAAGTGGCAACCATTTTGGATTTTAAGATGATAGCATTCTCATTCGGATTCCAGGGACCTAAGAATAGGCTCTGTTTGCCAAGGTCGGCAAGGGCATATGAAGGCTGACAACAGGAAAGGAGACAGGTGGTGATTGTATAAGTGCTGCCCAATAGCAAACGGAGGAGCACAGCACTATACCCTGCTTGTGTAGATAACATACAAACAAAACAAAGAAAATGAAAATCGTGGGCAAGTCACTCCAACATACGATCTCCAATTAAATATAAACACAAAAACATTACAATGCCTCGGAGACAACAGAGCATCACAGTCCACACAAAGAAGCAAGATAAAGCAGGAGAAACAAGGGACCAGGATACAAACCTAAAACATATCCCTGAGGAAGACACAGCATTGGAAGTCCCTGAGAAGGAATTCAAAGAATTATATTTAGGTATCTTCAACGTATTGAGAGACAGATCAAGGAAAACACAGAGAAAACCTACAACAATTTCAAAAGACGATATAAGAACAAAATGACAAAATAAATGAAAAATTAGAAATGATATAAAATCTACACACTAATTCAGAAGATTAATACTTAATTTTCAGAAATAGATAAGACATTGATTGAACAAAGGAGCAGAATTGAATCAATGGAAGACAGAATTAGGGAGATTGAAGGCAAACACCCAAACACTTCTTTGGAAAGGGATAAATCAGAAAAAAGAGCAAAACGAAATGAAGAAAGCCTAAGGTTCAAGTGGGATACCATCAAAAGGAATAACCTACGTGTAATCGGAATTCCAAAACAGGAAGGCACAAATAAAACCACAGAGAAAACTGCCGATGATTTGTTGGAAGAGAATTTGCCTGATGAAAGATGTGAAATATATTCAGGAAGATGAGAGTATATTCAGGAAGTCCAACAAACCCCAAACAGGATACACCCCAAAAGAAAATCACCCAGACATATCATCAAACTCACCAAAACCAAAGACAAAGAATCCTAAAAGCAGCATGGGAAAAATGAAAAGTTACCTACGGGGGCAACCAATAAGACTAAGCTCAGATTTCTCAAGAGAAACCATGCAGGCAAGAAGACAATAGGATGGTATATATAAAACACTGAAAGAGAAAAATTTCCAACCAAGAATTATGTACCCAGCAAAACTGTCCCTCACATATGATGGTGAAATTAGGACATTTCCAGATAAGCAGAAATTAAAGGAATTTGTTACAAGCAGACTAACCTTACAACAGATGCTAACGGGAGCCCTTTGGACAGAGAAGCAACAACAGCCAACAACTGACCATTAACACACATGATTTAACCCAGAAACCAACCCAACTATGGAAGTATCCAAAGTAAATAAGCCTACAAGATTGTAAACAGGGAGCTAGAGACATCAGTTGACAAATGATGACAACTACAAACCAAAAAGAAGGAAAAAACTGTGTCATTACAGAATTTGTAGATGGTAGGGAAGTCAAGACAACTGCAAGATAGAACGGACTGTTCTAAACTTGAGAAGAAAACTAAATCACAGGGTAACCTCAAAGAAAATTGATAAAGCTTCACATCACAAAAGAGGACCGGCATTTATATTCAGCAAATACTAAAATAAAACAATGAAGGAAGTGATAACATGATTCATAAACAAAACAAGCTCAGCATAGAAAATTATATGGAACAAAGAAATCAACACCACAAAAAAGCACATAACAAAAATGACAGCAACAAATTCATATTTGCCAATAATTACATGTCTGGCAAGGGACCTATCTCTAAGATTTATAGCGGAAGAGTGGATGACCAAACTATGGCACATACACATAATGGAATGCTATGCAGCACTAAGGAATAATGTAGAGTCTGCAAAACACTGCATAATATTGATGAACTTGGAGGACATTATGCTGCATGACATAAGTCAGTCACAGAAGGGCAAATATAGTTTTAGTATTAGACAAATATAGTTGTTGAGGAGGGTCAAGGAAAAGTTTATATATAGAGGGAAACTTTCTTTGTTGGTTACCAGAGGTGGGAGGGGGAGGGAGGGAACACTGCAAAAAAAAAAAAAAAAAATTCATTGATCCAGGTCACTTTAATTTTGTGTATTTTACTGTATATAAATTATATTTCAATAAAATGCAAAAGAAAAAAAAAATGCCAAGAAAAGTCCAGTATGGGCTTGACTCTTACTACCTTGCTCACAAAACCCATGTATTTTAACTCCTGACTCTTCCATTTCAATCACAGTTTCTCAGTAATGGCACTATTGACATTTTGGTTCAGATATTTCTTAGTTGTAGGGCCTGTCCTGTGCATTGTGAAAGGCTAAGCAGAATCCTTGGCCTCCACCCACTAGATGCCAGCAGCAACCCTTCCCCTAGTCATGACAGTCATAGATGTCTCCAGATCTTGCCACATGTCCTCAGAGTGGAGAGTGGGGTATAAAATGACTCCCATTTGGGAACTACAGCTCTATATCATACTTCCCCAGTAGCCTTTTCTCATATTTCATTCCTCTAGACACAAATGGGTGCTAACAATCAACATATCCGATTAAATCTGTCTTGATTCAAATCTTGTTCTTCTATTTGTCTTAACATCATCTTTTTTTTAATCTGTTATCCACTTATAACAGTGCTAACTTTTATCCTTAGCTCTGTTTAATTGTTTAATCTGCTTAATTATTTGCAATCAACTGTTGTCCAGCTATTGCTTCAAGATTCATCTATCTGAACCCAAAGTTGGTATCATATATGCAAAGTAGCTTCCCTTTTAGATTTTTTTCTATCATAAGACAAGAACATGAGTTCAAAAAGAGCCAAGTCATGCCACATTAGCTTTCTCTTTCCATTTTTTGATTGAGATTACACAGTGGTAGATCAGGGAGATGTTGAATGCATTTGATTCCTTCAAGGTGCTTAAGACAATCTCCTTATAATAGTTTATGAACAAAACACAGAAATATGGTCTGGATTCATAGCTTCTTGGACAACTGTGTTTCATGACTTGGTTAATCATTCAGTGTCAGACTGGAAGAGAGGTCTTGGATGTTCTATTTTAGTGCTCTGTCATTGGATTCATTCTCATCTGCACTTTTTGTCAACAGTTAGATAAAAACATAGTGTTTTTCAATGTCAGGATAACCATAATGTAGAGGAATAGTTAGGATTTTGGATAATAGAATCAAGAGTCAGAAATACCTTCATTGGGACTTTAAAAATGGTATTTAACAGGGACAAATATGACAGAAATAAAATATACAGTACTTCCAACATGGTCTCATACCTCATTTAAAATTGGAGCCTGAACTTCGATGGTCTAACTTTCATTAGGATCCAAGAAGAAAACTGCAGGGCACTGTCTGCACATAAGCCTTTGGAAGCCATTTACCGATCTAACTGGCTGTTATTTTAGATACAGGCTCCTGTGATGGCCTGAAGAGAAGTGCGCTAAGACCTGTAGGGTAGAAGACCAGTTGTGAATGAAAATGACATTGGAGGGAGGGCAGGGCTGAGCTTTGATTTAAGTAGGTGCTGCTTACATGGCTTCTGCCTCCTTACAGCTTTTTAGTATATTTTTAAAAAGCACTTTTAAGATCCAGTTATTAACCATTTTTATTGAGATGGTTCCATTCCCACAAAAACCGTCTGCTGTATTGTTTTCCCCCTTAGGTGATTGAGATGGATGAGTCAGACATGGAAGAAGACATTTTTCCTACCTCCTCAAAAACAGATCAGAGGTAGGTCAGTGATTTCCTGCTAAAATAAACATCTGAAAATTTTAAAAACGATTCAGAATTCCACAGCCACACATTTTTCTGTGCTATAGAAATTTAACAGATTTATTTTCAGCTAGTAAGGTCTGTGGAGAGAGGAACAAAAATAACCAAGGAGCTATGCCATAGAGTCCATACAACATTATTAGAAGTATTTTTTATTAAAAAATTTAAATAACCTGTGCTCTGTTTCCTTTTGTCTGTGTTACCCAGTGATTTCCTCAATAGAGGACTATATTCTTCCCAGTTAACAGAAAATAGTTTTGTATTGAATATTTGACTTCAGCTATTCTTCATTACCGTATCTTTGTATACTTCATTACACATGGTGCTGTGCTGACCACTACAAAGATCACATGGAGTGACTTTGCCTTCAGAGCCCCTATATACTTTCCTTGTTTGTTTGTCTGTTGCTGCAAGGCTTGACTTGGTGTACTTCTGACTTTTTCTTCTACCTGTTAACACTTCAGGTAAATTCTGCTTAATTAAAACTCAGTTAATGAAGATTTCTACATAAGAAAATTATCAACATCCTTGTTTGTATGCTTGTTTTCTGTGTTAGCATTGATAAGGGACATAAATGTTTTAATATGGTTACTGCCTCCAGACAACTTGAATTATAGTGAAAAGAGAGAGAAACGTATTTGAACCGGTTAAAGGATAATTGAGTCAGTACATAAGTAGGTATGAAATTTTGTGGTACAGACTATATATGAATGCTTATTAAAAAAAGAAAAACCAAACCAAACCCACTGCTATAGAGTTGATGCTGACTCATAGTGACCTGCATTGGGTCTCCAAGGTGATAAATCTTTACTGAAGTAGGTTGCCCCAGCTTCCTTCTATGGAGCAGCTGGTGGATTTGAACTGCCAACCTTCTGGTTAGCTGTTAAATAAATGCCTTAGGCACTGTGCCACCAAAGTTCCTTAAGCTTATAGACACTCAGAAAAAGGAGCCAGGAATATGGGAAAAACTAGTAGAAGAAAAAGCTTCACGGAGGAGATAAATTTTACCTGGGGCTTTAAAGATAGGAATTATTTGTGTTAGTGGGGTAGAGAGTGGTGATTCCAGCTGACAGTAATGACTTGAGCAAGAGTTTTAAAAATAAGGGGGAGGTTGAGGAAAAGACTATACATTGGTATTTCTCAAACACTTATTTTATTATTTCAGTTTTTTTCATTACATAAAGAGAAAAACTAGACCTGGTTTAAATTAATTAATTAAAATAAGATACATTTAATATCTCCCTTATGAAAGAAATTAAATACTAAATGAGATTTTGTCAGGCAAAAATGAGTTTATGAAACTAAAAACCATTGTAATATCTAAGATTTTTCACCTCCCCCAATATTTTGGTTACCCAGTGCCACTCTGACAAGAATATACCACAAATTGGATGGCTTTAACAAACAGGAGTTTATTCTCTTAGTTTGGAGGATTTAAATCTGAGTTTAAGGTGCCAGTCTTTAGGAGCTGGGTGAAAGCCCTTCAACCTTGGGCTCCAGCTTTGCCTCCTGCTCCCAGCCTACTGAAGCTGGAGGCTTTTCTTCACTCAGACAGCTGCTGACTGCTGAGACTGACAATCCCAAGTTTGACAAGTAAAAAGGCATAGTCCCGATGTTATCAAACCACACGTCAGACCATTAATTCAAGTCCGTTGAAAGTCCCAAGGTCGGCAGAGCATGGTAGGCTGGTGAACAACGACTCAGTTACATGCAGAGTTCAAGCATGCCATAAACTAGAGACCATTCCCAAAGCTGCTGCTTATATATGGGAAGCAGACCACATCCGTAAAGCAGCTACTCAGCAACTCCAATAGATTCCACCATGGAGTTAATTACCAGTCTTAACCATGAGGAATAACTACCACCAGCTGCCCAGCCACTCAACCAGGTCCAGCCAAATTGACACACAAACTTAACTGCCACACCCAAGAACTAATTTTTATCTTTTGAGATGATATTGACCCCATTGAGAATGTATGATTTATGTGAATTAAGAGTTTGTGTTTGAAAATTGGAAAATATAGTTCCATATCTGCTTATTTATTCAATTAAATATTATGCTAGATACTGGAGGTAGGTGAAAGAAATGTTCTTTCCTTCAAGGAATTTACTCTTTAGTGGTATGCTAATTAGAGGATACTACAATCTACCAAGATAAATGTTTTATTCATGTGTAGTGAAATCTGCAGATAGTTGAGGTATGAGTCCACCCAGAGGGAGCTCAGAAGAAAGGCCTGGCAAACCATTTCAGCTGTTAAAAGCCCTCTGGAGCACAGTTCTACTCTGACACACGTGGGGTCACCATTAGTCAGAATCAACTTGACAGGAACTGATTTAATGAAGTCTGAAAGAAGTACTAGTGACTTTCTGGAAAAGGTCACAAAAAAGGTAACATTTGAGCTGATGATCAATAGATGTATAAGAATGCTTAGATGGACATGAACAAGGTACAGTAATAAACAGTAGTGTCAGAGGTAGCTGATACATACTTGATCAGGGAAAGCTTCTGAGGAGGTTAAGCTGAAATTTTAAGGACAGGAGAGAGTTGACCTTGCAAAAAGCAGAGGGAAAAGCATATGCAAAGATTCTTGAGAAAGAAACAAGCTTTGTGTAATCTAGGAGATAATTGAAGTGGCAAAATATGGTGGAAAGAGAAGTGATAAGAGGTTGGAGAAAGAGGCAGGGATAAATCATGAGGAGGAACAAGTGAGCATGGTAAGCATTTTATCACCAATGTGGTGGGAAGTCACTGGAGGATTTCCGAAGAGCAGTCCATGATCTGATTCACATTTATAAAGGATCCTTGTGCTTGTAGGAGGTTAAGAGTTGAAACAGACCAGCTAGAAAGGAGGCTATTGTAGATAGTCCAGGTGAGAGAAATGATAGATGCTTGCACCAGAGTGGTGGTGGCAGAAATGGAGAGAAAAGATGGTTTCCGGATACATTTGGAAGTACCCATGGCAGAACTTGGGATGGATGGACTATTTGGAGTGAGCAATCATATTTAATTTCCAGGTTACTTGCTTGAGCATTTAGATAGTGCTCAGGAGCAGGAGATAAAGAAAAAAAAGAAAGAAGAAATAAACACATTTGAAGGGGACAGTACGCAGGCAATTAAAAGATCTATTTTAAACATGTAAAATTTGAGGTGCCTATGCTATTTTCAGGAGCTCTGGTAGCATAGTGCCTAAGGTACTTGACTGTTAACCAGAAGGCTGGTGGTTCAAACCCACCAGCCACTCCTCAGAAGGAAGATTGGGCAATCTGCTTCTATAGTGATACTGCCTTGGAAACCCAAGGAGGGGTCGCTGTGAGTCGGGTCCAACTTGATGGCACATAACAACAACATGCTATTTTCAGGAGGGGATAGTTCCATAATGGGCATAATGGACAGTTGGGTATGTGATTCCAGAAGTTGGATAAGAGGTTTAAACTAGTACTTAAATTTACTTCTCAATAGCATATAGATGGTATGTATAGACTGAAATGGGTAGGATCACTTTGAAAAAGAAAGAGGGACAAAGGTTCATGTTCTAATCCTGGACTTTGAGCTTTTAGTGCTTACATATATTAGAAGTTGAAGCAACAAGAAGGACATTTGGAAAATTCAGGTGAGTATAGAGTTGCAGGAGCCAATTCTGGCCTTTGTAGAAAGAGTACGAAAAAAATTATAAACCATGATGTGCACAGCTGCAGGTTGGTTGTTATATTTGTGGTAGGCAGTTGAAAGAGTTCTTTTAGCCCCTATAAAGATTTACTTGAATTTCAGGCTGTTATATCTAAAGTCAGTTACCAGGTTACAAATGTCCGGCTTACATACAACCTGTAGATTTAGGAACCAACCTCTGTAAAGCCTATTAAAAATTTGAGGTACATGCTATAGTTTGTAATAACACACGGGTGCTACTTTGCAATGCACATCAAAACATTATTATTACTATATTATTATGTTAAAGATGTTTTAGTGTAGCTGGAAGTGATTTACTGGAAGACTATTGGGATATCTGTCATTGAAGGAAGAGTCCCTTTCAAAATACTTGTTTGGTTGTTCTTGCCTTTGTAAATGAAAACATGCACATATTATCAGGCCAGATTCTGCACCACCACCACCCCCAGTAGTGGATCAATAGTTGAGCAGAATATTCGCTAATATAGGGCCTTATTTTTTCACTGGGGGGACAGTTGTGGTTTGGTGGGAGAATTCTCACCTTTCGTGCAGGAGACCCAGGTTCAATATTCAGCCTAGTGCATCTCACAAACAGCCACTGCGCTGTCAGTAAGGACTTGCTTACTGAAGTGATGCTGAACAGATTTCAGTGGAACATCAGACTAAAATGGACCAGAAGGGAAGAAACTGGCATCTATGTCTGAAAGTCAGCCAGTGAAAACCCTGTGGATCACAGTGGCCCAGTCCACACAGATCCTGAGTATAGCATAGGACCAGGCAGCATTTCATTCCATGGGGTGTGGGCTTTCTATGGGTCGGACGCTGACTTGATGACAGCTAATAGCAACAGTTTCTTTGATTATTGGAACAAATAGAAGTACCTTTTTGGCATGTTGATATATATTTAAAGGCATCAATGAAAAAATACTTTGATATTTCTACCCTTTTGAGTGTTTATTTTTTAGTAGTCTATGTATGTGTTCACCTCTTATTTAGTTAGGAAATAAAAATAACAACAAATGGCAGTTGTTCAGCACCTCCTGTGTATCAGGTGCTATTATAAGCACATCTGATGCCCACCAAAACCTCAGAAAGTAGGTGTAGTTATGACTTAATTATCCCTATTTTACATATAAAGGAAAAGAAGCATAATAGGGTAAGTAACTGACTGAGGGTCACCCAGCTTGTTATACAAGCCAGGCTTTCTGTTCTAGACTGCCTCCCTGCTACTGCTTCTTAACTTAATAGATGAAATTCTGCAACCTTGTGCAAGCAGTAAAAATCATTTGAATTAGGGGAGGCTGTTTAGAAATTGACATTTTGGGACCAAATCTGAAATCAGAATCGGCAGCTTTGTTTCTCTGATGACTAACTGGATGACAGTTTATGCTGTTTTTAAATATTTCATGATGATATAATGTGTATGGTTATTTTACTTATTATTTATAGTATTTAAGCTATGCCACTGACTAGGAACTTATTTGATTTATTTGGGCTTCAGTGTCCTTATTTTTTAAATGGAAACAATATTTACCTCACAGGATTCTTAGGAGACTTTAAATGAGTTAATACTTATAAACACCAAGTGAGTGCCTCACAAATAGGAATAGTTATGTAACTGCTTATTAAATATATAACAAGCTAGGAAAGGAGCAATAGGAGGAATAGTGAGCAAAATATAACTGCTGGAATTTTCCTGGCATTTAGCTTAAAAAAGGAAATAGCTTCCAGCCATAAAACTCTTCTTCTGCCAGATGGACACTAGAAAGCCTCCTTTCCCCTGGATACATTGTTTCATACTCTGCCCCTGTTACATTGGGAATGAGTGGAGCCTTCCAGGTTGGATAGAGCTGGCAAACACCACCCTTATCTCATAGCACCAACAGAGGAAATACCTGGCACCCTAGGGCCAGATGGGGGGTCAAGGGATGGAAAGGGGATTCTAGTAAGCCTTCCAGTGGGGGATCTGACATTTCTGGGGCACCTGTTATGTGCCAGGTACAGCATAAAGCCAATTTAACATGGTGTCTTACACTTAAAATAAGTTAACCAGCTGGCTGACTGGTTAAGTATCTTAACAAGTTAAGTTATTTATTTAATAAGCAGTTACATAACTATTCCTATTGTGGTAAGAATTCTAATAATATGATCACAAGCTATATCTGAACAAAAATGGAGAAAACTTACAGTTCCTAGCATTCAATCTGATCCTCCATTCTCTTTCTTTTTTGATCCATTCACATGAAGCTAATCAAATTAAAGATTTTGCCATCCTGGACAAAAGTTTATTTATTAGATCCACCACTGTAGCTGTTTCTTTCCCCTCCCCACCACCGATTTCTCAGGATGGAGATCTCTGGCAGATGAGATTCTGAAGGTCTCTGGACCCTCTGATATAGATTATGGCTGTTAACTATTTTTATTTTTCTGAGATGACATCAGAAAGCAAGGTCAGGTCCAGATGGATGTTTTCTACAGCTCTCACCCCTTCCCCTTGCTCTCAACCTTGGTCCTGTGCCTTTATCCTCTTTGATGGTTTGCGGTCAACAACTGACCAATTCATTGCTTAAGTCAAATAGAAGAAATTGGAACTCACCCAGATTGGTCTGTCAGTAAATTCACAGATCCTCTATCTCTGAAGCCTTGTTGATTTTCCAGTTTGCTCATCATATCTCCTTGTCCTTTGTACAAAAGTACCTGTGGATCTGTGGATTTTTCTGTTCTTTTCTGACATAAGACCCCTTTAACCAAAAAACCCAAGCCAAACCTACTGCCATCAAGTCAATTCTGACTTAAAGCAACCCCCTGTGGGTTTCCAAGGCAGTAAGTCTTTATGGAAGTAGATTGCCTTCTGAGGAGTGGCTGTTGGGTTTGAACCGCCAGCCTTCTGGTTAGCAGTCAAATGCCTTAGACACTTTGCTGCCAGAGCTCCTTTACTCTACATTTATTTGCCCTGACAAGACCTTTGGGTATAATTCTTTTGGTATAATAACATCTCAAAAGCGTGTTAAAATTGTTGGCAGTGATTTCCCAAACACAGCTCTGTCATGCTTTCATTAAAGATGTGAGTTGGCAAACTTTCTTAAAGGGCTGGATTTTAAATGTTTTAGATTCTGTGGGCCAAGAAGCAAAACAGAGGATATTATGTAGTACTTACGCAGCCACTTAAAATTAACCATTTCAAAATGTGAAAAACACTGTTAGCTCAGAGGCTAAAAAACAGACTACATTTGGCCTACAGAACATAGTTTGCTGGCTCCAAATACAGTATGACTTAAAACTCTTGCTAATAAAAATGTATACAGGCATAAAAATTCCATTACCACAGTTAAACGATTGAACTTTGTAAGGGCAGGAATCATGATTTTCTTCTTCACTGATATTTCCCAGAGCTATCATAGTACCTGGCAAAGAGTAAGCACTCAGTAAATATTTGCAATTTGGATTGAACACAAATAATGCAAGCAGTAAGGCAATTCTAGAGAGTGGTGATCCTTTTATCCTTTGGTTAAAGGGGTCTTATGTCAGAAAAGAACAGAAACATAATTGAGATTTGAATAAAAAATATTTTAATGTTGCCATAATTTTCAGAAGTGTGGGATGTGTAATAGATACATTTTAATACATGCTAAGAATAAAATAATATAGGTGTACCAGGTACTATATTTAAATATATTAACAGTTTAATCTTTAAAAAAATACCGAATGAGGGATACTATTGCTACGTCAATACGATGAGATAATTGAAGCACAGAGAGGGTAAGTAGCTTGCCACACAGCTAGTAAGTGGCAAAACAGGAGTTCAAATAACAGCTCCAGAATCCTTTTCCTTACTGTTAAGTCTTACTGTCTGTCAGATAGGTTGAAGGTAATTGTATTAATTCTTTTTATTCATGACTGCTACTAGATTGAAAAACTTACTAGAAAGGCACTTTGGATAAATTCTGTGGTTCATTATCTTTATGTTTTCCATCTTTATGCCTCAGGAAGTCAAACATATCATCTAGCAAATGCATGTCCCAGAGCCAAATAGCCAAAGGGGTCGATTTTGAATCAGATGAGGTAAAGTAATATTGTTAAATGTTAATTAATTTTAACTGTTTATGAAATGTAAACAGGAACCGCTGTTTAATTTCCCTGATGACATGCCTTTGAACTAGAGTTAATGTCAGTAAGTAACATCTATTGAGTATCCATCAGTGTAATTCCCTGAGATATAAAGGGTCTATAGATTTTTGAAATAGAATTTTCACTTGGCTCTTATTAATTTGTCCAGTAAACAGCAAGATCGGAATAGTTGTTTTTTTTTTACCAGCTTCTGCCCTTTGTCTCTGGAGAAATAATGGTGATGTTGAGATCTTAAAAACTTTTAATGTTCTTTTAAGAGATTATTTAAGTACCCACTGTGTAATCTGCATCTATCGTGTATACAGTAGTATGTGGTAGTGATTTTTATGTCCCGGAGGTTTTCAGGCATTAACTGAGGTGCCACCTAGCAAGTCCTGTGGAGGGAACTTAAATTCAAGATGGTACCTGGATCAGAAAACCTTTTCTAATTTGAATGTGAAGGAATAGGAAGAGAGTCTTTCCTCTTACCTTTGTTCATTTGTTTTCAATTAAATTGAGTTAAAGATAAATGACCAGATAATACTGGCTTTTGCCCTTCTTCCATAGCTGACATCTGAGAGGCCTTCCCACGTTTTTGTTGAATTGCTTAGTGATGTTTCTCTTGGACTTGTCACCCCTTTCATTTTTATCTTAACTGTTGGTATCCTGTTCTCTGTAACCCAGCTGTGTTTTGAAGCTGCTGGAGGAGAGGGCTCCCCAAACGCAAGCAGCAGAGAAAAACAGCAAGGAGAGCTCACTCTGCCCGTTACATCCAGACATGTTACCTGGGAGAGGGAAGCAAGCAGCTGTGGATGGGGTCATTAAGTTCGAAGCATCTAAATAAGCACATGGTTAGATGTTACAGTTAAAATTGTAAACTAGTTGAGTTAACTAGAAAGAACTACTGGCACATTCTTTGTTTCAATTTGGATTTGTTTTTGCTTTATTAACAATTTTTACATTTGATAGCAGGAAATGAATCAGCAAATGAAAGTGAATTTCTGCTTCTCAAGGAGTATGTTTCTCACCAGAAACAACTAACTTAGCTATCATTTCAATGTGTTAACTATCAATGAAGCCTAACACCAAATAATTGCCCTTTTTATTAGTGTCTTAAACATAAATAAATTTGTAAGAAGTTGGCTTTCTCTTCTGAATATTTATAGAATACTTATGAATCCCTTTTACATTATCCACATCAAATTATGTAACTTGGGCTTGTCTAAAGTTTGTTCATTGTTTTTATTCTGTTTAATTAAATTCCTAAATAGTATCTGGTATTCCTGTTTATTCTCACTTTGCATATAATCTGCAGCCCAGCAGCATGAGAACTCTGAAACTGAAATACGTCATCTACTTTTCCAACATGTATTTGAAAGATTACTTTACTAGGTTGTTAATCTTGAGGGTAGCTATCTATTTCCCTTATTAAATGGCTAAAGAAATAAGAATTACAGCTATTTCTGAGTTATAGCTTCCCTATGTAACTTCATCATTTTCTTGTCTCTGAATTTTCCAGAGCAGCAGATACACCAGTAATAAAAGTGGAAAAAACCTATTCAAAACCACAATGATGATTTGAGGAGTGTTTATTTTTCTGGCTTACCCATACCTATTTCTCTTTGTTAAGGTTAATAATTAAGAGAAATGTGTATGGTATATGTTGTAGGTACACACAGAGAGCAGGATTTTTTTCTAGTTTAAAAGTTTTTTAATGCACTTTATATTTTAGACAGTTTTAGGTTTATGGAACAGTTGTGCAGAAACTACAGAGACTTCCATATACCTCCACCTCCTCCTGCCCACAGTTCCTTCTGGTACTAACATCTTACTTATGTGAAATTGATGAACCAGTGTTAACTGAAGTCCATAGTTTACTTCAGGGTTCACAAGCATTTTTTCTGTACTATATTGTCAGGCAGATCTACCTACATCCTTATTGGAATTTAAATCTAATGTTGCCAGTGTGAATTCCTGTGGGTTTTGACAAATCATTGTGTCATGTATCCACCCACCACAGATGGTATCTTGCAACATAGTCGTACTGCCCTTAAAATGTCCTGTGCTTCACAGCAGTCCTGTTCTTCCCTATGCCGCCCCACCAGATGAAAAACAAGAGTGTTTTATTGAGTGTCGATACCCAAAAAGACAGGGGGATTGTGTCCAACAAAGACTGTCTTTCAAGTTGAGCCTACCCTCTAAACTTTTATTTTTAATGCTAAGAATTTAATTGGAATTCTTTCAACAATGAAATAGCTATATGGAAGAAAGGAAGAGAAAAGATAACAAATATCTATTCACATTTATAAAGAAAATGAGTCTTCCCCCTTCTCCCCAATGAAAGGAGAAAATGACTCCTCTTTGTTGTTTTGCCTGTAAGAATGTCTACCTTGTCTTAGTGAAGCGTGGACTCCCTAACATTGTATTTTTATGTCTTTTCAGGATGATGATGATGATCCTTTTATGAACATTAATTCTTTAAGAAGAAACAGAAGATAATGTTTTTAATGACACTTAGAAATGTTTAGGATTCAGGAAAAAATTGAAATGTTGCAAGCAACATTACAGACAAAGTAGTTCCTTAGGAATTTTTTGTTAGTTCCTTTTTCTTTGAAGTGTTGTTGCTGTTAACTGAAGAATTCAAAAGAAACTTGCTCAACAGAGAAACTGATGTATAAGAATTTATCATCTTTTTGAATATTATTCCTGAATGTGAAGAATATGTATAATAGCATTGGCTCTTCTTATTTTTAATCTAGTTGTTAATGTCCCCGGGGATTATCTATAGAATTCAGAATGTTATTTTCTTGACATACTAGTGTACGTTTTACTTATGGAAAGTTTTACTTAACTATCATACTTGAGTAAGGATAAAGTATAACTACCATTATACATTTCTGCTTTATGATCAAAGACAATGCCAGTATTTTAATGTGTTACATATAACCAAACCTGAGGAAAACAGCTTATAAAATTTAACCTCTTTAGAGATTCTGAATTTACTGTAGGTAAAACAATGTATGTGAAATCTTGCCTAAGCTCACAGTCACTAAACATGTTTTCTTTTTCTAATGCTTGTTAGAGTATCAGCCACTGAGACTTTGAATGATCAGATACACCTTATACTTTAAAAATTAGATATAAGTTTGTATTTAAAATATAAGTCTGTCAGAAGTCCACTGAGTTACTTACTCCAGTTGTAGCAAAGATTCCAAAAGATGTTTCCATTAAGTGGTAGTAATTTTCTTTATTATTCTCCATTATTTATGTTTCTTCTTTTATTATCTGTCTAGTAAGAAAAGGGCTTAAAAAAAAGTTTTTTTTTTAATATATCTTAGAAAAATATTGAAGAACTTTTTTGAGAGAATAGTCTCTTAAACCTTATGGTTTCAGTAGATTAAAATATTTAAATATAATGACTGTGGAACATTGATGCCAGAATTTCTCATTAATAATAATAATTTTATCTTAACATTGGTTCATATGAAACATTTCTGAATGGGCAGTTTCGGAAATCTTAGTGAAGTAGCTCAGGTTAAGTTACCTTTTTCTTAAAGGGAAATAAAAAATTTTTCCTCTTTAAATTTAAATTAAATCATCCTCCTATGTAAGACTCTGTAAAAAGGCCCCTGAGATTATTTATGTTTCAATTTTATGAGGTAGCTATATTTAAAGACTCCTTAAGGAAGGCCATAGGTTTGACTTTACAGTGGCCTGACATGTCTTCATAGGCTGCAACAATCGACTTGGCAATTTTCATGACTATAGGAATATCATACCTGAAGTGTATCAAATTAAAAGATTATTTGGATAATGCCTCTGTGTTATAGCACCTTTGATATGGCCTAAATCAAAACTTGGACTATACCATTCTGATGATCTTAAGAATTATTTTCTGTACCTAACTTGAGTATAAGAATTATTTTAGCCAATGCCCATGGCATTAACTCAATGGAAAGCATTGTTCCTGTACTGTATTATCAGGCAGATCTACCCACATCCTTATTGGAATTTAACTCTAATGATCCCAGTATTTCAACCAAGGAGAGATGCAATCAGGAGTTACAGTGGCTTTCCAAGATAGAATGAAAGCTTGTATGGGGTGACAGTCCCTAGAGGTGGCACACGGGCTGTAGGACTTAGCTACAGGCGGCATTAGCTACAGACACTTCTCAACTGCCAGTTAGATACGGCAAGTGAGGGCGGTAGTGAAGAAAACTCCCCAAAGTACCCTGCCCGGTTCCTGGGGGGAAAGAATAAGGCTTTCTCCCTTGTAAAAATTGCACTAGAATACGAAGGAGGTACTGAGCGTGATATAGTCACCTGCTAAGGAAAGTGATTCCATGGCAATTACAGAAGGTAATAATCTCTTCAACTAATTCAAGTCATTTTGTGAATATTAGTAGCACAGTGGTTAAAGGCTGCTACCTGAAAGGTTGGTAGTTCAAATCTACCCTGCTCCACGGGAAAAAAGACCTGATGATCTGCTCCTGAAAGATTTACAGCCTTGCACACCCTACGGGGCAGTTCTACTCTGTCCTGTAGGGTTGCTGTGAGCTGGAATTGACTTGGTGGCACACAGCAACAGCAGTATGTGTCAGGCCCTGGAAATACGATAATTAAAATGTGCAAGAAACACCTTTTTGATTAATTATTGTTACATAATTAAATAAGTCACATAGCCCTGATATTCTGTATTGATGCAATAAAATCTAATTTTTAAAAAAAAAAAAAGTGTTGGTATGGGGTATAGAAGCTTTTCAGATGATTCCAGACCACCAGCAGTTAATCTTAGAGGCTGTGAGAGAGCAGTGATATTCTGAGAAACACATTTGTAGCAAATCCTTCTGTCACTGACCAAAAAATGAATCTTTCTTTTGGTGTTTTATTTCCTATCATAAAAGTACAATAATCTAACACCAATACTGTTTAAACTCTTCCAAAAGATGGAGAAGGAGGGAATACTCTCAAATAATTCATTCTATGAAGTAAACATAACCCATACCAAGCCAGATAAAGACATCACAAGAAAAAACTCCAGGTCAGTATCTGTGATGAATGTAGATGCAAAAATCCTCAACAAAAGAATGGTGAACAGAATCCAATAGTTTACACCATGTGAGGTTGATCCTAGGAATGCAGGGATATGTCAGCGTTAGAAAATCAATCACTGTACACAAAAACAAATTCAAAATTGATTAAGGACCTAAATGTACAAACTAAAACCATAAAATTCTTAGAACAAGCAGGGACAATGCTGTGAGGCCTAGCTTCCAACGATGGATCATCCAGTAAGAAAAGCATAAATAGCAAAAGACATGGGACCTCCTAAAAATAAAAAATTTATTCATTAAAAGATATTACCAAAAAAAGTGGAAAGACAAGCTACCAACTGGGAGCATAGAGGGAAACCGTATATCCAGCAAGAATTTAATAAACAAAATACATATAACAACAAAAAGACAACCTAATCATAAAATGGGCAAAGCACTTGAATAACATTTCACCAAACACATGAAAAGATACTCATTAGCCATCAGAGAGATGCAAACTAAAATCACAGATAATATTTCATTTCCACTATGATGGCTAAGATAAAAAGTTGTGGGTGTGGGGAAAGTGGAACCCTTACCCATTGCTGGTTGTAATGCAAATGGTACAGCCATTATGGAAAACAGTGTGGTGGTTTCTCAGAAAACAACATTGTACTATCATGACCCAGCAATTTTAGGTGTATACCCAAAAGACTTGAAAGCAGAGACTCAGAAAAAAAATTGTATGCAATATTCATTGCAGCACTATTCACAGTAGGCAAAATACCCATCAACAAATGGGTAAATAAACGAAATAGTGTGTATTTACAGTGGGATACTACTACTCAGCCAACAGGAGAAATGAAGTCTTGATGCTACGGTATGAATGAAGCTTAAAAACTATGCTGAGTGAAACAGGCCAATCACAAAAGAACAAATTTCATATGACCTCACCTATATAAAAAGACAAGAAAAGGCAAATGAATGGAGACCAAAGTTTATTGGTATCAGGGTGGAAAGAAGGAGGGGCAGTCATGGTGTTGAAAAAAAGCACATTGAGGGTGAGGTTGCACAGCTGATAGTAATTGCTGTCAGGAAATTGTAAACCTGTAAAAATAATTGAATCGGCAAAAGTTGTGTGAGAGATATATTTACAACAAGGACGAAAAAGGAGATGCTGAGGCTGCTTATGTACCACCAAACACCTCATGGAATTTGGTTCCTTGGTTTAGAGGTCATGGTTTCAGGGGATGTACTAGTTAATTGACCTAATAACATGTTTAGTGCTTCTCTTCTTCCTAGTTCATTACATAGTGCCTGGGGTCTTAAAAGCTTGCAGGCAGCCATCCAAGCCACAGCAATTGCCTCTACTCATGTTTGTTTTTGAACACTTTAAAGGGGTCTTTTGAAGCAAATTTGCCCAGTGCAATATGTTGTTTGATTTCTTGACCACTGTTTCCATGGGAGTTGCTTGTGGATCCACCACTCGTAGTATTGGACAAATCGTTAGACCTTCACGAGCCCCAGTTCCCTCATCTGTGACTACTGGTTAGTTATACTTACCCTGAAGGATTATTTAAGAATTTTTAACATTTATTAAAGGAGCCCTGGTGGTGCAATGGCTGAGCGTTCGGCTACTAACCCTAAGGTTGGCGGTTCAAATCCACCAGCTGCTCTTTGGAAGAAAAGACCTGGCAATCTGTTCCATAAAAATCACAGCCTGGGAAACCTTAGCAACAGAGCACATTAGTCATTTGCTCTACTCAGGGATTCCCTTTCAAGGACACTCACTACTTTCTAATAAACTGTCCTTTTGGCTTACTCTGTTTCAAGTGATTCCTGTCATTACATACAAAGGATTCCTAATACACAAACTTCTGTTTGTAGAGTTCTATAGGGTCACTATGACTTGGGATCAACTTGACAGCACATTTTATTAAGTGTCTGGAACTTTGTAAGTGCTCAATGAATCACTTTACCTCCTACACTCTCCACTGGGTCCTCCGACCTGCAAGTCCCTCCCAAGCAGAGGCATCCTGAGCTCCAAGAGAGATCACACTTCTGTTTTGTCTGTGCGTCAGGAGCAAGACGTAGGGAAACAGAAGTCTGCCCACTTCTAGCTCAGGGTGTGGAAAGAAGGAGGGGCACAGGTTCAGGCTTTTGCAGGTTTTACTCTATATACCTAATATTTTTCAGGTTTTTTCTGACTCTGAGGATTTTGGCTCTTGGCCATTATTCAGCATGTGTGCAATTTTCATCTTAATTGTTTCCTGTCTTTCCACAATGTTCTTCCTTTTATGTTCTTGGTACTTGCAGGATCTCTCCCTGTGGAAAGAGATGCTGACATTGCTTTAGTGATTCTTTCTAATTCTATTGTCAAACTTATTTTAATAAGTTACCTCCAGTAACTTCCTCTCCTTTTGGAAAAAAGGAGCAAACATGGTGATAGTTGTGGAGTATGAGTTGGCAGGGATGAGGGAAGGGAAAGAAAATACAAGTGTAGCACAGGCATGGCATGTGGGTAATTTTGTCATTTCTGTAAAAGTAGTTATAGAAAATTCACACATTCATCCTACTCTTAGTCTGGAAGCTCCACTGAAACCTGCCCACCTTGGGTGACCCTGTTGGTATTTGAAATACCAGTAACATAGCTTCCCAGATCACAGTAACATGCAAGGCACCACGTACAACAAACTGACAGACAAGTGGTGGAGATACATACATACAGTTTAAGAAATAATAGAGTAAAACCTGCAAAAGCCTGAACCTGTGTAAGGTGGGAAGCTGTCAGAGAAGGCAAACTAAATTTTTCCACTAAAATGAACAATAGAAAAATTGCAAGACTGTGTTCTGTCAAAAGCAGAAAACGTGTGAGACCCAGAAAAGCAAGGCAATCTTGTTGAGTTTTGGCTCTCATTTTATGAAGTGAGCACTTATGCAATCACTATACAGGCCAAGAAGTAGATTACTGTTATTGTCAAGTATGACTCATAGTGACCCTATAGGACAGAGTAGAACTGCCCCATAGGGTCCTAAACTAATCTTCGTGGGAGCAGATCACCAGGTCTTTTCTTCAATGGAGTGACTAGAGTGTTCCAACCAATGATGTTTCAGTTAGCTGTTGACCATAGTGCCCAGAAGTCCATCTAGTTAGTGTTCCAGCCTTCTCTCCTCTAGATAACCAGTCCTGACTTCTGTAATTTAGATGCTTTTGCTCTTACCACAAGGTAGTGCATCCACCATTAACTGTAGTTGTTGTTGTTGTTGTTAGGTGCCGTCGAGTCGTTTCTGACTCATAGCGACCCCATGCACAGCAGAACGAAACACCGCCCGATCCCCCGCCAGCTAAACAATCCCTACTATACCTGAGCCCATCATCGCAGCCACCATGTCAATCCATCTCGTTGAAGGCCTCCCCCTCTTTCATTGACCCTCCACCCTACCAAGCAATTGCAAATCTGATATTAATAAGTTAGTATAGTTTTGCAATAAATTTGAGACCTATGCAGTATTACCAAAATTAGCCTTCTAATCATATATGTAAATTGCTGTACATATTTCATCTGGCTCAGCATGTTATTATGGAAATTGCCAGTTTCACAAATTTTACTTACAAAAGTTCAAGAAGAAAATGTTTAATGATTTAATAAACAGAGAAAAATCCTTTCTAAGGAAAACTGAGTAAAAAGAGTCTCCCAATGTAATCTTTTCCTTTTGAAATACAGTATATTTAAAAATAACTTTCCCTCAAAGTCATCATATATATATATATATATATGTTATTGTTGTTATTTGCTGTCGAGTCAGCCTCCACTCATAGTGACACCTCCTTGGGTTTCCGAGGTAGTATCACTACGGAAGTAGATTGCCCAACCTTCCTTCCGAGGAGTGGCTGGTGGGTTTGAACTGCCAGCCTTCTGGTTAGCAGTCAAGTG
>NW_006921634.1:6568037-6607458 GCF_000298275.1 Orycteropus afer afer | reverse complement strand
GGAGCTATTGCATTGTAAACTGTAGTCAATGACATGAGACAAAGTATATGTGAACTGCTGTATGGAAAGTGAATTCACTCTGTAAATCTTCACCCAAATCACAATAAATAAAATAAAATTAAAAAAAAAAAAGTGAATTTTTCCCTATAACCATCTCCCTCTCCAGACATAACCTGTCCACCATTTGATACATAAGTCTCCAATTATGTTTGGTATGACAACCAATAATTACTTTTTAATTAGAACCCTGACTCATGTAACCAAATCTTCTAGTCCCCATATCAAAGTATGTATTCCCCCTGTTACATATCATGACATCCTGAGTTTTCCACATCGTTTTGTCTACCTCTTTGAATTGAACCATTATTGTCCATTTTGAGAGAAAAGGCATTTGTTTCCAATGTGTGATTTAAATATTATTGCTCAGTTTGGGTCAAATAAAAATATACTTAATCAATGGTGCCTTGATGACAAAATTTGAAATTCATTTTTAAGGGGCTGTTGGGTGATGATTAAGGAGCTCTGGTGGTGTAGTGAGTGCCTAAGGCACTTGACTGCTAACCAGAAGGTTGGTGGTTCAAAGCCACCATCCACTCCATGGAAGGAAGACTGGACAATCTACTTCAGTAAAGATTTACCGCCTCGGAAACCCAAAGGCGGTTGCCGTGAGTCAGAATCTACTCAATGGCAGTGAGTTTAGTTTTTTGAGATGATGATTACCTGTAATGGTTGATTCGCTGAAAGAGGTACAATGGATAGGAGGCTGGTTGACCCAGGCCACACTTAGTTCTGTCTCTCAGAGCTGCAGTGCAGCCCTGATGATTCACATGCAAATATAGAAAAAATAAATAAAACAGACTGCATAAGTCTGGTTTTGATCCCACTGCCTGCTTAAGAGTTCATGTTGGTTATATTTAAAAATCAATTATTTGTCACATTGCTGTTGTTAGATGTTGTCAAGTCAGTTCCGACTCCTAGTGACCCGGTGTACAACAGAAGGAAACACTGCCTGCCTGGTCCCAGGCCATCCTCACAGTCATTGCTGTGTTTGAGCCCATTGTTGCAGCCACTGTGTCAATCCATGTCCTTGAGGGGCTTCTTTTTCACTGACCTTCTACTTTACCAAGCATGATATCCTTCTCCAGGGACTGGTCTCCTGATAATATGTCCAAAGTCCATGAGATGAAATCTTGCCATCCTTACAGGAACATTCTGGCTGTGCTTCTTCTAAGGGAGATTTGTTTGTTCTTCTGTCAGTCCATGATATATTTCATATTATTCACTAACACTTTTAATTCAAAGGCATCAATTCTTCTTCAGTCTTCTTTATTCATTGAGCAACTTTCTCATGCATATGAGATCACTGAAAATATCATGGCTTGGGTCAGGTGACTTTAGTCCTCATAGTGACATCTTTGCATTTTAATACTTTAAAGAGGTCTTTTGCAGCAGATTTGCCTAATGCAGTATGTCATTTGATTTCTTGACTGCTGCTTCCATGGGTGTTGATGGTGCATCCAAGTGAAATGAAATCCTTGACAACGTCAGTCTTTTCTCCATTTATCATGATGTTGCTTATTGGTCCAGTTGTGAGGATTTTTGTTTTTATGTTGAAGTGTGATTCATGCTGAAGGCTGCAGTCTTTGATCTTCATCAGTAAGTACTTCAACTGCTCTTCACTTTCAGCAAGCAAGGCTATGTCATCTGCATATTGCAGGTTGTTAAGGAGTCTTCCTCCAATTCTGATGCCATGTTCTTCTTCATATAGTCCATCTTTTCTGGTTATTTTCTCAGCATACACATTGAATAAATATAGTGAAAAGACTCAACCATGACACATATCTTTAGTGTTTAGTCTTTTTGGTGCATGTACACTTTTCTCATGAGCACCATCTAGTGTTCTGGAATTTCCATTCTTCACAGTGTTACCTATAATTTGTTGTGAACCACGCACTGGGATGAATGTTTTTGCATAGTCAACAAAACACAGTAAACATTTTTCTTGTAGGCTTTCAGCGTAGATCCATCTGACATCAACAATAATATCCCTCATTCTACATCCTCTTGTGAATGCAGCTTGAATTTCTGGCAGCTGGTTCACCGTCAATGTCCTGCTGCAACTGGTTTTGAACTATTTTCAGCAGAACTTTACTTGCATGTTATATCAATTATATTGTTATATTATTTCCACTTTCTGTTGTTTCACCTTTCTTTGGAATGGGCACAAATAATGGATCTCTTCCAGTTGGTTGGCAAGGTAGCTGTCCTCCAAACTTCTTAGCATAGATAAGTGAGTTTCCAGTGCTGCAACCATTTGTTGAAACATCTCAGTGGGTATTCTGTCAATTCCTGCAACCTTGTGTTTCGCCAGTTTCTTCAGTGCAGGTTAGACTTCTTCCTTCAATATCATCAATTCTTCATCATAGACTACCTCCTAGAATGGTTGAACGTTGACCAATTCTTTTTGGTACAGTGACTCTGTGTATTCTTTCCATCTGTCCTTGATACTTCTTTAATCATTCAATATCCTGCCCATTGAATCCTTCAATATTGCAACTTTAGGTTTTTTTTCTTCAGTTCTTTCAGCTTGAGAAACACTGAGTGTCTTCTTCCCTTTTGTTTTTCTAACTCCAGGCCTTTGAACATTTCATTATAATACTTTGTCTTCTAGAGCTGCTCTTTGAAATCTTCTGTTCAGCTCTTTTACTTCATCATTTCTTCCATCCTCTTTAGCTATTGTATGTTCAAGAGCAGGTTCCAGAGTTTCTTCTGACATTCATTGTAATCCTTTCTTTAAGTCCAAATTTCAGAGATCCAAAATTTCTGAGTGAAATTTTGCAAATCAGATGCGTTTTACATTCGCTAGTTCATACGTTTTGTTTTGTGGCACAGTTACATTCCCCTTAGTGTAACAGCTGTCCTCGCACTTCCTGTGCGTGCCCTGTCCCTGTGTCCTTCTTGCCTGTGCATTCCTGCCTCCCTGCCTTTCTTCTTGTGCAAATGCTGCTCTTCTAATCTCACATGGTTGATAGTTTTAAGGAGTGCATCTCCCTAATGTAGTTGTTCTGCTAGCAGGGCTTTCTATTGTTTGGCTGAGAGTTAAGCTGTGGAAGCGAATTCAATTCCAGGCCCAAAGGGTGACTTGGGGCCATAATCTCGGGCCTTTCACTAGTCTCTATCAGACCAGTAAACTTGGCCTTTTTTTTTTTCTTTTATAATTTTGAGTTTTGTTCCTGTCTATTTAATGATACATTACAAGCTTTTAAATAGCCACACTACAAGCTTATAAATGTAACTGCAGTCTACCCATTAGTTTATTTGAGTGAATTTTGCTACAGGCAAAAATTCATTGGTTTAATAAGTTGAGAGGCACACTGCATTGCTGTTGGTCATTCCTAGCCTGGAAATATGACTGTGAAAGCAGAGCATTCATTTTCCCTCTTGGCTTTATTGTAAATATTTAACTAAGGTTGGGAATAAAGTAAAATTGATGTCAATCCATTATAGGCATATTTCAAAGCCCCCAATTGTCTGCTATTCCAATCTTGATTCCTGAAGTTTTTTGGGGGGGCAGTGCTTTAAGTCAAGAGCACATTTTAAAAACATTGAATTTTGAAATAACATCAAAAAATTTTCCAGAATAATACAGAACTTTTTATCGTTTACTCAGATTCACTGATTTTTAACATTTTACCACTTGTTTAATTATTCTCTCTCTTTATATATACACACACACACACATATATATATATTTCATTTTCTGCTTTTTTAGCACAAGGTTTGAAATATAGAGGATTTATGGTATGTTTAATATCTTGTTATGGCTAGTTACCTCTCATGGCTCTTTCTTTCCAGTGTTTTCCTAGCCATAGATATAGATATAGATATAGATATAGATATAGATGTGTGATTAAAAAACAAATTTTTATTGTGCCTTAGGTGAAAGCCCACAGACCAAATTTATTTTCCATACAGCAGTTCATACATATTTTGTGTCATGACATTAACTGCAATCCCCATGATGTAACAGCTATCTTCCTACATCCTCCCTGTGGTTACCTTTTCCCTATGTCCTTTCCTATGCATTCCTGACCTCTAAGTTATCTTCCTGTGCCCTTTGATCTCCCATGATTGATTGTTCTAAGAGTGTACCTACCTGACGTAAATTTCACCTTGTATGCCTGTCTGTTGTTTGGCTGGCAGCCACAGGAGTGAGTTCAATTCCAGGCCTGAAGGGTGACTAGGGGCCATTGTCTCAGGAGTTTCACCAGTCTCTCTCAGACCAGTAAGCCTGGTCTTTTTCATGATTTTGAGTTTTGTTCCACGTTTTCTCTTATTTATCCAGGATCTCCTATTCTGATCCCTTTCCAAGTGGTTGACAGTGGCAGCTGGGTGCTGTCTAGTTCTTCTGGTCACATAGGCTGAGTTTCACATTAGTCCCTTGGTCTAGTTGTTTCCTTGTGTCTTTGATTTTCTTCATTCTTCTTTGCTCCAGACTAGGAGATACCAGTTATTGCATCTTAGATACTGCTTGCAAGCTTTCAAGACCCCAGTTGCTACTCACCAAAGTAGGGTGTAGAACAATGTTTTGGTGTAATACATTATGCCAATTTAGTTTGATGCCCCCCATTACCATGATGCTGAGCCCACAGGCCCACCGACTTACCTCCCTCGAAGGGTTGTGCTGTGGCCCAACACTACAACCCTCATGGAGGTTTTAGTCTAATAGAAATATAACATTTAATGAACAATTGGTATGTGCCAGAACTGTGTTGTTAGGTGCTGTTGAGTCGTCTCAGACTCATAGTGACTATAGCAGCACAAAACACTGCCCGGTCCTGTGCCAGCTCCACAATCCCTGTTATACCTGAGCCCATCGTTGTAGCCATTGTGTCAATCCATCTTGTCAAGGGCCTTCCCCTCTTTTGTTGACCTTCCACTTTACCAAGCATGATAACCTTCTTCAGGGAATGCTCTCTTCTTACAATATGACCAAAGTAGGTGAGACAAAGCCTGGCCTTTTTCACTTCCAAGGAACATTCCGGCTGCACTTCCTCCAGGACAGACTTGTTAGTTCTTTTAGCAGCCCATGGGATTTTCACCATTCTTTTCCAGTACAACTCAAAAGTATCAACTCCTCTTCAGTCTTCCTTATTCATTGTCCAGCTCTCACATGCATATGAGGCGATTGAAAATATCATGGCTTGTGTCATGGCTTGTGTCCTCAAGGAGACATCTCTGCTCTCTGGCACTTGAAAGAGGTCTTTTGCGGCAGATTTGCCCAGTGCTGTACATCGTCTGATATCTTGACTGCTGCTTCCATTGACGTTGATTGTAGAACCAAGTAATATCAAGTTTTTGACAGCTTCAATCTTTTCTCCATTTATCATGATGCTGCTTATTGGTCCAGTTGTGAGGATTTTTGTTTTCCTTATATTGAGGTGTAATCCATACTGCAGACTGTATTTTTCAATCTTCATCAATAAGTGTTTCAAGTCATCCTCACTCTCAGCAAGCAAAGTTGTGTTGTCAGCGTATCACAACTTGTCAATGATTCTTCCTCCAATCCTGATGCCACGTTCTTCTTCATACTGTCTAGCTTCTCAGATTATTTGCTCAGCATGGAGATTAAATGTTGTTGTTGTTGTTATGTGCTGTCGGGTCAGATCTGACTCATAGCGACCCCTCCTTGGATTTCCAAGGCAGTATCACTATGGAAGTAGATTGACCAACCTTCCATCTGAGGAGTGGCTGGTGAGTTTGAACCTCCAGCCTTCTGATTAGCAGTCAAGTGCCTTAGGTACTACGCTACCAGAGCTCCTAGAGATTAAATAAGTATGGTGAAAGCATACAATCCTGACGCACTCCCTTCTTGATTTTAAACCAGACAGTGTCCACTTGTTCTGTTCTAACAAAAGCCTCCTGGTCTATGTACAGGTTCCTCATGAGTACAATTAAGTGCTCTGGAATTCCCATTCTTCTCAATGTTATCCACAATTTGTTATGATCCACACAATTGAATGGTTTTGCATAGTCAATAAAATTCAAGTAAATATCTTTCTAGTATTCTTTGCTTTGAGCCAAAATCCATCTGACATCAGCAATGATATCCCTTGTTCCACATCCTCTACTGAATCCAGCTTGCATTTCTGGAAGTTCTCTGTCAATATGCTGCTGTAATCATTTTTGAATTATCTTCAGTAAGATTTTACTTGCATGTGATATTAATGTGCTGTTTGATAATTTCTACATTCTGTGGGATTGCCTTTCTTTGGAATGGGTACAAATATGGATCTCTTCCAGTCAGTTGGCCAGGTAGCTGCCTTCTAAATCTCCTGGCAGAGCTGAGTGAGTGCCTCTGGCGTAGCATCTCAATGGGTATCCCTTCAATTCCTGGAGCCTTGTTTTTCACCACTTCCTTCAGTGCAGCTTTGACTTCTTACTTCAATACCATTGGTTCTTGATCATATGCCACCTCCTGAAATGGATAAACATCGACCAATTCTTTTTGGTACAGTGACTCTGTGTATTCCTTCCACCTTCTTTTGATGTTTCCTGCATCATTCAATATATGTTGTTGTTGTTGTTGTTAAGTGCCGTCGAGTCGTTTCCGACTCATAGCGACCCCATGCACAGCAGAACGAAACACTGCCCAATCCCGCACCAGCCCCACAATCCCTGCTATACTCGAGCCCATCATCGCAGCCACTGTATCAATCCATCTCGTTGAAGGCCTCCCCCTCTTTCGTCGACCTTCCACCCTACCAAGCATGACATCCTTCTCCAGGGAATGGTCTCTTCTTACAACATGACCAAAATAGGTGAGACGAAGTCTGGCCATTCTTGCTTCCAAGGAGCATTCTGGCTGCACTTCCTCCAGGACAGATCTGTTAGTTCTTTTAGCAGTCCATGGTACTTTCAGCATTCTTCGCCAGCACCACAACTCAAAAGCATCAACTCTTCTTCGGTTTTCCTTATTCATTGTCCAGCTCTCACATGCATACAAGGTGATTGGAAATATCATGGCTTGTGTCAGGCGCACCTTAGTCCTCAAGGAGATATCCTTGCTCCTCAGCACTTGAAACAGTTCCTTCGCAGTTGACTTTCCCAATGCTACACGTCGTCTAATGTCCTGACTGCTGCTTCCGTTGGCATCGATTGTAGAACCAAGCAATGTGAATTCCTTGACAACCTCAATCTTCTCTCCATTGATTGTGATGCTGCTCATTGGTCCAGTTGGTCAATATATAGTATCTTTCAATATTGCAGCTTAAGGCTTAAATTTTTTCTTCAGTTCTTTCAGCTTGAGAAATGCCAAGCATGTTCTTCCCTTCTGGTTTTCTAACTCCTTGTCTTTGCACATTTCATTATAATAATAGACTTTGTCTTCTTGAGCTGCCCTTTGAAATTTTCTATTCAGCTCTTTTATCTTGTCATTTCTTCCATTCGCTTTAGCCATGCTTCATTCAAGAGCAAATTTCAGAGTCTCTTCTGACATCTATTTTGTTCTTTTTTTCCTTTCTTGTCTTTTTAATGACCTCTTGCTTTCTTCATGGATGATGTTCTTGATATCATCCTACAATTCTTCTGGTTTTTGGCTATTGGTGTTCAGTGCATCAAATCTATTTTTTAGATGGTCTCTAAATTCAGGAGGGATATAATCAAGGTCATATTTTGGCTTGTGGACTTTTAAAAATTGTCTTCAACTTCAAGTTGAAGACAAGTTCCTGCCCAAAACTGTTCTAACAACTTTATAAATGTTACTGCATCCAATCACCCTAAAACCCATGAGGTAGGTGTTTTTCATCCCCAATTTACTGAATGGAAAAAAAAGATATTCAGAGACTAAGTTACATAAGATCATATAGCCCAGGACTGACTGCCTCCAAAGACTATACTGTTAGCTTCTGGGTAAAGAAATTTTTTAAAGCCTAAAATCAGTGGAAGAAACCTTTTACATGCATTTCAAAAATCAAGTAAATGACTAGGTTATGTTTAAGGTGCATTAGAAAACGTGGTTTTGTGGGAGTATAAATGGATACATTCTTTCTGCAAAGCATTCTGGCAAAATTATCAAAAGCTTTCAAACATTTTCATACTCTTTACCTAGAATTCACTTATTGGACTCTGTCCTAAGGGTAGGAAATCAGAAACATGGTCAAAGACTTACATAACTTAATGGGTACATGATTAAAAAATGAAAAGAAAGAATTCACATTTTCCAGAGTTACATATTAAACTCAAACCAAACCAAACTCATTGCCATCGAGTTGATTCTGACTCATAGCAACCCCCATGGGTTTTCCAAGACTGTATATCTTTATGGAAGCAGATTTTTTCATCTTTCTTCTGTGGAGCAGCTAGTGGGTTCAAACTACTGACCTTTTGGTTAGCAGTCAAATGCCTTAACCATTTCACCACCAGAGTTCCATAATATATTAAACTAGTAAATATTACTAGGAGCTCTGGTAGTGTAGTGCCTAAGGCACTTGACTGCTAACCAGAAGACTAGCAGTTCAAACCCGCTAGTCACTCCTTGGAAGGAAGATTGGGCAATCTACTTCCATAGTGACACTGCCTTGGAAACCCAAGGAGGGGTTGCTATGAGTCAGGTCTGACACCACGGCACATAACAACAACAACAACAAGTAAATATTAAATGATACATTGTCTAGAATTTGGACCAGGGGAAAGGAAGCAAATTGAAGCTGGATGATGGATACATATAAGTTTATTATGCCATATTTCTATATAAAAAGTCTAAAAATATTTATATAAAATGATCCCATCAAGCATTATTTATTATAGTAAAAATATATATTCTTGTATGGCATTCCACAGAACAAAATATTATGCAGCCATTGAAAAGGATGCTTTTGAAAACAAAATTTAGTAACATGTTATACATATTACAATGAAAATATTTTCAGTATATTATCAGTGGAAAAAGCAAGACATGAAACTGAAAAATTTCATCTCTATTATATAAAATGGATTATTACCTACTGAAAAAAAAGACATACACCTATCTTAGTTAGTGCTGTTATTACAGAAATAAAGAGCTCTGATGCCATAGTGCCTAAGGCATTTGACTGCTACCCAGAAGGTTGTGGTTCAAAACCACCAACCACTCCTCAGAAGGAGGACTGGGCAATCTACTTCTGTAAAGATTTACCTCCTCGGAAACCCAAAGGGGGTCTCTATGAGTCGGAATCAACTTGGTGGTGAGGTTTTTTTTTTTTTTTTTAATTACAGAAATATCACATGTGGGTGACTTTAACAAACAGAAATTTATTTTCTCACAGTTCAGGAGGTTAGAAATATTCAGGTCACTTGCTCTAAGAGAAGACTCTCTTTTTTGGCTCTGGGCGAAGGTCCTTGTCTCTTTTAAGTTTCTATTCTTTGGATCCTTTGTGATCTTCATGTGGCATGGCATCTGCGTTTCCCCATGTCTGTTGCTCCTCTAAGTCTAATCTGCTCTTTTTATATCACAAAAATGATTGGCTTAAAACACATCCTACACTTATATGGCCTCTTAACATAACAAAGAAAACCCATTCCCAAATGGAACTACAACCATACTTATAGGGGCCAGGATTTACAACACATATTTCTGGGGAACACAGTTTAATCCATAACAACACCAAAATATTGATAGTAGGATGATGGTGATTTATGTTTTCTTTAAGTTCTTTCATAGTCGTCAAATTTTCTACAATATCATTTTTCACCCCCCCCCAAAAAAAAAAAAAACCAAACTCACTGCCGTCGAGTAAAATCCAACTCATAACAACCCCTCCTTGGGTTTCCGAGGCAGTATCCCTACAGAAGTAATTGCCCAGTGTTCCTTCTGGAGAGTGGCTGGTGGGTTTGAAGCGCCAGTCTTTCTGGTAAGCAGTCAAATGCCTTAGGCCCTATGCCACCAGAGCTCCTTGTTTTCACATATTCATGAATTAAGTATTTAGTGAGAACTTGCTCTGTGCCAGGCACCACTCTAGGCATGTTGTAAAAGATGAAAAGAGCAGGGTACATGCCCTTAAGAAAGCCTAGTCTGATGGGAGAGGCAGAGCATGTATAGTTGCTGCCTCTTGTAAAGGTAACAGGTAAGCTCAGGCGGTAGAAGTAAGCTCAGGATAAATGATGTAACCCAGGCAGGGGGCCCCACAGGCTTTCCAGAGGTCACTTGCTGCTAAGGTAATTTATTTAGCAATTAAAATCAGTGTAATCTTATGTGATTTTCAGAATAGCCTAACTGGTCAGCCAAAATCAGACTTCTCCCCACGTCCATTCAGATCCTACATGTTTACTGCCGTGCATACAAGTTTTCCTCAAAGTGGTATTTTCATCCTATTTCAAATACCACACCCTTCTTTGGATTCATTGCTGGCAAGCTGAATATTCCACAGTAATTTCTAGAATTCGTTTTTATCACAGTATAAACTTTATGAAATAGGAGTCAGTCTAAATTAATATGAAGAAAAACAACTCCCCTTCTCGGCACTCAAAGTTAATGGTCCCAGGTAGTAAATTAAAAAAAAAAAAAAAAAAAAAAAATTCTACTAAAGCATTTCTCAAAAGACTAGAAATCAATGACAGCTATTCCTGCATCCTGTGAAAATGAGCTCAATGTAATAATGATTTCTAGAAATGTTTTTAACAAAGTTTTTATTAAAAAAAAAAAAAGCACCACTTTAATCACCATTTCTTTCTCTGTAAAATGAAATATTTACTAAATGGCTTAAATATCATGCTTAATTATCCTCTTTCTCTCTTTGAGGATCTGATTTGAAGCAAAGCACACAGAAGAAATGCAAAAGAAGTAGGGATAAATAATCTGATAGCAAGTAAGAGCATAGACTTGGAGAGGCTGCTTAGGGATATGATTCAACCGGCAGGATTACAGAAAAATCTCCCTGAAACATTCATTCCATGGCTCCACCCATTAAAGAAACCATATCTTCTTCTTTTCAACCCTCAGAGATCTAATGAAAGCATTTTCATTTTAAGTGGTTAACCAGCAACAGGGCCAAGAAAAAGCCATTATTTTCACAGAGAGTAAATTGTATTCTGTGTATAGAATATGGAATTTTATATAATTTTAAATTATAAAACTTAGAGATGTCCCAGGATCTTACTAGATAGGTAAAGGAGTATTCATAAAAAATTAAGACTTACATCCTGGGTTGTCTGATTCCAAGTCTAGTGTCTCTGCAACAATACTGCTCACTTCTCCTTTTCAGGGACTGTACTAGGCTCTAGGAGTTAACATTAGAGCAGTTCTTGGCTTGGAAGAGCTGATAGTGCAGTGTGAAAGACAGATATGTGGCAAATAGTGAGACTACAACAAGGGAAGTGCAACATCAGAGAGCAAATGGGATGGGAGCACTTCTAAAAGAGTAGGTTTAAGGGACACTGGCTCTGCTCATTTTGGGGTGCGGCATCAAGGAAGCAGGAGTCTTCACAATGGAGACATTTGAGTTGGGGCTTGAAGAATTCAGAGTTTTTCTGAACGTATGTGTGTGGAAGGGGCGAGAGGATGATTAGAGACAGAGAAATAGCATCTTCAAATACATATAACGTCATGAAATCAGTGGGTATGTGAATGACATCAAGATTTTAACTATAGTGAACAAGTGAACAAGAGAAAGAGCAAGTATGAGGAAGTCAGGGAAGAGCGAGACATAATGTGTTTAGTTTGGAGTGTGGTGAATTTAAAGCATGTGTGGGTTTTCCAGGTGAAAATGTCCAGTAGACAGTAGAATACATAGGTATGGAGCTTTCAACAGAGGTAGGAACTAGAGATAAAGATTTTGGAATCATTGATGGGTTAAAGGTGGCTGAGATCACCCAGCTGGGGCATATAATTCAAGAAGAGTAGATAATGAACCACCCCTGATCTGTCATTTTATTACACTGTGACGGCTTGATTGTTGCTATGATGCTGGTATTTCAACCAGCATCATCATCCATGGGCAACAGTTTCAGTGAAACTTTCAGTGAAGGTTCGGTGAAACTTCCAGACTAAGCCTAGGAAGAAAGACCTGGAGATCTACTTCTGAAAACCAGCCAATGAAGTATGGATCACAACAGAGCATTGTCCGACTAGTTTGCTTTGGGCACATCATTAGGAGAGCTCAAATCCTGGAGGAAGACATCATGTTTGGTGAAGCAAAAGGCCAACGAAGGTGTGAGACACCTTCCAGAAGATAGATTGGCTCAGTAGCTGCAACGACAAGCTCAAACATGCTGGTGATTATGAGTATGACACTGGACCAGGCAACATTTTGCTCTATTGTACCTAGGTGACCACGAGTCAGAGTCAATTTAACAACAGCTAACAAAACAAGACAGATAATGGAAGATGGCACCTGGGGAGAAGCAACACTTAATAAGCAGCACTGTGGTATAAACTAAAGCTATAATTTATCTACATTTTGGGTTGAACGAGCTGTTAAGAGTTGACCCAAGACCCATTCCACCATTTACGGTACTTCTTATGTAAAAAAGCAGAGTAAGTTCAAGCAACTTATAAATTAGTTTAGAGGCATAAACTGTTTATAAGCTGGGCACTTGGATATACTTCCTTTTTTGTTGTTGTTTACTTATCCCAAATATACCATTTTATCCTATGATTCCAATGTACCTGAATTTGGAAATCAATTCCTAGCTTAGCCTGTCCACACACTTTGTGTTTTTATTGCATTTGAGCATGTCTTCAGTTATATTCTATATATTCTAAGTAATTCTGGTGGGTTTGAACCATCAATCTTCTGGTAAGCAGTCAAATGCCTTAGGCACTGTGCCACCAGAGCTCCGTCAAGTAACTCAAGTATGATAACATCCAACTCGTGCCATCAAAGCAAACAAACTTTGTGTGCCATGCGCCTAGCATTGTGCTAATTGCTTTTCTTTCCTTCTGCCACTTTGGTTGGCACCAGAGAAGAATCCTGGGCATGGAGCATTTTTAATTCAAGTAGGACCTTTTCAGAAACAATATTGATGTTCAAGAGGCAATTGCTTGTGGAGTCAGGACTATTGATGTGGTAAGGCTCTCAGAAACACCTCGTTTTAAAACCTCTGTGTGATATCATTATCTTATAATTCTTTTCCTACTTTTATTAAAATACTTGTGAAGTGTTTTACAATTGTTTCTTTTTTTGTTTCAAGTTCATTTGAAAGAGTTAAACACTAAACTCCCCGCTCTTCAGTATATTTAATATGTGTGACTATTATTAGAGATGTAAAAATATAATTACTATTTGGCACATCTTAGATATGTACAATGTCATTAGTTTTATTCAGAATGTATAAAAGAAGGAAATGGTTCATTCTGTAAGAGCAATTTGAATCTTCCCATGTATCCTCAGTAAGAACAACAGTAATAGGATCAATCACCTCTGGAGAAAGAACTTCTTTTAATACCTTAGCTTTATTGTGGAGTGAGATGGGAGAGAATGTTCTTGTCTCATTAGATTGGACTGTTCTAGTAGCTCAGAATAAGTTGGAGGTAGTGGTCCTGGGTTGGGAACACTTGCATGCCAATACGTAAGTTGGATGCCTGGTGAAGAGGAAGAAGAGATTCTAGACTTCATGCCTAATGTTGAATTCTGCCAGTGTCCTTCCCCTTATCGTAACACACCAATCAAACTTCTACCCAAGTCTATCCAAGCTCTTGAGTTACACATTCACAGTCCCTTGGTTTATTTCCTGTAGCTAAATATCTATTATTATATTCACTTCTCTCAGTATCTGCTCTTTTCTTATTCCAACCTTAGCTCTGTCAGAATTAGGTGTATCTACCACTCCCACCACCACTTCACTGACACAATTGCTTGAAGAGTGAATATGAGGTAAAGAATTAGAGACAGCAAGAGCAGACTTCTTGGAACTTACTGATAAAATTATGGAGAAAGACTTAAACTCTAGGAAGTTGTAGGAGAATCTTTTGTGGATTTTTTTTTTTGTGTGTGTGTGTGTGCTTGACGTCAACCAAGCTGAAAACGACATTCACCCTGACTCCTCCCTTCCCCTCCTCCCAATCTCTTTATCAAACTCACTCCTGCTCTGCAAACATGGAGACCCATGTAGCAGTTCCTGGATCACCTAACCAACCTTCAAACCTTCTATCTCAAGCTGCAACCCTTCTATTCTCCATTCAGCTGCTGGTGTTCTTTCTAAAATGTAAACTTGATCGTGTCAGCCCCTATCTTAAACCCCTTGCATGAATTCTCATTGACCTCAGGAGAACATTCAAACCCTTAGCATAACCTATGAGGATATTGTTCTGAATCCTGCCTACTTTTTCAGCCTTCTGTTTTCACTCGACTCCTTGTATAACATACTCCGGCTACTTTAAATGACATGCAGTTGTTGAATGGCCATACTCATACTCACCCCCATATATTTGCATGTACTATTATTCTTTCCTTAGCTCTGGTGGCATAGTGCCTAAGATATTTGACTGCTAACCAGAAGCCTAGTGGTTCAAACCCACCTGCCACTCCTTGGAAGGAAGACTGGGCAATCTACTTCTGTAGAGATACCAAAGCAAACCAAACTCACTGCCACTGAGTCGATTTCAAGTCATAGAAACCCCTCCTTGGGTTTCTGAGGCCTCGGAAACCCAAGGAGGAGTTGCTATGAGTCAAATCGAATCAATGGCAGTGAGTTTATTTGTTTTTTGCTTATGGAATACTCTATCTTCTTCCTTCTGCCTCCTCCCCTATGACCCAACTATTTCCTGCTAGTCCTTTGGGACTGAGCTGAAATATCACTAATTCTGAGAAGACTTTCCCTGATTGTCTCAAATTTGGGAAGGTGCACCGTGTATTTACTATGTTATCAAATCATTTTCTTTTCTTTCTTTTTTGTCAGTGTGGGAGGGGTTTTATTTTTCATTTTGCTTATTGCAATTTGCTTGAAGTTTACAGATACAGCTTCAACAACTTCAGTGGCAGAAAACTCGCTGCTAGCCAAGAAGTGTGCAGACAGCTAAATTCCTAATCTCCTTTATTCTCTGGTTCTGTCAGAACTATTTTTTAAAGAGTTTCCTTGAAAAACAAAGCCCCCACGTTATGTTTCTGGGACTGTCAGACAAATTGTAAACCTTGAATAATGGCAAGATACAACCCCTCTCCCCGCCCCCTTCTCAAGCCTTCTAGCACTTCTGAAATTTGTATGCTAAAGGGAAGAGAAGAAACCCTACCGTCTGTATGTCATGGTTTGCCTTGTTTTCCAAACTGCCAGGACTCAGTGATCTACCTCGATATTGAAATTCTACCAGGGCTAAAGCACAGATAGAAACAAGTGGAATTCATCAATGCGGCTGAACAGGAGCTGCTTGGAGCAGACAGATCTAGTCTTTGCAGTATGACCCCACGTAATTCCAACTCACCCCCTTGAGCTTGCCACCTGCTCCCTTTACAGTAATAAAGCTGCAACCAAGTGAACCTGCAAAAAATTAAGCTGCAACCAAGTGAACCTGCGTGTTTTCTAGAAACAGCCTTTGTAGCCCTACTGGAGTTTTATTTCTAGAGTGGGAGCCGGGCTAGGGATGGGGGCTGGGGGGGGGCAGTGCGCCAGCCAGGCAAAGTGGGGGATTAGGCTTGTCAGAGTCAGAGCGCGTCACCGTCGCTGGGAGAGACTCTAGGCTACCCAATAGGCAGAGGCGCTCGGTAGCAGCCTGGTGGGAGCAGAGAAATAAAAGTGCCGAAACAAAACCTGAGTGTGCCAGTCGAGGGCTAGTGGCAGCCAGCGAGCGGGCGTCCGGCTGGGCACAGGGGCCGGTGAGCCGTGCTCCGCTCAGTCCAGAAGGTTCTCCTCGGAACAGCCCTGTGCCCCCTTTTGCCCGCACCCGACTATTCACCGGGACCTGCGGCGAGATCACGACTGCGGAGTCCCACCGAAAAGTGGCCCCTGCAGAATGCTCCCTCACTTCTTGGTGCTCTGCCTCCTGCACTCAGTGCAAGCCACCGAGGGCCCCGAGAGCGGCGGGGACAACCAGAGCCTGGAGGCGGCGCTCGCCGCGCCCAACGCCTCTCACTTCTTCTCCTGGAACAACTACACCTTTTCGGACTGGCAGAACTTTGTGGGCAGGAGGAGGTACGGGGCCGAGTCCCAGGACCCCACGGTGAAAGCCCTGCTCATCGTGGCTTACTCCTTCATCATCATCTTCTCGCTCTTTGGGAACGTCTTGGTGTGTCATGTCATCTTCAAGAACCAGAGAATGCACTCGGCCACCAGCCTCTTCATTGTCAACCTGGCTGTCGCTGACATCATGATCACACTCCTCAACACACCTTTCACTTTGGTAAGGCTAGGGCGGCTGGCTGCGGTCCAGGCTTGGCTGGCTCACCTTCGTCCTGGCTAGACTACCCCCCACCCCTCCGCTCCAGCTCACTGGCTTTCTTAGTCTCTGGCTCATGTCTCAACTCCCTGTCTCTGCCATTCTGTCTCTTTCTATTATTCTCTTTCTTGGGGGTTTCTCCTTTGTCTCCTCGCCCCCCAATTTCTGTGTGGGACTGTCTTTCTTTCCTCCCTGCCTGTCTCCCCCAGTCTCTTTTCTTACTTGCTCTCATCCCTCAACATTCTACTGTTTTTCTGTCTCTTTTAGTGTCTTTCTCTGTGTCATTCTGTCTTTCTGTCTCTGTTCTCTTTTCTCTTTCTCTCTCTGATGTGTTTTGGTTTCTCCACTCTGTCTCCTTGTGTCTTTACCCTTCCTTCTCTCTGTGATTCTTCTTCTTTCTGTCACCTATTTATGACCCTTCCTGCGTTATACATTTTTCCATCTCCTCTCTTTCTCCTCCCACCTTTTCAGTCAGAGCTTCTGCATATAGCTTCTGCATATGTCACTGGGTCAGTGATTGGAGTATGTGCAGCCAGTGGTGAATGAATGACCATTTATTTTCTCTGCCACCCCACTGGGCATGGGTGTGCTTGATAATTGAACTGTAAACCACAGCCCCAGAAGAGTCCACAAAGATTGTTAGGTCACCCCCTGTCCTTGAAGTGCAGCCTTTTAGATACTCCCTCCGCCATGGGATGCTGCTTTGTGCTGGAATATCAAATAATTGCTCATTGTTAATGGAACATTAAGTGTGTTGTCCTAGACAGCTTCTTTAAATGACATCTCCCTTCTGTGGTGTGACAGTGAAGCTGTGTTGGGGAGGAGATGAGAGTGAGATAGGCTTGGCCCGCTGAGCTGGGATGGGCAGGGGCATTTACATACAAGGCTTCCTCCTCTAACGCTGGCTGCTCTGCATTGGTGGTGTGTGGTGTCTGCCCCTCTGTGGTTCTCATGGATGATTTAGATCTTCAAGGACTATGACTGCCAGATCATGATGACAGTTATGATACCTCATGTTTCTGAAGTATGAGTCAATTTTTTCAAATTATAGAATAATTTTATTGTCATTTGAGTTATTACCAGAGCAGTATTTGTTTATCTCTCTCACTCTTTTACTCATACAACCAGAAATAGCAAACAAGCAAAAAGAGGGTGAAGCCCCACAAGTCCATCCACTTATGTGAATGTCCTTCCACACCCTGTATTTTAAAAGGAATCTCACATTCCCTCTCTTGCCCTCATGTCTGAGAAGATTATTCACATTTTACAAATGAGCAAACTAGGGCACAAAGCAGTCCAGTTGACAGTTGATGGTGTGTTGAGGGAATGTTGAGTGGTTCAGTGTAACTGGAGCAGGGGAGGCTGGAAGCACAGTGAAGGAGTAGGGCAAAGGGAGAGAAGAATGGGAAGGAAGCCAGAAAGGAAGGTTGGGGTAAGGCTGTGAATGGGCCCAGATACTCTGGTAAGGCATCTGGCTTTGTCCTGAGAGCACAGGGAGCCAATAAGGATTCTGAGCTGGAGGGTAACAATAATCAGATTTTTGGTTAAGAAAAATGCTGTCAGCAATGCAAGGGATAAATTAAAAGAGGACAAGACTGGAGAACAGGGAAAGGTGTTAGGAGGCTAGAAAAGTGCAGATGAGATGATGGTGGACTCAACTAGGAGCATAGCTTTGGGATGGAAGAGGGAATAGATTTCAAAACTATTTAGAGGCAGAACTGCTTGGATTTGGTAATGGATTGAAGGTAGGCGGTGAGAAGTAGAAGTAGTTGAAGGTTCCTAGCTCTATAATGTTCCTGGACAGCCAGAAAGCTTTCAATGGCTCCTCCCTGCCTCCCCAAAAGAGTGTGAAGTCCACAGTATGCTGTCCTCATGTCATGATCTGGCCAGATTTGTCATTCACAACCCATATCCACACACTCTAGCTAAATTCCCACAATCCTGGGATTTTTGATCCTGTGCACATGCCCATTGTTCTTATCTACACATGTGCAAATCTCATCTACTCTTTAAAGCTCATGTTAGAGATCTCATATATTATAATAATGGCAGTTAGCTTTGTTAAGTACTCACTGTGTACTACACACTGTTGTACCTACTTTACGTGTATTATCTATCTTATCTGATTTTCGTAACAACCATGTGAAAGTGGAGAGCCCCATTTCACATGCAAAGAAAGTAAGGACTGTTGTTGTTGTTGTCAGGTGCCGTCAAGTCAGTTCTGACCCTATGTACAACAAAACAAAACACTGCCCAGTCCTGTGTCATCCTCACAATCATTGTGATGTTTGAGTTCGTTGCTGCAGCCACAATGTCAATCCACCTTGTTGAGGGTCTTCCTCTATTTCGCTGACTTTCTGCTTTACCAAGCATGATGTCCTTTTCCAGGAACTGATCCTTCCTGAAAACATGTCCAAAATACATGAGAAAGTCTTGTCATCCTCCCTTCTAAGGAACATTCTGGCTATACTTCTTTCAAGACCTCATTCTTCTCCCAGTCTATGGTATATTTAACACTTTTTGCCAACGCCATAATTCAAATATATCAATTCTTCTTTGGTCTTCCTTATTCATTGTCCAGCTTTTGCATGCATATGAGGTGATTAAAAACACCATTGCCTGGGTCAGGTGTACCTTAGTTCTCAAAGTGAAATCTTTGCTTTTGAACACTTTCAAGAGGTCATTTGCAGCACATTGGCCCAATGCAATATGTTGTTTGATTTCTTAATTGCTCCTTCCATGGGCGTTGATGGTGGATCCAAGTAAAATGAAATACTTGACAATTCAATCTTATCTCCATTTACTATGATTCTGCTTATTGGTGCAGTTGTGAGGATTTTTTTTTTCTTCTTTTGTTTACATTGAGGTGTAATCCATACTGAAGGCTGTAGTCTTTGATCTTCATCGGTAAGTACTTCAAGTTATCTTCACTTTCAGCAAGTAGTCTGTGTCATCTGCATACAGCAGGTTGTTGATGAGTCTTCCTCCACTCCTAATGTCCCATTGTTCTTCATATAGTCCAGCTTCTCAGATTATTTGTTCAGCATATACATTGACTAAATATAGTGAAAGATACAACCCTGACAGATACCTTTCCTGATTTTAAACCATGCAGTCCCCTGTTTGAACGACTGTCTCTTGGTCCATGTACAGGGTCCTCACGAGCACCATGAATTCCTGTTCTTTGCAAGATTACCCATAACATGTCATGATCTGCATGGTAAAATGCCTTTGCATTGTCGATAAAACACTGGTAAACATCTTTCTGGTATTCTCTGCTCTCAGCCAAGATCCATCTGACATCAGCAATGATATCCCGCATTCCACATTCTCTTCTGAATCCGGTTTGCATTTCTGGAGGTTCCCTGTCAATATACTGCTGCAACCATTGTTGAAATATCTTCAGCAAAATTTTACTTGTGTGTGTTATTAATGATAATGTCAGATAATTTCCAGATTCTGTTGGACTATCTTTCTTTGGAATGGGCACAAATCTGGATCTGTTCCAGTAGATTGACCAGGTAGCTGTCTTCCAAATTTCTTGGCATAAATGATTGAGTGCCTCCAGCACTGCATCCATTTGTTGAGACATCTCAATGGGTATTCCATCCATTCCTGAGCCTTGTTTGTCATCAAGCCTTCAGTCCAGATTAGAATTCTTCCTTCAGTACCATTAGTTCTAGATCATATGCTACCTCCTGAAATCGTTGAACATTAATCATTTTTTTTTCTTGTACTGTGACTGTGTATTCCTTCCATCTTCTTTTGGTGTTTTCTACATTATGCAATGTTTTGTCCATAGAATCCTTCAGTATTGAAATGCAAGGTTTGAATTCTTCAGTTATTTCAGCTTGAGAAATGCCAAGCATGTTCTTCCTTTTTGGTCTTCTAAGTTCAGGTCTTTGCACATTTCATTATACTTACTTTGTCTCCCCAAACCACCCTTTGAAATCTTCTGCTCAGATCTTTTACTTCATCATTTCTTCCATTCACTTTAGTTACTGTATGTTCAAGATCAAGTTTCAGAATCTCTTCTGAGATCTATTTTGGTCCTTCTTTTTCTCTTTCTAGTAAATGGCCTTTTGCTTTCTTCATGTATGTTCTGGATGTCATCCCACAACTCATCTGGTCTTCAGTCATTAGTGTTCAATGTGTCAAATCTATTCTTGAGATGGTCTCTAAATTCAGGTGAGATATACTCAAAGTTGTACTTTGGCCCTCAATTATTTGTTTAAATTGCCTTCAGCTTCAATTTAAACTTTCATGTGAATAATTGATGGCCTGTTCATAGTTGGCTCCTGATTTTGTCCTGACTGATTATATTGAGCTTCTCCATCATCTCTTCCCACAGATGTAATTGATCTGATTCCTGGGCATTCCAGCCGGTGAGGTCCACATATATACTTGCTGTTTATGTTGTTTAAGAAAGGTATTTGCAATGAATAAGTCATTGGTCTTGCAAATTCTATAATGCCATCATTATAGAATTATGTCATCATTTCTATCACCAGTGCCATATTTTCCACCTGCTGATGCTGCTTCTTTGTTTCAGACTTTCCCATTTCAATCACCAGTAATGGTTAGTACATCTTAATTGCATGTTTGATCAATTTCAGACTGCAGAAGTTGGTAAAAATCTTCACTTTCTTATATTTGGCATTAATGGTTGGTGCATAAATTTGTATAATAGTGTTATTAACTTGTGATCTTCCTTGTAGACATATGGATATTATGCTATCACTGACAGTGTTGTACTTCAGGAAAAATCTTTTTGACAATGAATTTGATGCCTTCCCTATATAATTTGTCATTTCTGACATAGTAGGCCATATGATTGTCCAAGTCAAAACGGTCAATATCAATCCATTTCAGCTCACTAATGCTTAGTATATTGATCTTTATGCATTCTACTTCATTTTGGATGACTGCAATTTTCTTAAATTCATACTTTGTACATTCTATGTTCTCATTATTAATGAATGTTTTCAGCTGTTTCATCTCATTTTGAGTCATGCCACATGACTTCATTTGCTAATGAAGGTCCCCAAAACTTTACTCCATCCATGTCATTAAGGTCAACTCTACTTTGAGGTGGCAGCTCTTCCCCATTCATACTTTGAGTGTCTTCCAACCTGAGGGGCTCTTCTTCTGGCACAATATATTAGACAGTGTTCCACTGCTGTTCATAATGTTTTCACTGGCCAGTTTTTTTTTTTAAGTAGATCACCAGGTCATTCTTCCTAGTCTGTCTTTGTCTGAATGCTCCACTTAAGCCTGTCCACCATGGGTGACACTGTTGGTATTTGAAATACTGGTGGCATGGTTTCAAGCATCACAACCAATCAAAAGCCACAACAGTACTAAAACTGACAGATGAGTAGTGGAAGTGAGGCCTACAGGCTATAAATATTTGCCCAAGGTAACAGATAAAAGTGGCAAAATGATGCTACAAACCACAATACTACTTTTTCTGTCTGGCTGACTTCTCTCTTTCTATCTGTATCATCTCTCTCTCCTGCCCACGCCTACATCAAGGCTCTTTGTCTGAGCCTTCTGAGGGCACTGTTTACTTTCTGTCTTACATCAGGGTTAGGTAAGTCCTCCTCTGTGTAAACTGGAAGCTCCTTGGTCAGAATCCATCTTCCATCTATCTCAGGCATGAGGAATGGCTCACAGAAGCTGCTCAAGTACTAACTGAGTGAGTGAACAGTCCTGGGTTTGTGGGATGAGCCCTCAGCCTGCTCCTGGGGCCCCCATATTGTTCACTGAGCTTGTCTTCTCTCCCTACTAGAGAAAATTCATCTGCCTACCCAGCCCCCAACTCATACCTCTCTAGAACCCTGAATCCCCCTCCCAAAGGATGAGTTCCAAGGCCTGCTTTAGTCAAGATTTGCTAGCTCAGACTACACTGTGTTGTAAGTTTTCAGATGTGTCTTCCCCATTTGACTGAAGTCCACATAGGCCAAGAATGAATTTTCTTATTACTCATAAAAAATAGCTACTATTTATTTCTAACAATAGCTTTCTGACAATCTGTAAGACACAATGTTCTGCCTTTCACAGACTTTTTAAAAATTTAGTCCTTACAGAAAGCTTTTGAGGTATAGATTTTTAAGTCTTTATTGCAAATGAAGAAACTGAGATGTAGAGAGATTGCATCCGTTGCCCAATGTTACATGGCCAGAAACTATTAGAAATGGGAAGTCTGACTCCAAAGCCCACATCCTTCCCAAGATCTCCTGGCACCTAATGCAGGGCTTGGCTCCAACAGCATGTTCTTTGAACTGAATGAATGAAGAATGAAGAGTGCTAGAGAGATCGCATGTGACCCATGTTTCAGGAAGAAGGGAGGAGTGGGAAGAGAACTCTGTTGGAGGGGGAGATGTTTCCCATGGGGTGCTGGGTATCAAAGTCAAGGTCATGTGTCTCCTGACTTCTGTGGGTTCATCTCCAGGTCCGATTTGTGAACAGCACATGGGTGTTTGGGAAGGGCATGTGCCACGTCAGCCGCTTCGCCCAGTACTGCTCCCTGCACGTCTCAGCACTGACACTGACAGCCATTGCTGTGGACCGCCATCAGGTGAGGACACCTACCTTAATGGTCTGTCCTTCCCACTCTGGCTTTGCTTTCAAGGGGCTGCCAGGATCTCTCATGACAATGTTATCATCCACTTGTTCAATTAGTGTATTTGTCAATATGAGCACTTACATTAGAAAGTAAACCCTCTGTCATAGATGTTGCAAAAATTCTTCCCCATGTGATGTTTCAGCAAGGATTTCTGATGTCACAAATTCAGTGCTGGCATTTTCTGTCTCAGAAACTGATGAGCTTGTTTTGGGAGTAGAATAACAAACATTGAAAAACACTACTGAAAAGAGAGGCAAATAATTACAGATCAGAGACATGCTTCTGACTGGGAGATGGAGTGGTGGTTCATTGGTCCAGGCTGTCAAGGAGGAAAGCAGGCTTGGGTGTCCAGGTGACAGGAGTGGTATCTAGGGTGGAGAATAGTAGAATTCAGGGGCAGGCCTTGCTTGCTTGCTGTTCTACCCTTTTGGAAACATCTAGGCTGGCCAGGTGAGGGAAACCAAGGAAGACCTGAAGATGTTCATCCTGGAGAGCATGGCTTCACTCCCTGAACATACTACACAATGAACCATGTTGCATACTCAGGCCCCCACTAAATCACAGAATGGAGGTTCAGAAAAGCATCTTTTATATACCTGATGAATGACAAGGGCAGGTTAGAACTGAGGTCTGTATGATTCTAAACCAAGGCTCTGATCACTGGGCCACCTGCTTTGAGAAGATTCAAGGGAGCCTACAGGTCAATATAGGAGCTCTGGTAGCATAGTGCCTAAAGTATTTGACTGCTAACCAGAAGGCTGGTGGTTCAAACCCACCAGTCAGGCGGTTCAAACCCACCTTCCTCAGAAGGAAGGTTGGGCAATCTACTTCTGTAGTGATACTGCCTGAGAAACCCAAGGAGGGGTCGCTATGAGTTGGATCCGACTCCACGGCACATAACAACAACAACAACAGGTCAGTACAGAGTATGGCCATTGGGACAAAGAGATGGGGTGTATTCTGAGTAATACCATGAGGTGCAACAAGGGCCAAGGAGCAGCAGGGTGCAAAAATGGAGATTCAGAGATGCAATTTAGTTTTGATCAACTATCTGATAGAATAATCCTAATTGAAAGGGGAAAAATGTAGAACAGAATTTTATATTCTCATGCAATACAGATTTTTTGGTGCCATTGAGGCTGGATGAACCCACAAACTATTGCCCTGAGATAATCTTTAAACTTGAAATGAAAAATTCCTTCTGAAGTCTTTTTTAAACCAGACAATAGTTTAGCTTAACTAGCAAAGAACATCTGCCTTGAGCACTGTGCTCTTTTAAAGAACTGTCTGTATAAGATCAAATTGACAGCAGTACCTAGAGAAGTTAGATAGGCAGCTTAGTGGGCAGTGAGCTTACATTAATGGGGAAAGAATGGTTCAGAAAAAAAGGATGAGAATGGTTGCACAACTTGAAGAATGTAATTAATGTCACTGAATTGTTCATGTAGAAATTGTTGAACTGGTGTGTGTTCTACTGTGTATAATTTCAACAACAACATCAAAAAAAAATAAAGTATTTAGAAAAAAGGGAAGAACAATTCTAATCTTAAAATGAGAATGTTTTTAAATTCCCAAGTCTTTGTTGAAACCTCTTAGAAGAATTGATTGACATGAAGTAGCAATTCCAAGATGAATTTCAACTTGAAGCCTGGTTTTACAATAAGTGTAAAACAGCTGGGCTCCATTGCAATTCTAGACACACCTTTCATAAACAATGTTGTGTACATCCAAGTAAATGTCAGTGCAGCTTCCCATGATAAATGATTAGGGTTCCCCTTCATGTCTGTCACCTTCAGACTCTCAGAGCCCCTCAAAACCTAGGTGAGCTAGGATCATGGGAAGAAGAACTCAGTTCCCAGTGTGGCATTGCTGGCATTGGTGTGAGCGCTGTGCAAGCTGACTCCTCCCAGGTCCTCTCCCTGGATCCCAGCTTTGTCTGGATATGACTGGCAAGAGGCATTTGATTCTCATTGATCCCAGACCTTCTGGGACCATGGAGGCTGAATGAACTCCTGAAACTGTTGCCTTAAGATCACCATTAAACCTTAAATAAAAAAAAATCCCCTGAAGTTGTCTTAAAATCCAACAGTAGTTTAACTTAATAGTGAAGAATGTCTACCTTGAATGTTGTGTTCTTTTAAAGAACTATATGGGATCAGGCTGACAACAGCAACTCAGCAAGGTTAGATAGGAAGCTCCTGGGCAGGGCGTTTATGTTAATGGGGAAGAGACAGTCTGGAAAAGGAGGGTGAGATTGGCTGTACAACTTAAAGAATACAAGAAATGTCACGGAATCGTACGTGTAGAAATTGTTGAACTGGTCTATATTCTCCTGTGTATATTTTCAACATCAACAACAAAAAGAAATTATTTTATTTAAAAAGTGATATCAAATGCAAAAAAAGAAAAGGCATTTGAACTGCCAGGTGTCAGTGAGCCCAGATGACAACCTCTTTCTGCCCCCGGAGAAGGGCTGTGGGGTGGGGGATGGGGGGCATGGCCAGTGCAGCTCAGGGCCCCAGTGATGAACGCAAAGGCTGCCTGACTAAGAGCACCTGCCCTAATGGGCAGTGACAAGTGAGTTGGATCATCTGAATTTCTCATTTGCTTCAAAACTTCTCTAGCCAACGATGCATGGTTTGCTTGTGTTCTAGGTCATTATGCATCCGCTTAAACCCCGGATCTCAATCACAAAAGGCGTCATCTACATCGTTGTCATCTGGACCATGGCTACGTTCTTTTCGCTCCCACATGCTATCTGCCAGAAATTATTTACCTTCAAGTATAGGTGAGGTGCAGCTAACCAATACTGAGTGTCCTGGGGACATTGAGAGGCTGGCTTCCTGTGTTCTTCTGAGTCAACCGTCAGGCATCTCCTGGAGCCTTGACAAGGGGGAAAGCTGAGCCCCTTCTGAATCCACAACATGGCACAGTCACTGATGAGTTCCCTTAACTTCTTGGTGGTTTCTTGGTGCATGCCTATCCTCTGCATTTTTTTTTTACTTTCTCTCTTCTCAACAATTTTGCTGCTGTTCCAAAACCAAAAACCAAATGCACTGCCATAGAACTGTTTCCAATCCATAGTAACCCCCATAGGGTTTCCAAGGCTGTGAATCTTAACGGAAGCAGACTACCTCATCTTTTTCCTGTGGGGTGGCTGGTGGGCTCAAACCACTGACCTTTTGGTTAGCAGTCAAATGCCTTAACCACAGTGCCACCAGAACTCCTTGTTGTTAGCTACAGTCAAATTGGTCCCTGACTCATGACAACACCACAACAGAATGAAACACTGCCTGCTCCTGCACCAGGCCCATGAATCTGTCAGGGATTGGACCTTTGTGATCCATAGGATTTCCACTGTCTGATTTTCGGAAGTAGGTAGTCAGGTCTTTCTTAGACTGTCTTAGCCTGGAAGCTCTGCTGAAGCCTATTTAGTATCATAGCAACATATCAGCTTGTCCTGACAGATGAGTGGGCTGCACATGAGATCCAATGGTTGGGAATTGGACCAGGGTCTCCCACAGGGAAGGCAGGAATTTTAACACTGAAGGAAACAACTAGCTTCTTCGTTATTCTCTTTCTAGTTCATCTGAGTGGGCAGAACAACGGTTATCAACTTCTGTCACTAGGGGGCATGTACTCCCAGACTGAGATTGAAACCTTCAAGGCCTTGTTTAAAAAGAGCAATGTTTAAATTAGAGATTCAAACCAGTTCATTCTGATTCGACCTCTTGTGAGAATTTGCATTTCCATTCCAGATATGCTAATCAGAATCTACAGGTTAACAAGATCTCCAGATGATTCTTATAGATCCCCAGGTAATTCTTATGTATAAGCCAAAAAACCAAACTCACTGCCAACCGACTCATAGTGACCCCCATTGGATTTCTGAGTCTGTAAATCTTTATAGAAGTAGATTGCCCTATCTTCTTTCCACAGAGTGGCTGGGGGGTTTGAACTGCCAACCTGCTGGTAGTGGTCAAATGTCTTAGGCACTGTGCTGCCAGAGCTTCATAATTCTTATATGTACATCTTGTTAAAATGTAGATTCTGATTCAATATATTTAGGATGGAAATGCTAATTCTCTGCAGGGGTCAAACCAAAATGAACCAGTTTGAAGCCCTGATTTTAGCCCACACCTAAAGACAGAAATATGTATGTGTCTAAATGTCTGAAGTAGAACTCTCTACTTTCCCACCTACTATTCTAGCTTAGGTTTCTTTACTAGTATGCTCTCATAAAATGAGAATTCTTTCTCTCAAAGCACTCGGTTTTTAAAATTTAAACCCTCATGTGTGTACCAGTTCATTAAAGGCAGTCTTCTCTGTTAGATTGTAATTTTGGAAAGTGCTGGGCCCATTTCTGATTTTGCTACCACTGTGTCCCTAGTAGGAGCTCTGGTGGCTTAGTGCCTAAGGCACTTGACTGCTAACCTGAAGGCTGGCAGTTCAAACCCACCAGCCACTCCTCGGAAGGAAGACTGGGCAATCTACTTCCGTAGAGATACCACCTCGGAAATCCAAGGAGGGGTTGCTATGAGTCAGAGCCAACTTGACAGCAGTGAGTTTGGCTTTGTGTGTGTGTGTGTCCCTAGCACCTAGCTGTGATGGCATAGTGCCTCGCTCTTTTACTCATACAACCAGAAATAGCAAACAAGCAAAAAGAAGAGGATGAAGCCCCACAAGTCCATCCGCTTATGTGAATGTCCTTCCACACCCTGTATTTTAAAAGGACTCTCACATTCCCTCTCTTGCCCTCATTTCTGAGAAGATTATTCACATTTTACAAATGAGCAAACTAAGGCACAAAGCAGTCCAATTGACAGTTGTCGAAAGAAACCAATCCCAATGGCTGATTTCAGTTAATTTATCATTTTTAATTAAGTTATAAGTACTCCTTTTATGACTTCTAGGATATTTAATCAAATACCTAGATCCCCCACCAGCATTCAAGCATGAAGCACTTTTTTTTTTTTACTGCTAACAGAAACAAATAGAGCTTTCTCTTGCTTTCACTAGTGATGCACTTACAGGAACACCCAGCCTCGTGGATATCACTAAAAAGCATAAAGAGATGAGAGATGCATTCCATATGAAATAAACAGTTGTTGTATGTGTGGTAGAAGGTACAAATAATGGGTTAGTTCAGGCTTTGCCACTCAACATTCTCAAAGGCATTCATATCTTCATCCCATACCTTTGTTTTGCTCTGAATTGAGAGTGGATAGTACAACGGGAAATTCCAAGTTTCATGAATCCATGATTTTCCAAGGATGAATTAATTCTAAGATTAGGGACACTACTGTCTTATGTTTTATTGACTATGCAAAAGTATTTGATTGTGTGGATCATAACAAATTATGGATAACATTGAGAAGAATGGGAATTCCAGAACACTTGATTGCACTCATGAGGAAAGTGTACATAGATCAGGAGGCTGTCTTTTGAACAAAACAAGGGGATATTGCATGGTTCAAAATCAAGAAGGGAGTGTGTCAAGGTTGTATCCTTTCACCATACTTATTCAACTTGTATGCTGAGCAAATAATGAGAGAAGCTGGATTATATTAAGAGGAATGTGGCATCAGGATTGGAGGAAGACTCATTAACAACCTGCAGTATGCAGATGACACAGCTTTGCTTGCTGAAAGTGAGGATGACTTGAAGATTAAAGACTACAGTCTGCAGTATGGATTATACCTCAATATAAAGAAAACAAAAATCCTCACAACTGGTCCAATAAATAGCTTCACGATAAACAGAGAAAAGGTTGAAGTTGTCAAGGACTTCATATTACTTGGTTCTACAATCAACACCAATGGAAACAGCAGCCAAGACATCAGATGACGTATTTCATTGGGCAAATCTGCTGCAAAAGACCTCTTTCAAGTGATGAAGAGCAAAGATGTCTCCTTGAAGACTAAGGTGCGCCTAAGCCAAGCCATGGTACTTTCAGTCACCTCTTATGCATGTGAGAGCTGGACAATTAATAAGGAAGACCGAAAAAGAGTTAATGCTTTTGATTTGGAGAAGAATGCTAAGAGTATCATAGTCTGCTAAAAGGACTAACAAATCTGTCCTGGAAGAAGTGTAACTAGAATGCTCCTTGGAAGCAAGAGTGGCCAGACTTCGTCTCACCTCTTTTGGTCATATTGTCATAAGGAACCATTCTCTGGAGAAGGATATCATTCTTGGTAAAGTGGAGGGTCAATGATGAAGGGGAAGGCCCTCAACAATATGGATTGACACAGTAGCTTCAACGATGGGCTCAGATGTAGCATGAGGCTGCCACAGGACTGGGCAGTGTTTTGTTCTGCTGTGCACAGACAGGGTCATTATGAGTCAGAGACAACTCGACAGCACCTAACAACAACAGTGTTTCCTTCCTTCACTAGAATGAGGGCATTGTTGGTTCAGTGACAGAATTCTCGCCTTCCAGGAAGACCCAGTTTCAATTCCCAGCCCATGCATCTCACACACAGCCACAACCTGTCTGTCAGTGGACGGTTGTGTGTAGTTATGATGCTGAACCAGTTTCAATGGATTATCCAGACTAAGAAAGACTAGGAAGAAAGGCCTGGCAATCTGCTTCCAAAAATCAGACACTGAAAACCCTATGACTCCACAACCAATCATGGGGATGGAGCAGGATTGAGCAGCATTTTGTTCTGTTGTGGATGGGGTCAACATGAACTGGAGCTGACTCAGTAGCAGTTAACAACAACTACATTCCTTGTCTTCATAGAGCTCCCAGCCTAGAAGGGGAGCCAAAAAACTGTAATGTAATCAGATAGACTTCAGCATAAAAAGTGCTGCAACAGAGGGATGTACCAGGAGTCTAGTGGAGGGAGAGTCAGTGCTTATTAGGATGAGATCTTTCCACACTAATATCTTTGTCTCTGCTTCTGCCTCCACCCTTAGTGAGGACGTCATCCGCTCCCTATGCCTACCAGACTTCCCTGAGCCTGCTGACCTCTTCTGGAAGTACCTGGACCTGGCCACCTTCATCCTGCTGTACATCCTACCCCTCTTCATCATCTCGGTGGCCTATGCCCGAGTGGCCAAGAAGCTGTGGCTGTGCAACACAATTGGTGACGTGACTACCGAGCAGTACCTTGCCCTGAGGCGTAAGAAGAAGAAGACTATCAAGATGCTGATGCTGGTGGTGGTTCTTTTTGCCCTCTGCTGGTTCCCCCTTAACTGCTATGTCCTCCTCCTATCCAGCAAGGTCATCCGCACCAACAATGCCATCTATTTTGCCTTCCACTGGTTCGCCATGAGCAGCACCTGCTACAACCCTTTCATCTACTGCTGGCTCAATGAGAACTTCAGGGTTGAGCTGAAGGCATTACTGAGCATGTGCCAAAGGCTGCCCAAGCCTCAGGAGGACAGGCCACCCTCCCCTGTTCCTTCTTTCAGGGTGGCATGGACAGAAAAGAGCAACAACCAGAGGGCCCCACTAGCCAATAACCTGCCGCCCTCCTGTCACCTCCAGTCTGGGAAGACAGACCTGTCGTCTGTGGAGCCCATTGTGGCAATGAGTTAGAGGAGGTTGGGAAAAGGCAGAGGGAGGGATTTATCTCCAGCTAAGGTTGGAAAAGAGCCTGAGAAGTGGCCTCCCTCTCACGTACAACCATTAACAATGCTGGAAACAAGTTCACGCAGAAGCCATGGGACTCTTGAGTTTCTAGAATACTCTGCTTAGCCTCCCAAGACTATCTAATGTGAAAAATATAAGCCACTACCATCTAGACACATGATTATAAATTCCCATCTAAGAAACGCTGTGTAGCATATCATCCTGGTGCATGAGCAAGAGAGCTGAGCACAACTTCAGCTCAGATGGGTGTTAAGTCAGTCATTGCTCCAACTGTCTGGCAACTGGCTTGTGTACAACCCTCCCTACTGCTCAACTCAAGAAAACCTGACTCATAGCCAGGAAGATAGAGTTTTTAGTGTGTTGCCCCAGATGCAATGAGCTCTGCTTTGCTAAGGTTTGTTGGCCAGGGAAAGATAGGCAAGCCAGAGTTAGCACTGAGGTTTTCATGCCTTGCTTTCTAAAGTAGCTGGACCAGGATGTGTCACAATCCTGTGGTGGCCTGGCCATCTGTATGCAAGAAGGGACCAACTTGAGTATGTTAAAGAAAGAATTACTGTATTTCTCATATCAGAAAAAATTATTAGTAAAAGTTTAGAAAAGCATGAAAAAGAAAATAAAAATCACCCATATCCCACCAACTTATGATAACGTCTTTAAATGCGCTCTGGGCTTGCTTTTTTTTTTTTTTTTTCTCTATTTGTGTAGAGCTGTGTGTGTATGTATATACTTATTTTTTTCTGAGTTATACTTTTTTATTTAGACTGTAATGATAAGCACGAAACAGGGATATAGTAGAGTACTTGTGAGGTAAAGACTGTCCCTGCATAGGCAGAACTGGACCCAGGGGCCTGGCTGAAGTGCCTCCCCTAGGATGACAGCCACCATGTTAATCTGGGAAACAGAGTTCAGCCAGGAGGCATACTTCTGTCTTCCCTGCAATCACTTAGAAACAAGAGGCAGTGAAAAATTGTTCTGCTTTTACAGAAGATGAGGGAGCAGGCTTCCAACACACTGGAAATAATTGTGCTTAGACACCTTACCCTCACAAGCTGTCTAGACAGGCCATTTCTTTGTGTTGTCTGAATAATAAGGGTTCTTCAAGCCAGTTCTGAAAGAAGAATCAAAAGACCACCACCTCGGCACCTGGGGCTGTCAGAGCCTCATGTGCCACTTACAGAAACCTATGGAATTATGCTAATCCTTAAAGACCCAATTTTCCAGAGAAATCTTATTCCAGAGACTGAACGTTTTCATCACCTTCCATCTGGTCCTGAGTGACGCACTGTGTCACCCAAAAGAGAGATGTAGCAGGCAGAATTGAGCTTATTTTGCCAGCCTTAAACAGTTGCTACTCTCACACTAGTTTTAGGTCTTCTTCTAGCACCAGCTAGAACATGGCAGCAAAACATGGACATAGAACTGAGCAGGAAGCTGAGGTTCAAGACAGACAGGTTTGTCCAAGGATCACTCAGATCTCTTGGCTGTTAGCTGAAACTGAACTAGGCTGTACCATCAGCTTCCCTGGGTGATGGTACATGAAGACTCATTATACTATTCTCTGTTTATGGGAATGTTTGGAATTTCTCATGATACAAAAATCTAATAATCACCTTCTGAACAGTAGGTGATAAAGGGACTTTCATGGGGCAGAGAGTGCCTTCTAAGCCCATGTTGTGATTATTTTTAGTTGCACTTGAGATTCCAACTCACGGCAACCCCATGTCTGCAGAGGAGATCTGCTCCATGGAGTTTTCAAGGCTGTGATCTTCTGGAAGCAAATCGCCAGGCCTGTCTTCCAAGGCACCTTTAGGTGGGTTTGAATCACCGGCCTTCCAGTTAGTAGCCAGGCATTTAACTGTTTGAGCCACACAGGGACTCTTGTTAACCAACAGAGATTCCCAAATGGATCTTTCAGAACAAATATCTCCTATGCCAATGGGACTATGGCTATCCTTGTTGTCTTAACAATGCCACAGAAATTCTATGAGCCAGAGTGAGAACAGCCAGCGAGCTTGCAAAAAGTCCGTCCTGCTCTTGAACTCATGGGGAAAACTTCACTCCATTCCTCTGGGGGTGAGCGTGGGGATAGAAATACTGCCAACTTACAGAGAGGACCTTTCTCTGGAGGACAACTCACCATCAGTCCATTAGTTTCTGTGTCTCCTTGCAAAGAGATGTCAGCGCCCTATCTGTCACCTTCCCCTTGTTCCCTATGTACCTCTGAGCAAAAAGTGATTTGTATTTGTGAGTGTGACTTTCATATCACTTGAGTTTTTCCAATGTGCTGTAAGAAGTACTGTATTGTGAATGGCTGTGCCTCAATAAAACATGTTTTTGGTGAGTGGATTGTGCCTCCTGGGCTTGTGATTGTGTCACATGTGGTGACCTTTAAAGTGAAGTGTTGGCATGGATTAGACTAAGAGAGCCTGGAGACTGTCTACCCAAACCCCAGCCCCCCTCTTCTTTTTATGTATGTGTGTGTGTGTGTCTGTATATATATATATATTTGTGTGTATGAAAATAAGCACAGCAAAGGAGACACCATTTCAACAAATTGTCCATGCACAATTAAATGCCAATGACTATATTCCTCAAGATGTGCAACCATTCTCATGATACCCTTCCAAATCATTCCTCCACCATCAAAGCAGAGTCACTGCCTCTCAGGCCTCCCATCCAACTCTGGAGATGCTGCTGTCAACCTGATCTCACATAGATGAATTTTTAAGAGAGCACAATGCTCAAGGCAGACATACCTTACTAACTGGGCTAAACTGTTACTTCAGACACCTGCATTTTACAGATAAGGAAACTTACACCATCAGAGATTATAAACCCAGTTCAAAAACCTCAAACCTCTGACTCTTAGTCTAGTGCTTTCTCCATGCAGTTGGCTGTCAAGTCACCTCCTTGGTGATGATAAATCTGTGTGCCATGTTTTATCCTAGGACTCCATCTGTTCCTCCATGCCTTGAGAGCACTCTTCACATCTGGCTTTATAGAGTGGGTATATATTCCCTGTTTATGATGATTTCTGCCTCATTTGGGCCTGGTGTCCCACTATCCTGTAAGTTGTTGTTGTTAGGTGCCATTGAGTTGACTCCGACTCATAGTGACCCTATGCACAGCAGAACAAAACACTGCCCGGTCCTGCGCCAGCCCTGTGATCCCTGCTATACTTGAGCCCATTGCCGCAGCCACTGTGTCAATCCATCTCATTGAGGGCCTTACCCTCTTTCGTTGATGCTCCACCTTACCAAACATGACATCCTTCTCCAGGGAATGGTCCCTTGTGATAACATGACCAAAGTAGGTGAGACAAAGTCTGGCCATTCTCACTTCCAAGGAACACTCTGGCTGTACTTCCTCCAGGACAGATTTGTTAGTTCTTCTAGCAGTCCATGCTAACTAGAAGGCTGGAGGTTCAAACCCACCAGCCACTCCTCGAAAGGAAGGCTGGGCAACTACTTCCATAGAGATACTGCCTTGGAAACCCAAGGAGGGGTTGCTATGAGTTGGATCTGACTCCACAGCAGTGAGTTTGGTTGTTTTTTTGGTACTTTCAGCATTCTTCACCAGCACCACAACTCAAAAGCATCAATTCTTCTTCAGTCTTCCTTATTCATTGTCCAGCTCTAACATGAATATGAGGCAATTGAAAATATCATGACTTGTGTCAAGTGCACCTTAGTCCTCAAGAAGATATCTCTTTGTTCCTCAGCACTTAAAGAGGTCCTTTGCAGCTGACTTGCCCAGTGCTATACATCATCTGATGTCCTGACTGCTGCTTCCATTGACATCAATTGTAGAACCAAGCAATGTGAATTCTCTTCAATCTTTTCTCCATTTATCGTGATGCTGCTTATAGGTACAGTTGTGAAGATTTTTGTTTTCTTTATATTGAGATGTAATCCATATTCAATCTTCATCAGTAAGTGCTTCAAAGTCATCCTCACTTCAGCAAGCAAAGTTGTGTCATCAGCATATCACAGGCTATTAATGATTCTTCCTCTAATCTTGATGCTGTGTTCTTCATATAGTCCAGCTTCTCGGATTATTTGCTCAGCATATAGATTGAATAAGTATGGTGAAATGACACAACGCTGACACACTCCCTTCTTGATTTTAAACTATGCAGTGTCCCTTTCGTCTGTTCAGATGACAACATCCTGGTCTATGTATAGGTTCCTCAAGAGTACAATTAAGAGTTCTGGAATTCCCATTCTTCTCAATGTTATTCACAGTTTGTTATGATCCACACAATCAAATGCTTTTGCACAGTCAAGAAACACAGGTAAACATCTTTCTGGTGTTTTTTGCTTTTAGCCAAGATCTATCTGACATCAGCAATGGTATCCCTTGTTCCACATCTTCTTCTGAATCCAACTTGCACCTCTGGAAGTTCTCTGTCAATATACTGCTGCAAACATTTTTGAATTATCTTCAGTAAGATTTTATTTGCATGTGATATTAAGGATACTGTTCAATAATTTCCACATTCTGTGGGATCACCTTTCTTTGGAATGAGTACAAATATGGATCTCTTTCAGTCAGTTGGCCACGTAGCTGTCTTCCAAATCTCTTGGCATAACCAAGTGAGTGGGTCCAGCGGGGCATCTCTTTGTTGAAACATCTCAGTGAGTATTCCGTCAATACCTGAGCCTTGTTCTTTGCCAGTTCCTTCAGTGCAGCTTCAACTTCTTCCTTCAATATACCATTGGTTCTTGATCATATGCCACCTCCTGAAATGGATGAAGATCTACCAGTTCTTTTTGGTATAGGACTCTGTATATTCCTTTCATCTTCTGTTGATGTTTCCTGCATCATTCAATATTTTGCTCATAGAATCTTTCAGTATTACAACTAGAGGCTTAAATTTTTTCTTCAGTTCTTTCAGCTTGAGAAATGCTGAGCATATTTTTACCTTCTGGGTTTCTAACTCCAGGTCTTTGCACATTTCATTATAGTAATTGGCTTTGTCTGCTCGAGCTGCTCTTTGAAATCGTCTGTTAAGCAATTTTATCTTGTCATTTATTCCATTTGCTTTAGCCATCCTCTGCTTAAGGGCAAGTTTCAGAGTGTCTTCTGACATCCATGTTGGTCTTTTCTTCTTTTCTCATGTTTTTAATGACCTCTTGCTTTCTTCATGGATGATGTTCTTGATGTCATCACACAATTCTTTAGGTTTTTGGTCATTGGTGTTCAATGCATCAAATTTGTTCTTTAGATGGTCTCTAAATTCAGGAGGGATATTTTCAAGGTCATATTTTGTCTCTCACAGACTCGTTTTAATTATCTTTAACTTCAAGTTGAACTTGTATATGAGCAGTTAGAAATCTGTTCCACAATCAGCTCCTGGCCTTGTTTTGGCTGAAGATATTGAGCTTTTCCATCGCCTCTTGCCATAGATGTAGTCAATCTGATTCCTGTGTACTCCATTTGGTGAAGTCCACATGTATAGCTGCCATTTATGTTATTGAAAAAAGGTATTTGCAATGAGTAAGTCATTGGTCTTGCAAAATTCTATCACGCTGTCTCCAGTGTTATTTCTGTCACCAAGGCCAAATTTTCCAAATACCAGTGATTCTTCTTTGTTTCCAACTTTTGCATTCCAGTCACCAGTGATAATTAATACATCTTGAAAGCATGTTCAGTTAATTTCAGACTGCAGAAGTTGATAAATATCTTTAATTTCCTCATCTTTGGCTTGGTGGTTGGGGCATAAATTTGAATAATAGTAGTATTAACTGGTCCTCCTTGTAGGCATGTGGATATTTTCCTATCACTGACAGCATTGTAGTTCAGGACAGATCTTGAAACATCCTTTGTGATGATGAATGCCATGTCATTCCTCTTCAAATTGTCATTCCCATGATGGTAGATCATATGGTTGTCTGATTCAAAATGGCCAAAACCAGTCCATTTCAGCTCAGTAATGCCTAGGATATCATTCTTTATGTGTTCCATTTCATTTTTGACAACTTCCAATTTTCTTAGATTCATACTTTATACATTCCATGTTCCGATTATTAATGGATGTTTGTAGCTGTTTCTCCTCAAATTGAGTCATGCCACGTCAGCAAATAGAGGTCTCAAAAACTTTACTTTATCCATATTAGTAACGTTGGTTCTACTCAGATGATGCAGCTTTTTCTCACTTGTATTTTGAGAGCCTCCTGACCTAAGGGGCTTGTCCTCCTGCACTGTGTTGAACAATATTTCTGTGCTATTCATAAAGTTGCACAGTAATGTATTAGACACAGTTTCTCTGCCATTCATAAGGTTTTCCCTGGCCAATTCTTTGAAAAGTGGATGGTCTCTTCCTTCTTCCTGGTCTGTCTCAGTCTGTAAGCTGTGTTGAAACCTGTGCACCATGTGCAACCCTGCTGGTATTTGAAACACTAGTGTCACAGTCTCAAGCCTCACAGCAACATGCAAAGCACCACAGTATGACAAACTGGCAGACAAGTTTGTCTCCCTTAGCTGTTCGAAACCTCTCCACCCACCCCTTGCCTGGATCCCTGCCACTGCTCACTCTGTCTCATCCCCATGGCTTAGCCTCCCTTTCCCTCACTTTCCCACCTCTTGGGAGTGGGGCCTGGCTCCCTCCCCTTATCTGGATCCCTGACACTGCTTGCTCTATCCTGTAAACTGATACAGTTTTCATTGCAGACGTATTTACTTTGATGCCATCCAAACCAACAAACTGTACTACTGTCAAGTCAATTCTGACTCATAGTGACACTATAGGACAGAGTAGAACTGCCCCCTGGTGTTTCCAAGGCTGTAAGTCTTCACAGAAACAGACTGCCATCTCCCAAGGAGCAGCTGGTGAGTTAAACTGCTGACTTTTTGGTTTGCAGCTAAGTGCTTTAGCCATTGAGCCATAAAAGCTCTTTTGATGCCATCCAGAGCCCAGGAAATTAGTCTGAGATAATTTCACAGAATGTTGTAAGTAGGAGTAATTTTCTTGGCCTAGAGGAAATTTTGAAAAGAAAGAAATAGAAGGCATAGGAAAAGGAGAAGGGAAATAAGATTTGTCCATGACTTCTATGTGCAGTGCTGTGCTAAATGCTTCTGAGCTCATGATTTTCTTCACCCTCAAAGCAATGCCCTGAGATGGGCATTAGTATTCCCATGTTGCAGATGAGGGAACGGAGGCTCAGCAAACTGAAGTAACTTGGTAACAATCACACAGCTACATTTGGAAAATCCTTAGAGACTAGCACCTTAAAGTTTCTGCAAAGCTATGTAGAAAAGAATCTTAAATTTTACTTCAAGTCTCTTGATTTTCTTGATTATGAAATATTTGGGGGCTAACAGGTGGTAAAACACTTGTTAACTTCCCTGTGAACTTGTGTTTGGGTTACATAGTTTGGGAAATGCTTACTTAGATGAGCTCCATAACCCCTTACAGCTCTGCAGGCCAATGAATCCATTCTTCTACTAAGGTGGGATCTTATGGATGCCTTCTGAGCTCAGTTATGGTTAGAATCTTCTTCCAAACAAGCTCTTAACCCAAAAACCAAACCCACTGCCATAGAGTAAAGTCCAACTTATAGAGACCCTATAGGACAGACTAGAACTGCCCCATAGGGTTTTCAAGACTATAAATCTTTACAGAAGCAGACTGCCTCATCTTTCTCCCATGGAGCAGCAGTTGGGTTTGAACCACCAACCTTTTGGTTAGCAGCCCAATGCTTTAACCATGGTGCCACCAGAGCTCCTTTAACAAGCTCCCAAGATACTGCCTCAGAAACCCAAGGAGGGGTCGTTATGAGTTAGGTCTGACTCGACAACACATAACAATAACAACAAGTGACTTTCAGGTTCTGGTGTCCTGCTTGATTAACTGTGGCAGGTTGCCAAGGCCAAAAACCATCTCATTGCCAGCTGGGCCTTGAGGTCCTCAGAAACCACAGATAGAACTCAGCCAAGCCCTCACCACTTCCAACTGTGGTTGTGACGGATCATCAGCGCCTCTATGGCACTGTGCAAGCAGTGGGGCTTGATGGTGATGGAAATGATGCCAGGCCATCAAGGACCAGGGAGTAACCGGGGAAGACTGAGGGTCTCTGAGCATCCACTGGAGGAACACATTCATCTTATAAGGAGTATAGCCTAAAGATGGTACACTCATGCTCTCTGCTTCCCAGTACATGGAATCTGATCATTTGCCTCTTGCTTCAGCATCTCTGTGTAACTCCATTTCTCTCTCATTCCAAGGGGTAGGTAAGGAAGGAACAAATGTAATACATGCAATGCCGGATGTGCTCTGAAAAAAAAAAAAATAGTGTTATTTACTGTGAGAAAACCCTGCCTTCTGAAGTTTTGTAACCTCTCTTGCAGAGAGTAAGCTATTTGCTGTTCATGGGAAAAAAGTGTTTGACTAATTGCTGCTCTTTCTCGCTTTCATTTCTCACCCACCAGAGGCCTTGACTTCAGACAAGTCATGAATTAAGATGCTAAGCTTAAATACAAGGAAGACAAAGGAATAATGAACACAGGATTTAGGATATTGGCTAGCTCAAGTCGGGTAGGGTTAGAGTATGTATGTGGTGGCGGGGACAGGGAGTATGTGGTTACACATAGATGACTGTCAAAACTCTGCATTTGTTTTGGACACTGGGTTCACAGGTGCTTATTACATGATTAAAAATACTAATGAAATAACTAGCCAGATGACTAAAAGCAGGTTGTACACGGACTGACATTCAGAGTGCGCCATGAACCAAGGATTATAATGAATTCAGTTCTTTGCCCCTGCGGTCTATAAAGGAGCTCTGGTGGCACAGTGCCTAAAGCATTTGACTACTAACCAGAAGGTTGGCGCTTCAAACCCACCAGC
>NW_006921634.1:6565299-6566652 GCF_000298275.1 Orycteropus afer afer | reverse complement strand
TGCCTAAGGCATTTGACTGCTAACCAGAAGCTGGCAGTTTAAACCCACTAGTCACTCCTTGGAAGGAAGACTGGGCAATCTACTTCCGTAGATATATCGCCACAGAAACCCAACGAGGGGTCGCTATGAGTCAGGATCAATTTGGCAGAAGTAAGTTTGGTTGTTTTTTTTTAATTGAGATTATCATATAAATTTTCTCCTTTATTCTAAGACTATGATAAATTACATTAGTTGATTTTTTGAATGTTAAAATAACCTTCATTCCTGGGATAAACCTATGTAGGTATGAAGTGTGTGTGTATCTGGATATATCTTGATTGACAGTTAGAGCCTCTGTGACCTCTAAACAAACTAGTCAAATGAATTATTGTTCCTCTACATGTAATATTTTATTTTTCACTAGCTACTTTCAAGGTATTTTATTTATATTTGGTTTTATGCAATTTGATTATGATAAGTTCATGCCTTTGAATATATTCTAAAGTTCACTGAGCTTCTTGAATCTGAAAACATGTCTTTCACAATGTTTTCACCAGTGTTTCTTCAAATATTTTTTTCTGCTTCAATTTCTTTCTCCTTTCTGTCTTGGATTCCAGTGACACATATGTTATACTTTTGAAATTGTCCCACAAGTCCCTAAGGCTTTGTTTATGTCTTGGTCAAGGTTTTTTTCTCTTTGTCTTTCAAATTGGATGATTTTTAAACTCTGTTTCAAGTTCATAGATTCTTTCTTCTGTTATTTTCATTCTAATATTGAAGCCATCCAATGAATATTTTATTTCAGATGCTGTGTTCTTTTAATTCTAAACTTTTCAATTGGTTCTTTTTAATAGCTTTTGTTTCTCTGGTGAGAATTTCTCTTTCTGTTTATTTCAAGTGAGTTTACCTTTATATCATAGATCATAGCTGTAATCACTTAACTAAAATCTTTGATAATTTCAACATTCAAGTCCTCTCAGGGTTGGACTCAGTTGACTGTCTTTTCCCTTGAGAATTGGGCACATTTTTTTTGGAGGGGATTCATTGTACATCATGTAATTTTTGGATTATATTCCAACCATTTTGAATATTATTTTGTATAGATTCTATAATCAGTTATAATCTACTAGAGAATGTTGAGTTTTTGTTTTAGCAGGCAATTAACTCACTTAGATTCAGTCTGAAATATCTGTCTCACCTTTTTTGACCAGGGGTTTTAATCTCAGTTCAGTTTTCAGTTTTTGCTGCTTTGCTTCTATTTCATGCATTCATTACTCAAGGGCTAGTCTAAGGAGCCTTGATGATGCAATGGTTAAGTGCTTGGCTGCTAATCAAAGGGAGCTCTAGTGGCATAGTGCCTAAGGCATTTGACTG
>NW_006921634.1:6547573-6564892 GCF_000298275.1 Orycteropus afer afer | reverse complement strand
ACCTGGAATAATAACCATGGATTTACATGGTCCCAGAGCAGGAGTTTCTTGATTATAACTTCTAAGTCAGATGTCTTACTGCTTGTTGATTTTTTTTCTCTTTAATTCTGTGATTGTAACAACACAAGCATTTTTAAGCACTAATTATATACAGATCTTAATGCGAGACATGTTTACACACACCCACACACACCCTGCATCACAAACAGATAGAAGAAGTATACATGATAAGTGAATAATCAGAATTGTGGAAGAGGAAATGGAACAATGACAAAGAATTCATTAGTGATCTTTTCACCAGTATCAGAAAAAAAAAAAAAAAAAGCCGAAACCCATTGCCATCACCTTGATTCTGACTTATAGCGACCCTAAAGAACAGAATAGAACTGCCCCATAGTGTTTTCAAAATTGTAAATCTTTACAGAAGCAGACTGCCTCATCTTTCGGCCATGGAGTGGCTGGTGCCTTAACCACTGTGCCACAAGAACTCCTTTAAATATATACAGAGAGATTTGTTTCAAGGAAACGTCTCAGACAGTTGTGGAGACTGGCAAGTCCCAAATCTGTGGGTCAGCAGCAGACTGGAAGCATCTCCTGACTCACACAGTAGCAGGTGCTGATGAATCCAAAATGTATGTATGGGTCATGCAGCAGGCTGCTGGCTCATGTCTTAAAAACCAGAACTCAGAGAATGAGGAGATGAATGCAAGATCAAAGGCAGGACCAAATACAGGATCAACTGCAGGGCTGAATGCAGGATCAAAAGAGAGCAAGCTTTGTCAGAATATCAAAACATAAGGAAACTCTCCTTTCAACAGATTGGCTGCTCACATCAGATCGCAAAATGGAGGATGATTATATAATATCTGCCAAACCACTGAGAATCACGGGCTAGCCAGGTTGACACATAATCTTAACTATCATTATTCCTTTCCAAATCCAATTTTATTTACTTTTCAGAGTCCTCGGGTCATTGCTTTTTAAATTGTGTCAAAATTTTATATTGTAATCAGTTCAAGAGAAGGCCATACTGGGCTTGTGTCATCATAGTTTTCTTAGTTATCTGGTGCTGCTATAAGAGAAACACTACACATGAATGGCTTTAACAAACAGAAATTTATTCTTCCACAGTTTAGTAGGCTAAAAGTCCAAATTCAGGCTGCCAATTCTAGGGGAAATCTTTTCAACCTGTTGGCTGTAGGGAAAGGTTCTTGTCTTCTTGTCTCCTTTCAGGATCTGTGGCCAGGCATCCCTTGGAGATCTCCATGTGTCTTGATATAAATCTTCCCCTAAGTCTAGGAAGTTCTCAGTGCAGGGACTTCAGGTCCAAAGGACATACTCTGCTTCCAGCTCTTCTTCATTGGTGATACTAAAGTCCCTCTTTCTCTACTCACTTCTCTCTCCTTTTATCTTTTGTAAGATACAAACTGATGCAAGCCACTCCCAGGGAAATTCCTCTTACATCAGATCATGGCTGTGACCTAAGTAAGGGTGTTGCAGCCCACCCTGATCCTGAGTCATTAACACAGCAAACAAACTTACTCCTCTTTAAATAACCTAATTCCGCCTCATTTGCCACAGGCAGAGATCAGGATTCATAACATAGAGGAAAATTACATCAGATCACAAAATGGAAGACAGCCACACAATACTGGGAGTCATGCTCTAGTCAAGTTGACAGATATTTCTAGGGAATACAATTCAATTCATAATATTTAACCACATGGCTTCCCAAAATTCATGTCCTTGCCGCATGTAAAACACTTTCACCTCATCATATGTCTTAATTCAACTTCAACTCCAAATTCCATTCTGGAGCATAATTCATCTTCATCTGTGAACCTGTAAAATTTAGAATACAAGTTATTTGCTTCCAAAGTACAATGATAAACAGCCACAAGGTAGACATTTCCATTAAAAATGGGAGAAATTGAAAGGAAAGAAGGAATAACAGGCATCAACAAAGTAAAAAACACAGCAGAAAAATTTACATTAGCTCCTAAGACTTAAAAACAATCCTGCATACTCTGACACCATCTAGGCAATGGCCCTGCCCTGCAGACCCTGAGTGTTAACCAGGCTTTCTGGATTCTGGATGGAAGTTTCTCAGCCCTGGCCTTCAGCTCTGCCTTGCAAAATTGACATATTTTGGGGGGACAAATTCAATCCATAATTATAGTGAAGAGAGTCTTCTCTGCTTAGTTATTTTTGTGTCCACCTGCTGCTTTTTAAAGTTGGCTCTCTGGAGGCTTTCCTTGTGCTTGTGTATTTCAGTGGTCAGCCAAGGACTTGGACAAAATTTATATTCTGATTTTTTATCACAGCTCTTCGTCCAGCTGCCCAGCCACTCAACCAGGCCCAACCAAGTTGACACACAAACATAACTACCATACATCTCTTAGAACAATTAGCCATGAGACACCAGAGGGGCAACATTCACATAGAGGGAAAGCTGGACAGACAAGAATGCATAGTCTGGAAGGGCACAGGGAGGAGGTTATTTTATTTGGGAAAATAAAAAAGGAAGAAGACCTAGCAGTGGAGCATGTCCTTTGGACCTAGATCCCTGTGCTACGGATAAATGTACAGGTGAAAAGATCAGGTATGGGTAGGCAAAAGGAATAGATCCTAGACCAAATATGGATTTGGGTGAAGATAGTCTTACATAGGCACTTGTGCTACAAAATTAGCCACATACATTATAGAAGCAACAGAAAACAAAATTGGAGTAACTTCTCAGAGACAACTAAACACCTTGAGAGAGAGCATCCTGTGCCTTTGGACTCAGGACCATAGTCTCGGGGGACATCATGCTCATTTGGCACAACATAGGACATAAAAATTTTGTTCTACAACCTACTTTGGTGAGTAGCAACTAGGGTCTTAAAAGCTTTTGAGTGGCCATCTAAGATGCAACGATTGCTCTCCTCTCATCTGAATCAAAGAAGAGTGAAGAAAATCAAAGGTATCTGGAAACAATTAGTCCAAGGATAAGATGGACCCTGAGAACAGAACTAGGTGGTGCCCAGCAACCAATGCCAACCACTTAGAAAGGGATCAAAACTGGAGATTCTGGGTAGAATGGGAGGAAAAATGTGGAGCAAAATTCAAAAACATAAAAATGACCAGAATTACTGGTCAAATAGAATCTGGTGGAACCCCTGAGACCCTGGTTAGTTACCCTTTGGGCCTAAAAATGGACTCACTCCCATGGATTAGCTCTCAGCCCAACAGTAGAAAAACCTGCATGCAGAACACCTACCCCAGGGTGATGCACCTACCTACTCTAGGGAGATGCGTCTTGTTCTGGTTACCTAGTACCACTCTGACAAGAATATACCACAAATGGGATGGCTTGAACAAACAGGAGTTTATTCTCTTACAGTTTGGGAGGCCAGAAGTCTGAGTTCAAAGTGCCAGGCTCTAGGGGCTGGGTGAAAGCCCCTCGACCTTGGGCTTTAGCTTTGCCTCTTGCTCCCGGCCCACTGCAGCTGGAGGCATCTCTTCACTCAGGCACTGACTCATGAGGCTAACAAGCCCAAGGTCAACAAATAAAATGGCACAGTCCCAATGCTACCAAACAACACGGCAGGCCATCAACTTAAATCCATTGCAAGTCCCAAGGTTGGCAGAGCATGGCAGCCTGCTGAACAATGACATGGCTACATTCAGGGTCCAAGCATGCCATAAAGTAGAGACCATTCCCCAAGGCTTCTGCTTATATACAGGAAGCAGACCACATTCCCTAAGGCAGCTACTCAGCTGCTCACAGAATATTCCACCGTGGAGTTGATTACCAGTCTCATCATGGGAAATGCTACATCCAGCTGCCCAGCCACTCAACCAGGTCCAGCCAAGTTGACACACAAACTTGACTACCATACATCTCTTAGAGCAATCAGCCATGAGACACCAGAGGGGCAACATTCACATAGAGGGAAAGCTGGACAGACAGGAATGCATAGTTAAGAAGGGCACAGGGAGGAAGTTATTTTATTTAAAAAAAAAAAAAAAAAAAAAAGGAAGAAGACCTAGGAGTGGAGCATGTCCTTTGAACCTAGATCCCTGTGCTAAACTGTCTTGATTCAGGAGACAGCTGTGACAACAGAGATGGCAAGCAGCACTGAAGGAAGTGACTCTATTTTGTAACTCTATTCTTGTGACGTCCAGCTATGGCTGGCAATATCTTGCTAAAACTCCATTTTATGTGGCTGAAGTAAACATCTCCTCCTGCCCCCACTCCCGGTGAGTTAGGGAGTGCCCCTTGTGTCTTTTTCTTCTCCTCCCTCCTAGGAACATAAAGCAGCTCAGTCACCCCTCAATGAACACCTGTGCTAGAACACGTACTTTGGGGTAATTATCAGAACTAACTCCCATCACCCCTCGAAGGGCACCTGTGCTAGAACACGTACTTTGGGGTGATTATCAGAACTAACTCCATCAGCCCTCGATGGACACCTGTGCTAAAGCACGTACTCTAAGGTGGTTATCAGAACTAACTCCCCCCACCCCCGATGAATGCCTGTGACACAGCACGTGCTCTAAGACCTTGACACTGCAGCTTCTGCTTCTGTATTATCGCTTGCTTGCCTGCTTTATGAAGCCTGCCTAAAATCAGACTTGTTGCTGCAGCATAGGAGCGCACTTCAGCTCCCTGCAGTTGGCGAGCCCAAATAAATCTCTTTTACCCAAAAGGGGACATTATAGTGGCTATTACTTTAAACCGAACCCATAACGGCACCACCAGAGGAATGGCAGCAGTAGAGGCCGCAGAACCAAGAGACCGCCACAAGACGGAGCAGTGGGCTTCCTGGCCTACAGAGCAAGAAATCTGGGTACCTTCAGGCAGGAAGCTTACTGGCTGAGTGGGGTGCTTCTGAGCATTTTTGGCATAGCTAAACAAGCTTTGTAACACTTGCCTAAGCAGGGCAGAGACCAAGGGCTGCAATGTCAAAAGACAGGCCAGAGAGAACCATGCCTATTGCACAGCTGAGAAGAGGCTATTCTGACTGAAGAACTGCATCCTGAGTTGTTTCTGATCTTGAATTGTGATCTGTTACTTCCTTAATAAATCATGACTATTGTCTATGAGTACTGTGTAGCCATTGTAATGAATTATTGAACCCAGCAGAGAATTAGAGTGCTGTGAGAAGGGTGGTTGCTGTCAGAATTGGTAGGAAGATTAGAGAATGGAAGTATGTCTGACGTCCACCTTCTAGGAATCAGCCTTGAGTTGTTCATGTTGATCTTCATCCTCCTTCCTGTTTGTGAAGACACTGCCTCCATGCCATTTTTAAAGTCTCTCAAATGAAAATGGTGTGGCAGGGGTGTCTGACCTTCTCTAACTTCATAAGAGGAAAGGAGAATCAATGTCAAAAGCCCAAGACTTAATTCCTATGAAGTGGCAGTCCTCTCTCAAATCTTTTTACCAATTCTGACACCAGCCATCCCTCCCACAGTACTCTCTATTTCTCTGCCGGTTTTGATAATTCATTGTAAAGACCACAAAGAACTCAGATAATACTCATGATTATAGGGCTTATTAGGGAAGTAACAATTACAATTCAAGATCTGGAATGAATCAGGATACAGTTCTTCAGTCAGGACAGCTTCTTCTCAGCAGTGCATGTAGACAGGCCTCTCTCTAGCCTCTTAGCCCCTTGACCCCTTGGCCCAGCCTCTGCTCTGCTAGGCTGAATGTTGCAAAGCTTTTTTGTTGCATTAGTAAATGCCCAGAGGCATCACACTCCATCAGTAAGTATCATTCTGAAGGCTCTCAGCCCTCTTACTCCATGGGTTAGCAAGCCTAGCTCTGCTCCAAGTGCCTGGAGACACCCACTCTGCTTGCAAGGCTCTTGCCCTGAAGGTACTCAGTATTATCGCTCTAAGGGCTAGGAGTGGCTGGTGGGATTGAACCTCCAGCCTTCTGGTTAGCAGTCAAGTGCCTTAGGCACTACACCACCAGAGCTCCTTCTTCCTTAGTGGTAGTCAGTTTTCCTCTTTGCTCATTTCTCTCTTTTTAAAATCTCTTCTAAAACAGAAGGTGTGACTCAAACAAGAGTAGTGACTTGAGTAAGGGTGGTGACTTTAGTGCATCCCACCCTAATCCTGCCTCGTTAACATAAAAAACATTACCTATTCCTCATGAGGGAACCCTGGTGGTGTAGTGCCTAAGGCATTTGACTGCCAACCAGAAGGCTGGTAGTTCAAACCCACCAGCCACTCTTGGGAAGGAAGACTAGGCAATCTACTTCCATAGAGTTACTGCCTCAGAATCCCAAGGAGGGGTCTCTATGGGTTGCAATTGACTCGACAGCAGTGAGTTTGTTTTTTTTTTTTTGGTTTAATCCTCTTGAACATAACCTAATCCTGCCTCATTAGCACATAGAGGTCAGGATATAACACACACAAAGAGGATAATTACATTGGATCACAAAATGGAGGTTAACCACATAATCCTGGGAATCATGGCCTAGACAAGTTGACACATAACCCCAGTCATCACAGGTTGCATAAGTTTTATTTGCATGGTCCCACATGATTATTGTGTGAGAGTCACAGAGACTATGGCTAGAAGGGCCATGTTAAGTAATTCACTGTACCAAACATACCAATTGTGATTTTTGTGTGTCAGGGGTAGATTTCCCTCCAGTTTCTACATGCTTTTTGTTCCTCTCCAGTGCTTTCATAGAGTTGTTTTAAAATATTTTTCCAAGCTGTTAATTACTACTACAGAAGGATTAATCTGACCAAACTATTCTGGCATTGCCCCTCTGAATGAATTTTTAAAGCTATTTCTTATCTTAGGCTTCTCATGCCATGAGTAGTGTCAATTTCATCCATAACCAAACACAGAGCAGGCTTGGATTTCCAGTTTCTTGTGGGTATCTCTATTTTCCACCCATGGTCCAGAATGAGTGGGAAACTTTCATGTCAGTCAGTATTCTAGTCCCGCTTCCACCTTTCACTATGATAGCACAGTCGCATGTAGGCATCCAGCTTTAGGCAGGAGGGCAACTTCAGACACTACTATGAATATGGCCTCCATATTCACAAAGGCAAAATAAACTCAGTATCTGAAATATGTATTTAATCCTGATATCCCCATGTGCAGTTCTGCTATCAACACCTATTTATGACTTCAGTTGTTAGTTTATTACTAGTTTATGACACCTGGATTTATCAATTCTTAGTTTTAAACAACACTTCTATGTATTTGTGGTGGCTAACATAATTTTGGATAATCCTACTCATTAATCTTGAACAAAAGTCTAATAATTTACTTTGCATAAGGATTCATTAAAGTTTTTTTTTTTTTTAATCCAACTTCTATACCACCTCAGAAATGTCAGAAGGGGTCTCTATAAGTTGGATCCGACTTGAAGGCAGTGAGTTTTCTTTTTTTTTTTTTACTGTATGCTAACTACTTGACATTTGGTATGCAGTTTAGTCAACTTAAAGTTAAAAGCTTTCTGAAGAGTTACCATCAACTGAAAATGAAAATCAAGCAGAAGAGATGTTTCCATTTCATACATGATGAGAATTAAATGCAAAATTGCAAGCTGATAGAAAAATGAAAGTGTTCAGGAATTTATTCCACAAATATTTATTGATCCAAGCATTCTAAGAGCTAGAAGTGATTCCAAGTGAAAAAGTGATTCTTCATTACAAACTATGAAGTGTCACTGTATCTATTTTCTAAGGGAGGAAATTGAGACTTAGATGTGTCAAAGAGTAAAAAGTAAAAACTACTATAAGAAGAGAAATGTTAGAATTTTATTGTTGTAATAAACATTCCAGGTTTGGGCAATCTGAGTTGGGGTAATACTGCAATAGGTTTTCATGCTCCAAAGTCCAAAGAGGGAAGAGAGATTTTTATATAGGAGGACTGGGTGTTATATATGAGTCAGAAGGGTTGGAGGTTACACATGACTCACAAGTAAATCTTTCATAATGTCACATACTCTCTGTGCAAGTGATTTCTCTGAGTCACAATCTTATATAAACATCTTTTTGAAGGAACATTTTTGTCATTCACTTCTGGAATATTCTTATTACTTGTTTAACCATAAACTATAACTTTGCTACTAGCATTCTTCCAGAGAACAAAACATTTTTATCATAGTCTTAAGTAAGCATAAACACACTTTTGTTCATTCAAGGGGTAAGAGGTACACATATTCTGATTCAGACTTGTGTCAGTTATTTAGTCATGCCATCTGCCTCAGTTCTGAGAGGCTCTTTCACAGAAGATGGAAATTGAGGAACTTGTCCAATTTCACATAATTGGTAAGACGTTTGTTCTGAATGTCAGAACCAAGTCTTTCTACTTCCAAAAGCCCTCCTTTTGACCACTACCTATGCCACTAGGAGTCTTGGCAAGAATAATTTTATCGCCATCTGTAAGGCATGAAGAAAGAACCCTGGTGACACAATGGTTAAGCAGTCGGTTGCTAATTGAAATGTCCGTGATTTGAACCCACCAGGGGCTCCAAGGAGAAAAGACCTGGAGATCCTCTCCCATAAAGATTATAGTCTAGAAAACCCTATAGGGAAGTTCTATTCCATCCTATTAAAAAAAAAACCTCACTGCTAGCAAGTTTATTCCAACTCATAGTGACCCTGTAAGACAAGAGTAGAACTGCCCCATAGGGTTTCCAAGGCTGTAAATCTTTACAGAAGCAGACTGCCTCATCTTTCTCCTGTGGGGTGGCTGATGTATTTGAACCACTGACCTTTTGGTTGGCAGCCAAGTGCCTTAACTGCTGTGACACCAGAGCTCTCCATTGTGTCCTATTGGGTCGCTGTCAGTTGGAATAGACTCAACAGCACCCAAAACAAAGCAGTCCTGAAGTAGATAGTTTAAACCAGGGACTGATCTAAAGAATGATTTGAATACCTTATAGCTATGAGATGCTTGGGTTATTTGTGATGCTAAAGAAATTTGGAGCCTTCCTGGAAAACTGTATCTAGAATAGTCTTGACAGTCACAGATTTAAATTTGTGCTTCCAATAATTCACTAAAGATCCAAAGGTCCATGAAACACAGTAATTTGCAAGCCTAATGGGAGCTCTGGGAGCTCTGGTAGCATCGCTCCTAAGGCACTTGACTGCTAACCAGAAGGCTGGCAGTTTAAACCCACTCCTTGGAAGGAAGGTTGGGCAACTACTTCCATAGTGATACCGCCTCAGAAACCCAAGGAGGGGTCGCTTTGAGTCAGGTCTGACTTGATGGCTCATAACAACAACAAGAAGAAGACATGCATTTTTTTCATTCTTCAAAGTTTTTCATTATTATATTTTAACTCTTTAACAATTATTAAACATGGAAAAAAATCAAAACAATATGGAAATACGTAAAATAAAACCAACTCTGGGCCAACTACACTTACGCATTGCCTCACACTTTGGAGGCAGCCACTTTAATCATTTCTGTGACAGACACTTAGGATATCACATGACACCCATATTAACTTCTTTTTTACTTTGTAGCTGTGTTAGGCTGGGTTCTTTAGAGAAGCAAAACCAGTAAAGCTTAGAGAGAGAGAGAGAGAGAGAGAGAGAAAGAAATTTGTCTTAGGAAAATGGCTCATACACTTATAGAAGCTGGCTAGTTCCAAGTTCTTGGATCAAATGTCAAGCTGGAGGCTTTTCCTGACTCATGCAGCTGCTGGGGCTGAGGAGCTCAAGGTTGGCAGGCTGTTGACTCCAACACATGATGAATCCAAGATCACCAGGCTGAATGGTGGATTGTTTGCTCACGGACAGTTGTAGGCAGCACCACAGGACCCCAATCCAAGAAGAGTGTCTCATTTTCCCAGGATGTACTTAAATATTTTGGAAGCAGGTCACACTCCTAGGGAAATTCCCTTTCAAGGGATTGGCTGCTGAAAACATATACATCAGATTTCGTCATGGGAATAACCCAGATCACAACTGCTTAAACCACTCAGAATCGTGGTCCAATCAAGTTGACACACAACTCCAACTATCACTGTCCACCCCTTGTCAACTTGGCAGTTGTACACATCTCCTTAACCATACATAGTCTCTAAATAAGGACAATTATAAACTCATATTTGCACCTAACATGATACTCTAACATGCATACAACCAAAACACATTAATCCTGTTTACATTTCATAGTTCATAACAGAAGGAAACAAAAATATTAGCTGCACATATACAATGAAGAAATATAACAATCACAGTCCTTGTTTCTGCAACTGGTCACATGGTTGTAGCTGACATTCAGAACTACCTTCTTCCACCACCCATTCTGTATTTCCCTTGCCCTCAGCAAGCACCTCAGCTGGTCATGGTTCTTTACCTGTGGGGTGACCTAAACCTTCATTCCTGAAGGGTCTGGGCCATTAGTAGTCATATCAGAATTGTGTTGCTATAATTTTCCATTGACTTTAATCACAGGACATGGTAGTACTAAGAGACATCCTGAAGAATTTCTTATGTTCCAAACATATTCTTCTTTGCCTCCATTATGTAATGTCAATCCAATTTCCCCTTGGTAATCAGGATCTATCACACCAGATAGTACAGTAATGCCCTTCTTTGTCTGTTGATCCAGAGGCATGAGAAAGCCAAAATGGCTGGGTGGCATTCTTAACTTCCAGTTCTAGGCAATCAGTATTGTGTCTCCAGGTGGGAGTGTTCCTCCCTTTGGGACTAAGATCTCCAGACCCAGAGAGCATAGGGTAGCAAGGACAGGAAACAAACATTTTTTGAGTGGGTCACTAGGGGTAATAGTGAATGGTACCATACTCATTTCTAGCCCTTGGTTCCTGGACCTGTGATCCTAGCTAGCGGAGAAATAGCACCATATATTGGATGCTGGTTTAGAGCATATACAGCCTCCTGGAGAACATTGCCCCAACCCTTCAAGGTATTGTCACCTAGCTGGTGCTATAATTGTGTTTTTAGTAGGCCATTCCATTGTTCTATCAAGCGAGCTGCTTCTGGATGATGGGGAACATGGTAAGACCAGTGAATTCCATGAGCATAGACCCATTGCCGCACTTCATTTGCTGTGAAGTGAGTCCCTTGATCTGAAGCAATGATGTGTGGGATACCATGACGGTGGATAAGGCATTCTGTAAGTCCATAAATGATAGTTTTGGCAGAAGCATTGCATGCAGGGAAGGCGAATCCATATCCAGAATAATTATCTATTGCAGTAAGAACAAAATGCTGTCCTTTCCATGATGGAAGTTGTCCAATGCAATCAACCTGCCACCAGATTGCTGGCTGATCACCCCAAGGAATGGTTCCATATCATGGACTCAGTGTTGGTCTCTGCTGCTGGCAGATTGAGCATTCAGCAGTGGTGGTAGCCAAATCAGCCTTGGTAAGTGGAAGTCCATGTTGCTGAGCCCATGCATAACCTCCATCCCTGCCACCATGGACACTTTGTTCATGAGCCCATTGAGCAATGACAGGAGTAACTGGGGAAATGTGTCATCCTATCCACCTATTTGTTAAACTCCTCCTCTGCTGAGGTCACCTTTTGGTGGACATTCACATGAGACACAAATATCTTTACTCCTTTGGTCCATTCAGAGAGATCTAGGGTGACCATATGTCACAGCTCTGGCCAAAGATGTAAGCTAATCAATCTGTGGTCCCATCCTTTCTTCTTCCTGTTAGAAATGAGATCTTTATGGCTGGCACTACAATGACCAATTTGTGACCATGAAGAAAAGGCCAAGAGAATTCACCGCAATATTGGCCCTCACTTTGAATGTTTCTGAACCAGTGCTGGTAGCTGCTTAATCTTGAATTGTTTGTAATGGGGAGGGAAAAGCACCACTATTTCTTTAAACCACAATGGTCAGATTTTTTTTTTTTTTTTTATTAATTATAGCTAAAGCATTCCTAATGACTAACCTCATATTTAAAGGATGTGTTTAAAATCCCTTTCCTTGATTTATTGATTTTCTGCCATAAAACATGAATAATTTGCTGACTTACAATCCCTACTTCCTTGCTTCTCCCAGAGTTTTTTCCTGTATTCTATCACTTTTCCCTTTTGTTGGTTATATAATCATTTTAAGTTCATCTAATGGTATCACTAGGAGCTCTGGTAGCATAGTGCCTAAGGCACATGACTGCTAACCAGAAGGCTGGCGGTTCAAACCCACCAGCCACTCCTCGGAAGGAAGGTTGGGCAATCCTACTTCCGTAGTGATGCTGCCTCGGAAACCCAAGGAGGGGTCGCTATGAGTCAGGGCCGACTCCACGGCAAATAACAACAACAACAATGATATCACTATAAATAATTTGTTTAAACTTCCTTTTTTTGTGTTATCACATTTATACCACTTATTTTGATTACTCATCATGAAAAATGAAAGGAGCCCTGGTGGAGCAATGGTTAAGCACTCAGCTGCTATCTGAAAGATTCGTAATTCAAAACCACCAGCCAGTTTGTGGGAGAAAAGATCTGGCAATCTGTTTCTGTAAAGATTACAGCCTAGAAATCCCTATGGGGCAGTACTACTCCATCACTTGTGGCATTATGAGTCAGAATCAACTCAACGGCATCTAACCACAACCAAACCAGCTTCCTACACTTCTAAAAGGAAGTAGTTGTGCTTGGCCAGAGATTAGAAGTTCAGATGACTTTAAAGATGGAATTGTTACCGAGGACCAAGCCACACAGAAATAAAAAATTAAAAAGTGATTTTATGGCATTTCCATTGAGTGATCAGTCAGCACCAATTTACTTACTAAGTGGAAGTAAGCAACTTCGTAGAAAATGAAAACATAGTTAATTTGGATTGTGAGGTTGTGTAAAGAAAACATGACCATTGACTAACATGGAGGGCAATTGTTAAGTGACATCAAGTTGGCTCTGACTCATAGCAATCCTATGTACAATAGAACAAAACACTGCCCAGTCCTGTGGCATCCATCGTTGCAGCCACTGTGTCAATTCATCTCGTTGAGGGTCTTCCACTTTTTCTATGACCCTCTACTATTTTCCAGTTATATATAAGACAGCGTTTCACTGCTATTCATCAGGTTTTCAGTGACCAATTTTTTCAGAAGTGGATGGCCCAATTCTTCTTCCCAGTCTGTTTTGGTCTGGAAGCTCTGCTGAAACCTGTCCACTATGAGTGATCCTGCTGGCATTTGAAGGGCAATTAGGTACCAGTATAGATATTTTCATATATGCCATTTTGAGGGATTTGTTTCAAGCTTAGGAATATCCCTCAAAGATGTCAAGGTTCTACTGTCTAGTTTTATGTCTCCTTTGAAGGTAAAATAATGAAAGATCAATATATGTCATTTAGTGAATATTTGACACTGGAACCATGTGGTGTAAAATATAGATGTATCTGAGGAGGTATAAAATGTAAGGTCACTCTCAGACTTCAGCATGAGAAAAAAAAAAGTACAGCCGTAGGTAAAATGTACAAAAAAGGGGAGAGCAATAGCTAGGGAAGCATGCTTAATCTTTTTTACATGATTTCTGTTCAAAGAAAAATAATTTTTCAGTAATAAGCCTCAGTTCTTTGATAACGAATAATTTTTATTTTGCTACCCAAAAATACATTTTATTTTTACCAGTTGGGGCATGATCTTGAAAATAAGAAATGAATCGTGATGAATCTGAAGAAAGCTAGAGAGCTTTTTTTAATGAAGGATGGTAACATAAGTATTTTGAAAAAACACTTTAATTTCATTTTATTCTAAATTTTTATGACTAAACGAAATAAGAAGAAGTGAATTGAAATTACAGCAAGAAGCAATTAGGTGTTGACAGAAGAGAGACGTTCTCGAAACAGTCCCAGTGTGAAGCTTTAAGACACGGAATTTTTTTCTCAGGAAGGCTGATGAATCTCTCTCCTTGGAGGCGCTCGTCTGGGGAGCTGGGCTCAGTGAAGAGGTCCTTTGGGAGGGGGTAGAGTCTGTTTCAATCTATGTTTCTGAAGCCAGAAGAGGCAGTAGGTGTAGGTGTAGTTTAATACCATGGCTCTGCTAGAGTCAGACAGATTGGGATTCAAATTCCCTCTGCTATTCATAATATGTAAGCCATTTGCAATTAAATTAATGTCTCTGAAACGCAATTTCATTACCTGTAAAATGGGCTTGTTGTGGGGATTAATTATGACCTTATCTTTTCTTAAATTAATTACATATGCAAAGATGCTATTTCCAAATAATGCCCATTCACAGGTAATGGGGGCGGCACACATTTACCCCACAACAGTGCCTGTTGCTAAATTGAAAGAGAGATCAAGGCATCAAACCCATGTCATCACTCAGCAAACAACAGCAATGGCTAGCAATTACTTAGCATTTACTGAGGATCTGCACAGTTAAATGTCAATGACTAAATTCTATTATTTTAACTATTTTACAGATGAGGAAAGTGAGTTAGAAGTTAGAGTAACTGACCCAAGGTCACATGGCTGGTGAGAGGTGGAGTCAAAACTTGAAACCAGCCCACCTGGCTTCAGAGTAACTCTGGTAACACTACAATGTACATCTCAAAAGGACAGCTTCCTGCTTCCCACCCTGAGGCTGTGGATTTCTCTGGCTATCCAGACTTCTCAAGCTGGTCATAGCAATTGTCTCTTGGTGTGTCTCCTCTCTTTGGTTTCCTCTGCAGTTTGCATCCATTTCATTGCACAATTGCACAATTATGTTTATAGATCCTTGAAGACCTTAGTGTTGATGACGGTGCTCAGTCATCCCTGTCAGTCTTGGTAAGCCCCTCTGCTGAGAGTGTACTACATGCTGTGGCTCCCCAGGCCTCTACTTCCCTTCCCATCCTGACTGCCATTCTTCTGTCTCTCTGCCTACAACTCCTCTTGTCATTCCACACTTTTAAGTGAGAGCCTACTGGATGCCAGGTCCTCAGCCAGATTTGGCTTTAACTGCCCCCAAGTGGTTAAGGCATTTGGCTTTTAACTAAAAGCCTTATGATTTGAACCCACTAGCCGCTCTGCCAAAGAAAGATGAGGCAGTCTGCTTCCATAAAGATTTACAGCTTTAGAAACAAAATGAGGTTTGCTATGAATTGTTATCAACTTGATGGCTGTGAGTTTGGTTTTAATTTATTGCCTACAAAAGCCGGCCTGCCTGTGTAGACTCACCTGTCACTTTTTTTTTTTTTGTCTTTGCTGTTGCTAAACTAAAATACTTCCTTGAAGTTCCTTAAATATTCTGGATCTTTGCACATGCAGGCCACCTGCTTGGATGTCCTTCTGCTCCATCTTTACCTGGTTAACTCCTATTTAAGTATCAGCTCAGGCTCACTCCTGCCATTCTAACCCTCAGGTCTAGGAGAGGAGCTCTCTTCCATGAAAGCATACAACTTTAACCTTCCTCCAGTTCTCTGTAATGGCTTCTTTGCTTGTCTGTCTCTCCCACTAACTTGGGAGGAAATACAGCTTACCTTTCAGTTAGATTTCTCTTGTGTGCCTAGCAAAGAGTAATTGAGAATAAACATTTGCTAAATATCTCTGTGACATAGATAATGTTTTGCAAATACCTCTGCTGTGTTTCTTGTTTTAAGACATTAAGACCAAGCCATGAGACTTACTGTCTAAGAGGAAGAGATTGTAAACACTATCTAGAATAAAGAAGTGCACAGAACAAGGAGAAAAGAAGATAGGATGTATAAGGAAGCTCATTCATGACAGGAAAAGGAAAGAACCCTCATGATGCTGGAAAGAGTGAGAGAGAGAAAGAAAATACCAAGTGTCCACCCTAACCTATGCTTCTCCCCCACCCCCACCCCACCAAATTCTGAAGGGGCTGAAGGTAGAAACATTCCTAGACTGGCTCTGCTTTCTCAGATGTGGTCTGAGGAAACTAATCTTCATGGAGAGCCACATGCCATGCCAAGCATGGTAAGGGAGCTGAAGAGCAGCAAAGACAGGGTGAGGGCCTCTGTGGTGGGGCTGAGATAGTGCCCCTCATTTTCCATGGCCTGCATGTGGCAAGCAGGTGATGCAAATCCGGGTATATGGGTAAAGGAGGTAGAGTAGGAATCAGAAGCTCTGAAATGATCAAGAGGCATGCAGACAAGTGAAGAAGTTGCAAATGCCAATACAGTGTCTTGGGCCAAGATCAGGCCAGCTATACCTTAACATTAAGTGACATTAACACTAGAGGCTCAGGGACCAGGAGGGTGTGCCCCATCTTCCTTCTGAGGAGTGGCTGATGGGTTTGAACCGCCAGCGTTCTGGTTATCAGTCAAGTGCCTTAGGCACTATGCTACCAGAGCTCCCACACATACATTATACCTGTTGTAAATGTCTCACAGTCCTTGTTTTTTTTTTTTTTTTTTTCCTGTTCCCCCCTTGCCCCCATTCTTTTTTCTCTTTGCTTTACATTTTAGGAAGTTTCTGTTGACATCTCTTCAAGCTTACTAATTCTTTCCTTGGCCCTGTCTAGTCTATTGATCACCCCATCAAAGCCATTCTTCATTTCTGTTACCATGTTTTTGATTTCTGGCATTTCCTTTTGATTCTTTCTTAGAGTTTCCATTTCTCTCTACTTACTTTACTCATAGGTTCTTCCATGCTGTCCACTCCTTCCATTAGGACCCTTAGCATATGAATCATAATGCAAAACTGCAACATACTGCCGTCAAGTGGGATCCAACTCATAGCGACGCTTCTTGGGCTTCCGAGGCAGTATCTCTATGGAAGTAGCTTGCCCAATCTTTCTTCCGAGGAGTGGCTGGTGGGTTTGAACCGCCAGCCTTCTGGTTAGCAGGCAAATGCCTTAGGCACTATGCCCTTGGAGCTCCCTATTTAGCTATTGATACTCAGTTATACTCAACTGAGTATACTTAGTTCAACATGGCTTTTTAGATTCAACCTTGCTCCCTGGAAAGACCCTTGGGAATAGGCAGTGGAAGAAATGGGGTGAGGTGCTCTGATTTGAAAGATACAGGGACTAGATAAGGGGTAGAAGGGTCAGTAGGACACCACAATATAGGCAATATAAGGATATCAGGGACCTGTTGGGAAAAAAAGAGCTAAGAGTAGAGGAGAAAAATGAAAGCTAGGTAGGGTAACAGAATTCCCCATCTGATCATTCAAAAATCTCTGCCATATCTGAGTCTGGTCCAGATGCCTGCTTTATCTCTTCAGGCTTTATTTTTTGCCTTGTACCATGCCTTGCTTTTGTTGTTGTTGTACACCAGACGTGATGTATTGGGTATAAGAAGCTGAGGTAAATAGGATTTTTGTGTGAGTTTTTATATTAATCCTGGTAAGATTTAGGCTGGGAGCTCTGGTAGCGTAGTGCCTAAGGCACTTGCCTGCTAACCAGAATGCTGGC
>NW_006921634.1:6542608-6546708 GCF_000298275.1 Orycteropus afer afer | reverse complement strand
AAGGTTGGGCAATCCTACTTCTGTAGTGATACTGCCTCGGAAACCCAAGGAGGGGCCGCTATGAGTCGGGGCCAACTTGACGGCACATAACAACAACAACAACAAAATGATATGATAGGTCTAGGAAGGGGGCAGTAGTGGTTAAATGGTAGAATTCTTGCCTTCCTTGCAAAAGACCTGAGTTTGATTCCTGGCCAGTGCACATCAGTATAGTCACAACCCATCTATCAGTGGAAGTTTGTGTGTTGCTATGATACCTTTGAAGGAAGGTTGGGCAATCTACTTCCGTAGTGATACCACCTCAGAAACCCAAGGAGGGGTTGCTATGAGTTGGGTCCGACTTGACGGCACGTAACAACAACATGATACTGAACAGGTTTCAGTGGTGCTTCCAGACTAAGATGGACTAGGAAGAAAGGCCTGGCAATCCTTCTAAAAATCAATCAATGAAAACCCTATAGATCACAATAGTCTGATCCCATTGTGCATGGAGTCACCACGATTGAGGAACTGACTCTAAGTCAGCTAACAACAAAAATAGATATAGGACTTCAAAACTGATCATATATAAACCATGACGTGAGGTGCACAAATAATTGTTAAATGTGGTCCTGCCTTCCAGAAATGCATGGCATACACAGGAATATTGCCTCCTCTTTGAAGTTATAGAGTGAATTCAGGCTCTGCCAATTACCATCTATATAATGTTTACAAGGCAACTCCTCTCAGACTTGGTAACCTCATTTACACAATGGGAACAGTAACATCAACCCTCTGGGACTTTGATAAGGATTGAGAGAGATAATGTATACATTAATGTGTACTGTTGTGAATGCGGGAGCTCTGGTGGCGTAGTGCCTAAGGCACTTGACTGCTAACCAGAAGGCTGGAGCTTCAAATCCACCAGCCACTCCTTGGAAGGAAGATTGGGCAATCTACTTCCATAGAGCTACGGCCCCAGAAACCCAAGAAGAGGTCTCTATGGGTTGGAACCGACTTGACAGCAGTGAGTTTGGTTTTGGTATTGTTGTGGAGGCCTAATGTTAATGTGAGGAGCCCTGGTGGTGTAGTGGTTAAGTGCTTGGATGTTAACCGAAAGGTCAGTGGTTTGAACCCACTAGCTGCTGTGCAAAAGATGTGGTATTCTGCTTCTGTGAAGGTTACAGCCTTGGAAACCCTATGGAGAAGTTATACTCAATCCTATAGGGTCTGTATGAGTCAGAATTGACTCAATGGCAATAAGGTTTTTTTTTTTTTTTTTTTTTTTTTTTTTTTTTTTTTTTTTTGCTTTTTTGTTCCTTTTTTTTTTTTTTTTTTTTTGTTAATATTAATGTTTACAGAAACCTATTTCTGAACATAATAGGCTTGCACTGCCCTGCAAAACGAAAGGATTTAGAATATCCTTACTCTCTTGTTCTGTGTTCCAACAAGTAATTTTTGCAGTGAGTGAGTCACTTTTTTCCCAAGGCCAAACAGCTCTTAACTTGTTTATGTAATTATCATCCTTTGTTCCTTTCTGTATTTCTTCTTTTTCTGCAATGTATCATGGTCCTCTGATAGGAAATTGTTTCCCCTGTTTGACAGATTGAGTTTACAATATTAGCAGGAAGTCAGGAATGGTTAGAGAAGTAGGAAAGTTAACTGAATGTCAAGGAAAGCTATGGAAAGGAGATAAGCATCCTCTAAAGCAGGCTAATATACTAAGTCTCCCTATTCTCTCCTTGGGTTTAGTACGGGATGTGAGTTGTGTTAGTGCATGTGATATCAGGGAAGGGGTAAAATTGTTAGAATTTGCAGAAGGTACTGTCAATAATGAGTCTGAGAGGTAACTATGGGGAGGAGGTGGGAGGGGAGCTGCTGCATTGTGGTAAACTGTGGTTAATGTCATGAGACAAAGTATATGTGAACCTCTGTATGCTCTGTAAACCTTCACCCAAATCACAATAAAATAAATAAATAATGAGTCGGGCCTGATCCATACAACCTTTGTGAATGTTTCATTCTCAGAGATAGTCTTGAGACTTTGCATGGCCTGTTCTCAAGTCATCTATCACCACCTCAGAAAAGGAAAATCTCTTGAGATTCTATAAACCCCCCAAAATTGTCATGTCTCCACCTTCAGTTGTTACAGATAAGAAGATGGTGGGCCCTGGAACCAGTGAAAGTATGATCACTCATCCCACAATCCTTAGCACATGGAAGCAATCTACAAATAACTTAAAAATAATTGTGTTAAAAGTAGCCAAAACTCAGAGATGCAAATCGAAACAACAGTAAGATACCACCTTGCCCCAGAAGGCTGGCAGTTCAAACCCAATAGCCACTCCTTAAAAGGAAGGTTGGGCAATCTATTTCCGTAGAGATACCGCCTCGGAAGCCCAAGGAGGGGTAGCTATGAGTCGGGTCTGACTCCATGGCACATAACAACAACAACGTGCAGGGGGAAGTGTGCCCAAGACCATGTATAGGGTTGTCAGATAATGTTTCTACAAGTGTATTTGTATGTTCTGTAAGAATTCCAAAGTGTATAGTAGAGATGACAAGGGGCAAGGTTGTAGTCACTTCTTAGGCATAGCCAGCTTCCCAGAAGGAGCAAGTCATTGGTCCTGTGGGCTTGGGACCATGCTCACAGGGGACATCAAGCTCAATTGGCATAAGATACTACACAAAACATTGTTCCACCTCCTACTTTGGTGAGTACCGACTGGGATCTTAAAAGCTTGCAAGCAGCCATCTAGATGCAATGATGGGTCTCTCTTCATCTAGAGCAAAGAATGATTAAAAAATTAGTCCAAGTGACTGGTATACCACACGATCCTCAGCCTGTATGACTATGAGACCAGAAGAACTAGATGGTACCCGGCTACCACTGTCAACCATTGGGAGGGGGATCTATGTAGGAGATCCTGGATAGAGTGGGAGAACAATGTGGAACAAAGCTCAAAATAATTTGAAAAAGAAAAAGGGACCAGGTTTGCTGGTCTGATAGAGCCTGATGGAACCACTCAGATTATGGCCCCTAGCTGCCCTTCAGGTCTGGAATTGAAACCACACCAAACAAATGCAGGCATATGAGGTGAACATTTACACTAGCTAGATACACTCCTTGGAGAGAAGAATCATGGGAGAATAGAAGGGCTATGTATGCACAGGGACATAGCTCAGGGTCAGGAATGCATGGAGGGAAGGACACAGGGAAGAGGTAACTATAGGAAGGAAGTGGGAGGGGAGCTGTTGCATTGTGGTAAATGTAGTCAATGTCATGAGACAAATTGTATGTGAACTGATGTATGGAAAGTGAATTTGCTTTGTAAACTTTCACCCACATCACAATTAAAGAAAAGTAAAAAAAAAAAAAAAAAAAAAAAAAAACAGCCAAAACTCAAAGAAATTGAAACATAAGGTTTACTCTGAGCAGTTATTTTACATACATATAGGGAGACCATTCTGATTCCCCAAAAAGCAAATGGCTCGAAGTAGACTAGTCGCAATGAGGCTTATAAAGAGAAGAGGAAGGAGAACAGAAGATTAATCACTGGCCTAAACTTGACATAATTGAGTGAATCCTGGCCTCCCCCTTCTACCAAGATCAACTGATTTCAGGTTACAAGGTGGTCTCTAGCTCTCCACCCACCTGCAGCTATGATTCATTTTGAAATTCAAATTAAGTAAGCCTGCCTTTGAGCAGGAAAGAAAGTATTAGCAACTTTGGGTGAAAAAGGGAATTTTTACAGTTAATATTGGATTTTCTGGATTAAAAAAAAAACCTTAAAATCAAAGTAAGATGTCTGTTATTAATATTTCTCTTGGACAGTAGTAATACAGAGAAACATGTGAGTAGCTCCATTGCCCAGACCCCAGGGGACACTGAAGGACTCCAAACCCCTGTGGATCCTGAGTCTGTAGAGGCAACATGAGTTCACTGGACACCCAAGGATAATGGGACTGAACTCCCCTGTAAGGGTGGGTATAGGAGGGGACTGAAGAGGAACTTTATGAGATAACATGGAGAAAGCACTTAGGATGACTCATAACATATACCATTTCTCAATAAATATTTTATCTCCTTCTTACCTTTCTTTTCCTTTTTTTTTTTTTTT
>NW_006921634.1:6522025-6534454 GCF_000298275.1 Orycteropus afer afer | reverse complement strand
GGGACTAGGACTGCCAACCTGATTTTTACTATTTCCTTTCTTCTGCTTCCTTTTGGTTTAATTTGCTCTTCTTTTTCTAATTTCTTTAGGTGAAAGTTGAAGCCCTTTGTTGGAGACTTTTCTTCTTTTCTAAAATAGGTATTTAGTGTTATAAAAGAGCTAGGTTGACATACAAAAGCATGAAGCAAAAAAATCACAGGAAGAGGAAACAGTAAGTAGAATGTTTCTGAGGCAGGAATGAGCTTACTCTGAGGACCAGAGAGAAAAACCATGTGGCTAGAGAGAGGTAAGCAACAAAGAAAGACTTAAGAGCTAAGGTCAGAGAGCTGGGCAGTGGCAGATCTGCCATAGTCAGAAGGTTGGATTGTATTCTAAATGTGAATTATTTATGAAAATTCTTTGCTCATATTTTAATTGAGGGTTGTCATCTTTTCATTATTGATATTTAAAGCACTCTTGTTGCATTAAGAGTATTAATATCTAGAGGCATATGTGTCAAATAATTGTCCCTTTGTCTTAGTTCTCTAGTGTTGCTATACCAGAAATACCACAAGTGGATGGCTTTAACAAACAGGAATTTATATTATCACAGTTTAAGAGGCTAACAAAAACCAAACCAAACACAATGCCATCGAGTCGGATCCGACTCATAGCGACCCCTCCTTGAGTTTCCGAGGCAGTATTACTACGGAAGTAGATTGGTCAACCTTTCTTCCGAGGCTAGACGTCCAAATTCAGGTTGCTGGCACTAGGGCAGACTTCCTCTCTATGTTAGCTCTGAAGGAAGGTCCTTTTCTCTTCTGAGCTTCTGCTCCTGAGCAGTCTTCATGTGGCTTGGCATCTCTCTTCCCCCATCTCTGCTTCTTTCTCTTGCTCGTTTATTCTCTTTTATATCTCAAGAGAGATTGATTTAAGACACACCCTATACTAATACTGCCTTATTAATATAACAAAGAGAACCCATTTCCAGTGGGATTATAACCATAGGCATAGAGGTTAGGATTTACAACGTATCTTTTTTTGGGAACACTATTCAATCATAACACCTTTACTTTTGTTTTTTAACTTGGTTTACAGTGTTTAAAAAATATCCATTTCCCCTTCTTTTCTTCTTTGCCTTTTTAAATATTAGTAAATCTAATAATATTCTACTTTTTTAGATACCAACTTCTGTGTCTTGCTTAGAATGTTCTCACCAAAATTATGAAAATATTCATCTATATTTCCATGTTTCTTATTGCTTTCATAAGCCATCATTTTCCAGTTTCTTTATTAAGTCATGTGCAAGAGAAATGTTTCTACCAGCAAAGGTGCCTGGAGGGACCAAGACTAAAATTGGGTGACATGGGAGCTCTGGTGGCGTAGTACCTAAGGCATTTCACTGCTAACCAGAAGGCTGGTGTTTCAAACCCACCAGCCACTCCTCAGAAGGAAAGTCGGGAAATCTACTTCCTTAGTGATACTGTCTTGGAAACCCAAGAAGAGGTCACTATGAGTTGGATCTGACTCAATGGCAGTGAGTTTGTGGGTTTTTTTTTTTTTGGGTTATACTCCCTACTTAAGAATGAAAAATGACAGCACATATATTATTTAAAATCTTGCTGTGGCTAATTTGATACTCCTGGGAGTGATGGGAAGACACGTTTGACCTATGCCCATAAAGGACACACTCTAAACTTAGCCACTGGTGAGCAATGGGCCCTTTCTGGTTGCCTCTTTCTCTGTTCTCTTCTATGAGCTGGCTTTCTCCTGCAGAGCCCACAGTTCACCCCAGAGAATAATGCTCTTCCTTCCCAAGCTCACCTTTGCACTGAAGGCATCAGAGCTTCGGGAGTACTCAGAGCTTCCAGTTCAAATCAGAGGGCCTAATCTAGCAGCTTCACGGTAAGCAGCTGTTCTGGGATCAGGAGCCACACCTGACCTCTGTAGAAAGGGCTGAGATGAATTTAACTTCTTTGCTTTTTCATTGCTGGAGGCAGTTCTTGGCCTCTGTATTTATAAAATGCCCTGACCTGGAAAATAATCCTGTCTCAGGGTTTTAAATCTCACCCTTGGTGGCTTTTGATCCTCTGGAAGGTTTACATTTCCCATAAGGCTTCTGATGGACGAGCTTGCTGAGCCCTGGATTTGGAATGTGGAAGCAGGAAAGCAGCTGCCCAGCCACTGAGGCCAGAACACTCCCGCTGGCCCCATGCTCTGGGCTCCCAAATCCCAGCAGGTGGCAAAGCTCTAATGTTAATTAAGTCAACTGTTTGTATTTGGAGCATTTTAATTCTGAAATTGCTTTTTAACATTTTCTCTCTTCTTTTCCCATCTCAAAGGAAGAAATATCCAACTTCCTTGCCAAAGCTAATGTTTGTGTCCACACTCTGGCTCACCCACGCCCTTGAACTCATCCCCTCATGCCTTCTGCCCACCTCTTTTAACTTCATCTTCACTAACTCTCTCCATTTATCCTACAAAACCTTCCTTACCCTAAAAATTCCCTCAAACTACTTGCTCCTTTCAGCTCTCATTTAAATTAGCCACCTCCTTGACCCTTCTATGAGTCCCTGGTATGTGTCCTTCTTAACCATTTTCCCAATTTGTAGTTCTTTTAATTTTTATTGTTTACTCATATTTTTGTGGTCTCACTCACTACACTATAAGCTCAGTGGGGACATGAATCATGTTTGTTTTAGTCACTGTTACGTCTCCACAACTTAGCACAGTGTCTAGTGCAGAGGAAGAACTGTCTTTATTGATAGACTACTTAAAATGTGGATGGTCTATTAGTTTCCTAAGGATCCTTGGTGGTGTTGTGGTTAAATGCTGAGCTGCTAACCAAAAGGTTGACAGTTCAAACCCACCAGCCATTGCATTCTGGGGGAAATAGATATGGCAGTCTGCTTCTGTAAGATTCAAAATCAAACCACACCCATTGCCATCTAGTTGATTTCAACTCATAGTGACCCTATAGGACAGAGTAAAACTGCCCTATAGAGTTTCCAAGTACTCTTTGCAGAAGCAGAGCAGACTGCCACACCTTTCTGTGCAGAGTGTCTGGTAGGTTCATGTCACTACCTTTAGTTAGCAGCCAAGTGCTTAACCGTTATGCCACCAGGGATTATAGCCTTGAAAATCCTCTGAGGCAGTTCTACTCTGTCTTATAGAGTTGCTATGAGTGAAATCAACTCAACAGCAATGGGTTTAGTTTTATTAGTTTCCTAAGAGAAGACTGAGCAATCTTCTACCATAGAGATACTGCCTCGGAAACCTAAGGAGGGGTCCCGATGAGTTGGAATCAACTTGATGGCAGTGAGTTTGGTAGTGTAGTGGTTAAGACATTAAGACATTTGCTGCTAACCAAAAGGTCAGTGGTTTGAACCTGGCAGCTCCATGGAAGAAAGATGAGGCAGTCTACTTCTGTAAATATTTATAGCTTTGGAAACCCAATATAGATTGCTACGAGTCGATTCAATGGCACTGAGTTTGATTTTTGGTTTTAAGGTTGCCATAATGAAGTAACACAAATTGGGTGGCTTAAAACAACAAATACAGTTTTGGAAACTAGAAGTCTGAATTCAGAGTTTTGACAGAACCATCTGCAAAGACTCTATTTCCAAATGAAGTCACATTCACAGGTATAAGAGTTAGGACTTGAATACACTTTTGGGGCAAACACAAATCAACCCATAACAGATGACAACTTGACATTGACCCTCTGAGATCTAGCTTTCTTAGTTCCCCTTCTACCCTTACCTCTGCTTTCTGATCTCAGAGCTCCGTTTCCTTTCTCATCTCATTGCAGGTAAGTGAGAGAGACTCTTCAAAAGCCTTTTGTTTTCTCCCTATACTTTTTCTTAGAAAAGTCATCCACTTCCATAGCTCCAAATAACATTCTCAGGAAAGGGATTCCAAAATTCTGATCTCTAGCTCAGACCTCTCCCCTGCACTCCAGGTTAAGTGTCTAATGAATATCTTTATGCTGACATCCTGCTGGCCTCTCTAAGCATGCCATCTGCCCCTCCTTCCTGTGAGGTCCTCTCTCTCTCCCATAGCTTTTCCTACTTGGTTGATTCATGTCAAAGGCACTCTTAAAAGAGGCCTTGGATTCTGTGGGAGGATATATCTGAGCATATATATGAGCAGAAAACAAGGAAGGAGGGAAGAGCAAAGTTCCCTCAGAGAGGGAAGGAAAAACACGATTGGGTTGTTGGCAGGAGCTCTGGTGGTGTAGTGCCTAAGGCATTCGATTGCTAACCAGAAGGCTAGTGGTTCAAACCCACCAGCCACTCTTCAGAAGGAAGGTTGGGCAATCTACTTCCCTAGTGATACCGCCTCAGAAACCCAAGGAGGGGTCACTATGAATCGACTTGATGGCAGTGAGGTGTTTTGTGTGTGTGTGTGTGGGGGGGGGGGTTGTTGGCAGATATCTTGGTAGCCACTCAAGCTCTCTTAAGGGCTGGGTAAAAGAGGTAAACAAAGGACACCGGAATAATCTCTAAAGTTGAGTTCCCCAAAAGCAAAAGTTACGGAGCATAGAGAAGCACCAAGAACAAAAGGATGCAGTCGTTCCTGTGGGGCAATGGGGGTGGGAGAAGGAATGGGCAGGAACATGGTGAGGGAGGAAGGGAAGTGTCCTCAGCACTCCTCTTTTAGGCAGCTGAGGTGGCCTGGGGCCAAGATTCCAGTGGGTAGATATAGAGCTGAAGGGCTTTACCAGTCTGGTAAGTCAAAGTCAGGATCTCTGCTAGCATAGTGCCTAAGGCACTTGACTGCTAACCAGAAGACTGGCAGTTCAAACCCACCAGCCACTCCTCAGAAGGAAGGTTGGGCAATCTACTTCTGTAGTGATACCATCTTGGAAACCCAAGGAGGGGTTGCTATGAGTCAGGTCCGACTCAACGGCTCATAACAACAACAACAAGTCAAAGTCAGGAAAGGATCTTAAAGCAAAAGCAATATACAAAAGAGGGCTATTTTGTTTTTGTAGTTCACCTGCCACACATGATTCTTTCTATTCTTTGAGGGAAAGGATATGAATAGAGTTTGATGTCCCCATGAATGACTGGTTTCTTATCCAGTAGAAGAAATGGCCTCTGTCATCTTTTCTCCCACCTAAACCTATACAATCAAGAGTAGGGGAAGTGCCTCTTACAAGTAGTACCATCAAAGTTGAGTAATCTAGCTTGAAACCTTGGTTCCTTTTTGATAGTTCTCTCTCCTGGAACACTTAATCTTATCCATATTTTGTGGCACTTTTTTAAAAAAAATATGGTCCCAAATTCTATTAGTTCTGTTTTGAGTCTCTAGTGCTGCTCTAACAGAAAATACTACAAGTGGATGACTTTAACCAACAGATTTATTCTATTATAGTTTAGGAGGCTAGACGTCCGAGTTCAAAGTGCCAAGCTGTAGGGGTTGGGTGAAGGCCCCTTGACCTTGGGCTTCAGCTCTGCCTCTTGCTCCTGACCCACTGGAGCTGGAGGCTTCTCTTAGCTCAGGCAGCTGGTGGCTGCTAAGGCTGACAAACTCATTGTCAACAAATAAAATGGCACAGTCCCAAGATTATTAAGCAACACGGCAGGCCAGTAGTTCAAGTCCAGAGCCAGTCCCAAGATAGAAAGCAACACAGCAGGCTGCTGAATGAAGATTTGACTACACACAGGGTCCAAGCAGGCCCAAAAGCTCAGAGACCTTTCTCAAAGACTCTTCTTATACACTGGAAGCAGACCACATCCCTAAGACAGCGACTCAGCTGCTCACAGTAGATTCCACCATAGAGTTTATTACCAGTCTCATGATGGAGAATAACCATATGCAGCTGCCTGGCCACTCAAAACCAGGACCAGCTAAGTTAACATATAACCTTAACTACCACAGGTTCTATTTTCCTAATCATTCTTGAATCTGACCTTTTGGGTCTATTATCTCTACTCTAGCCTGGCTTTTGCCTCCTAGAGGGTCTCTTACATTTAGAATACTATCTATCACTAGTATTTCTTACTTCACTCCCTTTCAGTAAATTCACCCTATACATCGCCTTCGGCCTTCTGGTCTTCAGTTTGACCCTCTTTCAGAATATTCTTCACATAACAATCAGATCTTTTAAAAAATCTACTGCTGCTGGTTCCAGAAGGTGAATGAGCACATATATTTGCACCCCCTCTGTCATGGGATCCCGCTCAAATGACTCATTACTTCCTTTTGGGTTTCTTTATTAAGAAGAACCATCAGTGAACAAGAAGATTATAACAAATATTTGGAAGATATGGCAAGCATAGGAAAGCATATCAAAAGGAACGGGGTGGCCAAAGGAAATGGAGGAAACAGCAGTGGTGAAGGAGCTGATCTGCCAGGCAAAGCTTCTGAAAATCTCTGGGCTCAGAGCTGGCAGGTGTAGAGGCAGAGAGGAAAAAGGTCTGTACAGCCTGTACCTCTCTGCATGTCTTCTGTCCACATCCAGAGCTCAGGCATTAACCCTTGGGGTGGGGGGAAGTTGCCTATAGTAGGGTGTCTTTTCTAAAAAACTTAAATAAAATTCTGGATAATGTTGAAGTTTCACACATAGGTGTTGGCACCCCAGAGAGAACCATCCTTCTTCTGGCATTTTGGGGTCCTTCATGCTAATGATGTTCCTGACAACTCACTCTGAAGCAGTTTCCCAGTCAACAAGCCCTCCCCTGTACCTATAACTCCCCGTCACCCTTGCTACTCAGGGAAAAGCAGACCCAAATCTACAACCACAGAGGAAACTCACACCAGCTAACTACAAAAATCAACCCAGCCCCTCATTCTGAATATGGACAGACAGCAAGATCACCAAACAGGGAAAATCGACAGCACGAAGAGAAAATCAAGATAAATATAGCCGACTGACCATGAGGAAATAGGCCATTCAGAGAGTAGAAACAAGCTTTTTTTTTTTTTTAATTCTAATTAGTATTTTCAGTGAGATTTGAGAAAATATTACATCCGGAAAATCAAAGACAGCAGTTTGTGAAAAACAACATGAAAGAAAAAAAAATAATGTCTCCTGGAAATTAACGGTGGATTACTGAAGTTAAAAAGATCGGAAAATAACACGAGAAACAGAACACTGAACAAAAAGTTAGTCTGAGTACATCATAGAAAGATAAGCGTATTTAAAACTTTTTAGTAGCTAAATCCAGAAATAGAAACAGTGGCCTCTGGGCAGGGGCTAGTGTGGAGGGGTGGCCGCGATTCTATTACTTTGTATTGTAAATCCTCTGAACTATGTGCTTTAGAGCTACATTCATGTATCACTCTGATTAAAACAAATAATCTAACTGCAAATCTAGCAATTCCACTCCACTATTTTACTACTGGGAGCTCTGGTAGCATAGTGCCTAAGGCACTTGACTGCTAACCAGAAGGCTGGCGGTTCAAACCCACCAGCCACTCCTCCGAAGGTTGAGCAGTCAACTTTCCTGGTGATACTGCCTCAGAAACCCAAGGAGGGGTTGCTGTGAGTCAGATCCGACTCCACAGCAGTGGCTCCATTTGCGTTACTTTACTACTAACAAGAACGACTTAAAATTCATCACTTGTGGTGCAGTGAATTACTTAGTATGCCTCTTCTTGCCATGGTTTTTGTAATTCCCACCAGATGACTGGCTGGAACTACGTAAATATAAGGTGTTTGTGGTCCAACAAGGGATTGATAGCTTGCTAAAAATGTAAGGAACATGGTACACTTGTGGGGATGGGGCCATGGAAATAAGATGTAAGGAATTCCTACATGGTGATTGGTTAGTTTTACCATTCTGCTAGGTTTAAAATGAGCCCTCCCAGAGGTGGAAGCAGGGATCTCAATGCCACCAAGACAGAAGAGCTGGAAGTGGAATGAAGTGCATCCTTGGCCCCAAGATCCCTGTGCTGGATCTCCTTGACAGAGATGGCAGAGGTGACTGACTAAGAGACGGTAGCAGCAGACCAAGAGGGATGAGACAGCGTGGTGGCCTTGCTGGCCCATGGAACAAGAAAGCTGAGTGCGTTTGGGCAGGAGCCTTGCTGGTGGAGTGGGGTGCAGACAGGTGTACCTATCAGCAGAGCTAAAAGAGCTTTGAAACAATTACCAGAGCAGGGCAAAGCCCAGGCCCAGAGGCCAAGGGCCAGAGAGGTATGCCTGAGGGCATAGCAGGGGGGAGACTGCCCTGATTGAGGAATTGTATCCTGAGAGCATTCCTGAACCTGAAGAGTAGCCTGTTACTTCCCTAATAAAACATTGTCCGTGACTTCTGTGTGGCCATTGCAATGAACTATCTATCCCAGCAGAGAAGCAGTGAGTGCTATGAGCTGTGTCAGAATTGGTAAAAAGTTGGGAGTGTGGCAGCATGTCTGGCCTCATAGGAATAAGCCTTGGGCTGCTGCTGGGCTCTCCCCATCTCATGAGGTTGGAGGAGGTCAGAGGAACACACCCTGCCCCATATGCCTTTTGTGTCATTCCTCTCAGCCAGGACAGGATAGAGCTCAGAATCTTATATCTGACCAGGATCTTGGCGGCAAGCCAGTTTCCTTTCCCCTACTCCTATGTCTGCTCCAGCCCAAATCAGCTATTTACCAGGCCTTACAAGTGGGACTTTGCAGACAGACTTACCTGGTTTCAAACCTGCTAATGACATATGTCATCATTTAAGCAGTGGTGACAAAAGGACTTAACTCTCAAGAATGTCTCGAGGCTATTGTGAGGAGCTCTGGTGGCACAATGGTTAGGCATTAAGGTGCAAACCTAAAGGCTGGGAGTTGGAACCCATTCAGTGGCTTAGTGGGATAAAGATGACAGCCTAGAGAATCCTAGAGGCAGTTTTTACTGTGTCATGGGATTGTTAGGAGTTGAAATTGGCTGGCTATTGTGTAGATCAAATGTTACATACTTAACAGAACACTTAGGCTAACAGTAAGTGATCGATAAATAGTCATTGTTAACAGGGCTCCCCTCAGTCTTGTTTTGGTGCAAATGGCTAATGCGATTGGCTGCTATTCAAAAAGTGGGAGGGTTGAGTCTTCCCAGAGATGCCTGGTGAAAGGCCTGGCGCTCTGCTCCCAAAAATCAGCTGCTGAAAACCCTCTGCAGCACTTCTACTCTGACACACAAGGGTCGTCAGGAGTCAGAATCAACTGGAGGGAAACTGGTTTTTCAGTCTTGTTTTGTCTACTTTAACCCATTGTAACCCTTTTTTTTTTTTTTGGCTACTTTTAGATTTATACCTAAAAACACTTAAAAAAAAAAGTCATTATACTCAGCTTTATTTATTACCGCACACACCCTCAGACATTTCATTCTATCCCCAATCTTAAGAGACTTGACTTATATGTATTTTTGAAGCCACAATTTATGGATCAACTTAAGGGCAATTAAAGATCCTAAGGCACAGTGGCATCACTAGTGGAGCACAGGGGTGTGGACTTCACTGAGTGACACTGTCAGAGGGGGTGACACCAAAATGACTGTCTATAAAAGTTTTGTGCAGTGTTTCAGCATAAATTTGTTTTTTTAAATTAAACATATCCCTGTAGTTCGTTATAACAACAAAAACATTTTCGTAAGCCCAGTTTACATGTATCTATATACCTACAAGGCTGAAACTCTATGCTAATTAACTTTTTGAATGTCTAGCGTGCTCCAGTCAGACCTGTCATTATTACCCAATTACAATGATGCTTTTAATCATGTGGTTTTTGTCTGCACCTGCTACAAGAGCACACTACTTTTTTTTTTTTTTTTTATCATTACCAGTGTTTTTATAGTCGCTAATTTTGTCAAATTCCCTGGTTTTTAACTACAGTATTGTGGTAGGCAGTATTTGTGAACTTCTATCAATCACTTTTTTGAGAATGAAACAGTAATTAAAGGAAAAGGAGAAAAATAAAGTTTCTAGTTAGTTATTAGCTTAGTTACTAATAATGTTGTAATTCAATGTGGAAAGATTTTACACAACAATGTTACTGTTAATATTCACATAATCTAAGATATATTAATTCGAGCAGTTTACAACTATATTTATCACATATTATTCTAAGATCAAAATTGATAACAACCATTATTACAGATTCTATATGGTCTGATATGAGAGGAAGTCCACCATGGGGGCATGACACCATGAGTTATGGCACTGGATGGCATCATCTCTAGTAATGCAACTACTAAGGCAAGTATTTCATGTCTTGTGAACTTGGCTGCTGCTTTGCCTAGCATTTCATTCCTGTTCTCACACACAGCTTGATGAACTGTCCCTTTCCTATCTGGGCTAGGCCCTACTCATAACTTCCAGTAAAGTGTTTTATCCCCACTGCTGCTGTCTGTCTCCTACTGCAGACTATGAGCATCTTACTTGGAAGGACTCTGTGGTTCTGTAACTCCAGGACCCCACCTGAAGCAGGGTTTTTCAGGGAATGAGCATGTTTAAGGTAGGTGTGAGAGGAAAGGAGGCCAAGGGTATCTGAGGAGCAGGGCTTGCTAGAGTCTAGAAGGAATGAACACTTGTTAGAAAAGCCAGCCACCTCAAGGGCAACCATGGTAGAAGCCTCCCCAGTCAAGACAGAGGAATGTGAGGAAGGCCCCTCAAGCACTAGGGAGTTGCAGGGCTTCAGGGACTAGAAGGTTCAAGTGGGGCATTTACTGCCCAGTTCATGACAAAAGGGAAATGAAGGCTGCCTCAATGCTGTCTCTAGATCATTGCTAGTCCTGCAGCCTCACCCTTGAGGACATGGCACTGCCTGAGAAGCACACTATCTCCAAGCAAACATTGACACTGGCTTCTTTCTTTTTTATAAGTTAAATCATGTGATCTAACTATCTCATTCCTTTCAACAGAGAGACAAAAAAAAAAGGAACAATCTTTAATGAAAGTCATGAAAAACTTGCCAAAAGTCATACAGAAAATGGTAAAGCCTGATTAAAACTCCAATTTCCAAAATTCCAGACCAGTGGGATGTGATTCTATGAGGGAAGGAGGACTAAGAGGAAGAAGGAAAGCCAGAAAGCAGCTTAGGCAGCTGCTTCAATCTTTGTATCCAAAGTAGAGCTGATAGTCTGGGTGGCCCCCATCCCTCATGCTAGCCTTGGGTCTTATGTATGGTGCATCACATATTGAAAAAAGAAAGTGTTGAAAGTACTCCATCTGAAATGTTGTGAGGACATAAGGAGAGGCCCTGAAGAAGTTATTAACTGTTAGGTAAGTAATAACCTAACTGGTCCCTTCACTGTGCAGCTTGGCTCCCTGTATGTAGAGTTAGGACAGAGTGGGCCACACAGAGACAAAAGGTCAATAGCCATTTTATTGAAGGCATCATCATAGGGCAGGTGGCCAGGGCTGCTCAGTCAGCTCTGCCATGGAAGGGGGTAGGCACACACTGAATGAGGAAGGCCCAGAGTTCTACCTCTACACCCTCATTATTCTTAAAATTAGGACAAAGCAGACCTCCTTGGCACTCCAGTCCCTAGCTACCTCCCCAGCGTAATAAGGCAGAACAGAACAGGAGAGGGGCCTAGGATGGAACATGTAAGATTCAGGCACCAGCTCCTGAAGGTGCAATGTCTTATCCCAATCCCCTAACCTGTGCCGCTCCTTCTAAGGAAGAGCTTGAGTAAGGGATGGCTGTGGCCCAGCCCAAAGCTGCTGGGAACATGTGAGTGTGGGTGGGAGACAATGGGCTCTCATGAATGGAATGACAAGAACATAGAGAAGACCAGGAGGGGATGGGAAATTTCCCAGGATGGGGCAGGGCTGGCAAAGAGGTGGGCCACAGCCACATTGGGGTTGCCCTGAGTGGGCTCAAACCACTTCTGTATACACCGCCCACTGCCGCGGTGTTCAGGGCTTGCCTTGTAGGAGTTGCTCCAAATCTTCTCACACAGGTCAGCTGGTGTGGGGAAATAATGGGGGAAGGGGCTACAGTGAGCCCCTTCAGGGCAGCGGTTCTTCCCTGTGGGAGATCAAGGCAAAACTTTACTACTACCATCATCTCTACTACTCCCACTCCCACACCTCCAGAATTTGCCCAGGGTTGGGGAAACTCCCAGGGGCCTGCTTCCTCCCTGACCCTGTGGAGCACCCTCACCCCGACTCCATTCCCAGCCACCCTGCCAGTTGGATTTGCATGTGTACGACGTGCGACAGTCGGCCCACCACTGCTCACAGTCCTCCCAGCACAAGGGAACATCCATAATACGCTCAACCTGCCCACGTGGGTCCACCTGGGTGGAGGCATAGAAACAGACAAGAATAATTAATAGCACTAGTTTAAAGACTACTAATGGCTACACTTGTACCAGGTACCATCTGTACATCATCTCTTATTACACTGTCTATAAATTTTATTATTATTTTATAAATTAGAATTGTTGTTGTTGTTGTTATGTGCCGTCGAGTCGGCCCCGACTCATAGCGACCCCTCCTTGGGTTTCCGAGGCAGTATCACTAC
>NW_006921634.1:6513861-6521925 GCF_000298275.1 Orycteropus afer afer | reverse complement strand
CAGAGATTGTCAAAGAGGGAGTGATCTGCCTCAGTGATTTCCAAGGTAGACAAAAGGTCAAGTTTAGAAGAAAAAAAAAAATACCTAATAGAAAAGAAAAAAAAAAACTATTAATATGGAAGAAACAAGTACTATAGGTTAAAAAGCTTTAAAGCATCAATATTCAAAATGGTGAGGTTTAAAACAATCTTAATCTCTTTGAATTTAAGAACAAGGGGACCTCCCTTGTTGGAAAGAGGATTCCTTTGGTTTGGAATGATGAGAGCATTGGGCATATATATCTCCGATAGCAAAAGACAGGCTATGAGTTGCTGAGAGAGTCAGATAAAGAGGGAGTAATATTCAGGCACTTGATTGCTAACCAGAAGACTGGTGGTTCAAATCCACCTCCTCTGAAGGAAGGTTGGGCAATCTACTTCCATAGTGATATTGCCTCAGAAACCCAAGGAGGGGTCTCTATGAGTTGGGTCTTCCTTGACAGCAAACAACAACAACCATATTCAATCCTGAGTAGCCAAAAAACTTTTGCTCAACTTCAGAATGGCAGTTTCCACTAAATAGTTATTTATAATATCTTGAATTTCTTTATAAATTTCTCCACCATTCTCATACTCCATACTCAACTTTTTGTTGTTGTCTTTTACAAATAAAACTAAATTTGTTCAGAAGATGGATGTTGTTTTCATGTCAGTAAAAGGGAAAATTCTTTTATGAACCATTTCAGTGCATTTTCTCTAATGGTGAAATATAGAGTAATATGTTAACTGATTATCTACTTATGTTTTTAATTTACAAAACCAAATTGCTAATTAAAATTTCAAAAGCATGTAAAATTTGACTATTAGGACTATGAGTTTATTAATAGAATATACCCTCTAGTAATTATTTGATCTCAAAGTTATTCATTACCTTCTACCACAGAAGGCTAAATGTTGAACTTTCTTCCTTCTGTAGGAAAAAGTGATTAAATATCAGACCACACATGAAGAATATTTATTCTGTGGTATTTAGGTATATTTCCACATTTAATGTTAAAAACAGAAAGCAATTTAAGAACATTTTCCATGTGGGTCCAAAATGGAAGATACAACATCCACTTTTAATAAGACTCAGCAGTTATTATTGACTGAATTGTCCAGTTAATTTATATGTGTGTATAGGGGTTGTGTGTGTACATACACACAAGCACACACTCTTTCAATGATCATTCCAGAAATTCAACTTTGTTTTAATATGGGCAGTTTTCTAAATGCACTGAATTCATAAAGTAAGAGCTGCTTTTCCCAGGGCTTCTGCATGCAAATAGGATCAATGCAGACATTGGATCCCTCCCTAGGGACAGGCAGAAAATTATCAAACAATACCGGTGCATGAAACTATGTGAATTCTCATGCTCTTTGTGGAATGTGGGACAAATCTCTGAAGTAGTTATGGTATCAACATTTTTCCATTATGGGCAATGCAATTCACAGCTAGGTGCGATTGAATATATCTGAAGAGAGTCAGGGATAGTTATTTCTTATTGGTGATTATTAGTTATCTCACTTGATTTTCTGAAAACTATGTTATTTCTTAAGGCCTATTCAACTCACACATTTTGATTATGAATTAAATTACTGCCTTCAATGCAATTGCTTTGTGTGTGGGGACAAAAAGGTCAATATCCTCATTGTCTTTACCCTCCCATGCTATCCTACCACCCACTCACTAGCCAGAGTTAAAATGTTTTAAGTGTTCTTTCTTCTGAGAAAGTAAAATAACATTTTGTGTGGTTATGTATCACAAATGAGATTTTAGCTGTGACTACACAAGTCAAAGATAAAACAGTTTATTCTGGTTTTGATTCAAGTCTCTTATTGGTATTGATCTGCAAGTCACAACTTCTCCTGGGCCAGGAGAAGAGGGAAAAAAAAAAAAAAAATCTTCACAGGAGGATTTCTCTAAGAATTTCAGCCAAAGTTCCAAAGGACAAAAGAAAAAGTTAGGTTCAAGAGCAGCAAATAAGGGAGAGATGACAGAATATTCTGAAAAACCAATTCAGGACTGTGATCATCTAAAGGCTCTAGTGAACAGTAAAAATTAGCTACGTTGTGCAAGGTAGCTAATCCTTGAAATTTTGCAAACAACTGTCATTCATTGGCAGTTTCAGGAAGACCTAGGGCTGATTAGACATGGTTTAGACATTAGACCACTTTTCCATGAAATGATTCTAGCAGCTTTCAGAATGTAAGAGACAATATGCTATTTTCCTATAGAAACAGTCTCTGATTTATTAGGGAGAGTTTAGGTTAGGAAAGTGACCACCCATGTTTTCTTTTTCATCTTCTTTTCCAGATGTATTTTGTGTTTGCACTCTTTAGCTTTAGCAAATTGAACTATAAATTTGTGAATATTTGCTCCATAAATGCATACAATGTTACAATGTTTATACAAAAGATTTTCTCTAGAAACTTTAAAGCATCTTCTAGACCTCAAATTATATATATATATAATGTTGTTGTTGTTGTTGTTTGCCATCGAGTCGGCCCCGACTCATAGCAACCCCTCCTTGGGTTTCCGAGGCAGTATCACCACGGAAGTAGGAATGCCCAACCTTCCTTCTGAGGAGTGGCTGGTGGGTTTGAACCGCCAGCTGTCTGGTTAGCAAGCAAGTGTCTTAGCCACTATGCTACCAGAGCTCCCGAAATTAGAATAAGATTAGCAATTAGTTTGTCCTAGAATAAGATTAGCAATTAGTTTGTCCTAGATCACACTGTTAATAAGCACAAAAGATGAAACTTGAACTCAGGTCCATCCAACTCCACCAAGATGCCCATATGTGATAGTCCTGGTGTTCCCATCCTACTGTTCCCATTGGACCAGTCTCTCCCATTGGCCTCTCCAGGCTTGAAGTAGCTTCCTCTTCCCGCCTACCTCCACTGGTGGCCTATAACTCTGCTCTGTCCATAGGAGGACACCATGTCCTGCTCCTACTAGCATTCCTGGAGATGCCAGTTTAAGATTGGATGGGTGCTCAGGCTCTTAGTAACAGGCATCTGCCTCCTGCCCCCCATCTTGGCTCCCCACCTGCTGGATCCAAGGCCCCAGGTTTGGGGAGCACTCATAGAAGCAGAAAGCCTGGATGAAGTGCTTCTGACAGCTGGGGGTCAGAAAGCCACAGTGAGTCAAGCTGAAGTTATAGAGCAGGGACTCATCCAGATGGGCCTCCCAGCTGGTGCTGGCCGTGCAGCAGGCATTGTCCTTCCAGGGGATGCACTGAAGGTGGAGGAGGAAGCAAAGGGCACAAGTGTAACAGGCACTTGGGGGGGGTGGGGAGGCAGGGCACCGTGTAACAGGGCACAAGGGGGACAAGATAAAATGTCCCCATTGTGGGGATTCCTTTAGGCCAGCAACCCCCTACCCTGATTGTCAAGTTGTTGTTGGTGGTGTTAGGTGTTGTCAAGTTGATTCTGACTTATAGTAAGCCTATATGCCAGAGTAGAACTTCCTCATAGGGTTTTCTAGGCTGTAGCTGATCGCCGTGTCTTTCTCCCACTGAGCAACTGATTGGGTTCAAACTACCAACTTTTCAGTTAGCAGCTGAACACTTAACTACTGCACCACCAGAGCTCCTTTGATTGTTGAATGAACCCTGATAATTTGTTATTCACACCAAAGCCCTGCACACTGACCTCTCTGACACAGGCTGCTGCTGGACCCTAGAAGCATGACTTTCACGGTTTTAGCTCATAAGACATGACAGAATTCTTTGGGAAAACGTGGAAGAGAGAGGCAGCCCATCGAGACCCAAGGAATCTGGGATTGCATTGGGTGGGAGGGTACTTGTAGCTGAGAAGGACTCATAGACTAAATCCTTGCTCAGTCCATAACTCTTCCTCCTTCAGGAGCTTGAGGGAGGGGTCACTTAAGAAATATGTTTACCTAAGATGTGCTATGGGAGCTCTGGTAGTGTAGTGCCTAAGGCACTTGACTGCTAACCAGAAGGAAGATGAGGCAATCTACTTCTGTAGTGTTACTGCCTCGGAAACCCAAGGAGGGGTTGCTATGAGTCGGGTCTGACTCCACGGCATAACAACAACAACTCAACAAGGTGTGCTCTAGAAGGCAGGACAAGGTTTGTTTTAATCTATGCTGAACTAACAATGGGCTTTTGGGGTCACCATTTGATGCTACTTCCCTATGGCTGGACAGCTCAGAGACGGGAACTTTAAATCACTGGACTCTTATAGTCTGCAAAGGTCATAGTTTTGCTCCACATGCCTTTGTTCAAATCACACCTAAAGAATCAAATAAGCCCAGGTTGATGGGAGTTCAGAGACCATCTTGGTATTTGTGTCTCCCTCTCACCCTTAGGTCAGGTCTGGCCTCCGTACCTCTTCATAGAGCTTGTCTTCTGGGCCCGGCTCTTTCTTGTGGTGTTTGGTGTTCATGCAGACATTGATCAGCTTGTTCCCAGTCCAGGAAGGTGTGACTGTCCACAGCCCCAGCAGGAACCACCACCACCATGCCATCGCCTGCTGCAGAGAAGAGACCCACTCTGTTCATAGAATGAGGAGCACATCCCTGGAACCCCCAACTCACCAGGCAGTGAGGAGGGAACATAGGGCCAAGGCTCCCTCAAGTGACAACAACACTAGCTGCTTCTCAGATCTGAGGTAGCATTACAGAAGGTCAGGCTGGGTGGAATAAACCTTAGACACTCCTCCTCCAATCATTGTATAGAAGCCCAAACTGAAGCCCAGAACAGGGGAAGAAAGGAGCTCTAAGGTAAAAGTCAGGGGTTAAAAGGTTCCCAGCCTTCCCTGGAGAAATTTTCCTGGCCCTTCTCCACTGGGAGGTAACCTTTTTAACTCAGTTATATAAATGAGTTGCTGTGGAGTAGATCCTACGTGTGTCAGAGTAGGACTTCATTATATAGGTTTTCAGTGGTTGATTATTCCAAATGTAGATCACCAGGCCTTTCTCCCAAGGCCTCTCTGGGTGGACTTGATCTTCCGATCCTTTAGCAGCCACCTGGCTTAACCATTTGCACCACCCAGGGACTCCATGCAGTCAGATATTGGCTGGGGATTCAGAGCTTTCATCTGGCCCACAAGGAACCTCCAAATCCAGGCCAAGTAACCTAACAAGTGCCCAGTAATAAGATTCTTCATGGGTCCAAAGTGTGTGAGTGAGTAGTGGGACAAACTTAGTGCTGCCTTATCAAATGCTAACCCTAATTCCAGCCCCTCTGAAGGGGTCCAAGCAAGGGCCACAGCTCCTTGTTGAAGCTTGTCCCTCCCTGGTTTCTTGGCTTCCTAGCCAGAGTCCTTTCCACTTAGAGCAACCACTCTGCTTTCAGCAGCTTCATCTCATCTCAAATCCATGCTATTCATGAGGCTGGAGCTGTCTAGTGCCTGGCTACCTTGCAGGCATCTCAGAGTCAGGGAGCATGGCCAGGCCTTCTAAAGGCCAATCCCATGACAGGAATGGGAAGGACATCCTTTCAATTGTTTGTTGAACACTATATTCCAGCCCTGTTCTGGATGGTGATGGTGATGGTGATGGTGATGGTGACGGGACAGAATGCAAAGTGCACCCTTCCACACCCTCACTACCAAAAATAAATAAACAAGGCAGAATCAAGGAACCCTGCTGCAAATACCCAGCGCCTGGAAGGATACTATATTTTAAAAGGCAATTTAGGGAAGAGGCTCCCTCAGCCTTCACTCACCCTGAGGGTCCACGGCTCTCGCAGTCCTCTAGTCTTTGCAAGAGCCTGCAGTGGACCCAGCACAGTGAAATTGAAAACTCTGAGCCTATCCTGGGTTTTTCTAGACCTCAGTTCCCACCTTCAGAGCCCATTCCTAAGTCTAAATCTAAGGTCACTCTCTCTCTACAGCACCAGTAACAAGGGTAAAAATAGCCATGACGTAGTTTAAAACTATCAGGTACATTAGACTTAGGCCAAAAGAGGAAAGATGCAAGCCCTTCCAGTGTTCCCTCCATACTCACTTCCATAGCAGTGAATGCTTCTGGTGCTCCCTCCCACCGCCAGAAACTTGGAAGCTGAGGAGAATTTCCCTGTTCTGCCTATTTATTACTCAAACCTGTTTTATTACCCAAACCTGTTTCCACCAGGCTCAGATGTAAAGCAGAACTCTAGGTGGCTCCATTGAGCAGCATCTGTCTTACCCAAGTTTGTGGCCTCCTATAAATGGGACAGGGTGGGTTCCCAATGAGTTTGAGAAACAGAGACCTCACAGGGGTAAAAACCTGAATTATTCCATCAGTTACTAAGTTCAGCTTTCAGCTCTGTTACTCACCAGGTGGATGACTTTGGAAAAATTACTTCAACTCTTTAAGCAAATTACTTCAACTCTTTAAGCATCAGTTTGCCCATCTGTAGAGAGGGTTGGTATAATGGGGTTGTTGGGAAGAAGAAATTAGAGTTGTTTGGTTGATGTCATAGAGTCAATTTCAACTCATAGTAACCACAGAGTAGAACTGCCCCACAGGATTTTCTTGATTGTAAACTTTTTGGGAACAGATTGCCACAGCTTTCTCCTGTGGAGCCACTGTGTGGCTTCGAACCACCTGCTAACTTTTCATTTAGCAGCCGATCACTTAGCCATTGTGTCACCAGGGCTCCTGGTACATGGAAAGGACTTAGCATAGCATCTGGCACAAAGCAAGCACTCAGTCACTCTTACTGTTTTAATTCACATTCTTTCATTCTCTGGAGTCTCACTCTCTGCCTCGCCTGCAGCTCCCCTTCCCCGTTCATCAGCTCATTACCTGGGGGGAAGCACAGGGTGGTTTGAGTAACAACGCAGTCCTCGGCTCCCAAGGACAAAGCTTCCTGCTGGAGAGAAGACCCAGCCACACGCAGCAGTGCAGGAGTGCAGGAGACTTCAGTATGTGGTCTTGAGGACCCAAGAACTTGAAATGTGTGACCAAAGCCAAAACAAACAAACCAAAAAAGTCCCTCCACAACCCATAACATGGCCCCCCTTAGCGCGACGCCTCAAGTGCAGGGACATTGTCTTGTGAAATATTCTACAAGTATTCTCAGCAGTTATAATCATGAAAATCTCTTTCTCCACTAAGGAGAGATGGTGAGACTTGGAGAGAGCCCTTAGGAGAGTTCCAAAGACAATGAAAACACTGGAAAAGGAACTCCTTGCTTTGTCTGTTTCTTGTAACAAATTTCCTTTCCAAAGGGGAAATAGCCACAGTCACTGAAGTTTTATTAGTATGTAGGAAATGAAAACAGAACATGAAAAACATTTGTTTAACATAAAATAAAAAAAAAATTCATTGTTTAGCTGCGTAGTTGATGTGCAAAACATACACTAATTGTCATGCTGGAAAATGACATTTTCCCACACATCAGTAATCACAGCCCTTGTGTACTGAGTTCTCACCAGGGCCCAGCACTGGACTGGCGTTTTATATGGACAGTGATCTGACTCCCAATTTTAAATGTCAGGAAACTGAGGCTCAACTAGAAAGTGGCAAAGCTGGGATCTGAATTCAGGTAGTTGTTCTTAGCCATCGTTGAATTGACCCCAACTCATGACAACCCCACACACAACATAATGAAATGCTGCCAGGCACCATTCCCATGATTGGTTGGGCACTGGACCATAGTGATCCATACAGTTTTTATGGGCTAATTTTTGGAATTAGATCAGCAGGCCTTTCCTCCTAGTTTGTCTTAGTCTAGAATCTCTGTTGCAACCTATTCAGCATCTTAAGAATATGCAAGGCTCCTGACAGAAGGGTCGTGGCCGTGCATGATGTATATTGGCTGGGAATTGAACCAGTCTTCCACATGGAAGAGAGAATTCTACCACTGAACCGCCAAAGCCTCATGAACGCAAGTATGTATACTAAAAACCAAACTCACTGCCGTCAAGTTGATTCCAACTCATAGCCACCCCTCCTTGGGTTTCCAAGGCAGTATCTCTACGGAAGTAGATTACCCAGTCTTCCTTCCAAAAAACTGCGAGTATGCATACATGACTCCAAATCTGATTCTCTTAAGGACCAGGTGATGGGTCTCAAATTGAGATTTTTTTT
>NW_006921634.1:6512229-6513749 GCF_000298275.1 Orycteropus afer afer | reverse complement strand
GAGGAGTGGCTGGTGGGTTTGAACCACCAGCCTTCTGGTTAGCAGTCAAGTGCCTTAGGCACTACACTACCAGAGCTCCTTTTTAAACATTAAATGCCATGATCAGATTGTGTGTGTGTTGGGGTGCTTTATTCACAAAGTGATGGTTACCAACCCAGCCTCCCCTATCCCAATCTTAAGTAAAGCTTGGGGTCCCCTCTTTAGGATCAGATACCAGTGGTAATGGAGTTTTTGTAGCATGGGTCTCTTTACATGAGTGTCCCTGTAGATGTGGTAGACGCAGGTTCCCATGTTCTCTTCATTGCCCCACAAATATTCAAGAAGTTTTAAGACTTGAAGAGGTTAAAGATTTTGGCCTTAATGTTAAGTTTAAAAGGCTATGGATGGGACAAAAATCCAGGCATGAATCACAAAAGTCATTACTGAAATGGGAAACTGGTCTGGTAAAAGGTTGAAGGTGGCTTCATGTGGAGGGAAGAAGGATAAGGAGGGACTTACTAATGGTCTCCAGGACAAAGCTGTAGGAAATGAGCTAAAATTACAGCAAGCACAGGTACAGGTGGAAGGAAGAAGGAAGGAAGAAAAGAATTATCAAAGCCGCCTTTCAGAGGAACGTCAGACTTACATCTGCACCCCAGAGAGGCAGTTTATGGCCCTTGAGGAGAACTTGTTTTTACCTTATTGTGTCTGAATCTTTCAGAGCAATGTTTTCTGAAAGAAAACTAATAAACCAAAGCTAGCTGTGGATGAAGTCATCTGAAGCAGCTGATTGAAAACAATTTTGTTCTTACAAAACAAAAATAAAAACAAAACACTTAAATTGCCAAGAAAAGTGGTTCAACGGCCTTCAGAGTGTTCTGAGGGCATGATGAGTAGGAAAGGAGCAGGGAAAGGAGTAGGCTGGTTTATTGCCACCTGGCTGGGGGCTAGTGTCTCATATCCAGTCTGAGCTCTGGTTTTGGGCCAAGGAGATGCCAGATAGTAGTGACTCCCCTCCACTGCCCCCATACACAAGGTCATCCAAAGTGCTGGAGCTCACTGAGTTTGAGAAAAGACTAAGGGAGCAGAGAACTAGTACCAAGAATCTGACATCAGAGCCCAGCTGGAGGAGATGCCGGTGAAGCTGGCTGGTCCTTACAGGTTCTTATGAGTCCTTCTCACCAAGAAATCTGTCGACCATCCTTGTCTAAATTCTTAATTAGTTTACGTCTAGAGCAGATAAAACTGGATTGTTGCTTATCCTTCCCTCTACATCCATGAAATCACTAAAGCTCCCCTGGCTTCTTGTACTTCTGTTTAACATTATTTGTTACAGAATATTGTAATCTTCTATATAATTTACTTGCCTCCTCCTTTAGATTCTGAGTTCCTTGAGGGTGAGGAACTTGTTTGTCTTTCTGTTACCAGCCCCTAGCACATTTTTTTTTTTTTTTTAGGATTTGGGTGAAGATTTACAGAGTAAATTCACTTTTCATACAGCAGTTCACATATACTTTGTCTCATGACATTGACCAAAATTT
>NW_006921634.1:6498882-6511759 GCF_000298275.1 Orycteropus afer afer | reverse complement strand
TTTGAATAACTTAATGTTCTAAATAGCTCTTCTATTCAAATTCTGTTATCACTGTTTCTACCTTTACCATCTGGGTCATGATCATCTCTTGCCTTAGCTACTGCAATAACCTCCTAACTGCCTCTTTCCAAGTCTTTATCCAAGAAGCAGCCAGAATTGTCTATTTTCCCCCACCATTTTATTGTAAAAATTCTCAAAAATACAGAAAAGTTGGAAAAATTTTATAATGAACACCTGACACCTAAGGCACTTGACTGCTAACCACAAGGCTGGTGGTTCAAACCCACCAGCTGCTCCTCAGAAGGAAGGTTGAGCAATCTACTTCCGTAGTGATACTGCCTCGGCAACCTAAGGAGGGGTTGCTATGAGTCAGGTCCGACTTGATGGCACATAACAACAACAAAAACAAATAATTCAAGTATTCATATCATTAATCAGAATTCTATATTTGTTTAGTATTTCCTTTTTTTTTTTTTTTTTTGCACAATGATCTTTTTAAAATTGAAAGATGATTATCATACTCCTATGTTTAAAACACTTCAGGACCTTAAGATAAAGCCCCAAATCCTTAACATGGCACACAAGGCTTTTATATGATTATTATGGTGGTGAAAATATGCACACCAGAACATTTGCCAGCACAACCACTTCCATATTTATGGTCCAAGGACATTGATTACATTTTTCATGTTGTGCTACTATGATTACTCTCCTTTCCCAAAATATTCCACCATCATTAACATAAACTCAATATCTCTCAACCAAAAAACTCCTGTTTCCCTCCCTCCCTCCCACATCTGGTAATAATTAATAATCTATTTGCTTATTTCATATAAATGAGATCATCCAGTATTTATCCTTTTATGATTGACTTATAATACTTTCAAGGATCATAGATGTTAAGGCATGTATCAGGACTTCGTTTCTTTTTGTGGCTGAATAATATTCCCTTGTCTATAAACACCACATTTTTAAAATCCATTCATCTGTTAACGGACACATAGATTGTTTTTATCTTTTGGGTCGTGTGAATAGTGCTGCGCTGAACACAAGGCCATTTACAGTCTTCACCCCATTTACTCTTCTTAATCTGTTATCCTTTCTCTCATCTGTACTCATTTACCATGCCAGTTTGTAAGTGCCCTGCCCTGTTACTAATGTTTCCCTCTGCCAGGGCTAATCTCTCAGATCTTATGCTCTGTGTCTGGCTAACTCCTGCTTAGCCCTCAGCTCTCAGAACGGACAGTTTTTCCTCAGGGAAGCATGTGTTGGTACCCCAGAGACAGGCTAAATGTGCCCTCAGTGTCCTGTGCTTACTGTTGTCAGTGCATTCACCACCTGGCATTTAAATGATTGGTTCCAGGCTTATCCTCACCTTTTAACTATAAACAGCTTGGGGACATATACAGTAATGTTCACAATGTCAAGCACGGTGCCTGGCCCACAGGAGATGGATAGTCAATCAGTGTTTGTTGAGTAAATGAGAAATGCCTGAGAAGAATAAAACTGCATTTCTTATCAACTGTTTTAATACAGCCACCTCCATATTTTAACCTGCTGTTCCCGTCTTCTCCCTTTCTCCTTCCTCTCTTTCCCCTTTTTCTTCCCTCCCTTGTCCTATTGTCCCATCCTTCTCCCTTCTAGTTTAAACTGACCTCTTCCCTTTCCTTCTCTCCCTTCTCCTTATCCTTCTCCACTCTTTCTTCCTTCCCTTCTTTCTCTTCCTTTCTTTTCTCCTCTTTCAGTTCTGACTTTTCTCCTCACTCCAGACTTTCAGACAGGAACATCTTCATTTTTTGATGATTTCTGTGAGATTTCAGAGAGTTAATGCTGGGACCTTTCATCGCCACTTGAAGAAGGCACTGTTTTGATCTATTCACAACAAGGAGATGAGTGCGAAGCCCATCAGGTGTTGAAGGTAGTCCAAGTAAGGAAACAACTGATGGAGAAGTATCAACATCCTAAGAGAAAGAGATTAACTGAGAATTAGGCACAGGGGAGAAAGCTAAGCCACAAAGAACAAAAATCTTTATTCTTCTGCTTATTTTTCTTCCCAGGTTGAAGACTCCTCTCTTCAACACAAATTTTTCCCTATTAATGTCCCATTGTAAAATTCAAACTATTCTGCCACTGAGTCTACCAAACCAAAACCAAGTCCACTGCCATTGAGTCGACTCACCTCATAGCAACACTTGAGGACAGAGTGAAACTGCCTCCACAGAGTTTCTGAGGCTATGAATCTTTATGGAAGCAGACTACCTCATCTTTCTCCCATGGAGTAGCTGGTGGGTTCAAACTGCAGACCATTTGGTTAGTAGGCAAATGCTTTAACTACTATGCTACCAGAGCTCCTCTGGGTCTACCGATAGTATGAATAATAAGTAACTAAGATGTGTATGCATTTTAACAGTGCGTGACTGTTCTCAACACATTTCCGCTTTCAATCCTTCCAACATCACTCTCTGGAGTTGTCCCTTGACCCTAAATTTCACCCTAGCTATGAACCTGCCCCTTTGTTTCTCTTCCCAGCCTATGCATGCTCCTTGTGGCTCCTCCATGTCACCTCCCATTCAGTTATCAACCACTATTGTCCATCTTCCCCTCACCATCCTATGGAATTCAGCCTTGTCAAATTCACTTAGCAATCTCCACATTCTTTAATCCAACGCGCAAGTCCATATCCTACTTGGCCTCTCACCTGCCTTTGACCAAGATACTCCCTCCTGCCTTCTTGAAACTTGCTTCTCGCTTGATGTCCACGGCTGTGCTCTGTTTTAGTTTTCCCCCTACATCTTAGCTTGCTCCTTCTTGGTGTCCTTGATAGTCTCCCTTTCCTCCATCTGCCACTTAAGTGTTTTCTTGAGCTCTGTCCTTGGGCCTCTTCTTTTCTTATTGGCAATCTCACCTATCATGTGACTTCAGTGATCACCTATATGTGGGTAGCTCCTAAATCTCTCTTTCCAGTCCTGACTTCTAGAATTGCATATCTACATGCCTCCAGTGGCATTTCCCACAGGCACCTTATAGTCTTTACATCCCAACCATTCTTAGCAACTCTTTGATTTTGCTTTTCCATTTTGGTTAATGGGACCTCATCCTTCCAGTCACACAGACCAGAGGCCTGGAGTCATCCTGGACTCCTCTTCCTGTCCTACCTCATGCAATGCTTTGACATGACATGCAAGGTTCCCCATGAGCTGGCTGTTAGTTACTGCAGAAGCCCTTCTCCCTCCCTTATTTATCCTCACCTTACATACTAGCCACTCTGAGCTACTTGCAGTTTCCTCCTCCAGAAAGGATCTTTTCCTACTTCTTCACCCATTATTCATCCTTTAGGGTTCTACTCAGCTGCACCACCTCTGGAAAGTCTGCCTGTACCCTCACTTGGGTTAGGATCGCTTCTGTGAAATCCCATGACTTCTGTTTAGCATTACATTTATTACAGAATGTTATAATCATCCATATATTTGCTCCATTCTCCCTTTAGATTCTAAGTTCCTTAAGGGTGAAGAATTTATCTTGTTTTTTATTCTGTTACCAGCCCCTGGCACAGCTTATGGTGCATAGAAGAACCTCTAAATGTTTGGATGAATGAATGAAACATGCCAGATGTAAAAATCTTCAGGGGCCTAACCTGCAGTAGAACCAGTACTCTTTCTTCATAGTTCAGTTTTCAGCACCCATTCTTGAATGTCCATCCTGATAGCCTGACAGCCTAGTATGCTTAAAATCGAAAGTCTGTTTGAACAGACACAAAGCTATCTGTAGCTGCTCTCAGAGGGTCTTGGAACACCCCTACATATGTTCTTTTAGACTGGGATGATTTCACATTGTTGTAATACATGTGGTCCAGTGGCCCAGTCCAGTAATGACTACCCGGAGCATAACTCTTAGTGTCACTATGTCTTCCATCCATGTTCCCCAACCCACCATTCAAGGGATATGAGCCAATGCTGGCCTGAGTCTTAGAATGATAACCATGATTCCATTCTTCTTGTTGAGGAAAAGGGTGGGGACCCAAACTACACCTAAACTTAACTATCTTTAATAATTTCAACTTTCTATGCTGACTCTTGCATATGCTGTTCCTTTTTACATGGGATTCCATTCCCTCAATCCTCATCACACACCATTTAGCTGACTTCTCTCATTTTTCGGGTTTCAATTTAGACACCTTAAACTCAAATCTGGGCCTCAAATCTGGGCTAGGTGTCCCTCCTTGTATTATCATAGACCTTGTTTTACCTCTATCATGATACTTGACATACTATTATAGAATTGGCAGATGACTTATATGTGTCTTCCACTAGGCTATAAGCTCCTGGACCAGGAGAGGCTATGTCTGCTCATTTCACAAATTAACTACAGTTAATTTGTAACATAGTAGGCATATTTGGAACATAGTAGGCATTCAGTAGATATTTGCTAAGTAAATAAGTGATTTTTAAAAAATAAGAAATTAGCTCTCTACGATTCATTTTTACCAAGAAATTCACTTGGAAAATTTCTGAGAAACTTCAAGTTTTATTTATAGTTACACTTATACGTGTTATAGATATGTGATGTACAGGCTTATGGATTTCTTCTTTTCAGAAAAAAAATATACATTTTCTGCCCTTCATTCACCTCTCACCCATTACTAGATGACTGTGGCCTTGAAGGTCTTGTCCTGCTCAACTTACTGACTCCCCACAGCTCTACAAACGATGAAGCTTGGCACAAGTAGTTGTGAATTGTTTTCCTCCCAGGGACTTACACCATTTAAAGTTTGACAACTAGAATCGGATCAGTTAATATTTTATAGAGTAGAGAAAATAAACACACAGCTTTCTAGTTTTGTTTTAGTCCTTATGTCTTTGTTTTATGTTGAAAATGTCTGAGAAAACACACAGAAGGGTTGGAAAGTCCACAAGGTATTTTGTGGTATATAGGAAGAGAACAACAAAAAGTAAATTGCTTTAAGGTGGCAAACATTTTATTCCTTATGCCCTTGTGCTACAAATGAAAATATAGATAGAGGAAATCAGTTTTCTAAGAGACTATATGTAAGTTGACTTCTGGCAATGAAATGTTTAAGCAATTACCATGTCTAGAAAAGTGAATTTTGTGATTCTTTAGTGACCTCTACTACAGATCAATATGATATAAGATTTTGCAAAGCTCTTGAATAGTTTATGTTTATTTATGACTAAAGTCTCTGGAGAATGTTAATGATGGCAAATATTCAATGACTCCACTTTATAAAACTAGATGCTAAGTTGCTAAGTGTTTCCTAGTTGTTGTGTGCCGTCAAGTCGGCCCTGACTCATAGCGACCCCTCCTTGGGTTACTGAGGCAGTATCACTATGGAAGTAGATTGCCCAATCTTCCTTCCGAGGAGTGGCTGGTGGGTTTGAACCGCCAGCCTTCTGGTTAGCAGTCAAATGCCTTAGGCACTATGCCATAAGTTACAAGTTATCAAGTGTTACTTTGAACACTCTTCTTGGGAATAGATTAGCGTATTTTCCATTGTATGCAGAATAGTTGTATCATCTAAAGTGAAAATATGACTTAATATTTAAATATTGCCTTTATTTGGAGATTAAGAATAGTTTAAGAAGTATACAGGCCCCAGGATGATTATGATGACCAGTTTTATTTGACTGTGATTGGTCAGTTTTACTTGTCAACTTGGGTAAGCTATGTTGGTGTTGTTAGATACCATCAAATTAGTTCTGACTCACAGCATCTCTATGTACAACAGAACAAAACACTGCCTTGTTTTACAGCATGTGTGAGAATTCTACACCATGTATGAAGATTCACAGTCATTGGTTTGAGCCCATTGTTGTAGTCACTGGCTACAACACAAAATCATTGTTGTAGCCATCTCATCCAAAGTCTTCCTCTTTTTTGCTGACCTTCTACTTTACCAAGCATCGTGTCCTTCTTCAGGGTCTGGTCCCTCCTGGTAACATGTCTAAAGTATGTTAGACGAAGTCTCATTATCTTCCCTTCTATGAAACATTATGGCTATACTTCTTCCAAGACAGATTTATTTGTTCTTCTGGCAGTCCATGGTATATTCACTATTCTTCCCCAACCCCATAATTCAAAGGCACCAATTCTTCTTTGGTCTTCCTTATTCATTGCCCAATTTTTGCATGCATATGAGACGATTGAAAATACTATGGTTTGGGACAAGTGCACCTTAGTCCTCAAGGTGTCATCTCTGCTTTTTAATACTTTAAAGAGGTCTTTTGGAGCAGATTTTCCCAATGCAATATGTTGTTTGATTTCTTGACTGCTGCTTCCCTGTTGATTGTGCATCCATCAAGTACAATGAAATCCTTGACAACTTCAGTCTTTTCTCCATTTGTCATGATTTTGCTCATTGGTCCATTTGTGAGGATTTTTGTTTTCTTTATGTTGAGACATAGTCCATGCAAAAGGCTTTGAACTTCATCAGTGCTTCATGTTCTCTTCACTTTCAGCAAGCAACGTTGTGTCACTTGCACATCACAGGCTGCTAATGAGTCTTCCTCCAATCCTACAGCTACATTCTTCTTCATATAGTCCAGCTTCTCAGATTATTTGCTCAGCATACAGATTGAATAAATGTGGTGACACAACCAGGCCCAGCCAAGTTGACACACAAACTTAACCACCACAGGTGTATTTAATTATTCTTGACACATTAATCTAACAATCACATCTACAAAGATAAACACCTGCCATGTGCCAGGTACTAGGACAAGTACATCACTCCAGTTATCACATAGCAGCCCCAAGTGTGATATCCCAGCTGTGATCTGAAGTAACTGAGGTATATAAACCCTCTTTTTTCTTTTTGATAGTTTTCAACATTTCCAATAAGACATTCTTTCACCTAGAAAGTCTGGGAAATATTCAAGCTATCACCACCTCCTAAGGTTTTCAATCACTTTTTTTTTTTTTTTTTGAAATAGTGTACATGCATGATGTGTTAAAAGACTCTGAGGAATCCTTCAGTAAAGATATTTCCTGAGCTTCACTTAACTCAGCATTTCCATTTATTAGTTTTCTTTTGTCTCTCTTTTCAACCTTTAATTCTTTATTCCATTTTAAAACCTCTTGGTCATAAAAATATCAGTTTACCAAACTATCACTAAGTGGAAAAAACCAGCCGAATCTCAGAAGTCTCTCCCTAGGGCAATGTTTCCACAGAGTTGGTATAAGGAACCCCTGCATCAGAATCACTTGGATACTTGTTGAAATGAAGATTCCTGGGTTCGACCCCTCAGATTCTGATCCACTAGGTCTGGGACAGAGCCCAAGAATCTTCTTCTTCTTCTTTTTTTTTTTTTAACAAGGACTCCTAAGTGATTCTTAGATGTATGAAAATTCAGAGAAGCTTTTCCCCTGAAGGAGCTTCGTCTTGCCATTTAGATAACAGAACATGATTTGTTGAAGGCTTACTTTTTCCCTACTCTCTCTTGGTTATCTTATTCTCTTCTCAACAATGAATGCTATTACTATTGGTGCTTAGTAAGTGTTTGGAGTTCCTGGGTAGTACAAATGGTTAACCAGTCAGTTGATAACAGAAAGTTTGGAGATTCTAGTCCATCTAAAGGCACTTCTGAAGAAAGCCCTAGAAATCGATTTCTGAAAAATCAGCTATGGAAAACTTTATGGAGGACAGTTCTACTCCGACACACCCGGGCTCACCACTACTCAGAATTGACTCAACAACAACTGGTCAAGGGAATGCTTTCATGAAATGATTTAATATTCAGGTATTATTTCATTAATATATATGCTTCCTCAATGAAAATCCAAAAGATTCCTCTCTTCTAATTTATTTCCATGAGCTTTGAATGAACACTAGGTCTTCTTTCCCTTTTGATCTCACAGTCTCTGTCTGTTTTTCACCCTGTGATGAGCATCTGTTGCTTTATCTGCCTACATACAACCCTTGCTTCTGGGCTCAGTAATCCCCTTCTTCAGGGGATTGCTCGTCCCTCAATTCCTTTCATATGGAGGATCTGGTCTGGTTTTCGCACCACCCCCAGCCATATTGTTTGATATACAGGGATGTGAACCTGAGTCACTCTGGGCCAATGAGACCCTTCCCTGTAATTTTGGACTTGAGATCAAGCATATCAGGTTAGTTTGCATAGTGCCTAAGGCACTTGACTGCTAACAAAGAGGCTGGTGGTTCAAACCCACCAGCCACTTCTCAGAAGAAAGGTTGGGCAATCTACTTCCGTAGTGATACTTCCTCAGAAACCCAAGGAGGGGACACTATGAGTCAGGTCCAACTCGAGAGCACATATCAACAACAGCAATAAAACACAAATCTCATGTGCTTTGGCATGTAGAGAATTTCAGTTTGCAACGAGGAAAATGAAGCTAATGTGCACAGCAAACACTGTTAAGAGATGTAAAGAAAAGCATTTTGACAGCATTTTGTTTGTTTTAGATGTTCCCAAGACCAAGTAGCACCATTGACTTTCCCAACTCTTTGAAGAGATCAAAACTTGTTGCCATCAAGTCAAAGTAGAACTATGTTCCATAGGGTTTTCAATCGTTTGTGCTTTGGAAATAGATCGCCAGGTCTCTCTTCCAAGGCATCTCTGTTGACTCGAAACTCCCAACAGCTTGTTAGCTGCTGCACACATTAATCATTTGCACTACCCAGGAATTCCCTTTCAGGGACACCCACTACTTTCTAACAAACTGTTCTTTTGGCTTACTGTATTTCAAGTTTGATTCCTGTCATTGCACTGCAAAGGATTCCTAATATATCAATTTTCTTGGATATTTTTTCTTTCCATAGTGATATGATTGTCTCCTTTCATTAGAGTTGGAGGACAAGATATCACCAGTGAATGAGGGACAAGAAATTGTTTTCAGTCATAGCATAAGTGGCCCAGCTTGAGGGCCACTTACATCTCAGAGTGTTTATGCTACTGTTGGCTGAGTTATTTTTCCCTCTAAAGCCTAAACATCAAAAAGCTTGAGATGATGAGAAAAGAATTGAGATAATCTCTGCTCAAAATCTGATTTCTAGCTATAGAAAACTTTCATTCAATACCTACGTGTTGAACACGTTGTCATGTACTCTGTTCTGTGCTGAATCCCAGACCCTCTTTCTCACACTTGAGACTTTTTAGCTCAACTCCCTCCCCTTGACTTGGAGTCATACCTACAGAAACAAAAGTCTATAATTCCAAAATAAATTTTAGAAGATTAAACTCTGACTCAATCTTTTGATAAAACAAGAAATTTAGAAAAACAAATCTTAAAATCCTCTTTCCTCTTCTCTCGCCCTGTCTACTCTCTCCTTCTATCTCAATATTCTTCCATCCTCCCAGTTGCTCTCCAGTTCTCTCCAACACATTCTGAAGTCAGCCAGACTTGAATTCAACCTGCGCAGGCTTTTCCCTCCATGCTTTATCTCTCCCCATTTCCCTTTCTCAAGTTCAGGGATAGAGGCATTAGGTCTATCCAACTTCTTTGGTTATTCTCATTATCCACGATACTAATCTGTACAATAATATCCCAGGAGACAATAGACAAAACAGAACTCTCCCTAGTAGATGGAGGTGTGGGGAGGTGGTGAATACTCATTCAGCGAGACCCTGTCTGAATCATTTGCCACAAGATCTGACTCTGACCCAAATCTTCTTTGAATTCAAGCCTGTCATGTATTCCTGCTGTGTAGGTAAGACCAGGACATGACTCTATTAAAATTCTCTTTTGGTAGCTTTATAAACTGAACTTCTCAGACTGAGACAAGCAAGAGTTTGACAAGGGCAACTCGTCATAGCCATGTACAGCCATGTACAGGGTATATGCCATGTACAGAGCATATTCTCCTGCTCAGCTAGGTCTTTTTGGAATATGAATAATATAGTATTATTTTCCTTGGGCCTAAATGTCAAGTATTTGCTTTCTTCCTACCATTTAAGGGCTATTGTGTAGTGAAGTGCTGCAGGGCCCCCTGTGCTGTGTCTTTTCCTCAAGGTTTGTTGTCAACATTAACAGAGATTTTGACCCAAACATTCAGAATTTACCCAGCTTCCTCTTCTCCTCTCTGTCTGCCTCCATTCTGTTCCTCATATGTCCTCACCTAGCTTGCCCTCTGTCTCCAGCAGGGGACAGTGGTCAGGGAGATGCTGGTTGCAATTTCCTTGTACATTTATTAATTCATTTACACATTTCATGAATTACATCTATAAGCCAGGTAGTGTACTAGGCACTGTGAGTAAAAGAGAAGAGTACGAGATAAAGCCCCTACTCCTATAGTATGTAAGTTCTAGTGGGAAGAATCAGAAAATAAACATGTTTACAAATAAATTTAAAAAGAACATGATAGAGTATGATAGACTATGAAAAAGTAAAAAGATTGATGGCATAATGATGTTGTGGGTTGCAGCTTCTTCTATTTGGGTGGTCAAGAAAGTTCTCAATGAGGAGATGATTGGAGCTTAATCAGAACTCAGTTCTGAAGGAAGAGTGTTCCAGAATCTACTATGTACAAAACTCCATACTGGACATTGAGAGGGGGAGAATTTGCATAAATGCTGGAAGATGTAAACATACCAATGATCACGAAGATGGTCCATGTCTGAGCAATATTTCTTTCTATTATACAAAAGAGCACCATGAGTCATTGTCCATTCAATGGCAACTAGCAAAACAACCACACATAGGAGGTGCAAAAGGGGGGAAGGAACACCCAGTAGATAGCCCACTCAGGGGTTCTCTCAAAAGGAGCTCTGGTGGCACAGTTGTTAAAACATTCAACTGCTAACCCAAAGGTCAGTAGTTGGAATCCACCAGCTGCTCCATGGGAGGGAGATGAGGCAGTCTGCTTCTATAGAGATCTACAGCCTTGGAAACCATATGGAGCAGTTCTACTCTGTCCTAAAGTGTCCCTATGAGTCAGAATTCACTCAATGGCAGTGTATTTGCTTTTGTTTGTTTCTTTGTTTTTGTTCCTTCACCTCTCACCATGGGGCAGGGAAATTATATTCAGATCCTTGGCTCTCCCCTGTCCTGTCTCCAGGGATATGGTAGCTATGGTGTCACAGCTGTGGAAAGAATGATTGAGAGAATGGAAGCAGGAGTGAGTGAATAAATGAATAGATGAATGAGTGAACGAGCAAATAAGTGAATCACTGGTGATGGAATGAACCAAGCAGCTACATCTTTTTCCATAGACTTTGACACTTACAAGTCCACTGTGCTCCAGTCTCTCTCAATCCAAGAACACTGTTGGTAACTGTATTTTCCCTGTCCATCTTTCCTCTTACACACATCCCCCAAAAAGAAGGTTCTTGGCTTGTGGCTATTGCCTGGGCTTTTTTTTGTGATTCTGCCCAAAGTCCTCTGAGTTCCACAGATCTGCCCCATGACTGGCCCCAGCTCTCCAGGACAGCACAGCAGGAATCACCTATCTGATTCTGAGAAGCTGATGTCTTAACAGATCCTGGCAATGACCTGGGATGAAACAATGATGGTACCATGTGGCTGTGCTTTCCAGAAGGATTTAAGGCACCCATTGTCATAGCAAGACTGCAACATTCAAAGGGAGCAGAACTGAATTTTCTTCCAGAACTCCTCTTGGACTCAAGTTTCAGGACAGAGCAAATTTCCACATGAGGCTGCAAAGTGTCAGCATACCTGCTGTGTTTTCCTGTTGTGTATTGACTCTGCTAAGATAAACTGTTTTTTTCTGATTGGCATTGATGTAAACACAGTTTCTGGTGGAATGAGCCAGAGTGCAGGATCTAATTTCAGACATCTGTCAGGAGTGACCTTGTACAGAGATTTCCCTTCAGTTTCTCTAATGCTTTGGAAGTAGAAAGCAATACTTACATTTTGGTCAGCCCACAGTAGGTAGTAAGGAGCTCTGGTGGTGCTGTGGTTAAGGCTTTGGGCTGGTAACCAAAACGTTGGCAGTTCACATCCATCAGCTGCTCCATGGAAGAAAGATGAGGCAGTCTGCTTGTGTAAAGATTTATAGCCTTGGAAATATGAGGGTCGCTATGAATTAGAATTGACTCAATGGCAGTGGTTTTTATTTTGTTTTGTTTTGGTAAGATAAGTAGTAACAGTTTAGATGAGCATTGGAAAGTGTAGTGAATTTAGATTGTAGGAATTGTGACAATCTATTGCTATACTCAAATAACTTTCTATTTCTTACAGTCATCAAGGAGGAGGTGACAGCCTAGCATAGGAGTTAAAAGGGAGGAGTTGTCAACAACTATACATCAAGATACAGTGTCCAAGTGTAAAGATCCCATAGCTGTTACTGAAATGGTGCTCCTTGTTATCTACAAAATCTGTTGGTGGTGCAAACCTAGGATGTAGACTGTTAAGCCCAGTCAAAAATTACCTGGACACATGGAATACAATACAATAAAACAAGGATAAATATAAAGTCCTATTCTTAGAACCAAGCCATCAATTGCACAGAATTGCACTACAATCAATGAAGATTGAGACCTGTATTTAGGAGTCAACATGCCTGATTGAATCCCACTTCCATAGTATTGGGCAAATCGTTGGGCCTCCATGAGTCCCAGTGTCCTTACCTATGACTACTGGTTAATTATACTTACCAAGGCATCTGGCTGCTAACCAGAAGGTTGGTGGTTCAAACCCACCAGCCATTCTGTGGAAGCAAGATTGGACAATGTACTTCTGTAAAGATTTACCACCTCAGAACCCAATGGAGGTCACTATGAGTCAGAATCAGCTCAATGGCAGTGTTTGTTTGTTTGTTTATTATTTATTTATTTATTTTAAATTGTGATTTGGGTAAAGATTTACAGAAAAAATTCACTTTCCATACAGCAGTTCACACATACTTTGTCTCATGTCATTGACCACAGTTTACCACAATGCA
>NW_006921634.1:6496530-6497945 GCF_000298275.1 Orycteropus afer afer | reverse complement strand
GTCTGTACTTCCCATGTACCTCTCTATGTCTTTCTCGTCCTCAATGCTACCATATTGGTCACTCACATTTGGTACGTTGCCTTTCTCTTCACCCAAATCAATATCTATCTCTATCTATCTAACAGCAGTCCCTCCCCTCCCCTCCCACCCTTGGTAACTAACAAAGAAAATTTCCTTCAATAGATAAACCTTTCCTTAACTTTTACAATAAAGGACTAATACGATATTTGTCCTTTTGTGATTGACTTATTTCACTCAACATAACGTCCTCCAAGTTCATCCACGTTATGTGGTGTTTTGAAGATTCTACATTATTCTTTAGCATTGCATAGTATTCCATTGTGTGTATGTACCATAGTTTGCTTATCCATTCCTCAGTTGATGGACATCTAGCAGTGGGTTTGTTTTATTCAGTGAATTATTTAAGAATTATTAATATTTATTAAAAGAGCCTTGATGGTTACATACTTGGCTGTTAAATAACAAGTTGGTGATTTAAACTAACCATGGACCCTTTAAGGAAAAAGATCTGACAATCTGCTCCTGAAAATTACAGCCTAGGAGAAGAACTGCCACATACTGGGAAGCATTTTCTCTTCCTGATAAAAGGAAAGATGGGACTGCTTTGAATATAAATGTGATATCTGGATGTACGGTAGCCATCTTGCAAGTATGAGGCAATAAGGATAAAGGAAAGGACAGAAGAGCCACAGAGGTGTCATTGAGGTACTGAACAACAAAGTAAGGCACCACGTCCAGAGCTCTGATTAAGTGAGAAAGATGTATTTTTTACTTAAGCCACTTACGTCAGATTTTTCATTTCACATTCAACTAAATGATGCAAATCCTATGATGTAGAATACCATCATTCTCGTGTTTAGATGAGGAAACAGATTTAAAGATCTTAAATAACTAGCCCAAGATCACACGGGGGTAAATTGTAGAGCCATGTTCAAATCTAATTCTATCTTAATTTAAAGCCAGTCATTTCAGCAACTCTGCTATGTTTAAACTATCAGGGTTGTTCATGTGAGATGTTTTTAAGCCCCTGAAAATTTATAGAATAGAATGACACAAGGTCAGACAAGAAAAGAGGAAAATGCAGGTTTCTCCAACCCTTTACTATACCTGGGGGCCAGGCCTTTCTGAATTTGGGGTGTTGATCTCTAGGAGACTAGAGTAGGAGACTAGAGTCTCTGTTGGAGACCCACAGACTTATTTTGGGGGTTTCTCGAGCCACTGGAGGAGACAAGTGGTATCTGTGATAGTTGAAGATCTGTCAACTTGGCTGGACTTCACTTGTGAGTGTTGTTTCTCATGATGGATCACATGACTATGTCCTAAGCGGCCGGTCAGTCTAGGGGGAGTTTCCCCAGGGGTGTGGCCTACCTGTAATACTATCCGAGGAACAAACT
>NW_006921634.1:6484764-6489910 GCF_000298275.1 Orycteropus afer afer | reverse complement strand
TCTCTCTATAAATATATATATATATATATATATACTTTGCTGGTTTTTGTGTTTCTCTAGAGAACCCTATCCAACACAGTATCTATAAGGTGTGAAGTCAGAGAGGCAGCAGCTGAAAATAAGGTTTTGAGCTACTGGCTCTACTGGATTGGTGAAGCAGTGCTGGGGACTTGGCATGGAAGTCAGTTGGACTGAGATCCAGCTTCATTGATAACTTAGTAGGCACTTGACATCCAGCTCCACCCCCTGCACAGTTGAGGAGAATGACAGTGGCAGGGAAGATGCAACAGGAGACACAGATGCTAGTTGCTTGCAGCACATTTATCAGGTAAACAGAAAGAAGGGAGAATCTGCCTGAAAACCCCAGAATATTTAGCTGGTGGCAAGAGGCTGTGGGCCTGCATAAGGGCTATCGTAAGCAGCTAGACCTTTCACTCTCCACATTTTCTAATGGGAAATGAGCACAAGGATATTTTCATTCAGTCCTCACTAGGTCTAGGCACTGGAGAAACAAAAGATGAGTAAGTTCTGTACAATGTGCCATATATATATAATTTCATTTAATGAGGCAATGATGGTTCAATGGTAGTATTTTCACCTTCCATGAGAGAGACTTGGATTCAATTTCCAGCCTGTGCACCTCATGAGCAGCCATCATTTATCTTCAGTGGAGTCTTACATGTTCCTATGATGCTGAACAGGAGCTCTGGTAGCTTGACTGCTAACCAGAAGGCTGGAGGTTCAAATCCACCAGCCACTCCTCGAAGGAAGGTTTGGCAATCTACTTCCGTAGAGATACCGCCTCAGAAACCCAAGGAGGGGTTGCTATGAGTCGGGTCCGACTTGACAGCACATAACAACAACAACATGATGCTGAACAGCTTTCAGTGGAACTTCCCGGCTAAGACAGACTAGTGAGAAAAACCTGGTGATCTACTTCTGCAAATCAGTCAGTGAAAACCCTATGGATCAAAAAAGTCTGATCCACAACCGATCCCGGGGATGAGCAGAGCCGAGCAGCATTCTGTTCCATTGTGCATGTGCTGACTCAACAGCAACTAAGAACAGGGGCATTTAATTTTCACTATAACCCAGTGAGGTGTTTGTTAGTATTCTCGGAGTGCCAAGTTAAAATACTGATGCTCAGAGAGATGAAAGATTGTTTCTGGTCTCCTGGATGGAAAATGGTGGAGATGGAATTCTGCCCAGGCCTTTCTGTTTATAAAGCCCTAGCTGTTCTGCCCTGACCTCAGAAGCTCAAGGTGGAAGGAAGCAGACATGGATTTCTTCCTGCACTGCAGAGAGATGCCAATTAATTGTTCATGGTTTCTTGTGTTTGAGCTCTATATGGAAAGGATTTATGTCAATCCTAGAATTAATAGTCAACTGACACCACCAAGATGGCAGGTTAAGAAGGGGATTTCTGAAAACCTGGGCCAGTGGAAGCAGATCCCTTTTCTGAAGCCACCATGGTTCTTACTGAGACAGTCCATTCCAGACATATTTTCTTTCCTATGTTTCTTCAATACCCAAGAGCTGTGACCTTGACCTATGCCTAGGGACAGACTGTGGGTGGAAGCAGAAATGATACTTGAGCATTTCAGCTCTGAAGATAGAGCAGCGGTTGCCTGGAAGCAGGCAGCAGAGCAGATATACAATTAGAGGTAAGATTTTGTCATTCCCGTTGTTTTTGTACTTTATTGGTCAGATTCCCCATTCCACATAGCTGATTCCCTGAGTGGACTTGGTTTTTGCAGCATGCAGCTTCAGGTTGTATAACACTTCCTTACCAGACAGGCCCAATGGATGTCTGCCCCTTTCTGTGAAAGGCCTGCCATAGCCACAGGAATTCATCTTTTCTCCAAGGCTTTGTGTACATTGCCCCTCCTTTTCCTCAACAAGATCCCTGCCCTGAGGTCCCTCTGGCTCTTCTCATTGGAAATACTCTGTCCCATTGACTTTTACTCTTCCTCCTAATTTGCATTTGGTGCCAAGCTCTGCCACTGCCCCCGACCCCTTCCTCTGTCCTTGGAGCTGATCCACTCCATCAGTTCTGTCTGCTTACTGCTCATCTAAAATCTTACCTGTCCTGTCCTCATAGTCCCTTCCCAAAGCAGAGATGGCATACCTCAGTGCCACTCATTCTCCCTCAGTTCCACCAAGTGTAAAATTGACTCCATTCCAATCCTCCATCCCTCTTCATGGCCTCTTCTTTTCCCAGCAGAGTTCTGGAGATATGGAGCACCCAACAATAGGTATTTTGAGAGAGAAAGGTGAGATGGAGTTCTGAACCTACCTCATTGTTATACATGATTGCTAGATTCCAACATGTTACTGGATTTTTGTCTACAGTAAAGGTTAAATTGCTTAAAGTATATTTTTGAAATACAGACAAGTAGGTACTTTCTTAGTGTTTCACAATGTTTTTCTTAAATTGTGCTTTTAAAAAACAAAAGATCAGCTAATGTGCAGCAATAAATGAAGCAGAAAAAGCAGCACAGTCTATTTACAGAAGACTTTTCATATTAAAAAAACAGTTGTTGCCATCAAGTCAATTCTAACTCATGGCAACCTCATGTGTGGCAGTCTAGAACTGCCATAGGATTCAATGCTCCATAGGATTCAATGGTTGACTTTTGGGAAGTGGGTCATAAGGACTGTATTATGTTTCATATTACACTACTATTAAAATATTCAAATGTATAATTATGGGACCAAAGTCTACTCAGTGTGAATTAAGGTTTCCAACTGTACCATTTCACTCTCTCGCTCTCTTTTTTTGGAATACTTTTTTAATTATTATTGTGATTTGGGTGAAAGTTTATAGAGCAAATTCACTTTCCATACAGCAGCTCACATACAACTTTATCTTGTGACACTGACTGCAATTTCCCACAAAAACAGATGCCCTCTCACTTCCTCCCCATAGTTACCTCTTCCCTGTGCCCTTCCCTTCATGCACTCCTGCTCCCTATGCTGTCTCCCTGTGCATACACAGTTCTTCTGTTCTTCCATGATTGTTCTGTCCAAGGAATGTACCTACCTAATGTAAATGTTCAGCTCATATGCCTGTCTTTTGTTTGGCTGGAACCCACAGGAGTGGGTTCATTCTAGACCAAGGGCATCTAGGGGCCATAGTCTCAGTGGTTCTATCAGGCTCTATCAGAACAGCAAATCTGGTCCTTTTTTTTCTTTTTTAATGATTTTGAGTTTTGTTCCACGTTGTTTGTTCCATTCTATCCAGGATCTCCTACACAGATTACCCTTCAAGTGATTGACAATGGTAGCCGGACACTATCTAGTTTTTCTGGTCTCGTAGTCTTATAGGCTGAGGATTGCATGGTGTACCAGTCGCTTGGACTAGTTGTTTCCATGCATCTTTGGTTCCCTTCATTTTTCTTTGCTCTGGATGAGGAGAGACCCATCGCGCATCTAGATGGCCACTTACAAGCTCTTAAGATCCCAGTCCCTACTTGCCAAAGTAAGATGTGGAATATTTTATGTAGTATGTTATGCCAATTGAGATTGATGTCCCCTGCAACTATGGTCCCGAGCCCACAGGTCCAACTACTTGCTCCCTCTGGGTAGCTGGCTGTGGCCAGGAAGTGACTATAACCTTGTCCTTTGTCAGTTTTACTAGGTTGTTGTAATATGCCGTAGAGTCTATTTCGACTCATAGCAACCCCTCCTTGGGTTCCTGAGGCAGTATCACTATGGAAGTAGATTGCTCCATCTTCTTTCTGATGAGGGGCTGGTGAGTTTGAACCTGGCATTTGACTGCTTCTGGTTAGCAGTCAAATGCCTTAGGCACTACAAGACCAGAGCTCCTAGTTCTACTATTCACCTGGGAATTATTACAGAACATACCAATACACTTGTAGAAACATTGTCTGCCAACCCTATACATGGTCTTGGGCACACTCCCCTCTGCACAGACATACCTAATAGTTCAGCCTATCCACCAATCTATCCACCCATATATCAATGTTTGCCTTCACTGACAAGGCAGTACTGTATGTGCAAAAGGGTTCATCTTTGTTGTCTGTACCTCCCATGCACCTTTCTCTGTCTTCCTCTTCCTCAGTGCCATTGTGTTAATCACTCACATTTGGTACATTGCCCTTCTCTTCACCAAAATCAATACTTGTCTCTACCTATCTAACAGTGTTCCCTCCCCTCCCCTTCCATCCCTGGTAACCAACAAAGATAATTTCCCTCTGTGTATAAACCTTTCTTTGACTTTTTACAATAAAGGACTAATACAATATTTGTCTTTCTGTGATTGACTTATTTCACTCAGCATAATGTCCTCCAAATTCATCCATATTATGCAGTGTTTTGCCAATTCTATGTTGTTCTTTAGGATTGCATAGTATTCCATTATGTGTATGTATTATAGTTTGGTTATCATTCTTCTGTTTATAGGTACCTAAGTTATTTCCATCTTTTGGCTATTGTAAATAGTGCTGAGATGAACATGGGTGCCATTTCACTCTCCTTAGATGGAATTTTGGGTCATAAAATTCTGACATTAAGTCTTCCATGACACTTTGAGGATTAGTTTAAGACAGCCTAATTCTTTTGGTTAAAGACACCTAGGCTTTATATACTTATTTTTAAAATAACCATTATACTTGGAAAAGTTCAAATGACACATAGCTACATGAAATACTAATCTCTGACAGAAGACTTGGATGATGTCCAGCTACGATGACTGAATGTTTGATCAAAGATTCTATGGATGAATCCTGATCAAAAGGGGGGGAATGTAGAGTAGAAAGTTAACTCTCATAGAATCCAGATTTTTGAAGCCATTGAGGCTAGATGAACTCCCAAATCTATTGCCTTAAGATAATCTTTAACCCAGAAAGTTTAAACCACGAATATCTCTTGAAGCCTTCTTTAAACAACGGTCTAGCTTAGCTAATAAGGAATATCTGCCATGAGCACTATGCTTTTTTTAAAAAAAAACTTTCTGAATGTGATCACATTGATAATAGCAACCCCAAACCCAAAGTTTAAATAGGAAATTTAGGGGGAAGGGAATGTCGATGCAGGCAAGGAACAAATCAGAAAAGGTAGAGTGAGAATGGCTGCATTATTTGAAGAATATAATCAATGTCAATCTCTTGTACATGTAGAAATT
>NW_006921634.1:6475393-6482549 GCF_000298275.1 Orycteropus afer afer | reverse complement strand
GATAGGGCAGTGTTTCGTTCTGCTGTGCATGGGGTCACTATGAGTCGGAAACAACTTGACGGCACTTAACAACAACAACAACATTTCTAATTTTACTTCCTCTTTTGTTTATTATAAAAGTTATAATTAGGCATTTAATACCTTCCTGGTCAAAGACAGTGAATGTAAGTCACTGCTTCTCCACATTACACTGGGAGCAGGAAACATGCCTGTCTAGTTCAATGTTGTATCTCAGGACCAAGCCTAACACTTGGAGGGTATTTCATAAACAAATATAAAATGAACTAAATAATACACTTTAATATGTACTTGTGGCTCATTTAGTTTGAGACAGTAACTACTGGGTGAGCGAACATATCAGGGCCCAAGCAATACCTTCCATCTCTTCTTACCATCCCCCACCTCATGCCTTTTTGTCAGTTGTATCACTTTTACAAGGTTGCAACATTTGGATTCTGTTCTGCACCTATAATTCTCTTATGTTTTACCTTGAGATTGATTCAAAAAAATAAAATACCACTGCCAGTATTATAGCTACATACTTACCATTAACTGCAGGGCAAATATTTCTGAAATCCTGCATTATAAACCCTGTGGAGTCCAAAGAAGAATTTTCAAGCAGAGAGGTCAAATGAATCCTTCCCTTACATCCCACCATTGCTCAAAACCAGGCCATTTTCATTAGCATCATCTTTGAACTCGAGCTTTCTTGCTTTGTTTGTTTTCCCTGGAGTTTCTGATTCTTTTTTTCAGGTTGAGGGAAACAGGTGATTTCCTTATTGAATTACTTGATGGTTTCTAGTTTTTAATAGTATTTGTTGAGTAAAATCCACCTTTTCCTCAGAGATAATTGCTTTGGGTCCTTTGACTTCCAATTCTAATTTGGGCCATTTGTGTTATGTTTCCTGTACAACTGTCATCTAACATTTCTTTTCATATTATCCTCAGAATAATTGTTTGTTTTTTCTTATGCCTCCCTTATTTTTTTCTTAGATTCTTCTTGTTTAGCTTCATTTTTCAATTCTCAAGTAATATTTTTCATAAGGACCACAGGAGATCATTCAGAGCTTAGATCTTCTCAGTCTACGTTTGCAACCACAGCCCCAAGCTCTGCCACAGCTCTTCCCAGAGTGTGTTCTGGTGGCCACTTTCTGTGCTCTGGTGTATTCATCCTTATGACCCCTCCTCCTTTGTGTCCCCTAGAAGCTTACTGAAATTTCTACTCTACTCATCCACTCACAAACTCTCTTGCTCTCAGACCTGTTGGGAATTAATTCCTTTTTATGATTCCTATTATTTCAGTAAGGTCACTGGTGGTGCAAACAATTTGTGCTCCACTACTAATCTAAAAATTGAAGCCTCAAACTTCCCTGTGGCACTGTGGAGGAAAGGTCTGGTTGTCTGCTTCCAAAAGATTACAGCCAGGAAAACCCCACAGAGCAACTCTACTCCATAACACATGGAGTTGCCATGAGTCGGAATCGACTAGATGGCAACAGGTTTTGTTTGGTGTTGGTATTGTATCACTGGCATTTGGGAAGCAGGAGATTAATGTGACCAGTTTGTTATCATGAACAGAAAGCCCAAATTTAATAAACTATATGAAGCACAGCTGAACAATGAATCAGGAAGACTAAAGCAAAGTTGATGCTTTTGAGTTGTGGTGTTGGTGAAGAATACTGAAACTACCATGGACTGCCAAAAGAGCTAACACATCTGTCCTGGAAGAAGTGCAGCTGGAATGCTCCTTGGAAGTGAGGATGGTAAGACTTCATCTCACCTACTTTGGTCATGTCAGAAGGGACCATTCTCTGGAGAAGGATATTATGCTTGGTAAAGTGGAGAGTCAATGAGAAAGGGGAAGGCCCTCAACAAGGTGGATTAACACAGTGGCTGCAACAAGGGCTCAGGTACAGCAAGGATCATGGGGCTGGCACAAGACCGGGCAGTGTTTTGTTCTGCTGTACATAAGGTTGCTATGAGTTGGAGACGACTTGATGGCACCTAAAAACCACAACATATGAAGCACATACACAGTGTTTGACAAAACACAGTTTGTCTTAGCTATGGAGTGCTGCCATAACAAAAATACCACAGTGGGTAGTTTTAAAGAGCAATTTATTTTCTCACTGCTCTGGAGGCTAAAAAGCTAAAATTCCAAATCAGGATCTCAGCCACGTCTATTCCTTCTGTGGAACTCTCTCCTAGTTTCTGATGTTTGCCAGCAATCTTGGGCATTCCTTTGCTTGCAAACAAGTCCTTCCATGGTGTCGGTCTTTGCCGTGTGTGCGTGTTTGTCTGTGTTTGTGTCCAGTCTGTTCTTCTTTATAGGACACCATTCAGAAGTGATTAGTTTAGGACCCACCCTACTGTGGTATGGCCTCATAACACAACAAAAGAAAACCTCTATTTCTAAACAGGGTCACATTTCAAGGCACAAGAGTGAGGACTCCAACTAAATTTTGGGGGGACCCAATTCAATCCATAACACAGGCACTTAGTAAATAGCAGCAGATGGTATATTATTATTAAGTTTGAATTGTCAAAACATTATTACACAAATTGAACCAAAATCTACTTTCTTAAAACATCCAATAAAGTTCTGGTGCTGCCTTTGGAACCACTTGTAATAGATCCTTTGACCTCTCACACAGGAACCCACCAGGATACCTATATTATATGATTCACACCTTCTCTCCTTCAGGATAAATTTCTCAATGCTTGCAACACCTCCCCATTCAACATAGTTTTTCATCCTCTCTTTATCCTGGTCATTTGCCTTGAGACAGATTTCAGTGCCTGAACAGGGGCTGGTCAGTCAGGGGCAGGAGTGGTGGAGGGCACTCCACACTTTGGTTCCTTCACAACTTTTAAGAAGTTTCCAGGAACCTTGGAGAATTTGAAGCAGGTGTCACCTGCCTCAACTCCTGCTCAGTATCTAAATGATGATTGTTGCCACTTTCTGTCATTAGATTATGACCGCTGTGGGTAAGAAGCATACATATCTTGTCCATCATTGAGTTTCCAGGGCAGAGGAGTGTCTGGCCCATTGTGGGTCTGCAATAATAAGCGTATTAGTTTCCTAGTGCTGCTATTATAAGATGTTGTTGTTATGTGCCGTCGAGTCGGACTCGACTCACAGCTACCTCTCCTTGGGTTTCCGAGGCAGTATCGCTATGGAAGTAGATTGCCCCATCTTCCTTCCGAGGAGTGGCTGGTGGGCTATAAGATATATACATATAAGATGTATTAAATAAATATATAAGATTTATTTTTTTAATTGCTTAAAAAAATTAAAACCTATTAGCTAGCTTTAAAAACTATCAACTAATGGTTAATGTTATTTTTCTTTCTTTCTTTTTTTCTTGACTTTAAAGAACAGAAATTTATTATCTCACAGTTTAGGCGAGCAGTTTGAATTTAGGGCTCTGGCTATAGGGGAAGGCTTGCTCTCTGTGGGCTCTGGGGGAAGAATCTTCCTTGTCTCTTTCAGCCTCTGTGGCTCCAATGATCCTCAGTTCCTTGGCAATCTTCAAGCGTGTCTATTGTCCTAGTTTGTGCTTCCTTCTGTGTCTAATCTGCTCTTTTTATAACTCATAAGGGATTAGGACTAGGACACACCCTACATTTTACAGGGTCTTGTTAACATAACAAAGAAAACCTTATTTCTAGACAGGCTAATATCTACGGGTATAAGGGTTAGGGGTCCAACAAACATTTTGGGGGACACGATTCAATTCATAACAGTAAGTAAAGGCAGAGAAAATAAAATTGTCCAAGCATGAGGTTTATCTGCCACCTCAGTTCCACCAGAAGCACGTGTAGGTGACTGTATAAAATCACTTACATCAACTGACTATTCTATGTCCTTTATATTTTATAATCTGGCTTAGCCCTTTTATTGGAAAATAATATTCATATAAATAAAACTGAGATAGAGCTGTTCAATCTAGGGAACACTGCATGAAAGCGGGGGGAAAAAAATCTCTGAGAGGACCAGAAATGAGGTCTCAGGAAAGAAAAAAAATGATGCTGTGCTCAAGGTCATGCCCTGCTAGTGGGTTTCACAGAGATTGGTTGAGAACGGGGAATTTCCTTCTCATAACCAGAAACAAAGAAACAAATCTTGCCATGAACTGTCTGAGAAACTGAAGTCCAGAAAGATCAGAGGACCATGAAACTGAAGGAGTGAGGACAAGATGGTAAAGCAGGGTTTCAAGGTCAGGATTGGCTGAAGTCAAAACTGGACAGACGGGAAGGCAATGGAGGAGAGGCCAAGGCAAGTGTCTGAAACACTGTGGTGCTTGTGTTTTGCTTTAGCGAGCTTGCTAGAGCATGTCAGATAAGTTACTTACTTCACCATCTTGGAGTGCGTCAGCCTGGGTTTAAAGGCAGAAGTGAAAGGAATGGGCTGAAAAAGTGTTAATCCATTCATAAATTGAAAAGACCCCTGAAAAACATTTGATCGCAAAATTCAGGGAGGCTCCCAAAGTGTGAGACATACACACACATTAGGAGTTATTTTTTTTTCCTTGTTGGGAAATTTATTGTTATTTGAAATGAAACATTCTTCTCAGTCTAATGACTTCCTGGTTGGATCGGCCAATATCGAAAATAGGTAAGGAGTATTTAACTGTATCTAACAAGAAGAAGCAGGAGAATACCCTCAATCTAATTGCTAGAAAAAGAATCTCTTTGTGTTGGGATGGAAGAGCTCTATTCAGGGATCAAGAATGCCGGAGCCAGTTGTTAAGGTGGAACTCTTTCAGATGCTGCACAACAGGAGTGCTCTCTTTGGCAGTGTGTACCAAAAGTGGAACGATGCCGAGAAGATTAGCACGGCCCCTACACAATGAAATAGGCTTCCTTCTTTGAAGGCAGAGCCTCTTCTGACTCACCTATGAATTATACATATTAGCATTCCACAAATGTTGGGTGAATGAAGGTCTATTTTTCTCTGCCCTTTTGTTCCAGATATATCTAAACAAATTACTTGTCAAACTGAGGATTATATTGGACTATCACAGGTTAGCAGGAATTGTTTATTTATAAGATGTGATTCAAAAGGTTAGGGTCTGTGGTTGAGATTGAGTTTAATTTTTTAAATCCCTATTTATCTACATTAGAGACAAACTTAGAGTTTAAAAAACACAAGGCTTTGTGATACCAAGTGGAGAAGAAACTCTGTCAAAGGATTCTCACTGTGAGCCTCTTCTTGAATATGGACATCTTTGATCACTACAGGAAGATCATTTATTCATTCATGCTTTTATTTATTCACTCATTCAACAAATATTTATTGAATACTAGTATGAGGTCATGGTAGTGCAATGATTAATTGCTTGGCTGTTAATCGAAAGGTTGGTAGTTCGAGCTCCCCCAGCAGCTATGCAGGAGAAAGACCTGAGGATCCACTCTCATAAAGATCACAGCCAAGAAAACCTTATGGGGCAATTCTGCTCTGTTACACTGGGGTTGCCATGAGTCAGAATCAACTTGATGGCACCTAATTAGCAACAACAGGGGCCAAGTATATATAGGATACAGAGGACATATCTTCTGTTATCTATAGATAAGTGAAATGAATAAGGTACATTTATGTCCTTATACTAATGTGGGCAGCACCTATAAACAAGCAACTACAGTAAATCAAGAATTGGCTGAAGAGATACATGTACAAGTACAATGTGTAAAAGCACAATGTGTAAATTCATGTATAAAAACACAGTGGAGGGAATAACTAATTCTGCCTGGGTTGGAGGTAAGGAGTTAAGAAAGACTTCTAGACAAGGTCATCTATGAATTGAGGACAGAAAAGTAATTCAGTGGATGGATATGGTATGAAGGGCATCTCACACAGAAGTACAGCATGCAAAGGTCTAGAGTGAGAAAGGTCATGGTGCATGAACTTGGCAAGGCTGAAATGTGATGTTTATGTGAGAAAGTAAAGGATGTGGCTGGAGAGGGAGGCAAACTCTGAACCATGGAGGGTCTTTTTTTTTTTAAAAATTGGCCTTTCTCATTACAATGGATAAGCATGCCAATTTAGTTTCTTTTCTGTCCTTTATTATTTTTAAAATAATAAATTGTGCTTTGGGTGCAAATTTACATTGCAAACTTGTTTTACATTCAACCGTTCATGCACATTTTATTTCATGGCAACCATGAAGGGTCTTGAAGACCAAACTAAGAAATTTAGCCTTTCTCCATTAGTCAGTAAAGGGTCACTAAATGGTGTTAAGCAGGAGTTAAATATTTAGATTTTAGTTTTAGAAAGATTATTGCAGTTGCAATTTTAAAGGGTATTTTACAGATAAGACAGTGTTTGGAGAGAAAGGAAAATGGATTCAAAAGATGTATAAGATGTAGGATTACTAGGACTTGGCTTAGAATTGCCTGATTGGATGAGGGTGGTGAGGGTAAAGCAGAGGTTGACAAGACCCCTAAGTTTCTGTTTTGTGTGGATGTTGTTGTTGTTGTTATGTGCTGTCGAGTGGATAGTGATGTCATTAACTAAGATGGGAAATGCAGAAACAGGAAAAATTCTGAGCTGAGGAGATAAGGAGCTCAAATGTGCATAATGCTGATTTGAGATATGAGGGGATGTTCAGATGTAGATGTCCAAGAGGCTTCTAGATGTAGAATTAGGGTATCAGTCTCATTTGGATATCATTATATAGAGAATTATTAACTCTGTGCGGCGGAGGAGTCCCTGTGTGGTGCAAATGGGTAACATGCTAACATGCTTGGCTGCTAACCTAAAGGTTGGAGATTTGAGTCCACACAAAGGTGCCTTGGAAGAAAGACCTGGTGATCTACTTCCAAAAAAAAAAAAAAAAAAATCAGCCAGTGAACACTCTGTGGGGCACTGTTCTACTCTGACACACATGGGTCTTCATGAGTTGAAATCAACTTGATGGCAACTGATTATGGGAATAGAAGAAGTTTAAGAGTGAGGATATCTATCAAGAGGAAAAATGATCTGTGGAGATATCTATTGAGAAGAAAAGGTCACTATTGTAGAAGACTGTTACTTTGGTGGCCTCTAATGAACCATATTTGCTTGCTGAAAGTGAGGATGACTTAAGGCACCTACTGATGAAGGTTGAAGAATACAGTCTGCAGTATGGATTACATCTCAACATAAAGAAAACAA
>NW_006921634.1:6473414-6474943 GCF_000298275.1 Orycteropus afer afer | reverse complement strand
GAAAGAGGGGGAGGCCTTCAACGAGATGGATTGACACAGTGGCTGCGATGATGGGCTCAAGTATAGCAGGGATTGTGGGGCTGGCGCGGGATAGGGCAGTGTTTCGTTCTGCTGTGCATGGGGTCACTATGAGTCGGAAACGACTTGACGGCACTTAACAACAACAACAATGAACCATATTATCCAGCATTTACATCCTTATGTAGTCTTCTCCCTTTGTTTCTGATCTGTCCCTGTGATTTCTTTTAACAAATGGAATATTGTGAAAATAATGTTGTGGCAAGGCTGGGACTAAGCCTTAAGAAGACTCAGCAGCTCTAGTTTGGTAGTCAGTCTCTAGGGGAAGACAGTTGTTTTAAAAGAAGTCTGAACACCCTGATACATGCCCAAGCTAACCCTGTAGAAAGGCCACATGGAGGAGAATTAGGTCCCTGGATAACAGCCCCAGCTGACCTCCTAGTCAACAGAGAGCAGTAACTGCCAGCCATGTGAATGAGATTATCTTGGAATTTGATTCTCCAGCCCCCATTGAGTCATACCAGCTGATGCTGCAAAAATCCGAGATGATCTCATCCCAAATTTCATAATCAAGAGCAGATAAATGAAATAGCAGTGTTTTAAGCCACTAAGTTTCGGGGTAGTTCATTATGTAGTAAATAAATGTGCATCTTAATGGATATGTATATGAACCTATTTATCCCATAGATACGTTGTTGTTATTGTTAGAATTGACTCAATTGCAATGGTTTGCTATCTCTCAAGGTACTGGGTTTTTGTACATTTGGTTTTTTTCTTTTGAAGACTCTCCTAGAAAATTGCTGGAGACAGTTTGAACAAGTCACTTAGAGACTGAGGAAGATGAGGGCTTCAATGGCTATGAAGAGTTTGTTTTATATTTTAAAATACAGTTTGTTATTTATAGGCTTTGTAAATAGCTTGGTAAAAATTCATGTCAAAAAAAACCAATTAAAAAATGGGGAGAAGACATGAATAGACACTTCACGAAGGAGGATATTCAAGTGGCCAACAAACATATGAAGAAATGTTCACGATCACTAGTTATTAGAGAGATGCAAATCAAAACAACAATGAGATACCATCTTGCTCCAGCACTAGTAGCAAAGTTCAACAAGATAGAAAATAACAAATGCTGGTGAGATTGTGGAGAGATTGGGACTCTCACACACTGCTGGTGGGACTGTAAAATGGTGCAACTACTGTGGAAAGCAGTATGGTGATTCCTTCAAAAGTTGGAATTAGAAATACCATTTGACCTAGCCATTCCATTACTAGGTATATGCCCTAAAGAAGTGAAGGCCATGCAAGAACAGATATATGCACACCCATGTTCATCGCAGCACTATTTACAATAGCCAAAAGATGGAAACAACCTAGGTGCCCATCAACTGAGGAATGGGTAACCAAACTATGGTACATACACACAATGGAATACTACGCAACCCTAAAGAATAATGTAGAATCTGAAAAACACCGCATAACATGGATGAACTTGGAGGACATTATGCTGA
>NW_006921634.1:6470839-6471989 GCF_000298275.1 Orycteropus afer afer | reverse complement strand
TAGACTGATACCATGGCTGCAACAATGGGCTCACAAATAACAACAATTTTGAGGATGATGCAGGACCCGGCAGCATTTTGTTCTGTTATACATTGGGTTGTTGTGAGTTGGAGCCAACTAGACAACACTTAACAACATTTATAGTCTATGGGTCAGAATCCTTATGTTCCTTTTTAAAATGTTACATTTAAAAGATATATTGTCTAGAAAATGGAATTATGTATGTAAAAGTTTTGTTAATGTTCATTTCTTTCAAGTTCCAGGGAAATTCTGATGCATTTTAAAGGAAGGAAAGAAATGAAAAACAAAACAAACGAGTTTCAGAAGCAGGAAGGAGTTTACCTGCCTCCATTTACAGGATCTTTCAGTAATCCTCTGTGTTATAGGTGTGACTCACCTTCTGTTGCATTTGACTAACATTCTGATTCCATCGGTACTTTGAATTCTTTCAGTTATCTGGCAATTTGTGGTCATTATGTTTCATCCTATTATTTAATTATATTTCAGACTGTGGTCATGAAGGGGAAAAAAAATACACACGATAGAGCTTGATTTATAATTCTAATCTTGACCTGATCTTGTCAACATTCACTTAGTGTTTTCTGAACCCTATAGCGAGGATTGTGAGGCTGGCGCAGGAGTGGGCAGTGTTTTGTTCTGTTGTACATAACGTCGTTATGAGTGAGAACTAATTTGATGGCACCTAACAGCAACATTGCTATTGGATGGGAAAAAAATTGTCTAGATAAGCACTGTCCAAAACTAGTTGTGTGTAGCTATCGAGCACTTAAAATGTTACCAGCCTGAATTGAGATGTACTATAAGTGTAAAAATATTTAGTATGAAAACAGAATGTAAACTATCTTATTATTTTTTATGTTGATTCTATGTTGAAATGGGGAGCTCTGGTAGCATAGTGGCTAAGACACTTGCCTGCTAAACCCACCAGCCACTCCTCATAAGGAAGGTTGGGCAATCCTACTTCCGTAGTGATACTGCCTTGGAAACCCAAGGAGGGGTCGCTATGAGTCGGGGCCGACTCGACGGCACATAACCTGTCCCATTTCCCTCAAAATCCACTTTCCTTACCCTGGTCTATGAGGCCCTACTTGCTATGTTTCCGACCTACCTTTCCAACTCAACTCTCACA
>NW_006921634.1:6466723-6469699 GCF_000298275.1 Orycteropus afer afer | reverse complement strand
GTTTCCATTAATTTTGGTTTTCTTCTTTCTTCTTGACGAGGAGAGACCTGTTGTTGCATCTAGATGGCAGCTTCCTAACTTTTAAGGTCCCAGTTGCTACTCGCCAAAGTAGTAGGTGGAACAATGTTTTGTATAGTATGTTATGCCAATTGAGCTTGATGGGGACAATCTACTTCTGTAAAGATTTACCACCTTGGAAACTCAGTGAGAGTCGGTATGAGTCATAATTGACTTGGTGCAAGTGGGTTTGGGATTCTTGTTTGTTTGATTAGGGTTTTAAACTGGTATAACTGCTTTAAAGTACATACCTTACAACCCAGCAAATTAATTTCTGCAACATCTGTACAAGAGTTTTCCTTGCAGCTTTTTATATGTTAAGGACAAATTGGAAAAACCTAAATCCACATCAGTAGAGAGGTGGGCAAAAAAAGCCATGGAACATTTATACACAAAATATTATTCAGCAATTAGATGAGTAAAAAGAAGTATCTACAAGCACATATTCAAAAACATTGAAAAATGCTGAGTAAAAAAAATAAAAATACATTGCAAAGTGTACATACAAGTATGATATAATTTGTGTAAAAATGTTAAAGCATGCAAAACAACAATAACCAAACTCACAGCTATCAAGTCGATTCTGACTCACAGTGACCCCCTTTCGGTTTGTGAGGCAGTAAATCTTTATGGATGGCCCAGTCTTCCTTCTGTGGAGCAGCCAATGGGTTTGAACCACCAACCTTCTGGACAGCAGTCAAATGCCTTAGGCACTATGCTACCAGAGCTCCTTAAAACAGTAATACCAATTCCTGAACAACATAAAGATAAAAGCATGACTGGGAAGGATACCCACCAATTTTAGAGACTGTCTTGGGGACGGAAGAAAGGGACTGTGCTAGGGTGTTGGTGGCCTTAGCAGCCGTGGGGTATTTGCTCTTGCTTTCACGTTAGCATATGCTGTATGCTGTATGCCATACTCGCACATAACCTCTCTCCCACATTTGGTACCAAAAGCCCAAGAAGACCTAGAGTCAACCTAATTTCCCAAGCCAAAGCTTTCTTCTTTTTGCAGGCTCCCATCCTGATTACTCTGGACCTCAGAGGGGCTCAAGACCACTGACTGAGCATTTTCTGGTACAAGTATTTAAAAATGCCTGTGTGACTGCTCTTTTGATTATGTCATTGTTAGAATTTTTTAAACACTTCTGGAGGATGACCAAACTCATTCCTAGTTACCCTCACTAATCCCTTCACAACGTATTCTGGGCTGTCTGATCACGGGACTGCTACAAATTCTTGAGGTCTTAGTTCAGGGGACTTTAACTCAACAAAAGATTTCCCAGTCCTGCCTGCCTTCATGCACTATCCAGAGCAGAATTATGTCTGTGCTTTGTTCCTTACTGTTAGCATCTATAGTTTTCACTCTGTTTTATCAGTATCTGTTTATGTAAACTATAAGCACATAGAAGGCAAGGACAACACCTTTCCTCTTGGTGGTCTCACATCTGGCACAGTTTATGGCTCGTATGGGCTTGTAGGTAATGCTGCTGCATTGAATATGTTGTTGTTGTTATTTGCCGTCGAGTCGGCCCCGACTCATAGCGACCTTGGGTTTCCGAGGCAATATCACTACGGAAGTAGATTGCCCAACCTTCCTTATGAGGAGTGGCTGGTGGGTTTGAACCACCAGCCTTCTGGTTAGCAGTCAAGTGCCTTAGGCACTGTGCTACCAGAGCTCCTTGCACTGAATATAAGCCTTGTATTTTCTTCCAGAAAGGCACAAAGGCCAGTCACCAACAAGTTAATTTGAGTTTATATCATCTGGGCTGTGGCTTATACATTATGGATGAGCCTGCTTTATGGATCTGCATGGCATGGCATGCCAGGGAAGAAGCTGATTGTTAGAAATGAATGCACAGGGTATTTTTATTGCTTATCTGGATGCTCAACACCCCATGCTTCATTCCAAAGAGCACTTTCTCCTAGAGGGAGAGGCTATGGAGAAAAGTGAAATGAGACTTCTCAGGCATTGGGACATTTCCATCAGGCATTAATAATCTGAGTGTTATTTAGAAATGTCTACCACTTTAGCCTGTGGGTCCTGAGGCAGCCTTGATATCAAGGGTTTATTTTATTTTATTATTATTATTTTAAATTTTAAGAGCTTCTTTTACATTCAAAGTCACGCGTACATTCAGTTTCATTCCCCATTCGCATTGTCCAACCCTAACCCAGTCTCCTCCCTTCCCTACCCTGCAACACTCCCCCTGTGCCCCTCATAATTATGCACTCCTGTTTGTCCTGCATTTCCTCAGTTTGAATGTTGGCCCTTTGGTGTCCCATGGTTTATTGCTTTAGGGGATGTATTACCATTGAGTGTGTGGGTGCAGCATCCTGGGTTGAGTGGTCTGTGTCTACATCTCACTAAACATTGGACTGAGAGCCTGCCCCTGGGGGTGAGTTTTATTCCAGGCGCCGAATGTATTTCAGGGCCATAGTATTGGGAGTCTCACCATACTTCATCTGACCAGTAATTCTGGTCATTATTGAGTTTTTGGATTTTGTTCCATGTTCCCCCTGCCCACTCTATCCAGGATCTCCAGATTTGATCCTTTCCTGAGTGGTTGGCATTGGTAGCTGGGCACCATCTGGTTCTTCTGATCCCAAGGGCCACCGTGTCCTAGGGTTAATTGCTTCTAAATGTCCTTGTGTTTTGTGTGTGTGTGTGTGTGTGTTCTTCTTCACTTTTGATGCTAGGAGACCATTAGCTGCATCCTAGATGGCTGCTTGAAAGCTTTTAAGACCCCATTCACTACTCACCAATGTAGGATGTGGAGCAACGCTTTTATGTATTTTGTTGTGCCAATTGAGTCTGGTGTCCCCCAGTACTATGGTCCTGAGGTAGTAGCTCTATTGGGTCTCTCTCCCATAGTGTTGGGATGTCTATGAGGGATTACTCTTTGTCTGTCTTCTATT
>NW_006921634.1:6465449-6466623 GCF_000298275.1 Orycteropus afer afer | reverse complement strand
CACTGGTGTCTGTACAAGATTAGCCTCAGCTGAGTCTATCCTTGGTCTAGAGTATACCTCTATTCACTGATCCCTGTCTGATCATCTCAGGTGTTTATGTGTTTATCTGTATAGCCTAGTGTTTGGTGTTAATGACAATGTGGTATTGTGGACACATTGGTTGGTTTTAACATCTGTCGTCTATCTCTTATGAGCACAGTTCCGTGTCCTCGCATCTCCCAATGTTATCGTGGTGGTCATATATTCTTCCGATATATCCCTCCCCCTACCCATGTCAGCGTGTAAGCCCCAACTAGGAGTTCTTTTTCCCAAGCAAATCCTTCTCTGTCTTTTTACAGTAATGGGCTCATACAGTACTTGTCCTTCTGCGATTGACTTATTTCACTCAGCATAATGTCCTCCAGGTTCATCCACATTGCGAGATGATTCGCGTATCCCTCATTGTTCTTTAATGTGGCATAGTATTCCATTGCATATATCATAATTTGGTTATCCACTCATCTGTTGATGGGCATTTAGGTTGTTTCCATCTCTTTGTTATGGTGAATTGTGCTGCAGTGAACATAGGTGTACATATGTCTGTTCGTGCACTATCTCTCACCTCTTTAGAATATATTCCTAGTAATGGAATTGCTGGGTCAAATGGTACTTCTATTTTCAGTTTTTTAAGGAAATGTCATACTGTTTGCCACAATGGTTGTACTATTTTACAAATCCACAATAAGTGCACAAGAGTTCCAATCTCTCCACAACCCCGCCAGCATTTATTACTATCTGATCTGTTGAACTTTGCTATTATTGCTGGGGTGAGGTGATATCTCATTATTGTTTTGATTTGCATCTCTCTAGTGATTAATGATTGTGAGCAATTTCTCATGTGTTTGTTGGCTGCTTGTGTATCTTCTTTGGTGAAGGGTCTGTTCAAGTCTTTTGCGCATTTGTGAATTGGGTTATTTGTCTTTTTGGTGTTGAGGTGTTGGAGTTTTCTGTAGATTTTGGAGATAAGTCCTTTGTCAGATATGTCATAGGCAAATATTTTCTCCCAATCTGTAGGTTCTCTTTTTACCCTTTTGACGAAATCTTTCGATGCACACAAGAATTTAATTTTTAAAAGGTCCCAGTCATCTAGCTTCTCTTCTATCTCCTGCACATTCTGGGTTATGCTTGACAGTCT
>NW_006921634.1:6457999-6462714 GCF_000298275.1 Orycteropus afer afer | reverse complement strand
TTTTATCAGAAATCATAATTGCTACCCCTGCCCTTTTTTTGGTTTTCATTGGCTTGGTATATTCTTTTCCACCCCTTAACTCTTAATTTGTTTTTATCTTTGTGTCTAAGGTGTGTCTCTTGTAGGCAGCATTATCAATGGGTCTTCTTTTCTTATCCAGTCTGCCACTCTCTTTCTCTTGATAGGTGCATTTAATCCATTCACATTGAGTGTAATTAGTGAGAGGTATGAGTTGATTGGTGTCATTCTATTGTGTTTTTTTTGTCCTGTCGTTGGTGATTCCTTGGTCCATGTATATTTCTGTGCTGAGTTCAGTTTGTTGGCTATTGCTTTCTCCCTTTCCTTCTTTATAGTTGGTTTTGTGTTTATTAAGCCCATATGTTTTCCTTCCTTTTGGATTTTCTTAGAAGAATTGTTACTCTTCTCTCTGGTTACCTTGAAGTATATTCTTGTCTCTACATTTTTAGAACAGTGCATGCTGCAAAGACATTGTCGTGTTTTCCTCTCCATTTGAGAGTCTGTACTTAGAACCTCTGATAGGTTAGTTGCTGTTGTTGTGTGCTTCTTGAGTTCCTTGTTTTGTAAGGTAGAATTTTTTATGGCCTTATTATGAGTATCTATTTCTGATTTGGTTTTAGAGTTGATGTCACATATCCTGCTTTTGCTGATCTCTGTTATGGGTTCTCTATTGGTAGGACTTCCTTAAGCATTTCTTGTAGGGTTGGTCTGGTTTTCACAAAGTCTCTTAATTTCTGTTTATCTGAGAATGCCTTGATTTTGCCCTCATATTTTATGGATAATTTGGCTGGATATAGGATTCTTGGTTGGAAGTTTTTTTCCTTCAGAGTTTTATATATGCTGTCCCATTGCCTTCTTGCCTGCATGGCTTCTGCTGAGTAATCGGAGCTCAGCCTAACTGTTTGATTATTATAAGTAATATTTCTTTTTTTCCTGGGCAGCTCTCAAAATTTTTTCTTTGTCTTTTGTTTTGGAAAGTTTGATTATAATATGCCTCGATGTCTTTCTTTTGGGGTCTATCTTATGTGGGGTTCTGTGAGCTTCTTGGACAAATATCTTTTCTTCTTTCACGATACGGGGGAAGTTTTCTGCTAGCAGGTCTTCCACAATTTTCTTGGTGGTCTTTTTTACCTCTTCTTGTTCTGCAATTCCAACAAGTCTTATATTGTTTCGTCTCATGTCATCGCATATAATTCTTAGGCTCTCTTCATTTCTCTTAAATCTTTGTTCTGATTTTTCTTCATACAGGCTAGTGTGCAGGGATTAGTCTTCTATTTGGGATGTGTTCTTCAGCCAGTTCTAATCTGCTCTTTTGAGCTTCTACTGTGTTGTGTGGTTCTGTCATTTTGGTGCTCACGCTTTGCATTTCAATAGACATTTTCTGCATTTCTAACTGCTGTTTTTGTATGAGTTCTGATTGTGCATTAAGCTTAATATTCTATTCCTCAATGATTTTCCTGAGTTCCTCCAGGGAACTGTCTGTGTTCTTCTTGTTTCTGTTTGGGGTTTCCTCAGGTTTTTGTATAGCTCTATAAACATATCTTCTAAATTCCTTCTCAGATAATTCTATTACCTCCTCCTCCTCCATGTATAATGATACTTTTGTTTGTGGTTTTGCTTCTAATGCCTTGTCCTGTTTTTTTGTTTGCTTTGAGGTTGCCTGTTGTTTCCTAGACATTTTGAGGTTGTCTTTAACTGCTGGTTACGTGTTGATTTGTTTTGTCTTGGTTTCATGGTTTAATATTTTGAAAACTTGAAGCTGGTGTATTTTATTTTATTATTGATTCAGGTATGCTGTGTCGCTCTGCTGTTTTCTTTGTGATAGTGGAGTCACTGTTTGGAATGTGGATATGTGTTTCTATTTGCTGTAAAGAGGATTTAGAGTTTGAACCAGGAGGTTTTATGGTAATTGGCTGAATATGGTTTCTTCTATTGAATGAATGTTATTGGAGGAGAAGGTGGGAGCAGAAGAAGGAAAGCTGGTGTTGCTAGGGTCGGTTTCTACAGCTTTGCGCAGGTTGTTATTGATGACATACTGTTATTTACAAGTCCACAGCTCAATTTCAGGTAAGATTCCTGTTGTTAAGGAGTCACCACTTTCTGCCAGGCTCAGGCACACTCAAAGACCCTGCTTCTGAGGTTCCTCAGTGCCAAAAAGCCAATCCAAGGCAAACTCCTGGGACTGCACTCAGCCGCAGATTTCTCTCTCTCTATCCCTTCTGCCCGCCAAGCAGGCACAATCCATCCAGACTGCGAATGGCTCGGGAGTTTGTCTGTGATACTGCCTACCTGCAGCGCCAAAGATACATGCGATTTTAGCTGTGCTGGAGTCGGGAGAGTGCCTGCTAGTAATCTGTGGTCCCAATATCAGTGACAAAGACAAGCACAGACCTCTCAATGTCTCCCAAGCTGACCCAAGCCCACTCAGTGACCCGCTGAGGGGGAAGCGAGCTCACCCTCCTGGAGCACCAGTGAGCTCTCCGCTTGGGCTTCAGTGGTGCTGCGCTCACCCGTTTGGACCTAGCCAACCCAAGTTACTGATAAAATCAGGTGCTGAAGGTAGATCCTTGGGGTGATTGCTGGGATGTTGGTGTGGTCACTGGTATGCTGATATAGGGTGTTCTCTGCCTTGGCTCCTGGAGATCTTAGGTGGCCGCCCTCGCCAGCCAGTCAGTGACTGCCCCAGGGAAGTTTCCAATGGTCTCTCTCAGCTGCCCATCCATCCTCCACCAGGTAGATCGTCCTTAAATAATCTCCCTGTGCCTTTCCTCTAATTCTGCTCTTCTATGTTTGGTGCACTCTGATTCAGTGAGCTGTTCAGAGCACCAAAATCCCTAAATCTGCTGTACCTAGTGTTTCAAGCACTAAGATGCTAGAGGGAAATAGCATGGTGATTACCAGTGAGACTCCATTTTGAATCCTGCTTGATATCAAGTTTTAAAAATACAAGACACTGATAGGGACTGGAGTTGTTCTGAATTAATTGCAATAAAGTCCTATGTGGCAGAGGAAATTAAGACCATGGTTTTACTAATCTATCTCCCTATGGAATTGTCTTGCAAAACTGATTTTTTAAAAATTGTGGTGAAATATATATAACAAAACATTTGTCATTAGAACCATTTTTATGTGTATAGTTCAGCGCCATTCATTACATTCCCCATGTTGTATAACCATCACCACAATTTCACCGTAAAAATTTTAGGGAGCTTTTAGGGACAGGAAGACACAAGGAGAGGAGAAAGCAGGACACACTGCTTCTGGTCAATTCTTTTCTGTAGAGGAAAAGGTGAGAGGGGATGGACTTCTGGGATTTGTGTTAAGAAAGAGAAAGAGTGATACATGAGGTGGTGGGTGAATAAGTTACTGTTATTTGCTTGTGTATCTGTTTCCTAACACATGGAAGGCAGGGATATCTTTCCATCAATTGGAAATTGGCACTTAGAAGTAAGAACAGGGCTGTGGATACAGATGTGGAAATCATCAGCAGAGAAATAATAGCTGAAACTAAGGGAAAAGGGGGTATATTTGATTCTGTAGTGGTTTGGCGGTGGTGTGAGATAGGCTTGACTTTGGGGGCACAATTAGCCTAGTCTTTGGCAAGTGGAAATATGGGAAAGAACAGCATGAGCAAAGATTTGAGGTGGTTGAGGGGTCAGTGGAGAGAGATCAGTGGGAGGGAAGGCTGGAAAAGTAAGTTAGGATCAGATAGTGCAGGGCAGTGAACAGTTCCTGACACTTTGAGAACTATGCCCTAGAAAGCTCTGCCTGACTGCCTCTCATGAGATGGGTTAGAGGGCAGGCTGGAGGCAGGGAGGCAGAGGGAAGCTGATGCCATGGTCCAGGGGAGGGTGATGGCAACTAGAACTAAGGCAGTATGAATGGCCATACAGGGACCCACACAATACAATTTACAGGATTTGGTGCCCAAGTCAATCTGAAGTGAAGGAGTTGGTGAAATCAAGATAGCAGTGATATTTTAGATTTAAGCCATTTACTATAAGAGGCAATGCAAGAGGAACTGAGAATTGAAGATAGTTGTGGTCATATCGACCTTCAGGAATGGTGGCAATTAGAAAGTGGCAGCTAGGAGCTAGATTAGGACTATAGATACAGATTTAGGAATCACTTGCAGAGAGGTAATAGCTGAGACGGAAGAGACAGATAAGACTGGAGAAAAAGAAAGTCAGAGAGAAAAGAATAAGGAGAGGCCTCAGTGAGCCGTTCATTCAACAGACATCTACTGTACCAAGCAAATGGATTAAGAGCATAGAGTCTGGAGCAGACAGCCTTGGGTGTGAACTTCTGCTTTGCCATTTACTAGTGGTATGACCTTGGACAAATATCTTAAATGCTATATACTTCAGTTTCCTCACCTATTAAATGTGTAGACTATTAGTAGTGAAAATATTAAATTTTAATGTGTAAGGAATTTGCAACATACCTGACACACGTGCAAGATGTGTTAACTGTTAATCTTCTATAAGGGTTAGCTATTGCTACTGTTGTTAAAAGGGCTGGGCCCTACCTAGATTCTGTTAATATACCAGGGCTTTAAACTCACTCACTCACTGCTATCGAGTTGGATCCGACCCATAGCAACCCTCCTTGGGTTTCTGAGGTGGTATCACTACAGAAGTAGATTGCCCAACCTTCCTTCTGAGGAGTGGCTGGTGGGTTTGAACCGCCAGCCTTCT
>NW_006921634.1:6447965-6457714 GCF_000298275.1 Orycteropus afer afer | reverse complement strand
TTTTAATTTTTATTGTGCTTTGGGTGAAAGTTTACAGAGCAAATTCACTTTTCATATAGCAGCTCACATACACTTTGTCTCATGACATTGGCTGTAATTTCCCACAATGCAACAACTCCCCTCCCACTTCCTCCCCATTGTTATGTCTTCCCTGTGTCCTTCACTCCCATGCACTCCTGCCCCCGAGCTGTCTCCCTGTGCATACACAGCCCTTCTATTCTCCCATGATATATACATCCTATTCTTAATGAGGAATCTAGTGTCAGAGACTGCAAGTCAGCAGCAATTACAACACAGTGACTCATGCTACAGTAGGGACAAGTGCAGGAGACCTTTGGGATCACATAGGAGGAGCACCATCTAAATTATGGGCTGTCAGAAAACACTTCTGGGTGAACATATTCCTCTCTCCCCTTTCTTCTTCCCTCTTGCCTGTGCTTTTGCCTGGCCTTGCCCAAGCAAGCCACTGGATTTCCTTAGCAGTTGCCCTCAGGCCTAAAGAATTTGGGATCTCTGAGCTACCAGGCAACACCTCTCTTTCCACCACCCCCTCAGGCTGGGAGACGCTGTTGCCAAGGCTGGGTAACTATGGCTTTTCCTCCTGAGCTTCGAAGCTGTCTTTCCTCTGACCAACCTTGGAATTCACAGCCTTGCTCACACCGTTCTTTGCTCTGGTTTCAGCTCCTTTTATCCAAATGCTTTTCATGGTTTCCATAGAAATGAAGGGTTCTCGCTGGGCCCATCCCTGTGGAAATTTCAAGGAGATCAACAGGCAACTTTGCTGTATTCTGTTTGTTTCTCGCTTTCTGGTTTGATTAAAAACCAGACAATGCTAGCTCCTTATCTTCCTGGTACAAGAGTGGAGGAGCTCACTCCTTGCTTAACAGGTTCCACCTAACATGTACATTTGATTTGAAGGCCACTTCTCTGCTAGTGTATCAACATCGTATTTGACAGTTTGAAGTAAAAAAAGAAACAAACAAAAAAAATCAAGTATTTGCATAGATGCTGTTGATTGATGGAAATGACTGGCTTTTAAGGGTCAATTGTTAGCAGCTGGGAACCTGAAGTACAGGACAGGACATTCATTACCTTAATTTCTGTAAGTGTGGGTGGCTAAGCTGGTGCTGAGCAGTTCTAATGCTATACTAGGTCACACATAGCCCTCCTTCCCAGAGTGGAGTCTGTCTACCCCAAAGCATTAGTTCCTCGCAGTCAGGGAGACATTGAGAGCAGGCTTATAGACTGGAGGAGGGTGTTTGGAAAGACCAAACCAGTCGCCTTTGAGTCAACCCATGGCTTCCCCATGTGTGTCAGAGTAGAACTCTTCTCTGCAGGGTTTCCAACAGTGATTTTTTGGAAGTAGATTGCCAGGCCTCTCTTCACGTATTCAACCCTCCAAACTTTCCACTAGCAGCCAAGCACATTATCTGTCTGCACCACCCAGGGACTCCTTTGGAAAGACAGGTTTGTCTTATAGAACACCTTGATTTCTACAGCTGTGTTGGTGGGCGGGAGTGAGAGAAGAACTGTGTCTCTGCTTAGTACTTTCTCCCATTATTTTGCGAAGCAGGCTTATTGAGGCATAACTTGTTGTTGTTGTAATGTGCCATCGAGTTGGACCCAACTCATAGCGACCCCTCCTTGGGTTTCCGAGGCAGTATCACTACGGAAGTAGATTGCCCCATCTTCCTTCCAAGGAGTGGCTGGTGGGTTTGAACTGCCAGCCTTCTGGTTAGCAGTCAAGTGCCTTAGGCACTACGCTACCAGAGCTCCCTACTTAGATACAGTAAAAATCATCCTTTTTAGGGTACAATTCTGTGAATTTTGAAAAACACACACTGCCATGCAGCCATTGCCATAATCAAGATATAGAACAATCTATCAACATGCCCCCTCCAAAGATAACTTATGCCTCTTTGTATTCAACTCTTCCTGCCCCTGCACCCACCCTTATCCCTTGTTATTTGCATCTGCTGATTTGTTTTCTGTCCCTTGCAACTTACTGCCTAAGGCACTTAACTGCTAACCAGAAGGCTGGCAGTTCAAACCCACCAGCCACTCCTTGGAAGGAAGGTTGGGAAATCTACTTCCATAGTGATACCACCTCGGAAACCCAAGGAAGGGTCGCTATGAGTCAGGTTCAACTCCATGGCACATAACAACAACAACAACATGGTTTTGCCTTTTCTAGAATGTCATACAATGTAGGCTTTTTTGAATCTGGCTTCATTCTCTTAACATAATATATTTGAGATCTATCCACATTGGTGTATGCCTCTGATTCTTACAATAACTCCTCAAGGTAGAAGATACCTTAATTTTGTACACAAGGTTCCTGAAGCTCAGAGAAGATTCAGGATGTACTGATGATCACTTAGCTCTTAAAAGTGGATCTGGATTTGAACCTAGGTTTGTGTGGTTCCAATGTCCACAATATTCTCTTCTTCCTCCAGGCAAAGGGGGTCCTGGCCAAAGAGGTTGCATCTTTCCCAATCCTTTCTTGCTAGGAAAGGTGAAGACAAGCAAGATGATTCTAGGGTAAAGACCCCCTATCTCAGTGCAAAGAGAACCTCTGCACTATTGTGAGCCTCTCCCAGTATCCGGATGTTTGAATTTCATGTGCTCTTATAGTAGAGTGTAAAGAATCTCTCCCTGTATCTTAGAGGTCTCCTATGACTGGGTCTGTATATCCTAATTATTTTTATATTGTAATACAGCTATTCCAGGAGGAGCTCTGGTGGCATAGTGCCTAAGGCATTTGACTGCTAACCAGAACGCTGGTGGTTCAAACCCACCAGCCACTCCTTGGAAGGAAGACTGGGCAATCTACTTCTGTAGAGACACTACCTTGGAAACCCAAAGAGGCATTGCTATGAGTGGGAACTGACTCAATGGCAGTACGTTTGGTTTTTTGGTTTTACAGCTATTCTAGAAGAGGTGGGGGTAGGCAACTGAGTGAATCGATATGGAGAGCTCTAAGCAGTAGCAGCTCTAAGCAGTAGCAGAGGAGCTCTGGTAGCATAGTGCCTAAGGCACTTGACTGCTAACCAGAAGGCTGGTGGTTCAAACCCACCAGCCACTTCTCAGAAGGAAGGTTGGGCAATCCTACTTCTGTAGCGATACTGCCTCGGAAACCCAAGGAGGGGTCGCTATGAGTCAGGGCCAGCTCGACGGCAAATAACAACAACAACAAGAAGCAGTAGCAGAGCAGATCTCCTGGGCTGGGAAAGGAACAGGAGCTTGTATTACCAGGCACTGTGCTTCACTTCCTTTTCAAAGCTTTTTTTTTTTTTAATTTAATTTGAGATATGCATTCATTCTCAGTCTTAGTTATCTAGTGTTGCTAAAACAGAAATGCCCCGAGTGGATGCCTTTAAGAAACACAAATATATTCTCTCACAGTTTAGGATGCTAGACATCTGAATTCGGGACACCAGCTCTAGGGAAAGGCTTGCTCTCTCTATTGGCTCTAGGGGAAGGTTCTTGTCTCTTTTTAACATTTATGGGCCTAGAATTTCTTGAAACTCTCCATGTGTGTTGGCATCAATCTTTCCCTGAGTCTCGGCGGTTCTCCACACAAGGACTCCGGACCCAGAGGACATGCTCCACTCTTGCTCTCAGCTCTTCTGATCTCTGCTCACTTGTTTAATCTCTTTTACATCTCAAAAGAGATTGACTCAAGATACAACCTAATCCTGTAGATTGTATCCTGCCTTATTAACATAACTGCCTCTTATCATTCCTCATTAACATCATAGAAGTTAGGATTTATAACACATCACAAAATGGAGGATAATCACACAATACTGGGAATCATGCTTAGCCAAGATGACCTATATTCTGGGGGATACAATTTGATCCATGACATTATCTATTGCTGCCTGACAAGTTACCCAAAAATGTATCTGCTTAAAACAGCAAATATTTATTATTTCACAATGGGCCAGTGATCCAGGTGTAGCTCAGCTGAATGATTCTGGTCAAGGCTTCTCATAAGCCTGCAATCAGAAATCATCAGGGGCTGGGGTCTCATCTCAAGACTCAGTCATTTGCAGGTTTCCAAACTCACTCATTAGGAGGTTGCCAGACCTCAGGTCCTTGCTGGTTGCTGGGCTAAGCATCAGTTTCTTGACACATGGACATCTCCATAGGGCAGCTGATAACACAGCAGCTGGTGTCTCCCAGAGTGACCAAGCAAAAGGGTAAGAAAGTGTCCTGAAAGCCACAGTCTTTTTGTAACCTAATATTGGTGACAACCCATCATTTTTCTGGTTAGAATTGAGTCACTAGGTTTAACCACACTCAAGAAGAAGGCGTGTGAATAGGAAGAGTCAGTGTCAGCCTGGAGGCTGCTTACCACAAAGCATAATTTACATATAGTAAAATACACAAATTAAGAGAGCTCTGGTAGCATAGTGCCTAAAACGCTTGACTGTTAACCAGAAGGCTGGCAGTTCAAACCCACCAGCCACTCCTCGGAAGGAAGATGGGGCCATCTACTTCCGTAATGATACTGCCTCGGAAACCGAAGGAGGGGTCGCTATCAGTTGGTCCGACTCGACAGCATGTAACAACAAACAACAAGTTTTATGAGTTTTGATAATTGTATACATTGTGTAACCATCACTCAAAACCAAACCAAAACACGATATAAAATATTTCCACCCCTCTAGAACTTTTCTTCAAAACTCTTTTCAGTCATTGCCTCAGAGAGTATGTGGCCATTCCTAAGGGAAAATGTCCATGATATGGAATCAAAAGTTATAATAAGAATGGTGATTACTGCTATTTTAAGGCACCTAGAGTTTAAAGAATGAATCTTCGAAATGTACTAGAAATTTGCCTTCCTTATTTAGAGGGGATAACCTGGTTGGGTTGGGGGTGGGAGTTGAGCCTTGTCTGGAGAGATTGGGAAGGAGGCCCCCACTGGGTCAAAAATCCCACTAGAACTAGTAGCCCTATTGCCAAGTTGGATTTTCTACAGTGGACAGCATGAACAAACAGCCTACCATCGAGGATAAACTCCCAGAGCTGATTTGAGAAAGGGAGGCTGGTACCTCAGCCCCATATCACTTCTTTTTGGGGAAATCAAAGAAACGGAGATTTAGGAAAGCACGATGCCCTGAAGGGATCCCAAAGTGAAGGTGGTGGTTCAAGAACAAACAAACAAACAACAACAACAACAATAAAAACCAAAATTCCTTTTCAAGTCTCAAGCCAGGTATGGCATGTCCTTGAGAAGGACCTCTGTGTTCTACTCCTCATTCTGCTGTAAATATAAATGCCACAGAAACTTGAAAATTCTGACAGAATGTTGGGGAAGACATTCTGTTCTGTGGCATTTTCCAGGGAAAGCAACGAAGGACACAGAATCTTCTCCATCTTTCTAAGATCTTCCATTGAAATCTTCATAATCTCAGTCTGCCAGCACCAGCACTTCACTCAGGGCTGCCATTTTCTTTCCAACATCCTCTTGGAAATTCTCTTTCATTGGTCTTCCAAGGGATAACTGAGCCATAAACTTGTCACTCAGCATATAAATACACCATTGTTTTCTCAAGCAACAGACTGCTTTAGAAGCCTACTTTTCCACAAAGCAGCTTCCTTTTTATTTTTACCTAGATGATTCACTTCAGTGATATTTGTATCATGATTTAAAATCCAGAAATGATAGATTCTTGCTTGTGTGTGTGTACACTCTGCCTTTGTTTGCTTGTTTTACAGAACTATAAATCCTGTCTGTTATTCCATATTCTCATGGAATTCAGACTTTCCTTTGAGGCTGGATGACCTCCTGAAACTATTGACCTGAGGTCATCATTAAACCTTAAAGGAAAAATATCTTCTCAAGTCTTCTTCAAACCAAACAACAGTTTAGCTTATTTAGATAAGAATGTTTGCCTTGAACAAAGTGCTCTTTTGAAGAGCTATCCATATGGGATCAAATTAACAACATCAACTGGAAAGGTCAAATAGGAAGCTTAGGGGACACAATATTCATGTTAATGGAGGAAGAACAATTTGGAGAAGGAGTGTGAGAATGATTGCATAACTTGAAGAATGTAATCAATGTCACTTAATTGTACATTTAGAAATTGTTGAATGATGTATGTTTTGCTATATATATATTCAATAATAAAAAATATATGTATCTATTATCATTTCCACTTTGAAACTCAGTCTCTAGGTGAGATCGAGCTGAGCAGGGCATTTAAAACACTGCTGAAAAACATTCACTGAAAAAAACAGGCTGGCAAGCTTCCTCCAGCACCCTCCCCTCCTCACCTTCAGACTTACCTTCATCTTTCTTCCTTTCTTCGTTTCTCCTTCCCCCTTCTTCCCTCCTTCCCCCACTCTTTTCATTCATTTTACCTTCTGACACTATTTAATTCCCCTGTCATTTCTGTCCACTTTTCCCTTCTTTTCCTTCCAAATACTTCTGAAGCATAATGTGTGCCAGGCATCATGTTAAGCATTGGGTACAAACATGTGAGGAGGGAATAAGGCCAACTTGTGGGGGGGAAAAAAGAGATAATTTTAATAATGAAGAAACGTGCAAAATGTAGCAGAAATCCAAGAGCAGGCACATCTGAGGCTTCCTAGAGGAAGGAGTCAGGAAAGGTTTCACAGCACTTTGAGCTGAGATTTGAAGCATGAGCAGGTGTTTGCAAGTGGATAAGTAGAACTAGGATAATGGTGTCCAGGGCAAAGGTAATGGCAAGTGCAAAGCATAGGGCCATGAGACAACCTGGTGTATTGGAGGAACTCATAGTGGCTTCATATTATTCAATTATGAAGTTACTAACATGGGAGGCAGGAGGTGGGATATAGGGATGGGTTCTATCTTGAAAAGTCCTAAAAGCTATGTTAAGGAATTTCAATCTTTATTTTGTAGATAGCAGAGGTAATTGTAGATAATAGAGAGTTACTGAAGGATTTTGAGTGGGAGAGTGATGTACTAGGAACATCAATGCCACCAACAGTAGAGAGAGTGAATTGGAAGAAGGCAAGACTATGAAAGGAAAACATGTAGGAGGCTAATGCAATACTCCAGAAAAAGATGAATCTTGAATGATGGCAGAGGCAGTGGGGAAGGAAAGAAGGGGACAAATGAGGTATCTTAGGTGGTTAAATTGACAAGTCTGAGGACTGATTGAATATGACGGATGAGAAATACTTGAAGAAGGTGAATTCATCCAGTATTGAGTTGGAGGAACCACTGCCTGGCAAACCTCTAATCCATGCTCTATGTAGCCCAGAGTGTTTATTCTAATGAACAGATCTGATCATTTTCGTCAAAAATATGTTATGGCTTTCTTTCTGACCCTGACTTAGTTTTCCACCACATCCTATCTGAAGTCATACTTCAGATCCATCTTGAAACTCATCCTTCCCCAAACATACTAATGTATTTTCAGATAGCTGTACCTTTGTTTATGGCATTCCTGATTCCTGGAACTCCCTTTCACCTCCTACTTTGCTGCTAAAACACTACTCATCCCTTAAGATTTGCCACAAGTGTCTGTGAAGCCATCTCTAACCCCTCAATAACTTTGGATTAAATGAATTGCTTATTTAAAATGGAATTTTGTGGAATGAGGTCCAGGCATCATTTTTTATTTTATTTTAGTATAGATAGTGGCTGCAATGATGGGCTCAGGTATAGCAAAGATCACAAGGCTGGCACAGGACCGGGCAGTGTTTTGTTCTGCTGTGCATAGGGTTGCTATGAGTCAGAGATGATTTGACCACACCTAACAACATTAGTATAGATATAGAGGTAAAACAACCAACCAAGACATGTTGCCATCAAGTCGATTCCAACTCACAGTAGAGCTGCCCCATAGGGTTACCAAGGCTGTATATTTTTGCAAAAGTAGACTGCCCCATCTGTTTCCTGAGAAGCAGCTGGTAGGTTCAAGATGAAGAACTTTTGGTTTCCAGCTGAGAGCTTTAACCATTGGTCCACCAGGGCTACATATAGAGATACACAGATTAAATAATTATATAAATAAAAAAATATATAACAAAACACTTGCTCTTTTAACCATGTTTAAATTCCTCAATGGCAGGTTGACAATCTATTTCCAGGAGGGGCTAGCATCCTGTTGAGCATATACTAGGCTGAGCTTCAGTGTCTTTATCTGTAAAATGGAGATATCTAAAAAATTTATAGACATCTAAATTCTCTCTTATCTCAAAGGAGATGATGCATACAAAGTGCTCAGAATAGTGTGGAACAAAGCGAGTACTCCACAAACGGTAGCTGTTATCGGATCAGTTGGAACCCACGCATTATGACTTTCAGCCCAGTACTTCTAGATTTTAGCAAGTGACCAAAGTGACCAAGAGACTCAGAACTCAAGTTCTGTCATGTGGAGGTGCTGAGGGATTGAAGCTTAGGCAGGCTTTAGCTTCAATGATTTGCTACTAATTGCAGTCTCTGCTCAGGAAACGAACATTTTGACCAATGGATTTTGCAAGACCAGTAAGCAGGAGAATTTTATGTCAACATGACCTACCAGAAGACAATAGTACCTGAATCATTCAGAGTCCTATCGGTGTGACATGAGGATTTCATCAGCCACATCAGCATGCCTGTGGTTTCTGCAGAGGTATATCTGGTGTACGACAGATATGGCACCTGCCCTGGGTGCCACTTGAGGGGGCTATCAATGAACTGTTTCTATTCATCATAGCAGTTTCCATGCCAACTGTGAGAGATCATTCAGCGATTTAAAACTAATTGCCATAGGCACTATTTTCCATAGCTACATCTCTGGCTTCATGCCTAGCTTACTCTGAAAGATACGACTGACTGGCGTCTGCCCTCCCTCCTCTCCTCATACTGCCTGGCTCTTCTGAGAAGATTGTGAAGGACACAATCTGAACAGTGTGTGACATAGGAGCTGCCACTCAGCAGGAGGAAGGATACACACTTTGTATCTTGTCATCAAAGGTAACAAGAGCTCTCAGATGTTGCAAAGTTGTCAGTGCAGAGAGACTGCAGAATTTCACAAATTCTTCCTCAGTTCAGCCTCTTCTATTAAGAAGCATAGGAGCTCTGATGCCACAATGGGTAGAGCATTTGGCTGTTAACCAGAAGGTCAGTGCTTCACACCTACCAGCTGCAAGATGAGACAATCTACTTCCATAAAGATTTGTAGCCTTAAAAACCCTATGGGGGTCTCTATGAATGCGAATTGACTCAATGGCAGTGGGTTTGGTTTGGTTTGGGTTAAGAAGCATGAATAGTGGTCAGTAGGAAAGAGCTAGGTCATATTAACCAGAGGGTATAGAGATCTAGGAGGACAAAGAAGTCATCTCAGTGGCTTCAATCCCTCCCCTGATGGAATATTTCCCACTGTGCTGAGAGAGGTTGCAGATGAAATTGTGAAGGCTTTGTCACTCGCTCATGAAGGGAGCTCTCTGGCTAAGATAACACTATGTTTCTTGTTCTAAGAGCTGGCTTTGGGGTGTGTTCTCTTTGTTATCACTTTCTTAGTCAAAATTACTATCTGTGTACTTTTCTGTATGTATATTATATTTAAATAAAAATATTTTATAAAAATTAGGATCACAGAATGACAAAAATCCAAAGGGCCTTGAGGCCACACTATCCCAGCATATTGTTATTGTTAGTTGCCATTGAGTCAGTTCTGACTCATAGCAACCCCACGTGTGCAGAGTAGAACTGCTCCATAGGGTTTTTATTTATTTATTTATTTAATTGTATCTTTTTTTTT
>NW_006921634.1:6422484-6444455 GCF_000298275.1 Orycteropus afer afer | reverse complement strand
CTAGGTATAGGATCATATCATCAGCAAATAGGGATACTTTTTCCTTACCAGTTTGGATGCCTTTGATTTCCCTTTCTTGCCTTATGGCCCTGGCTAGGATTTCCAGTACAATATTGAATAGAAGTGGTGATAGTGGGCATCCTTGTCTGGTTCCTGTTCTCAAGAGGAGTGGTTTCAGTCTCTCTCCATTGAGAGTAATGTTGGCTGTTAGTTTTGCATAAATGCCCTTTTATGTTGAGGAATGTCCCTTCTATTCCTATTTTGCTGATAGTTTTGATTAGGAATGGGTGTTGGATTTTATCAAATGCCTTTTTTGCATCATCCATAGGGTTTTCAAGGCTGTGATCTTCCATAAACAGATTGCCAGGCTTGTCTTCTGAGGTGTCTCTGGATGGGTTCAAACCACCAACCTTTTGGCTAGCACTTAACCATTTGTGCCACCCAGAGACCCTTAGTATAGAGCCCTGTAAGCTCCAGAAAAATTAATTCAGAATGTATTTATTTAGCCATTGTTACATTCAAAGTTCTACCAGTCCCAAAATAAGCAAGACAGAGTCCTTAACCTCAAGTAATTAATAATATAACAGTATTAACAAGGGAGAAAAGCAGAGCCTTTAATTATTATAACACAGGGTAGAATGTGATAAGTGGAATGTGAAAAAGGGTAATAGCAGCTAACAATTGCAAGGGACACAGGCAGTGCTCTAGGCATTTATGTGTGATAAATGTATGCTTTATGTATGTTAAATGTAGGTGCTATTACTATCTCCAAGAAGAATCCAAGGCATAGGGAGATTAAACGCTTTGCATCATCTTCCCTGTTGCTCTGGGTTTGACTGTCATCTGGCACCAAGGTCTTCTTTTCTCTCTTTTCCAGTCATGACAGTGTCTTCTCTGTTTCTTTAGGCTGGCCTCCCTCTCCCCTGCCCAAGACTTTGCAGAATCCATTCCCTCTGATGGAACTGTTCTCCTTCCTCTAAGTCCAGTTAACCTCCACTCATTCTCCAACTACCTGATCAAACATCACTTCCCCAGGGACCTTCATGACGATGTACGATCTGACTATTATAGGAAGCACAATGTACCTGTCTTAACCACATTTGTCTCAGTTTCAACCTTACCTTTTCTTTAATGAGATGATTTTACTGAAGTTCTCTTCTTCATTAGCCTATAAGTCTAATGGGGAAAGGAACCATGTCAGGATTTGTTCATCTCTGTTTTCCCTGTACCTAGCAGATTAACACAGAGCAGGTACATACTAAATGTTTGTTGAGTTAATGAATTATGCACCCATATTTTTAATAACATAAAATTTAAAGCAATAATTAAATCATATAAACAATGTGGTATCGTCTAGTATAATTCTCATTAGTGTAAGCACTACTTATTCTTCAAAGCCAAGTAGGACATGTTCTTAAAACTCATCCTGAGCCATTTTATTAGAACATTTTAAAACAAAATATTTAGGGTAACATTCAGAGCTCAATCTTCAGCCAATGTTTTCAATAATCCAGTGATTTTTTTTTCTTTCCCTACTAGAAAGAGAGTCTTTTAGCTGCCAGCTAAAATGTTCATAAGAGAAAAGCCTTGGTTACCCTGCCAACCTCTTTATTTTCTCTCTTCCTCAAGGCAGAAGTGGGGTGGGGAGAAAGAAGGCTATGGGAAAGAAAATACAGAACGAACAAAATACGTCTATATATCTGCAGTGTGCATATTAGTAACTGCGCCCCAGCAGTTGGCTGGGGTAATGTATTAGAAACTTCTCCTTGCATTAAATTGCTTAAAATTCCCTTCATTAAATTCCTAGGTTCTGCAGTAGCTTTTTAACCAATTCTGACTCTGGTTTGGTGATTTTAAACACAAATTTTATGCTATAGTTAAAGAGAGTAATATAACATTTTCAAATAGAGACAAAAAGCAGTTCTCCACGGTGATCCTTCCATTTTAGAAGTTTATTTGCCCATATTAGTTTCTTAGAACTGCTGTAACAAAAGACGTCAACCTGGGTGGTTTACAAGAACAGAAATACATGGTTTCATGGTACTGGAGGCTGGAAGACTCAGATTAGGGCAACCACCATGTTGAGTCCTTCTGAGGGAGCTGAAAGAGAAACGTTCCATATCCCCCTCTCTCTCCTAGCTTCTGTTGGCTTCTGGCAATCCTTTATGTTTGTTGGCTTATAGATGCTTCTTCAGTTGCTTAGGACCCAATACTGCAGGGATTGGCTCAGAACAAACCTCGTAATAAGGGACAATAAAGTGACAAAGTGCAGCACAGAGGGAGTACAAGGCCCTATGTCCTTCCCATGGTCACAAACCACAGCCCAGCTTTGGCACCAGAAATGAAATGAGGCTACCAGTGGAGAATGCTCTCTACATTGTTAGCCCCAGAGGCAGTGCTATGTGGCTCAAAGAAGCAAGGAAAGGTGCACACAATAGCATGGATATGGGTCCTCTGGTGGTGTGGTGCCTAAGATTTACCACTGGGAAACCCAAAGGGGGTTGCTATAAGTTGGAATCGACACCATGGCAATGAGTTTGGCTTTGGTTTCCCTGGCTTGAAAATCTCTCAGAAAGAGCTGTCCAAGGTTTCTGGCTCTTTGTTTTGGTTTTTCAAGGATGCTGAGGTCCCTCATAAAGTGCTCTGGTGGCATAGTGCTTAAGGCATTTGACTGCTAATCAGAAGGTTGAGTGGGATTCAAAACCACCAGCCACTCCACAGAAGGAAGATAGGCAATATATTTCTGTAAAGATTTACTGCCTTGAAAACCCAGTGGGAGTCATTATGAGTTGGAATTGACTCAATGGCAGTGGGTGGGTTAGATTTAGTTTTGGAGGTTCCTCATAAGGAGTCCTGGTGGTGTAACGGTTAAGGCATTTGGGTGCTAACCAAAAGGTTGGTGGTTCAAACCCACCAGCTGCTCCATGTAAGAAAGATGAGGCAGTCTGTTTCCGTAAAGATTTACAGCCTCGGAAACCCAATGCTTGTTGCTATGACACAGAATAGATTCAATGGCAGTAAGTTTGGTTTTGATTTGAGGTTCCTATGGCATAGTGCCTAAGGGATTTGACTGCTAACCAGAAGGCTGGTGGTTCAAACCCACCAACCACTCCTCAGAAGGAAGGTTGGTAATCTACTTCTGTAGAGATACTGCCTCAGAAACCCAAGGAGAGGTCACTATGAGTCATGATTGACTTGATAGCAGGAGTTTTGGGTTTTTGGTATAAGGAGCCCTGGTGGCACAGTGGTTAAACACTTGGCTGCTAACAAAAATTTTAATGGTTCAAACCCATCAGCACACTTCTGAAGAAAGATGTGGCAATCTGTTCCCATAAAGATTACAGCCTTAGAAACCCTATGGGGCAATTCTGCTCTGTCCCGTAGGATCTCTATGAGTCAGAATTGACTCAACAGCAAGGGGATGAGGTTTTCTATAAACACTCATTGTAGCTATAATTAAAAGATTACACCAGTTCCTCACTTATCAAACATAGTCAGGTTCCACAGTGCATAAAAAGTTTATCATAGGTGCTTTATCCCAAGAATACATGTAGTATATTTTGCCCACAGGATCCTTCAATATTACAACTCAAAACTTGAATCTTTTTTCTTCAGTTCTTTCAGTTTGAGAAACACTGAGTGTGTTCTTCTCTTTCGGTTTTCTAGCTCCAGGTCTTTGCACATTTCATTATAATTCTTAAGTAAGTATTATACTAAGGAGCTCTGGTGGTGTAATGGATAAGGCGTTTGGCTGCTAATCAGGTCCGTGGTTAAAACCCAGCAGCCACTAGGCAGAAGGAAGATGAGGTGATCTCCTTCCATAAAGATTTACAGCCTTGGAAACCCAATAGTGTTATCTCTCTCTCTCTCTCTCTCTCTCTCTCTTACTGCCATGGAGTTGGATCCGACTCATAGAGATCCCTCCTTGGGTTTCCGAGGCAATGTCACTACGGAAGTAGACTGCCCAATCTTCCTTCCGAGGAGTGGCTTGTGGGTTTGAACCTTCAGCCATCTGGTTAGAAGTCAAATGCCTTAGGCACTACACCACCAGAGTTCCCAAAAGAGGGAGGGCTAGGTTCAAACAATCACATTAAGCTTAGCCAATGGTTGTTCTCCTAGTCTTCTCCCTCCTCTTCTCTTTATAAGCCTCATTGTAACTAGCCTCCTTTGAGGCATTTACTTATTTTGGAATTAGCATGATCTCCCAATATGCATATAAAATACCTGCTCAGAATAAACTTTGTGTTCCAATTCCAATTTCTTTGTGTTTCCATTATTTTTAACAAGGTGCTTCCATGTGTTGGAAGCTATGGCAAAGAAAGAAGGAGAGCTGGTAAGCTGACCACAAAGAATTAAAGACTTTGGTCCAAAAGTGACACATCTCTTTAATTCTCAGTTTATTGGTCACATCTGATCACATAATCTAACTTCATGGGGGCATGGAAACACAAACCTCTCTTTACCCAGAACTAGAGAACTAGATATTGGTGAACATTTGTAATGCCTACTGCACTATCTGGCAGTGTAAGGAATTTCACGTCAGACACACCTTATTCTGGGCCCCAGCTCTACCACTCACAGGACAAGCCTCCCTGAGTCTTATTTCTCTTTGTGTAAAATGGGGGTGACACCTGTTCTTCCTGGAGAGACTCAAATGAGCTAATGGAATTGCAAGTGTTTGAGAACTGTAAACATTAACTGTTAGTTGTTAAAATTAATAGAGACGGCAAATAACAACAACAACAACAACATCACAAAATTTAATAGAAGAGGGAGCTAAGGTTTCTAAATAGAGAAACAACCAAGTAAAAATACAAACTTACAGGAAATATGTCTAACAGCTAAGACCAGAGGAGGGATTAATATTTTTTTTAGTGCTCTGTGTCACTAATTTTTTGCTATGCTTTTTGTTTGTGAATTATTGACTCTTCATGTACATGCTGAAGGTTTAGGGGGCAATAATAGTTCTACTCTTCTCTACCTGAGTTTGGAACCAATTGTAAAACAGAGGAGTCAAGCAAAGGGACACCAAAATGTCAGCTTTATTAGCAATAAAATTGATATGGGAAAACTTACTGTTGGTGCATGCAACAGTGGATTTCTTAATACTTGATCCTAGAATTAGACGGACATACCCACCAGCTACTCCTTGGAAGGAAGGTTGGGCAATCTACTTCTGCAGTGATATTGCCTCAGAAACCCAAGGAGGGGTTGCTATGAGTTGGGTCCGACTCGACGGCACATAACAACACCAACCACCCCTAAAATCACGTCAGTATAATGCAAGTGTGATGAAAGAAATGTATGCATGGAGCTTTAGCTGCAAAGAGGAATGGCAACTCACTTCTCAGCTCTGGTGCTGACCATAAAATAAATATAGACTAGAATACAGGCTCATCATTCATGGATGTGCAAGTGTACACTGCATGATGACATTTGATTATAGCCTACATGACTGGAGCCCTCCAGCCACCCCAAGTTGTGCAGGGTACAATCTGAATGACTGCACATAGTTACCTTGTGTAGAAAGAATGAATAGCTTTTGAGAGTGTAGATCCCTTTGAGAATCTGATGAAAGACAGGGATATCACTGTTCACAAAAAATGCAGCACATGCTTACAGAAGAATTTTGCAAATAGTTTTAGGAATGATGCTAATTGCATGAATTCCACCTCTGAAATGTAGTTGAGTATTTCTTGAGATAACAATCTGCAGAGTCTTTTCTAGCTCTGTCATCCTATAATTCTAGGGCAACCCTCTGGTTAGATTGCAGGGTTTTCCTAGCAACAACCTTATGTATGAACCATAAGGTTATATGCCTGCATCAGCACACAGTGCAAAATGCCCAAGCTTGAAAAGCTCATGCAAAAGCCTACAATAGCCTCTAGATCGGGCTTTTAAAAGGATGTATGACTTCATTTCTCTACCTTCTTGACATTTATAAACTGGTATGTTATTTATATAATGTTTAAAGGAAAAGACAGAGAGACAGAGAAAAACAACCCCTGGGCTTTCTGTGCAGTTGGCATTTATTTGGGAACATGGCTTTGCTACTACAGGAGAGGTGAGGCTGCATCACTTCCTGTTTACCATTTCTGTTGATCCTCCAGAGGTCACTGTCCATCAAACTCACCTCAGAGCCCTGGCCTCTGGTCTACTTTTGCCTTTGAAATTATGTGAAGGAGAAAGTTAGACAAGCAGGGCTGACCTTGAATGCGTTTTGGAATTGCCTCCCAGGATGAGGTAGATTCCTTCAGAGATATACGTGGGTGTGTATTAAGCTTTCCAGCAACCTTATGTCTATGAATGAAGGTGCCTTGTTTATTCTCATCACCCTTCAGAGAATATATCACAAAATGACCATGCAATATAACCCAAAGCCGATGTTTTGAAGATCTCACTCTTAATGTGAAGAGCATCCTAATTTTTTTGTGGGAATAATTTTCATTTCTCCCCAGAGGTAGGATCACCAAGGGGCTAGACACAGAGGGCACATAATCAGTGATGTACCCAAGGGCACTCGATAATGAGAGGATGAAAATACAGATGATGGGTCTGCTGTCCTCTGAAGGACTTCTCTCTTCCCAGAGGCCCTCCTGAGAGGTGAGAAGACAGGACAAAGGCAGCAGTAACCTGTGGAGAGAGGTCTCAAGGAAGTTGTTAGGTGTCCTCGAGTCAAAATTCAAGTATTCTCCAACTCATGGTGACCCCATGTGACAGAGTAGAATTGCCCCACTGGGTTTGCTAGGCCATAATTTTTATGGTCCCAGATCATTATGTCTTTTTCTCATGAAGCCACTAGGTGGCTTCAAACTGCCAAACTTTCAGTTAGCTGCCAAGCACCTTAATCAATGTGCCATCACGGCTCCTTTTCAAAGAAGTTATGATCTTCCAGTCCTTATCAGTTTAGATATCACTTTGCTAAACAGATATTTTATATACATGTTTAATTTATTCCCCAAAGTTGGTGCCTGCCATTCCATTAAAGGCTGAAATCAGTGGTTCTCTAACTGCTCGATGTTAGTTGCTGTGGAGTCGATTCCCATTTATGACGACCCCACGTTTCACAGAGTAGGACTGCTCCATCACATTTTCGTGTCTAGTCTTTGTGGGAGCAGGCTCCCATTCCACAGGCTCTACACTTGTCAGTAACATTGGTTATAATCTTCACATTGTGTCAACACTCCCATTATTTCCATTCTAGTTTTTCCATTTCCATTAACATGGTCTCACTGCCACCAGCTTTCTTATCCATACTTCAGAGTAACTATTGTCCATTTGGTCTCATAAAGATAATTTTCAAAAATTTTTTATTGTGATTTGGGTGAATTTACAGAACAAATTCATTTTCCATACAGCAGTTCATACACATTTAGTTTTGTGGCATTGACTGCAATACCCACAATATAACAGCTCTCCTCCACTTCCTCCCTGTAGTTACCTCTTCTCTGTGTCCTTCTTTCCTATGCATTCTTGTCCCCTGAGCTATGATCCTGTGCAAATACTACCCTTCTGATTTCCTATGACTGATTGTTCTAAGAAGTGTGTTCTGGTTACCTAGCGCTGCTCTGACAAGAACATACCACAAGTGGGATGGCTTAAACAAACAGGAGTTTATTCTTACAATTTGGAGGCTTTAAGTCCAAGTTCAAAGTGCCAAGCTCTAGGGGCTGGGTGAACACCCCTCAGCCTTGGGCTTCAGCTTTGCCTCCAGTTCCCAGCCCACTGAAGCTAGAGGTGTTTCTTCACTCAGACAGCTGCTGGCTGCTGAGACTGAGAAGCCCAAGGTGGACAAATAAAATGGCACAGTCCCGATGTTACCAAACTACATGGTAGGCCATTAATTTAAATCCATTGTAAGTCCCAAGGTCGGCAGAGCATGGCAGGCTGCTGAACATGCAGGGTCCAAACGTGCCATAAGCTAGAGACCATTCCCAAGGCTTCTCCTTATATACAGGAAGCAGACCACATACCAAAAGCAGCTACTCAGCTGCTTGCAGTAGATCCCACCATGGACTTGATTGCCAATCTCATCATGGGGGATAACTACTACCAGCTGCCTAGCCACTCAACCTGGCCCAGCCAAGCTGATACACAAACATAACTACCATAGAGTGTATCTACCTGGTATAAATATTCACCCTATATACCTGTCTATTGTTTGGTCATAAAGATAATTTTTTTTTTTTTTTTTAAAGTGCAGTACTCAAGGATGACATTATTTACTCTTTGAGCTAACCTATTTAGTTAAAAGGTGACGTCAGATGATAGTTTCTGGTCAAGGTTTAAAGAGCACCTCGGAGCAATAGTCTCAGGGATTCTTCCAGTCTAAATGGGTCTAGTAAGCCTGGATTCCCTGAGAATTTGAAGTTCTGCTCCGTGTTTTTCTCCTTTTCTATCAGGATCCATGTATCGTGACCCTGATCAGAGCATTTGATAGTGGCAGCAGGGCACCATTAAGTTCTTCTTGTTTCAAGGTAGAGGAGGGTGTGGTTCATGGAGATGACTGGTCCCATAGTCTGATTGTTTCTCTGATTCCTGGCAAAACACTATCCACTTGCTTAGCAGCCAAGTTTGTTAACCATTTGCACCAGCATGGAACTCCTCCCCACCCCCTGCCTCATACTATTTACTAAAGGGCAAATAAAGATGCAAATAAAATTACATAGCCCACTACAGATTATGGTCACTGTATAAATCATAACACAACACTTGCAGTAAGGAAGCTTTCTAGGCAGAAAAAGGAAGAATGATAAGAAGAATGGAAGAGGAAGGTGTCACAGTATGGGGTGAGAGGTGAGACTGTGGTATTTTGAGAAAAAAAGGCATATAGTAGCAATAGCTATTTGTTGATAGGGAATGGATGCATAGATGTATATTGTAATAGTGTTAAATTCAAAGCAATTGAAAGGATTTAGAATAGGGCAAGCTGAGTGTCTTAAATTGCTGTGAGTGCATTGGTTTTCAGATCATGAGAATTAATAATCCAATGGACTCCATCCTTTCATATAAATGGAAGACTGTGCTCAACTCATAGCTGTACATTATGACAGGGCAGTGACGTGTTTCTGTGAACTGAGAGGATGATGGCTCTAGAAAACTTCCTAGATGTTCTGTTGAATTATGTTCCCAAAAATGTCCTAACCCCTGCACTGATGAATGTGTTTGGGGAAAGAGGGTTTTTCTTTGCAGATGTTATCCATTAAAATAACAAAGTCATACTGGAGTAGGGTGAGTCTAATCCTAATCCCTTCCGTGTGGCGTCTAATAAAAGAGAAGAACAGACACAGAAACACAGTCAACCACTCAAGGAGAAGACAGCCTGTGAGAATCCTTCTACAAGTCAAGGAGTCCAAGGACTGCGAGCAGCCTCCAGAAACTAGGAGGGAAGCATGGAACAGTTATTTTCTCAAAGCCCCAGATGGAATCAATGCAACTGAAATCCTGATTTGGACTTCTAGCCTCCAAGCTTGTGATATAGTAAATTTCTGTTCTTTAAAGCCATTCATCTTGTGGTATTTTGTTATGGAAGCCCTAGGAGACCATGGCACTAGGCAAGAAGAAGCCACCCACATCATATTGGTTTAGATGTTTGTTTCTGACCATTCTGACCAACACTGGAGGACATGGGTGCCTGTGATTCTCTTCTACATACCTCATTCTGACCCTCAACCCTCAAGCTATAGACCAACTGACTCCAGGCTATCCCAGGTACACCCTGAGCTTCCTCTACCCATCAGTGTCTGCCTGCCCTGCTCCAGACATGGAGAAGACTGGAACCAGTGGGTACCTGGGGTGACACACTGATTCTGAGAACCAAGGAGATTTAAAATGTCTTTGCTTGTCAAGCAACCTCCATCTCTTTCCCCCTGCAGATAATTCTCCACTCCTGGCAAGATTGTTTCTGAATGTTGTGCTCATTTTATGGCTACATGTGCCACAAAAACTGAGAGATGGATTATGGCACCTAGTCTCCTTTGGTTCTGGTCCAGAACAGCCAGACGTTTATTTTCATCACATTTAGATCACAAAAAGTGATTTCTTTAGGAAGTTGGGCTTCAGAGCTCTATAAAACTGGTGGTGAAGCACAGCAGATCTTTTGCATTTGATTTTAGTATTTCACTATTTTAATAGGCTCTGGTAACTGTGCTCAAGGGATGCCTGCCTGGAATCCACATCCCTTACTGAAGCCAAGCAGTTCAGTTCATCCAAGTGAAATCTGTGGGGGGCCTGCAATGAGCTTTGAGGCAGACACTTGTCTCCTGAGTAGCTTCAACTCTCTGCAAGGAAAGAAAAACTGTGCATGAAGCTATCCATACACACACAAAATATCTGATTTTGTCATTATTTGGGCATTCTCAAATCCAAAGTTGGTGTCTTAAGATAGTCATGCTATGTATATCATATTGATGATGAAAATAATAATGGCTAATTTGTATCGAAAACCCTTGGGCCAAACACTTTGTATACATTATCTTATTTAGCATGTCATTGGGGAAAATAACACCTGCCAGATGGTGTGCATTTCCATGGGTTCACCCCTGTGCTTCACATGTTGTTGTTGCTGCTGTTGTTTGCCATTGAGTCAGACCCGACTCATAGCGACTCCTCCTTGGATTTCCCAGGCAGTATCACTATGGAAGTAGATTGCCCCATCTTCCTTCCGAGGAGTGGTTGGTGGGTTTGAACCTTCTTCAGCCTTCTGGTTAGCAGTCAAGTGCCTGCTTCACATAGATTATTCAATCAATCTTCTCAACAACTCTATGTTATTATCCCATTGTAAAGGCAAGGAAACTGAAGATCTAAGAAATTAAGATATTAGCACATAATCACACAGATATTAAGTGTTTGAACCAAAATTCAAACCCAAATTTGTCCAGGCCAAAGGCCATACTCTGTTCACTAGGCCATTCTGGCTTCCTCAGAGGGAAGAAGGCCACGGCAGGTCTAGCTTAACCAAGCCCTCACACCTTCCTCCAACCCCAACCCACTCAAGCACGGATGGCTTAGCCACTTACATTCCCTGACAGTTAGGGATCTCATTAACCGATGTACACACAGGGAGACCAATAATGTCATACCCCCAGGAGTCTTTCATTAGAAGAGACTTGTCTGATTTGTTTGAAGGAGTTCTGGTGGTGCAGTGTTTAAAGTGTTTGGCTGCTAACTCAGAGGTTGCTGGTTCAAACTCACTAGCTGCTTTGCAGTAGAAAAATGACACAGTTTGCTTCCGTAAAGATTTACAGCCTTGGAAATCTTATGGGGCAGTTCTACTCTGTCCTATAGGGTCACTATGAGTCAGAAGTGACTCAATGGCAGTGGGTTTTGGTGGTCTGTTAATAGATGTGGCTCCAGACTTAAGTAATATTATCAATTTGGTCCTTGCTTTTTAATTTCCACCAAAACTCTCTGTGCTGTGTTAGGGAAAGATGAGCTGGATAGCCAGACTGACAAGCCTGCACTGAGATCTGACTCTAACTTCTCATCATTTTTTGGCTAAGGTCAGCCACTCCTGTTTCTCAAACATCCTAGGCGACCCAGGCAAGAGGCTTCTTCCCTGGCCCAGCAAGTCCTTAGTTTCCTTGTCTGAAAAATAAGGATATTGAACTATATCAGTATTTCCAAAATCTGAAGGGTTTCTTTCAGAAAGAAAAAAATTTTAAGATCTCTAGTGTTGAGCCACTCCTCGGAAGGAAGGTTGGGCAATCCTACTTCCGTAGTGATACTGCCTCGGAAACCCAAGGAGAGGTCGCTATGAGTCGGGGCCGACTTGACGGCACATAACAACAACAACAACAACAACAAGTGTTGACATAAATATTTTTTGTAATATGATACATTTTTCACATCTGTTTCCTTTTCTGTTTTTCCCACCAGACTGTGATCTCTGTTAGGACATGATCTATGCTATACATCTTCATATTCCCACCTGACACTGAGTAGACACTCAGACAATACATGATGAATAAATGAATGTATGTAGAGATGAATGAATGAACAGATGAAGACATGGTTGTCTTAAACAAGCAGGAGAGTTGCTGAATATGTGGAAACAATCCATGATATAATGGTAGAGGCTTTCTTTGGCCAAAGTACCATAAGAAGGAGGGAAAGAGACAGAATCTAAAGACTCAGATTCCAAAAAATGCATCAGACATGCCAACATCATGAAGCCATCTATGAATACAGCAATGTAAAAACAGATCACACTTAAGATTAATTCATTCAGTTTCCATGAAGACCTATTATGTACATGAGAAGGAGCCTTGATGGTGCAATGTTAAACAGTTGGCTACTAAGCAAAGAGTTGCCTTTTCAAACCCACTTAGCAGCTCTGTGGGAGAAAGAGCTGCTGATACACTTCTGCAAAGATTACAGCCAAGAAAACCCTATAGGACAGGGTTTTCTGTCACATGGGGTCGCTATGAGTCAGAATCCACTCAAGAATACCCAACAATAACAATAACATGCACATGACACTTGGTTGGGAGATGGAGAATAAGAAATGAGTAAGACATAATCTTTTCCCTTAAAAATTCACTGTTAGGAAAACAGACAAATGCATAAATGACACTATTGAAATACAGTAAGTCTAAAATAGAATATATCAGTTGGTATAGGTCAGATAATGCTGCAGTAACAGGCAACTTTCAGCTATCAATTTCTTTAATTGACAAATCTTGTGCTATCTGTCTGTGACCTCCATGCTATTCTGACTCCCTCACCCAAACTGATATAGCATCCAGTGTCTGGAGTATTGCTGGCTGCTCTGGCAGAGGAAAATTTGGCATGGGGCACTACTCAGTAGCTCTTAAAGAGCACATCACTTTCACTCACATTTGATCACTGTCCTGGGAGCATGAACAGGGCCTTGCCAACTCTAAAGGGGTAGCTGGGGACCTGTTCAAAGAGAAGCTACCACAATAAACCAAAAATATTCTCTGAAGTCTTCTTTAAACCAAACATTAGTTAGCTTAGAATCTCTAACTTAAACATTGTGCTTTTTTTAAAGAACTAGCTATATAGAATCAAATTGACAACAACTACCCAAAAGGTTAGATAGGAAACTTAGGGGGCAGTGAATTCATGTTAATGATGGACGAATAATTCAGAAAAGGAGGGTGAGAATAATAACTTGAATGTAATCAGTATGATGGAATTGTACATATAGAAACTGTTGAATTGGTATATGTTTTGTTATGTATATTTCTAACAACAACAATAAAAAAAATTACAAAAGAAAAAAAAGGAGCTGTCAATTGAACTGCCTTGAAATGCAAATACTAGTCACAGTGATGCACAGGGTCAAAGGGGCCAAGGTTAGGCTTTGACTTCCCTGGATCAATCATCTTTTTTGCTGCCAAGAGATGCCCCAGGTGTCCCCACCAGAGTCCAGTGTAGGTCTAGCATACTCCATCAGCATTAAGTGTGATGGTGCTGTGCTTAAAGCATGGGGCTGCTAACCAAAAGGTCAGCGAGTTAAACACACCAGCCTCTTTGCAGGAGAAAGATGAAGCAGTGTGCTTCTGTAAAGATTTATAACCTTGGAAATCCTCTGAAGTGGTCCTACTTTGTCCTATAGGGTTACTAAGAGTCAGAATCTATTCGATGGCAGTGGCTTTTTTATTTTAAGAGAAATTTTGATGATGCTTAAAATCACTAATGTTTTCAGAATACTTACTCTCATCCCAGGGACAGAAGAGTCATCTGTCCTAGGCAGCTTATTCACAAAGGACAAGTTCAGACTATTGGTGTTACCTTCATAAAATGTTACAACTACAATCACAGAGATTCCTTCAGAAGAAATTTACCTTACAAACTTGTGTCCAATTTCTGAACATGAAGTCCATAGGGTCTATGAATTAATATCTTCTCTAATCCCTGTAATCATCTTGTGTGGTATTTTTTTGTACTAACATGAAAATTTATTAAATATGTACATTTAAACTCATCTCCAATTTAGGTAATATTGACTTTCTATTCATTTTCTATCCAAGAGCCTCAAAAATGGAACAGTTTGAGCTTCTCTTGACCTGGGAGAAGCCTCTTAGGTAGCAGGCACTTTGCTATGAACCTTATTTGCACCATTTCATGCATCTCTCAAAGTATCCCAGTGGCACAGATACTGTTATTCCAGATTTATGAATGAAGAGATGGAGGCTAAGCATATAAAATTTAAAAGACTTGAAGCTGAGAAGTAAAAGGGCTGAGATTTGAACCCCAACCAGAAAACTAAACTCACTGTTGCTGAGACAATTGTGACTCATAGTGACCCTATAGGACAGAGTAGAACTGCCCTATAGGGTTTCCAAGGCTGTATACCTTTACAGAAGCAGAGTGCTTCTGTGGAATAGCTGGTAGAGTCAAACCACCAACATTTCAATTAGGAGCCGAGTGCTTTAGATACCGCACCATCTAGCTTAAATCTAAAGCCCCAGCGCCCATCACTACTGCATGTTGTTTTTATGTGCTGTTGAGTCGGCCTTACTCATAGCGACCCCTCTTTGGGTTGCCGAGGCAGTATCACTACAGAAGTAGATTGCCCAATCTTCCTTCTGAGGAGTGGCTGGTGGATTTGAACTGCCAGCCTTCTGGTTAGCAGTCAAGTGTCTTAGGCACTATGCTACCAGAGTTCCTAAAAGACGGCCTGGCTACCTGGCGGGGAGCGGCTGGTGGGTTTGAACTGGCAGCCTTGGGTGTGGGAGGTGACTGCCTGAGGCCCTGAGGCCATCCCCTAGGGCTAACTAGAATTGTCCACATATCAAGATCACTCAGCTCTCTTCATGGCTTGGTTCATTCAGTTTACTCCTCTCTGTCTCTCGGATCTTCTGCTTTCAGTTGCTCCTCCTGACCCAGAGGGAGTAGTGATTGAAGGAGAAGCAAGCCCAGAATCAGTGTTTTATCAAGCAGAAAGTCAGGAAGGAGTCCCACCATTGCATTATAATTTGGTGGTTCCCATAGCAACAGAATTAATCATTCAGTCAAACAATGAGAAATCATTGAGCAGCACCTGTATTTCAGCTAGGTGCTACAGCTGAGTCCAACTGAGGGATGTTGTTGTTTGTTGTTAGGTGCTATCAAGACCGTTTCATTCCCTAGTGGGACTGTGTGACAGAGGAGAACTGCTTCCTGGGTTCTTCTAGGCTATAATCTTTACAGGAGTGGATCTCCAGGTCTTTTCTCCCATGGAACCCTGGGTGTTTTCAAACCACTAACCTTTTGGTTAACAGCCAAGCATTTAACTGCTGTACCACTAGGGCTTATGGGAGCTCTGGTAGCCTAGTGGCTAAGGCACTTGACTGCTAACCAGAAGGCTGGCGGTTAAAACCCACCAGCCACTCCTTGGAAGGAAGGTTGGGCAATCCTACTTCCGTAGTGATACTGCCTCGGAAACCCAAGGAGGGGTCGCTATGAGTCGGGGTCGACTCGACGGCAAACAACAACAACAACAACAACAACAACCACTAGGGCTGCTAAACTGAAGGCTAGGGGTAAGGGAAGGTGGGTGGGCTGGAATGCAAAACTGTAGGAGACAGGCTGAATTTCCAAAGCTATGGGTGTGAGTGAGGCTAGTTCCCTGAGTCAAATCCAGGCTGTGAAACGCAGCGGGCAGCCATGATTCAGAGAGGCAGGTAGACATCTCTTTCTGAGCAACTTCTTTCACAGCAACTGCTGGCTGGTCTGTGTTCAGATATTTTAACAGAAACCCTAGAAGCTCCTGAAGGTCTATAGAAGAAGTATTACCAGTTGCCACTGAGTTGATTCTGACTCATGGTGACCCTAGGTGTGTCAGAGTAGAAATATGCCCCATAGGGTTGCCCCCCAGCAATTTCTGCATATATAATTAAGTGACACTGATTACATTCTTAAAGTTTGCACTCATTTTCACTATCCTAGGATAGCGATCTTCATGCGTTCCACTTCATCTTTGACGACTTTCAGGTTTTCTAGATTCATACTTCATACATTCCACATTCTGATCATTAATGAATATGTTGTTGTAGTTGTTATGTGCCGTGGCATCAGACCTGACTCATAGCGACCACTCTTTGGGTTTCCGAGGCTGTATCACTATGGAAGTAGATTGTCCAACCTTCCTTCTGAGGAGTGGCTAGTGGGTTTGAACCCCCAACCTTCTGGTTAGCAGTCAAGTGCCTTAGGTACTACGCTATTAGAGCTCCTATTAATGGATATATGCAGCCATTTTTTCTCATTTTGATTCATGCCATATTAGCAAATGAAGGTCCCACCCATGTCATTAAGGTCAGCTCTACTTTGAGGAAACAACTTTTTCCCAGTTGTATTTTCAGTGATTTCCAACATAAGGTCCTCATTTTCCAGCACTATATCAGACTATATCCTAGGGATTAAATGAGCTGAAATGGACTGGTATTGGCCATTCTGAGTTGGGTAATCATATGGTCCACTATGCTGGAAATGACCAACAGAAGAGGAAGGTCATTCATTGTCATAAAGAACATTTCAAGATCTATATTGACATACAACACTGTCAGTCATAGGATAATATCCATATACCTACACTCAGTCAAAACTCACTGCCATTGAGTCGATTCTGACTTATAGCAACCCCCACTTGTTTTCCAAGGCTATGTATCTTTACAGAAGCAGACTGCCTCATCTTTCTTCTGCAGGAGTGGCAGGTGGATTTGAACCACCAACCTTTTGGTTAGCAACCAAATCCTTAACCACTACACCACCTGAGCATTTTATACACCTACAAGGAAGACCAATTAATATGTCTATTATTCAAATTTGTGCACCAATCACCAAAGCCAAAGATGAAGAAATTGAAGATGCTTTACCAACTTCTACAGTCTGAAACTGATCAAACATATAATCATCATGCATTGATAATTACTGGTGATAGGAATGTGAAAGTTAAAAATAAAGAACAAGTATCAGTAGGTAGAAAATATGGCCTTAGTGATAGAAATGATGCTAGAGATTGCATAATAAAATTTTGTAAGACTAATGACTTATTCATTTCAAGTACTTTTTTCAACAATATAAATGGTGACTATACACATGGACTTCACTAGATGGAATACACAGGAATCAAATTGACTACATATGTGGAAAGAGATGATGGAGAAGCTCCATATTATCAGTCAGAACCAGATTAGGGGGCAACTGTGGAACAGACCATCAACTGCTCATATGCAAATTTAAGTTGAAGCTGAAGAAAATTAAAAGAAGTCCACAAGAGCCAAAATACACCCTTGAGTGTGTGCCACCTGAATTTGGAAACCATCTGAAGAATAGAATTGATGCCCTGAACACCAAAGACCACAGACCAGATGAGTTGTGGGATGATATCAAGAACATCATACATGAAGAAAAACAGAAGGTCATTAAAAAGACAGGAAAGAAAGAAAAGGCCAAAATGGATGTCAGAAGAGACTCTTGCTCTTGAATGGAAAGCAGTTAAAGCAAATGAAAGAAATGATGAAGTAAAAGAACTGAACAGAAGATTTCAAAAGGCAGCTCAAGAGGACAAAATAAAGTATTTATAATGAAATATGCAAAGAGCTGGAATTAGAAAATTAAAGGAGAAGAACTTGTTTGGCATTTCTGAAACTGAAAGAATTGAAGAAAAAATTCAAGCCTTGCATTGCAATATTCAAGGATTCTATGGGCAGAAGGCTGGTGGTTCAAACCCACCAGCCACTCCTCAGAAGGAAGGTTGGGCAATCTACTTTCGTAGTGATACCACCTCAGAAACCCAAGGAGGGGTCGCTATGAGTCCTGATTTTGGGCAGAAGAGGTGCTAGCTGTTATAGAAGTGGTCACTGCAAGGATTGGTTGTTATTGTTGTTGTTATGTGTCGTCGAGTCAAACCCGACTCATAGCGACCCCTCCTTGGGTTTCCGAGGCAGTATCACTACAGAAGTAGGATTGCCCAACCTTCCTTCCGAGGAGTGGCTGGTGGGTTTGAACCACCAGCCGTCTGGTTAGCAGGCAAGTGTCTTAGCCACTATGCTACCAGAGCTCCCGCAAGGATTGGTAGTAGGGCCCAACTCCTGCAGGGCAGGACTCAGAGGCACTAGCAGAGGACCCAGCCTAGAGAAGGGACCTCTTAAATGACACCACTCTTCCCGCCCAAAATCAGGACAAATTAAGGTACAGTACTCCTTCATCCAGTCCCCCTCACCCTCCACTCGACTTCCACTTTTCATCTCAGCTCTTATCCTCCTTATCTGTAAAACAGGGTTAGTCAACCTCCTTTTACCTGCTATTGGAGGACAAAACAAGCTGACACGAGTAAAGTGTCCTCCTGCATGAAGGCTGTTTCTGACTCTGAGGCCCCCTCCCTGCTAAGATGGCCATCTCATTAGCAGCAGTTAGCCCCACCTTCGGAACAAGCTATCCTCAAAAGTACAGGGCTGTCACCTTCTCTTTGGGTGTCCAGTGGGCCAGCACTGTGCTGCCTCACAGCTTCTCTGAATAGGAGTGCCTGAGAGCACCAGGGACTTGTCTTTTCTTGGGACTGGCTGAAGGTTAGAAATATGTGTGTGAGGAGGATGTGGGGAATGTGGCCCTTCACAGAGCCTGAGGTGGGGTGTCCTTAGAGACTCTCACTTTTACTTGAAGTTCCTGAAGGTTCCACTGTCTTTCTAATCAACAGGGCTTGGCAGATTCGGATCCCTCTGTCTGGAACAGCTTGCCCTCTTTCCAGTCACTTGTCTTCCTCTCAACCCCCTGGCAGAGGTAGGCAGGCAGGACAACACAGGGTAGGGATTTTCAAATGCTGGCATGCCTCAGAGTCTCCAAGAAGGCTTACAAAGTTGCACATTCTCAGGTCCCATTCCAGAGGTCCTGGTTAAGTCTGTGGAGAGCCTTTGGAACAAGCATGCCCAGGCATTCTGATGCTGTTAGCTAATGTCTAGTAGGCAGGCCCCTGACTCATAGTGACCCTATGCACAGGGCAACAAAACTCTTCCCAGTCCTGTGCCATCCACTTGATCACATGGGGATCAAGCCACTGTGATCCATAGATTTTTCACTGGTTGATTTTTAGATCACCAGGTCTTTCTTCCTAGTCCATCTTTGTCTGCAAACTCTGCTGACACCTGTTCAGCATTATAGGAACCTGCAAGCCTCCGATGACAGATGGGTGGTGGCTGCACACGAGGTGCATTGCTGGACTGTAACCTGGGCCTCCTGCCAGGATGGTGACAATTCTACCACCAAATCACCACTCCCCACTCCTCCTCCACCAGGCCACAGTTAACACCAGCGTAACCTGGGCTTTGGAATCATGCCAACCAGGATTAAATCTTGGCAGTGTGATTTTTGACAAATCATGGACATATGACTTGGGCTCCAGCATCTGTTTCCTTATCCATGAAGGAGATAGTCCGAGGATAGTTAGAAGTAAATGAGTCCATTTAGATTGTGTACTTTAGCAAAATACCTACCACAGAGCAGGTGGTCAATAAAATAGCTCTTCCCCTAGGACAAGGAAATGTCCCTAGTTGTCCCTTAGCCTGCATACACCTCCAACTGAGTACATGTTACTCCTTACTGAACTGATGGGAGTTCTATGAGGGCAAGCACTGCCTGGCTATGCAGCTTGTTCTGGGAGCTGTAAAAAACAGAATAAAAAAAATTTGTTCTGTTCCTCCATCAGGAAGATGGAGGTGAATTTTGGGATGGATGTGAGCTGAGAAGAGATGGAGTCCAGCCCAGCCTTGCCTTCCATTCTTCTTCACACAGAGCCCTTCTAACCCTCCCCATCATCTTTCACATCCACATGGCCCTGCTATTGAAGGCTCCCTACCTAGAAAGCCACCACTGTCCCAGCTTTGTATCTGGAAAATTCGAAGCCATGGTTCCAGGCTCAACTCAAACATTACCTCTTCTGTGAAGTTGTGAGATGATTCTTGACACAGCATAATCACTGCCTGTGTTCCTACACATGATAGCATTTATCATATTGTGTCAGGATTTACCTCTCATTCTGTCCCTCTGCTGCTGGGTCGGAAGCCCTTATGGGCAGGCTGGGTCTGATCCATCCCCAGTGCCTGCTATATTGCTGGCAACTGAGTAGAAGTATCTACCATGTGTGTTCAATAAATAAAGGAATAACATGACAGGTGAGGAATAGTTAGTTGCATTCAAGGCTATTGCCCATTTCTGGTATATCTGCATATGTCTCTATAAGTGTATATCCAGACATATATATATCCCAAACTAAGAAAATATAGAATAAGAAATAAAATAGAATATGGAATAAAATATGGAACAAAAATTTTATTTGCTAAATTCTTATTTTGATATTGTCACTCTCTCTTTAGTGTTACTTCTGTGGATTATTTATCAAATGACCATAAAAAACAAAATGGGTTCATTGGACCCAGATGGTAAAAATGAAAGAAAGTTTAAAATAAATGAGCAAATGAATGATGCCAAGTTGAAGCCACTGCAAGAAACTTAGTCTTCCCCTTTCAAAGAGGAAGTCTGGTACAGTGGTTAAAAAAAGCACAGGCTTTGGAATCCAAATTCCATTTCTTCCCTTAAAAGTTGCTTGGTCTGGAAGGAATTAACCTATCTAAGCATCACTTTCCTCACCTGTAGAACTGGAATTTTCCGTATCTATCTCATATGTGGTTTGGGGATCAACTGAGTTAATGTGTGAAGCATTTGGCACTGTGCCTGACACACAATTAACTCCCCAAAAAAACACAACTCATGTCAAATGAGCTTCTTAGCCCATACACATTATAGTCGATATTTCTTTTATCTGTGTGTGTGTATGTTCCAAATTATCCCATATATATTGCTATTATAATCAGGGGAACACCTACACATGTGCACCATTCATGTACCAGGGCTGCTTCGGGCAGGAAGGTCCCTGCTCATCCTTCCCTGTTTGAAGGAAGCTTAGCTTGGACTTTCAGGATTGTAACTCTGGGTGCTGCTTCTGGCTTTTGAGGTGCTCATGGATGAAATCTCTCTTGTAGTTTTGTGTCAGAGGCAGGAAGGAGTAAAGCTTTAGTTAACTCTCTTTGTGTCTTGAGGCATACACATTAGTGCTCTTGGCAACCAATGCTGGCTTCTCTCATGTTTCCTGTCAGATGTTGACCATCACTCCTGGATAGCCACTGGTCAGCTGGGCAGCTAGGCAAGGGCATCTTGTGAGCAAGCTCCATGCAGAAAGATGGGCACTGCCTCCTGTTCCATCCTTCACAGAATAAATTCCCAAACCTCCTCTCAACAGGCCTTTGATGTCCCAGTCACACACTGAACTAAAGATAGCTTCTCTGTTCACGTGTAGGAGAGGGTATGGTGAATTCTTTGAGAATGTAAGCTGACTAAATTTTTCCCCAAAGTCCTTCCCTTTTTGAAGCTTTCTCAAAGCTCCTCATTATTCCTAGACCTGAAGTATATTTTAATGCATTTTTAATGCCTTCCCATCCTATTTGAGTTCATTTATTAAACATTTATTTAGTAGAAGGGTATTAAGGCAAAGAGTGTATTCCAGCTGGATTACCAGTGAACTGTAGGCAGCTGAACCAGCAGCCAGAAGACATGGACATTATCTAGATGAAAAGCCTGAGGCTCTGAGGAGAGATTGGCCCAAGGTCATTGTCAGTTTCTTAGTGCTGCAATAATGAAAATACCATAATGGGTGATTTTAACAAGCAGAAATTTATTTTCTCAGTTTAGGAGGCTAGAAGCCCACATTCAGGGCGCTGACTCTAGGGGAAGGCTTTCTTTCTCTATTGGCTCTGGGGGAGGGTCCTTGTCTCTTTTCACTTTCTGTTCTTTGGTGATCTTTTCCATCTGTGCATCCTTCTGTGCCTAATCTGCTTCTTCTATATCTCAAAAGTGACTGGCTTAAAACACACCCTACCTGATATGCTGGGTGGAACCCAGGAAGCCAAAGAGAAGAGTGTTCAGCCAGGGGGCAGTTTAAGCATAGGCACTGAAACAAGGCGGGCTTGTGC
>NW_006921634.1:6394248-6418464 GCF_000298275.1 Orycteropus afer afer | reverse complement strand
GGTGCGGGATCGGGCAGTGTTTCGTTCTGCTGTGCATGGGGTCGCTATGAGTCGGAAACGACTCGACGGCACTTAACAACAACAACAACCTGATATGCTCTCATTAACATAACAAAGAAAACCGTCTTCCCAAGTGGGATGACATCCACAGGTATAAAATAAGCAAATCCAAAATCCACTGCTATTAAATCAACTTATAGTGACCCCCACTGGGTTTCCAAGGTGGTAGACTGCCCAGTTTTCCTTCTGCAGAGTGGCTAGTGGAGTTGAACCACCAATCTTCTGGTTATCTGTCAGATGCCTTAGGCATTGTGGTACCAGAGCATTTGACTGCTAACCAGAAGGCTGGTGGTTCAAACTTACCAGCCACTCCTTGGAAAGAAGATTGGGCAATCTGCTTCCATAGGAATACTGTCTCGGAAACCCAGTGAGGGGTCGATATGAGTTGAATTGACTCAACGACAGTGAGTTTGGTTTTGGAGGGGTTAAGATTTAGATATTTTTGAGGGGACACAATTCAATCCCTAGCAGTCATACAGCTGATGTGGAAGGACAGGGAAAAGTCCTCACTGCTTCATGGAGCAAAAGAATGGGTTGCCTGGGTGCCCACAAGCCAACATTTAGTGAAGACATGAAAGACACTGAGCTACACTTCCTGTGAGGAGCTGCACTTCTACCTTGTGAAAAAGGCACTATTGTCTCCACTTTACAGTTGGAGAAATGGAATCCTGGAAAGAATGAGTGATGTGTTCAAGGTCACAACTAGTAAGTGGATAAGCTTGGGTTTGAACCTAGGTGGTCTGACTCCAAAGCCCACAAGCTTGATAACTATACTTGATAATAAAATCTACCAAGCCAAGTCCTTGGCCATGGATGATCTCTCCTCCAAACACCAGACGCCTGAGAACCTGTCATAGGGATTTGCTAATTATGGAGAATGAATCAGAGTGTGTGGGACGCCCACTGAACTGCTGCTTGGCATACCTCCTTCTCAGACAGTTGAGCTGTCCCAAGAATTACCCTGACAGATTCAGTGATTCAAGAACTGAGTCAACCTCCACCTCCCTTTCTGAACAGTGTGTTAACTGAGTGAAGGGTGAGAGTACAGGATGTGGAGGCAATCAGAGAAGGCCAGAGACCAGAGCAAGCAAGAAATAGGAGATAAGGATCCTTGTTCTCATAAACCTTATTGTGCACCTAGTATGGACCAAGAATTTCACCTCAGTCCTCATTTATTCCTCACAATAATCTACAGGCTTGATGTTTGTCTTAGTTTTTAGGGCTGCTATATCAGAAATGGGAGCTCTGGTAGCATAGTGGCTAAGGCACTTGACTGCTAACCGGAAGGCTGGTGGTTCAAACCCACCAGCCACTCCTCAGAAGGAAGATGAGGCAATCTACTTCTGTAGTGATACTGCCTTGGAAACCCAAGGAGGGGTTGCTATGAGTTGGGTCCAACTCGACGGCACATAACAACAACAACATATCAGAAATAGGAGATCTGGAGGTGTAGTGTCTAAGACATTTGACTGCTAACCAGAAGACTTGCAGTTCAAGAAGGAAGATTGGGCAATCTACTTCTATAGAGATACTGCCTTGGAAACCCAAGGAATGGTCTCTGTGAGTCAAATCGACTTGAGGGCAGTGAGTTTGGTTTTGTTTTTTTGGCTTAGGGAAAATTCTAGACAGCCCTTTTCCTTGAGGGATAAACAGAAAACAACCAAAATGTTCCTACAAAAAGGGCAAGGAGGCCACATGTTCTGACCTCCTCTAATCCCACAAGAGGAAGACAGGATTACCAGCAGTAACCCAAGACCTATTACTGCAAGGCCAGACATGCTGCCTCCCCTCCAGCCCTTTCACCACCCGTTCCTCCCAAAGCACCCACCACTTATCTCCTGGGTTTGATAATTCACTGCAGTGGCCACACAGAGCTCACAGATTATGGGGTTTATTAGGGAAGCACCACAGGCTACAATTCACATTCAGGAAAAATGCTCAGTCTCTCTCCCAGCCCACCATCCCTCAGCCAACTGTCTCTCACAGTCTCTTTCCCAGCAGTGCTGGTCCCTTGGTGTCTCACTCAGCAATGCATGTCTCTCGCATCTCTTTCCCAGCAACGCGTGTCTCAGGAGCCCGTGTCTCTTTCCGCAGCAGGTCTGCCTCAACCAGCAGTCAGAGAGAGTTCTGCCTCTAGGAGGCCTCCTTTTGAGCCCGGCAGAGTGGCCAAACTAGCCAATCATGGCATCAGAACTCTAAGCATGTGAGAGAGAGTGGGAACCCCCCAAGAACATTGTATTGTGCCACGCCCAACAGAAATAACCCAGGTGGCTAACATTTACAATCAGGAGCTCCTCAGTTGCTCTTTCCACCACTGAGTTTATAATGACTTATGGGTAGAAAAGCCATACTAAGTAATTTACTACACTGCAGTTCCACAAAAGATATAAAATTAGAGGGACCCCCAAGGCCACTATCACCTAGCACCACCCCAAAAACACCTTTACCTGGAGACTCTCACTACCAGATCTGACCCCTATGGATTCTAGATTGTGAAAAGCCTAAATGCATCACACTCCTTTTGGAGACTGTAAATTGGAAGGTCCCTATTGAGTTGACCCTTAAGAATATGATAATGCAGTTGTGAGGCCTGAGAGATCTTTAACCAGAAGCCTTTAGTATGGAGATTAACACTTCCCATGCTGAGTCCTAATGCCTCCAGGTAGATCTTTAACCAGAAACCTTTAGTATGGAGAGTAACACGTCCCATGCTGAGTCCTAAGCCTTTAGTATAGAGATTAACACGTCCCATGCCTCAGAGCTTTTTTATCAGAGATCTGCCTGGCCCCAAAAAGTCTCTTGCCCACCTTTGAAGGCTCCTACAGCTCTTACCTCCCCCTGGATTTCGCACAGATTTTGCACATATCAAAGAGATCAGCCCGGCCCCCCCAAAAAAATCTCTCACTCACCTTTGAAGTCGGGGGATTCCAACCCGCCCTCCAACTTCCCAAACCCCTGTCCTAAAACCCAATTATCTACTCCACCCTATATTTTTTTTCTATAAAAATGTGATAGTAAGAGAGCACGAGGTCTTTTGCTCAACCCGCTATGTCGGTGAGAGCAGGGACCCTAGCTTGAACTAGCTAATAAACTTTCTTTCTTGCACTTGCATTGTCGTGTGTTGGCAAATTCCTCGCGCCGAACAACTCCTTCATAACCTGGGCTCAACACAGTAAAAATGTTACTGAATGTTAAATTGCAATGCAAACACAATGAATTTTGATAAAGTAGTAAGTGCTAACATCAGGCCACACTTATGCGAGGCAAAGGAACTCTGGTAGCATAGTGCCTAAGGCACTTGACTGCTAACCAGAAGGCTGGCGGTTCAAACCCACCAGCCACTCCTCGGAAGGAAGGTTGGGCAATCTACTTCTGTAGTTATACTGCCTCGAAAACCCAATGAGGAGAGGGGTTGCTATGAGTTGTGTCTGACTGGACAGCAAATAACAACAACACTAGGCAAGATAGCTCTTTACACCTGCCCTCTCACTTAATCTTCACAACAGTCTTCTGAGGTAGGTGTTATTATCCCTGTTTGAGAAACTTCTTCAGTCACACAGTAAAACCACGAGGAGGAGCCAGGTCTTTCAGCTTTCATTGACCATCCTCTTACCAATCAACCAACCAGTTGCCTTCCAGTTGATTCCCCATGTGTCTCAGAGTTGAGCTCTGGGTTTTCAATGGCTGTGACCTTTTAAGAGTGGATTGCCCGGCCATTCTTCTGAGGCACCTCTGGGTGGGTTCCAACCTCCAAACTTTTGGAAGGAGCAGGTGCTTACCTGTTTGGATCACCCAGACCAAGCCTCTAAGCCCTGTTAAAATCCACTTGAAACAAACTTCTCTCAAGCCGTTAACAGCTGACTGAAACGTAATATGTTGATAGAAAAGTATGCTTCTATATCTGTGTTAGAAAATTATGGTTCCTTCCCCGCTTCCTATTCCTGGACAATTCAGTCCTAGAACTACTGATTGAGGCAGAGCAAGGCAGCTGTCTACAGAGAGGTGCAGCTGGGTATGGGGAGTCAGAGTCTGCTTGCAGGAAGAGATGGACAGACAGCCAAATGATAATTCTAATTCCCTCAGGGCCATGGGACAGGGATTGGGAACGGAAACAGAGAATGGAGCTCCAGATTTCTGAATTGCCTGATTGTTTTTGCAATAAATATGTAATCATACATAGCTTGCATCATCTCTTTTTTTAAAAAAAAGTTAAATATAAATGTAATAAATGCAAATAGGGAAAGGGGGAGTAGGAACTGAGAAAAGCCTGTCTGGGGGATATACTGCCTCCTGTGAGGCTGTGTAGTGATGAGCTGGCAGCAGTATCACTTGGGGACAGGAGCCCTGATGCCAGCAGGGATGTGCGCTTCTCTCAGCGCCTACACAGGAATTACACAATGGCCTGGCGGTGGGGTTCCCCAGGTAGCTTCTCCAGCCTCCGCTCCAAATGCTTGGGACGTACATGCCCACAGGTCCATCTGGCTCCTCTCCTGGAACCCTCTGAGTCAAGGATATTCTTGAGTAGGTTTGAAAATATCCACGTTTCTCCTGCAACTCTCTCCAGTCTTTGCTGCTGCTCCCACAAAGCCTATCTCAAACCTGGGGAGTGAAGGCAGGATAGCGTCCCTGGGTGGTGCAAATGGTTTGGCACACTCATTTGCTGACCAAAAAGCTGGAGCTTCGAGTCCACATAGAAGTACTAAATGATTTCCTTTTAATTTAAGCTATTGTGAGTGGGTTCCTATTTGAGGCAAGATAAATAGCTACTATTGGTTGAGTGCCTATTGAATGCCAGGTGCATTATCTCATTTAATCCTTACAACAGGTGGGCATCAGTACAGAAAAAAAACATTGATGAGACTTTCCCAGGGTCATCTTCCCCTCACCCCACCCTTATCTCCTCAACCCCAGCCTCTGGCAAGTATTAAGGCTATGACTCCAAACCAGATTTTCTGCTACTAAAGCCAATTTGAACTTTTTCAATATGCTAAACTGCCTTTCTGGATGACATTTGCTTCCTTTCCTGATAAGCTGCAATCATCTGGGGTTTTCTAGTTTTCAAACAAAGACTGTGAGGATGGCACTGGATTAGGCAAGTATTTTGTTCTGTTGTACATGGGGTCACTATGAGTTGAAACTGACTTGACGGCACATAACAAAAACAACAGTTCAAACTTGTTTTATTTTGTGAACAAAGAAAATGCTGTTAGGTTTAAACAAAAACAAACGAATAAAGGATTAAGTGCTGGACATTAATGTTAATTGCTTTTACTTAGATCATTTACTTCAACTCTCACACAACTCCATGAAATAGGTATTAGCAGTTTTCTTATGTTACAGATACAGAAATTAAGACCTAGAGGGGTCAGGAGCCCAAAGTCACACAGCAGTACTGGTCGCCTCAGACAGAGCTCAGATAGTGCCTCCTGACTGCCCATTCTCTTAACCACTTGATAAACCCCCATCTTAGTCTCCTAGTGCTACTGTAACAGAAATACCACAAGTAGATGGCTTTAAAGAGCAGAATTTAGTTTCTTACAGCCCAGGAAGCTAAAAGTTCAAATCCAGGCCTCAGTTATGTCGATTTCTTCCTTGTCAGGAGCCTTGGTTGCTTGGTTCCTTGGTAATCCTCACATGGCATCTGTCTTACACAGTTTGTGCTCAATTCTATGTCTAATGTGCTATTTTTATAAGTTGGAATTGACATCCACAGTGATACAGATTCATTAACACAACAAAGAATGCCCTATTCCCTACTAGGAGTACATCCACAGGTTTGGGGGTTAGGATTTCAACACATTTTTGAAGACATACTATTCAACCCATTAACAGGCTCTCATCCCAAAACTGAGGGAACATTCTCACTGGTTGTGAAGATTTAGTGAGCAGATGTGTTTTTTTAAATGCCTGGTACATAATGTTGTTGTTGTTATGTGCCCTCGAGTCGGATCTGACTCATAGTGACCCCTCCTTGGGTTTCTAAGGCAATATCACTACGGAAGTAGATTGCCCAACCTTCCTTCCGAGGGTGGCTGGTGGATTTGAACCGCTAGCCTTCTGGTTAGCAGTCAAATGCCTTAGGCACTATGCCACCAGAGCTCCTTGGTACATAATAGTGCTCAATAAACACTAATTTCCTTTTTCCTGTGAGTCTGGGTTTCAGGGATCTAGTGTGGGATATGATGGAAGAGGACTGAGATCCTGGAAGCACAGACAATGAAACTTGCAGAGATTATTTAGTCCAAGACCCTCAACAGGGAAACTGTCTGGAGAGGTAACATGTTAGATGGAGACAAAGCCTTAGTTTTCCTCAGTCTTTCCCTCCCCTTTTGCCACCATCATTACCACCAAGCCCCAGGAAGCCAGGGAACTGTTGGTTTTGTTCATCTTTTGTATACCCACCAATGTATTACAGGAAGTGTTTGAACACCTTCCTTGAATGAATGAATGCCAATCTCCTCTTATAACTGAGCAGAGTCTGAAGTAAAGATGGCTTTTTCCTCATGGGAGGTTCACATCTAGGGAACAAAAAGGAGCACCCTTGGCTCCCTGCCCTGCTTGATCAATGCTCAGGGATGAATCACCACCTTGATGAGGAGCCTAGTTTCTCAGCTGATGTGCTGCACAAATTCAAGTGTGGGATGAGCCACATGGCACAGACTGTAGTCCCGGAAGTAACACACACAGTGAGAGGACTGGGCTAGGAGTTGGGGACCTGGCTCTCAAGCTTTTGGTCTTCTCGTCCTCTGGGCCTTACTATCCTTACTAGATGAGCTCTGCCTGCAGGACTGTAAACAGTACAAAGACAAACTAAAGGCATGTGTGAATTCAAGGGCAGTGGGAACTGTTGCCCCAAACTGATGTCCATCTTCAGCAAGAGTTCAGAACCAACTACCAAAGAGGAAGAACTAACACTTACTGAACACCTTCACATGCAGTTACTGTGCTAGTGAGTTGCCTTTATACTATCTTGTTGGACACTCAAAGCAAGTGTAGAATATCATTCAATAATAAAAAAGAATGACAACTTGGATGGATATCAAGGGCATTATGCCGAGTGGAAAAAGTCCATCTCAAAGGTTACATAGCATATGATTTTATTTATATAAAATTATCAAATTCCCAAAATGACAACATTATAGAGATGGAGAACAGATTAGTGTATGCCAGGGGTGGGAGTGTGACAATAAAGGGGTCCCATGAGTGAGTTCCTTTGTGACTATGTGGTACAGTTCTGTATATCAATTGTGGTAGTGGTTACATGAAGGCATACCTGTGATGACACTGCATAGAATGACATACGTATACAAACAAGTGCATGTAGAACTGGTGAAATCTGAATGTCTATAGATTGTACCAATATCAATTTCCTGCTTTTGATATGATTCTGTGGTTATAGAGGATGTTATCATTGGGAGAAGCTGGGTGATAGGTACAGGGGACCTTTTAATTTTTGCTATTTTTTATGTATATATATCAGAATTAAAAGGAAAAAAAACAAGCGTGTGAGGTACTATATGCCATTCTACAGATGAAAGATCTGAGCCTCACAGACGTCACATAGCAGGAAAGTAAGGATTTTATTCCACTTCTCCTTTAACCCCAAAATTGTAAGCTTCCCTTTCTACCACAGTCTCAGATGTGGAAAGAGAGCTTCCACAATTGGCATAACATACTACCCAAAAACATTGTTCTAAATCCTGCTTTGGTGAGTAGGGACTGGGATCTTAAAAAGCCTGCAACTGGCTCTAACGTCCAGAGTAAAGAAGAATGAAGAAAACTAAAGATGCATGGAAACAGTCCAAGGGACTGGTACACCATGTGATCCTCAGCCTATATAACCATGACACCAAAAGAACTAGAGGTGCCCAGCTACCACTGTCAACCAGTCAGAGGGGGATTGGTGCAGGAGATCCTGGATAGAGTGGGAGAACAATGTGGAACAAAACTCAAAATCATTAAAAAAAAAAAAAAAAATCAGGTTTGCTAGTCTGATAGAGCCTGGTGAGACCTGGTCTGGTAGACACAAAGAAGAGGTAAGAAATGGGAAGAGAGCTGTTACATTGTGTGTGAACTGCTGTATGGAAAACAAATTTGCTCTGTAAACTTTCACCCAAATCACAATAAAAAAGAAAGAGAGAGAGAGAGAGAGAGAAAACAAGAGAAAGAAAGGGAGCTTCCAGAAGCTGGCCCACATAGTTCCAAGTTCTTCTCTACTCCCAGTTCCATAGGTTTCTATTTAGAGCTGTTCAGTGTCTGATTCTGCAAAGACAAAAACAAAAACAAAAATCATTACCGTGGAGTCAGATCCAACTCATAGCGATCCCTCTTTGGGTTTCTGAGGCAGTATCTCTATGGAAGATTGCCCAACCTTCCTTCCGAGGAATGGCTGGTGGGTTTGAACTGCCAGCCTTCTGGTTAGCAAATGCCTTAGGTACTACACCACCAGAGCTCCCCTGCAAAGGCAGCACATGGATATTAACTTTTCCATCTTGGTAGTGGGATAGCCTAAAGTCTATGAACATTGTTGTCAGGTGTTATCAATTTTGGCTCATAGCGACCCTACGTGCAACAGAATGAAACACTGCCCAGTCCTATGCATCCTCACAATCACCATGCTTGAGCCCACTGTTGCAGGCACCGTGTCAATCATTCCATCTTGTTAAGGTTCTTCTCTTTTTTCACTGATCCTCTACTTTACCAAACACGTATCCTCATGATAACATGACCAAAATATGAGAGACAAAGTCTAGCCATTCTCGCTTCTAAGGTGCATTCCGGCTATTCTTTTCCAAGACAATTGGTTAGTTCTTCTGGCAGTCCAAGGTACATTCAATATTCTCCACCAACACTAATTCAAATGCATCAATTATTCTGTGGTCTTCTTTATTCATTGTTCATCCTTCACATGTGAATGACTCTTGCGTCAGGTGCACCTTAGTCTTCAAAGTAACATCTTTGTTCTTCATCACTTTAAAAAGGTCTTTTGCAGCAGATTTTCCCAGTGCAATGGGTCATTTGATTTCCTCACTACTGCGTTAATTTTGGATCCAAGTAAAATGAAATCCTTGACTACTTCAATCTTTTCTCCCTTTATCATGTTGCTTATTGGTCCAGTTGGGAGGATTTTTATGTTAAAGTGCAATCCATTCTGAAGCCTATAGTCTCTTTCTTCATCAGTAAGCGCTGCAGAAGAACAGCCCAATAGGATTTTCTGGACTGTAATGTTTATAGGAGCAGACAGCTAGTTCCTTCTCCTGCAGACCCACTGGGTGGGTTCAAACTGCCAACCTTTTGGTTAGCAGCTGAGTGCTTAATTATTGCACCATCAGGGCTCCTTTAAGAAAGCTTACTAGCTCTCACTTCAGATTAAAAATGCTTCAAAGTGAGAAGGTATTTAATGTGCATCTCACTGTGAGCAGGTGGTAAGGACTCACAGAGCTGTTGAACTTCAAGTAACAGCTAATTCACTCTGCTTAATAGGACAGATGATCTTTTGAAAAGCAGCTTCATCTCAAGGGCAGAGCATCTCAGGCTGAAAGACGTCTGCAAAGACACAGGGACATGAAAGTACACATCATTAGGTGGGGGCAGACTGTGAGTAAACAGTCTTGTCTTGACCTACCCTGTCCGATACGGTAACCACTAGCCATACGTGACTACTGAGTACTTGAAATGAGGCTAGTCTGAAATGAGATGTGCTGTAAGTATAAAATATGCACTAGATTTCAAAGACCTAGTACCAATAAATAAATACAATGGACACTAGCTCCATAATTTTTATATTGGTTACATGATGAAATGATGGTAACATTAATTTCACCGGTTTCTTTTTATTCTTTTATGTGGTTATTAAAAAATTAAAAATTATATGTGCCTTTCTTCATCTTGGGAGCTCTGGAGGCATAGTGCCTAAGGCATCTGACTGCTAACCAGAAGGCTGGTGGTTCAAACCCACCAGCCACTCATTCTGAAGGAAGATTGGGTGATCAACTTCCGTAGTGATACCATCTCGGAAACTCAAGGAGGGGTCGCTATGAGTCGGATCTGACTCGACAGCAGTGAGTTTGGTTTTTTCATCATATTCTATTGGGCAGCTTGTCTAGATGGTCCCTGTTTTTCTAATGTGCATTCTCTCTCTCTCTGCTCTCTTCTGCAGCAGCCATAGTTTAGGGTGATTTCTTTTTTCTAAAATGACGCTTTAAGGGGAGATATTATTTATCAAGTATTTTGAAAGATGGTAAGGAGCCACAAGGACCTCTGTACTTAACAATACTTCTTTGTTAAGTTTCTGTATTCTAAGTGAATGCATGAAATGAATGTTAAAATCTTTATGGGTCTCTTCACCTCTGAAATTACCATCAGAACATATCCTTTTAGATTCCTGAAGTTTCCATGGAAGCCCAGGGTCTACTGGACTCCTTCCTTCCTGAGGTAATACAAATTACATTTTTACAGATTTGCAAGTGATTTCTGATAGGTTTGTTTTTCTTTTCCTTTGTCTGAGAAAAGACATTGCAATAGGGCTCCTGCAAAGTGTATTTTGATTTGTCTTCATTCACTGGGGCTTGACTTGCTTTTCCTTTTCTGATGGGTCTGCTCAACACCCAGCTTCCCAGGAAAGGGCATTTATTCCTTCTCTTTTCTCATTCTGTTTTCAAAAGGGGAACCCAGGATACCGAGGTTATTTGAGGGGAATAAAGTCAGATTTGAATGGGCAAATTCTCAATTCTGTACTTTAGTTACTGTAACGCAACTGCAAAGTTCTCTGGATGGTGCAAACAGTTATTGTGCTTAGCTGCTAACTGAAAGGTTGGAAGTTCAGATCTACCCAGAGGCACCTCAGAAGAAAGGCTTGGTGATCTTCTTTTAACAATCATCCATTGAAAACCCTATGGAGCATGAAGTCACCATGAGTCAGAATCAACTCCATGGTCTCTGTGTGTGTTTAACTCACTCTTACCATAAGGGGCAGAGTCATCAGCCCAGGGTCAGCCTTCAGCTGTGCTTCTCTCCCTCCCCTCCCCTCCCCCTGGGTGGTGGCTGTGAATGGAGTGGTCATGGAGTAAGCTGGGCACCAATCGTGCACAGAAAGGCCTTCATTGCTCTGCTCTTACCTCGATGGCATTGCAGTTCCAATCAACTGCTTCACAGGATGGGTTCAAATAAGATGGTGTGTGCTATAGCCCTTAGAAAATGGCATGGAGCTACTCAGATGTAAATTAGCCTGAGTGTAGATGGAAAAACTGCCAGGAAATTTACTAAAAAAGGTTCAGAAAGACCCCAGTTGAGCCCTCAATCACTAAAACAGGAGGAAATGAAGAAGTTGTACTTGGCCACCTTAAACTGAGCGAAACAGAGTGAGCAGTGTCAGCTCAATGGCATCCAACAGCGTAGTTCATGTGGCTGCTTCAACTGGAGGGAGGGGTGGTAGGGGCTGATAAGCCTGAAGAGGTGCCCAGGAGGTGGGGGCCTTGTACAGCCTAAATCACAAGTTTGTTCTTTACACTAGATTCCATGGAGAGTACTGAGGGATTTAAACGTGGTACATGTAAAGGTGTGACAATCAGATGTGCCTTTTAAAAAGCCCACTGATAGGAATGTAGAAGATGAGTCAGACACAGTAAGAGCCTAAAAAACAGCACTGGGAACCTGCAGGAAGCCTCAGGAAGAATGGTCTCAGAGTCTCACAGACAGGTTGGGATAGGATGCCTTCTGCAGCAGCAAACCCTGGGGTGGCCCATGATCCCCACCCCTTCCTTGATGTTCACACCCTGTCTATTCGTCTGCCTCTGAGTACAGCAGGATCTGTGACTTGCTTCCAGCCAATAGTACATGACAAAGGTGGAAGGATTTTTGTAATTATCATCCCCAAATCACATTTTAGATTCATCAAAAGACAATATACTGGGTTGCCTGACTCAATCAGGTAAAAGCCCTTAAAAGAGAGACCGGGCTCTCCTTGAGGTAAGACATGCTCCTTTCAGGCTTGATAAAATAAGTGGTCATACTGGAGAAGACCAGGTGGCAAGGAAAGTGGGTGGCCTCTAGCTGAGGACAGCCTCTAGCTAACAGCAAAAAGCCGGACTCTTAGTCATGCAACCATAAGGAAATGATTGTGCCAACAACTTGAGAGCTTGGAAGCAGATTGTTCCCCAGTTGAGCCTTCAGATCAGAAGGCAACCTGGTCCACACGTTGACTATGGCCTGTGAGATCCTGAGCAAAAAAGGCCCTAGCTAAGCTATGCCTGTATTCCTGACCCATGAAAACAATAAATGTGTGTTACTTTAAACTACTAAGTTTGCAGCAATTTGGTAGGAGCAACAGAAAACTAATACAACATTCAAGCCTCCTGGGGGTGCCACCTCGGAGCTCTGGTGATGTACTGCCTAAGGAATTTGAGTGCTAACCAGAAGGCTGGTGGTTCAAACTCACCATCCACTCCTCAGAAGGAAGACTGGGCAATCTACTTCTGTAGAGATACTGCCTCAGAAACCCAAGGAGGGATGGGTGTGAGTCGGACCCGACTCGACAGCAGTGAGTTTGGTTTGGTTTGGAGGTGCCACCTGGTGAACAGTTGGGGAGCAGGAGAAGGTGACAATAGCAACTAACATTTATGGAATACTTACTAAGTGCCAGACACTGTACTGAGATTTTACATGGCTCCGATTTACTCACAACAGTATATGGAATTAGTAGTCCATTGTGCAAAGGAGTCCCCACTCTTGAAAGAGGTAGGCAGGCCAATCCATGTTTAGTAGCACACACTCACTATCCCTTCCTCAAGTCCAGCAAACAATCCCCAATCAGAAAGCATGTGACTTATGCTTTAGAAATTCCAGAATCTGTGGACCCTTAATCAAGGACTTTATTCCTTTAGTTACTGCCAGCTGGATTTTAGCAAGTACCATGGAGCCTACTGCATTTTATGTATCAAGCAGAAAGAAATGAGCCTCCAGACATTTCCGGGCTCATCTCCTGTTACATTTTCCATGAAATGACTCTCCATAAAGAGCAAGCAAGAAATATCCAGACTCATTTTTCATGACTCAGAGTTTTATTAAAGTAGACACACTGTGCAGAACTAAAACACTGTTTCACCTTTATCTACAGACTCAGCAGCCTTAAATTTCCACCCCATAGTATCCACCCCTCTTTAAATGGAAAAGCAGAGTTTTCCCAAGAGACTTATTTGAGAAATATGAAATATAATCATGATAACCATCAAAATGCAGAGCCTTCAAGATTCTTGTGCTTGGTAATGGATCATTTTCCATCATCACGATTCATTCTCATTCTTGGGTCTTTGTGGACAGAAACAGAGATGGTCTTAATTTTCAAAGTCATTCTTCCTCTATTCTCTGCATTCTTACAAAATAACACGGCAAAAAGAACAAACACATTTTTCTTGAAAAGTTTTTGAAGAAATGTAGTCATTAAAAAAGAATTTTAATTATGCCTAGAGCATCGCTTTACAGAACACCATTAAATTGTAATTATGGCACTTTTTTAAAAGCCAACTTGTTAAAGAGTGGCTAATGGTTTCAGTTTTTCTGCAGGGAATACTTGTCACACTGTAGAATTCAACCCGGGTATTCCTCTTGCGGGCAGAGAAAAATCACTCAAGGGTAAGACATTTTCATAACTTTTCACAAACCTGAAGAACAATTACTGACTAAGTCTCATGCTGTAAGTGACAACAGTATTTTTACAGGCAAACCCAGAGCACAATGCACTTCACTGAAAGCAGGCAGGGCAAACCTCTCATGAATTAACACCTATTCTATTCCACATATCACACAGTATCATCTTTGTCAATCTTTTAAAAAAGTATTCACTTGTGAAAAGTAGGGCCAAAATGCCAATGGTTGCCCTCCGATGAAACCTCAGTTACTAATAATTGCACATTTCAATCAACATCTCTTTTCAAAAGGTTATGCTGTAAAATTTCCAAGACGAGAACCTTTAAAACTTGAATTTCTCTAATCATTACCAGTCAACCTTGAACATTTATTAAGCTAGAAAAGTGGTCATGATTTACTCCACAATTAAAAGCTAAGGACTATTGCTACTTTTATGTGAAAATCTATTCATTTACAGAAATATTCCTCTCTCTACCAAATGGCTAAATGAGCCTCCCCTCCCCTGCAGAGGCCCTTTTGTCTTTTAAAATCAAATCACTGTTGCCAACAAAATAAGATTTATTATAACAACTTGTCTGCTAATTCATTCATTCAACAAATATTTATGGAGTGTGTATACATGCCAGTCTGTTTCAGGAGATTGAGATTAAGCAGTGGATAAAAAAATACTACCCTTTCAGATCTTCTGTTTACCCCAGACTGGCAATAAGAAGGAGTCACTGGTAGTGCAAAGGGTTAATGTGCTCAGCTTTCAACTGAAGGGCTGGAGGTTCGAGTCCACCCAGACGTGCCTCAGAAGAAAGGCCTGGTGATGCACTTCTAGAAAACGAGCCACTGACAAACCCAATGAAGCACAGTGCTGACACACAGTGGGTAGCTATGAGTTGCAGTCAACTCAAGGGCAACTGGTTTGAGTGGTAAGACAAATTAACCAAACAATGAACCCATTAAGAACAGTGTAAAACAACTTTACTTTGAGGGCTGAACTGATTCTTACCACAGCAAGGATCCCAGTGGCACAGTCCCACACATTAGAGGATACTCAGTAAACAAGTAGTTTCCACAAATGAAACATAAACATGCCAAAACCACACACCACACACCTTGAAGCTTATGTTTTTCTCACAGTACAAAGTAGAAGGAAGCATTTTACAAATGTTACTGCTCACCCTTCCACATTCCAGTGAGGTCGACCAGGGGCCATTACTGGAATCTGGAAGGAGACAATGACTTGTGGCTGGGGAGAGGACAGCAGTCAACAGAGGCTGCCTAATCATCCAAGGCCGCTGTAGTCCACTCTCACACTGTCCTTGTTCCATGTGACTGGAGAATGAAGCCATTATTCACAAGATACAGTTCCCTCAAAAGTACGCAAACATGACTTCATTAAGCACACCTACGGCTGAGTCTTATTGTAGAAAGGAGTAACTTTTCATAAGGGCAAGAGGATCCCCCTTTCTCTGTGGGGGGGGCATGACCTTCAGCCAGTAGAACAGAGCTTCTTAGCCGGAATGCAGGGATTGTATCAACTTTTGAAAGGGCATTTAAAATCCGTGTGTATATCTGAGTAACGGGTCCATCATTGTTTTTCAAAGAGTCTCAAGGGGGTTGTGACCTTCCAAAAGCTTTAAAAACCTGAACATTAGAGGGTCTCTGCTTGTCCTCTGATGAATTAAACATGTAGCTGGAGTACAGTTTTCAGAAGGATCTGTCTGATTCCCAGCTTAACACTTGTCACAGTTTGGTTTAGTTTGCTAGGGAGATATGAGCCAGAAACAAAGTCAATAATCCTGAGGTGGTCCTTCAGGATCTGTCTGTCCCTTTTTATAAGGCAATGAATGACTCTTCTCCCTCAGGAAACTGGCTCCTCAAAAGGAGTCCCTTCAAGCCAGCAACTCACAGCAGAGGAGAGAGTTAACTTTTCTAAGACATTTCCCCTGGCAAAACTGAACTGTATGCCAGGCATCCATGTCAGCCTTTCAGAGCCACTACTGTTGTTCATCAGCAATGCTGTCGTATCCCACTGGCTTGTCCCCCCCACTCTCTGCTGGGTAATGCAGAAAAGGCCACTGGAGCTCTTGCTGTTCAAAATTACTGTCTTTGTTATTGTTTTGTCCAAGAGTCAATCTGCAGGATTTATGGCTAAAGAACCTGAAGAAGATCATTTCATCTCTGAGAAAAACTGTAATATGACTCTTGAAACCATCAGATACAGACACTATGGGAGAAAGAAAAAACAATATGGTGCCTCCTAGGAACATAGAGCCATATCCTGGAAGTCTTCTGGTAGGACTTTTACTTAGCTACTTTCTCAACTCTGAACACCTGCCTCTGTCCCTACTGTCTTTCACTAGACTCTAAACTCCTCAAAGATGAAGAAATGCCATACTCATATCTGCATAACCAGTGACTAGTGTGATGCCTGAAACATCATCATATACCCTATTGGCATTCCGAGGGTGGGAATGGAAAAATGAACTGACTAGAGGTGAAGGGCTCCAAGTATACTGACCCTGATAATAGGGTTACACATCATGGGGCTTAAAGAGTTTCTGGTCTTCTAAAATAATGTGCCCATGTTTGCACTTTACAATACAAATTAAAGGCAGTCCACAGGGAAGACAAGGTTTTTTTTTTTTTTAAAAGATCACATTATGAAAAAATACATTTCACAAATCTTTTCAGATTATAAAAGACCAATGTAGATAAATGTGATGGAACATCTCAGATACAATGCTATAAAAATGTAGCAAAATCAACTATTTTTGTTCCTGCATTTCAAAGTCACACTATAATTAAACAGTAATAAATATGTTATAGGAAATAATTAAAAGCACTGATTGCATCTTTGATATTTATCATCAGCTTTCCGTCTCAGAAACTGTCACAAGAGCAAAGAACACAATTTGCTTTCCTGAATATTTGGAAAAGCAGACATCAGCTTATATAATTTGGGAAAAGTTTTTAACATATCCTGAGTTGGCCTTAAATGTTTATTTTTTTAAAAAAAGCTCAAAAGCGTGGGTGTCTTCTCCACCCATTTGTAACGTTTATTCTATAATTCTCCATTAATGCTAAAATGTTTCTCCCAAGTGGCCTCAATTCTGACACTCAATTCTGACTCTAAATTAAAATGAGTTTTTAAAAGTTGTGTTTAAATAGAAACAAATTAACCTGCTAAGTTGTTCTGGCTCCAAATACATCAAAGGGTAGATATCATTTATGTGCTCTGACCAAATTAGGTCAATACATCTCACTTTAAACATCATAGTCATTTTCTGTTAATGTGTTTAAGTCCTATTTTAAATGCCTCTGACAACAAAAGAAAGCACTATAGACAGCCTGTGAGGGTGACTGATTAAATCTATTGTGTATGTTTAGATTTCCCCACAGGGATCTTGTTGAAGCTTTTTCCCCTTAATAACATCAAGATGGCACTTCAGACTCTATCTCACTAAGTTTTCAGAGGAGTGATAGGGCCTGCTGCCCTTCAGAGCTTAGCACAACAAACAGTGGTTAGAGGATTTCAATTAGCCAACTTTGACAAGTTACAGCGTAACAAAAGCCTGAGTGTGCAAGAACCACAGTATCGGCATGATTCTCACTTAGGTCACTGAGCAAGCTGACCTGTGGTCCAGTTAGCCAGTGAATGCTTTTCTTCTACAACAGTTATTAAGGGCACATGGAAGTTTCCTATTTAACTATATCCTGATATGCTTATTATTTCATAAAACAAAACAAGCTTCTCAAGGACTTGCTTTCTAGTAGCTCTGGGTTTTGTTGCCACCAACTGTATGGAAAGGTGTTTCTCCAAGGCTTGAAAAGGACTATTATTCTTTTATTTTGGCTACTTCACCTTTTCATTTGATGAGGATTTATATACAGGTATACTTATTCTGACTTGCTTCTTGGAGGAAACTGAGGAACTGTTCTTCACAACATTCTTTTGACCAGCATTTTCATCAGGGACTCACTAAGACATGGCCAAGGTCTCTACCAAGAACCATTTACTGCAAAACACTGTGAACCTGACAGAGGTACTTCAGCCAAAATGAACCTCATGCCACAGAAGTCACAGGTCTAAAGTTCAAGGAAAAGAAAAAAGAAAAATTCAGCAAGAAGAATCCATAAGTCTCTGCCGGACATTGTTCTCTCCACTATTTGCATTTGTTTCACCGTGTTGACTCAAATCTGTCAAAATTGAAAACAAGTATTTATGCCAGAAGTATACATATGCACACAGCATAATAAACTATTCTGCAATAAATCTATGTTATATTCTTTGCCTTACCAAGTTTTGCTTCATAGCCAAATTTCAAAGCACAGTGAAATTATTACAAGGCAATTAAATCAATAAACTTTGTTAGTTTTGAAACAGATAGAGAAAAACAGAGAAGGGGATCAGTGGTAGAGAGAGGAAAGCTAGTAAGACAAGACAAAAATAAGAGAGGGACAACCAGCAGGAATGCTTGAGCAAGAGGCACAGATGAGACAGAGAATGAATGATAAGGAGGTAAGAACAATCAGAAAAAGCACCAGACACTTTCCTTCTTTGGGAACATTGGGACAGCACCAATTCTTTTCCCCTCTCTCTTCATATGGTGGGATTCCACCCACAACCACTCTAGGAAGATGCTTTAACAATGGTAGGCAGGGTAAAGATCCTCAATCCTTCTTAAAATGTGGCTGTAATGGAACTCATGGGCTCACGCAGACTCCACCTGGAGGGCCAACCCTACCTTGGAGCTCTGCCGTCTGGTTTTCCTGTTCCTCTCTCATCATGCTTGGCACAGGCTTTGGAGTTTTGCCATCGACAATGTCCATCTTGATCATGCCAAGGTTAGTCAGAAGTAGCATCGGGTCAATTCCCTGACCACTGCTTTTGATATTTTCTAGTATCTTAAGACACTTGTATGACTTGAGTTCACTTATATTCTCTTCCAGGAAAAGATTGTAGAGGCTCAAGTCATTGTACCCTTCAGACTTGAAATGCAGAACATCAAACGTGGGCAAGATCTCATACACTTTGAGCACATCTGCCTTCTGCCGGAATGGGACAAACAGCGTGTAGATAACGACAGGAGCTAGCAGGACATAAACCACCAGGTTAATAAAGCTTAGCAGCTGGAAGATGCCCACTGCAATGAGTTTGCACTGGAACTGATTGGGCACAGTGCTGTCATTCCTCAGGATCCCTGACTTGATGCTGCAGACAAACTCATCTGAGAGTGAGGAGAGGCTGAAGTAATAGCTCAGGTAGACACATGCTAACAGTGTAATTGTGAGTGTTAGCACTCGGCAGCTGAGATATTTGACTATTAAATTATTAGAGTTTTTCTTTGTCTTCAAGTACTGCTCCACAATTGGGTACTTGAAGTGGCTTTCAGATATCTCCCACAAACTAGAAAAAGATACAAATAAAAATAATTTAAACCCTCAAAAAGACCATCACATATTAAAAGCATAAACACATTCAACAACATGACAATAAAAAAATCTCAAAGGCCTCCCTCTCACACTATTCTATCTATAACTTCATTAGAGTACTAGGGAATAAAATCAGGTTTAACCCTTTTGTGACCTGTGGGACACACAGTGCCCACTACATTTTAAAGGGAAAAATGGTTTATTGGGAAGAGCTATCCTACTTTTAGTTCGTGTTGCCATCTGATGGGGCCATGGATAACTGCATGAATCTGCAGAAATGGGCCTCATCTCATCAACCCCAAAACCAGAGACCCCTTGGAACATACGTATCCCCATTAATTGCATCAAAATCCACCATTACCTCAAAAAAATTTTTTCATTTCATTCAAAATGCTTTCCATTACTGAAAACATGGTTTCAACAAAAACTTCAAAGCAGAAAATAATTTGATTTTTTTTTTAAATATGGAACACTTCACAAATTTGCGCGTCATCCTTGTGCAGGGGCCATGCTAATCTCTGTTATCATTCCAATTTTAGTATATGTGCTGCTGAAGCGAGCACAGAAAATCATTTGGTTTTGAAAAGGTTTTTTTTTTTTTTTCAAAAAAAAAAAAAAAGAAAGCAGAAGGGAAAGCAGTAGTAAACCATTTTTCCCTTTAGTATTTTAGAGGGGCTAATTAGATCACTGCCCATCTGTCAATTTGCTGCACTGTAGTGGCTTGTGTGTTGCTATGATGTTGGGAGCTATGCCGCCAGTATCTCAAATACCAGCTGGGTCACACACAGTGGAGAGGTTTAAGTTGAAGCTAAGACAGACTAGCAAGAAGGCCTTAGCAAGCCACTTCCAAAAATTAGCCAATGGAAACCTTACAGATCACAACAGAACACAGTCCGATTTGCTTGCTTTGGACCTATTATCAGGAGGGATCAGTTGCTAGAGGAGAACCTCATGTTGGGTGAAAGAGAGGGTCAATGAGGGCATGTGTGAGATGGACTGGCAAAATAGCCACACCCATGGACTTGAACATGATGGTGGGCGTGAGGATGATGCAGGACCAGACGGCACTTCCTCCTGTTTTACGTAAGGTCGCCATGAGCCAGAGTCAACTTGATGGCAACTAACAACAAGTTATTCAAATGAGTTAATATTTATAAATTCTTAGAACAGTGCCTGGCCTTTGGTAAATGCTAAGTGTTGGATGAATAAGTTTGATAGCTCCTGTTCTGCAGTTTTTAAACAACAATCTTCTATGAAATTGTACAGAATACCACAGTGAAGAATTTCTGGGCCCAACTAGAACACCAACATATATGCCTTCTCCAGGTGAGGGGAAGGGAGGCAGATAGCTCAGTGGGTATGGGCAAAGGCTCTAGGACAGACAGACATGGCTCAGCTCCTGGGTCTTCCACTTTTAGCTATAGGACTTTGGCATATTTTCTAATTTCTCTGAGCTTCAGTGCTTTTTATCTGGAAAAAAAGAGGGGTTATGATAAAGGCACTTGGTTGATAATGCTGTTCTGAAGATTAAATGAGATAATAATGTATTTAAAGCACTTGACACAGGATCTGAGTTAAGTATTCAAAAAAGACAGCTATTAATCTTACTGTTATATTGTCAATAAGAAAAACCACAGGAAAACTGTGAAAAAGGCAAGTCATTGCCTACTTGTTCCCCATTTCTGACACATCTTTCTCTTAAGTGCATTTGCCTCTTAACACTGTGCTATTGCTATTTCTTTTTTGGTGAAAATACACCCAACAAAACACATCACTTCAACAATTTTTACATGCACAATTCAGTGACATTCTTCAGGTTACATTCTTTAAGTTGTGCCACCTTTCTTGACAACCTTTTCCAAACTATTGCACCCTCATTAACACAACTCCCTGCCCCCCTAATTTTCTCATCTATCCTTTTGAGTTGCTGTTGTCAATTTTATCATATATATACATAGTTCTTTTAAAACGTATATTGCTTAATGCAGTCTTTCTTTTGCAATTAAGCTAAACTATTATTTGGTTCAAAGATGACTTCAGGGGATAGTTTTGGTTTAAGGTTTAAAGATTTCTTCAGGGTAATAGTTTCAGGGGGTCACTCAGCCCCAGGGACTCTACAAAGGCTGGATTCCATGGAAATTGTCAATTCTGTTCAACACTTCCTCCCTTTTGATCATGGTTCTTCTATAGAGTCCTTGACCTAAATGTTCAATAATGGTAGCTAGGCACCATTCAGTTCTGGTTTCATGGCAAAGGAGTAAGCTGTCTTTGGAGTTGATTGGATATATATTCTATTTTCTCTACTGATTCCTGGCCCTTCTTCCTCTGGTGCTGTCAGTGAATTGAAACCAACTGCTGGTTGGTTGGATGGCTGCTTATGAGCCTTTAAGACTCCATGACTCTGTGGTTCTTCTTTGAGGAGGAGGCCATAGCAAGCAAGCTACCTGTACGTGTTAACCTGTTAACACTGCTACGACTTCATTTTAAAAGCTAAGCGAGTGATGTTCCACTGAACAAGGACTCTTGATACAATGGCAGGGTTTAACAGGCAGGCAGGGTGAGATTTGGGGAGAGCTTTCCTGACTCCCACAGACTGTCACTATGTCAATGACCTTCCCCACTACCTACTTGCAATTGGAGCACCAGGCAAAGCCTGGCAGGTGAAGAACTTGTACTACAAAGCCTGACAAGATACCTGCTGGAATTACTTTACCTTTGCCCTACATTGTCATTAATGGCCGTAACTGGGTAGGAACCATCTCTCATGTCGCAGTCACGGACACTCTTTGCAGCTTTGATTGCGCGGTTGTAAACTTTGTCAAGTTCTTCCATGATAAACTTCAGATCTGAGCAAAGATGAGGAACAGCTGCAAAACGCCAGAACAAGGAGGGCAGGTACAAGAGGATTGCAAGTAGTAACAGGATGTAGGGGAAAAACTGAAAAAGAAGAGCAAATCATGGGACTAACAGAGATGCTCTCCCCCAACACATGCCCACACACACGTGCACACACACAATGAAGTAACTAAATTTAAGTGCTGCTCTCATTTGAGACATATGTGCCCATGTTGCTTGTGGCAATGAGGCTCATTACCTAATAACTAGTGTCTTTAATTTGCCTGTTGAGGTAATACTTGGAATTACCTTTTGGTTTCTTTCAACAGACATGAATTTAAAGAAACAGACAACTACATGGTGGTACATGGTGTCTCTTTTCTAAATACTGAAGAAAAAGAAAAAATTATGCCCATGTTCTTCAGCATAATCTCTGAATAAAATCTCAGGTAAATGTCACAAAGACCTTTTCTGGGTTGTTTTTGTTTGTCTGAACTGTTGTGGTTTTAAGAGACAACTAAGGGTTAGAGTTCTGTTGCTTTCCCCCTCTTTAGAATCTGGGAGAATCCCACAGAAATATATAACTTTGCCCAAAACCAACTGGAAAATTTGAATTTGGTGAGCCAGGAATTATCCTAGTAAAATAGCTGAAATAAAATTCACCGAATGCTAGTGCAAGAATGGACCTTGAGGAGATTCCAACACTTGTGTTTTACAGTTGGATAATCTGAAATCAAGAGAAGCTGACCATAATGGGTAACAATATCTCCAGGAAAGCGCTGGATCTGGGGGACATGTGTAAACACACCAGAGAGGACTTGGAAGTTAGGGAGAAACTTGGCCACCATGTCTGCTGGCTGGTCAGGACATATTTAGCCTTAAGACTTAGGAAGACGATGAACTGCAGTCAGCACAGACTTCAATCCAAGCTCTATCACTCCCAGTTGAGTGGCCTTGAGAATCTCTGACCCAGAGAATTTCTGACCTTCAGTTCTTCTATCTATGAAATGTAATGTAATATAGGTATTATGGAGATAAAAGTTGATAATTTGTGGAAAAAAATGCTTGACATGGTGCCTGGAGTATAAATGTTATTGTTGTTGTTATGTGCCGTTGAGTCGGACCCGACTCATAGCGACCCCTCCTTGGGTTTCCGAGGCGGTATCTATACGGAAGTAGATTGCCCAACCTTCCTTCCGAGGAGTGGCTGGTGGGTTTGAACCGCCAGCCTTCTGGTTAACAGTCAAGCACCTTAGGCACTATGCTACCAGAGCTCCTTGGAATATAAATAGGCAGCTAAAAATGAAGTAAAAATGAAATATTACCTTCAGTTGTTGTCACAATGACCCCAACAAGGTCTGTGTTGATGGCTCCATTTTGCAAATGAGAAAGAGGAAGCCTAGAGCAGTTTCTGAGCCCCAGATCACAAAGCTGGTGAATGACCGAGTCAGAATTTGAACTCTGACTTCTCTGACCCCAGAGCTATTCCTTTCCCACCATAATTTGCTGCTATCAATTCAATTCCAACTCACAGCCACCCTACAGGACAGAGTAGATCTGTTCTGTAGGGTTTTCAAGGCTATAAATCTTTATGTAAACAGATTGCCACATCTTTCTTCCACAGAGAAGCTGGTGGGTTTCAACCACCAACCTTTCAGTTAGTAGCCAAGGGCTTAATCACTGTGCCACCAGGACTCCTTTTCTCCTACCAAAAGACACTGTAACTTACTCTACTTCTCTACAACACTTTTCCCTACCTTTGGACTGGTCAATTCTCAAAGGCCCTCAGAGTTGTAATTGGAAGAGGATACAATGGCCTTGGAGTTGACACAAAACTCCCACCCCGAACACCTCTGGGAGTGGGCAAGGGGCCTAACACCATGACCATCACTATAACTTTAGATGCTCAGAAAGGACAGCATAGGGTTTTCATGTACCCTTCACATTCTTTTATATATTTATATTGTGATTTGGGCAAAGATTTACAGAGCAAATTCACTTTCCATACAGCAGTACACATATACTTTGTCTCATGTCATTGACTACAGTTTACCACAATGCAACAGCTCCCCTCCCAACTCCTCCCCATAGCCACCTCTTCCCAGTGTCCATCCCTCCATACGCTCCTGCCCCCTGAGCTGTCTCCCTGTGCACACAGCCCTTCTTTCTCCAATGATTGTTCTCTCCAAGGAGTGTATCTACCTGAGGTAAATGTTCAACTCATATGCCTGTCTTTTGTTTGGCTGGAAA
>NW_006921634.1:6384124-6390933 GCF_000298275.1 Orycteropus afer afer | reverse complement strand
TCTATGTTTTGGAATACTTTGAGTAGGATCGGTATCACTTCTTCTCTGAATGTTTTGTAGAATTCTCCAGTGAAACTGTCTGGGCCAGGACTTTTTTAGTTGGTAATTTTTTGATGACCTGTTCAATTTCTTCTTTTGTGATGGGCCTGTTTAACTTTTCCACATCAATCTGTGTTAGTTCAGGTAAGTGGTGTGTTTCTAGAAAACTGTCTATTTCCTCCAGACTTCCAAATTTGTTGGAGTAAAGTTCTTCATACCCCTCACCTTCTTTCCTCCATTATGAACATCTTACATCTCCACAGGGCATTCGTCAAAACTAAGAATTCAACACTGGCATGTTTCTATCAACTAAATGCCAGACTTTATGTGGACTTCACCAGCTTTTCCATTATTGTCCTCTCTCTATTCCAGGACCTAATCTGGGTACCACACTTCATTTGTCATATTTCTCTAGTCTCCTCAGTTCTGTGACAGGTTCTCAGTCTTCCCTTATTTTTCATGAAAAAGACTTTTTGTTTGTTTGGAAAGAGTTTATTCTCCAGAAGAAAAAGCAAACTTGAAACATCACATTATACTGGAACATTTTAAACATATTGGCATGTTCTTATCTTCTAAACTTCAACATAAGCTGCTTGTATAAACTATTTAATGAATATCTGCCCCAATTAAACAAACAAAATATCTGATATATCAGAGAAGCCAGAAGCTGAGTCACTTCATTTCTTTCTGTTGCTTTCAGTTGCTAGCACACTGGCAACTCATATAAATATATTTAAGGTATCCACATAGATTCCCATCATCAAACTGATAAGATCCTATTTGTGAACTCCATATGTCAATTCTATTTCTGCATGCTTGATTACTTTCTGAATATTATACAGAAGGAAGATGCTGAAAAGAACTAACCCACCATACACTGCTACTCAGTACAAAGTGGCACCGGCCACAGTGGTCAATGGAAGAAAAAGAGATCCCAGTGATGGCACAAAGATGAGACCAACACCCACTCCCGGGGCACACACATATTCAGAAATTTCCTATTGGGAGCACATACGGTCACAGTGGAGAGGCATCAGCGATGCCAGCTGCTATCACATAGCTCTGATGAGAAGAGTCCCCACACACACTTGAGTATTGCCAAAGAGCCACCACTGTCACCATCACATCAAAATGCAGCAACCAAGCGAGATATTTTGGGCAAGGGCTCTGGTGATATGATACTGACTGTACCAGAATTCCGGCTCCAGTCATGGCTGCCAAGGTTGTACCAACTATCATCCAAAAGCCTCTCATCATGAAGTTCATGAGAACAGAAGTTCCAGTCACTGCCAAAGTAGACCAAGTTCTAGTCACTGTTAAATCGCTTATTCCTGCTAGATACATATAAGTAGAGTGAATTCTACCCTTTATACATTGAGGTCAAATTACAGCCTTTTCAATAGCTTCAATCCCATTAGACATTCATTCCCAAGGCTTAGCAGCACAATGCTCTAAGACCCACAGTAGCCCCACCAGCAACAAACCATCTTCCCATCTAATTAATTTTAAATCTTTTTTCCATTGATGTTTTCAAAGATGCCTCTTTGAGTTTTTGATCAGTTTTCCCATGCTTAAACCCAATTCTTATCTTATTGGCATATTCTCTGCTAGGTGTCAGAAGCCACTGATCCTTTGTGATGCAGTTCTTCAGAAGAGGGGAGGCCTTGGTGAAAGCTATGTGGAAAGACCTGGAAGAGGGAATCAGGGCACACTCTACCTTGTGGCCAGCATGATGGTGCACCGGGTTTACCAAGCAGATATGGAAATGTTCAGTCCTCAGTCACCTCCACGCACAGTTCTCCTTCTAGGCCAGTGAAACGTGCACATGCTACCTCTCTGGTCCTTCACCCACTCCTCAGTATCCCAGCATACCAAGAAGACATTTTAGATGCATAAAAAATACATAGAGAACCACATGAAATAGGATCTAACAGATGGTCTAATAACTATGGTAACTTTGAAGTGTCATCATTGCTGTTAGATGCTATCAAGTCAGCCTCCAACTTATGGCAACACTATACACAACACAATGAAATGCTGCCCAGTCCTCTACCATCCCCATGATTGGTCATGGATCAAACCATTGTGATCCACAGGGTTTTCACTGGATGATTTTCAGAAGTATATCATCAGGTCTTTCTTCCTAGTTTCTCTCAGTCTGGAAGCACCACTAAAACCTGTTCAGCATCAGAGCAAAGGAGTTGTGGCCAGAAAGTGAACCCAGGTCTCCTGCCTGGAAGGCGAGAATTCTACCACTGACCAGCACTGCCTCATAACTTTGAAGTAGAGAATAGTAATAGTAAACAATATCTCAAGGTATCTGAAATTTCTATGGGGACAAAGTCACAGGTATTTCTAATACCACTATAAATTGTTAACTACATATATAATTTTTTTTTAATGTTATACTTCAGTTAGAAGTGAATTTTCAGCTAAATTCATCTGCTCAGATAATGCTTGACATTGGAAACTACCAGTGTACAAAGGTAGAGCTGTCATGTTTCTTCCTGTTTCCATTCACAGTTCCCTGATGCCATCACAGACTGCAGGTTAGGAAATCCTTGTCTCCAAGGAAAGAGAAATCAGCAAAAAAGGCCCAGAAAGTTCATAAAGTCCTCTCAGCAAACAAAGCCGCCTCACCTTGGGGTTCTGGCATGGAATGGGCTTTCTCAACAACGTTAACCCAATTTGCAAAGGGCAACCACAGCAAGACATACAAAACAGACTCTGAGTAGCTGGAGTTTGGCTGTGTAATCCATGATTGGCTTGAGGGAGCAGCAGTGTCAGTTCAGTACTTGCCCACTGTGAAAGATGCCCATTTGTATAAAAGGTGATTGAGTAATACAGAATTGTGCTGGCTCCATCACCATTAGAGCTAGACATCTCCTTTGGGTACCACAGGGGGAAAACTTTCTGACTTGGGGTTTTGAAATATTTTGATAAGCCATTTTTGTTTCAAAGCCCTTTGAATAACAGCATTTAACCTCAAACTGTTCATCTGAATTAAAATGTCACTGTTGACAGTGTGTGGCAATTTTTCTAATACAAATGATGGAATAATTAGTACTAATGAATAGTTCAGCACAGCTCATTGTAATTAGAAAAATGAACATTGAAAGGTACTACATATTGGGTGTTTGCTTTCTCCTAAAATATACTTGGACCTTCACCACCTCTGTAGGAATGTAGTTGAACGCCTCATTTCTTGGTTTTCTCTACAATTAAACCTCTTTTTTTTCCCCCATTAAAAATAAAAAAGGCAACTTTCAGGGAGTCTGTAACAAGGTGGTATTAAAACCAATTCAACTGAGACAGAAATCCAAAAAACCATTAAATTATAGTCTTTAAAATATCCTTTTGTCCAAATAAAGAACATGAAGGAAAAATGCAGAGCTTTGAAAGCACTTCTGCTGGAGGAGAATGGTTTGTTAATAAGATTTGTCTACCCCAAATTAGGTTTGAAATGCTTAACATCTGTTAAAAGTCATGATTGCACTATTCTGTAGGATACTTATTGAGATCTTTGAATGACAATGGAACATCTCAAAGAAAAGTGGGAGCCACACAGCTGGCACACTTGTAAGTCTACTTGCCCTCACACTGTGGGTTGTTTCTGGAAAGGGCTGTAGTGAGAAAAGAATCCCCAGATGGAACGGAATCTGCAGGTGATCTAGCACAACCTCCCTCCATTGTTTCAACCCTCTCTACCTTAGCTAAGGCCAAGAACTCTGCAATGAGTATTGAACAATTCCTCCCCTGAAATGTATGTGATCCCTTCTTATGGGATTAACTACAGATGGTAGATTAATTTAAAACCATCTTTGGTCATTTGGGGTCACAGTGGGCAGGATGCATGGCCCCCAAAGATGAACTGCAGGGCTGGCCCAAAGGTCATACAGGCCAAGTGGGAACACATGTGAATAATTACATAATTGAAACACAAAAGTGATGGCCACAAAATAGGTAAGTACTAAGTACAGAGAGAATAGAAATGTCCCTGGAGAGGGTAAATCTTGGACTTCTGGTAAGATGGCAGAATAGGCAGACAAGCTCTACAGACCCTCTTCAAGAAAGAAAAGAGAAACCAATTGATGCAGATACAGAAGATAATCCTGGAGCTCTGAGCTTTGAAAGGAAGGATACAGAGGTGGATTCAATACAAACTAGTAGAAGAACCTGAAGGAAAAGAGTGAATAAGGAGACAAATGGAGCTGCGGACTGTCAGGTATCCTGATGGGATGGACAGCCTGAATATTTCCAAGTGGTGTTAGGACTTGAGAATTAACCTAAAGATCGGCCCTGCTCATCAAGGGCTACATGGATGACTGTGCTGGTGGCTGATGACTAAAAAGGGAAACAGCAAAGAAGAAGAAAAACTGAGCTGTTGACTTTTGGCTGTCTAGAGGGCAAAGGAGGCATTCTGCATGTTTACAAGCTGTGGCCATTTTGGATATTTAAAGTAACAGCCTTCTCTTTCAGATTTCAGGGACCTATGAATAGGCTTTGCTTATTAAGGACAGGACAGACATACAGTAGGCTGATGAATGGAAAGGAGACAGGTGGTGAGTGCATAAGCACTGCCAACCAGCAAATGGAGCAACACAGTACCCTGCTTACTCAGATAACATCCAAACAAAACAAAGAAAATGAAAATCTTGAGCAAATCACTCCAACATACAATCACCAATTAAATAAACACACACAAAAAAAATCACAATGCCTCAGAGACAACAGACCATCACAGTCCACACAAAGAAATAAGATAAAGCAGTAGAACAAGGGACCAGGATGCAGACTCAGAACACATCCCTGAGGAAGCAGCAGCATTTGAACTCCTAAATAAGGAATTCAAAAGAATTACATTTATGTACCTTCATAGATTGAAAGACAGATCAAGGAAAACACTTGACAAAATTGAGGAAAACCCAACGAAAAACCTAGAACAATTTCAGAAGATAATGTTGTTTGTTGTTGTTGTTATGTGCCGTCGAGTCGGCCCCGACTCATAGCGACCCCTCCTTGGGTTTCCGAGGCAGTATCACTACGGAAGTAGGATTGCCCAACCTTCCTTCCGAGGAGTGGCTGGTGGGTTTGAACCGCCAGCCGTCTGGTGAGCAGGCAAGTGTCTTAGCCACTATGCTACCAGAGCTCCCTCAGAAGATAATAAAGATAATATAAGAACAAAATGACAAAATAAAAGAAATATTAGAAATGATACAAAATCTACAGATAGAAATCCAGAAGATTAATACTAAATTTGAAGAAATAGATAATACATTGAACACGCAAAGAAGCAGAATTGAATCCATGGAAGACAGAATTAGTGAGATTGAAGACAAATACCTCAATACTTCTTTGGAAAGGGATCAATCAGAAAAAAGATCAAAACAAAATGAAGAAAGCCTAAGGTTCATGTGAAATACCATCAAAAGTAATAACCTATGTGTAACTGGAATTCCACAATAGGAAGAGACAAATAAAACCACAGAGAAAATTGTCGAAGATTTGTTGGAAGAGAATTTCCCTGATATGATGAAAAATGAGAATATATCCATTCAAGGAGTCCAATGAACCCCCAACAGGATAGACCCCAAAAGAAAATCACCAAGACATATCATCATCAAACTCACCCAAACCAAAGACAAAGAAAGAATCTGCAAATATCATGGAAAAAACAGAAAGTTACCACAAAGGGCAACCAATAAGACTAAGTTTTGATTTCTCAGCAGAAACCAGGCAAGAAGGCAATGAGTTAGTATATATAAAACCCTGAAAGAAAAAAAAAATTCCAACAAAGAATTATATAACCAACAAAACTGTGCCTCAAATATGATGGTGAAATTAGGACATTTCCACATAAGCAAAAATTAAGGGCATTTGTTAAAACCAGACCAACCTTACAAGAGACGCTAAAGGGAGTCATTTGGACAGAGAACCAAAAACAGCAAACAACAACTGACCATTATCACACATAATGACATAACCCAGAAACCAACCTAGTTATGGAAGTATCCAAAGTAAATAAGCTTATAAGATTGTAAACAGGGAACTAGAGACATCAATTGGCAAATGAGGACAAGTATAAACCAAAAAGAGGGAAAAAAAATACTGTAGTTATAGAACTTCTAAATGGTGAGGAAGTCAAGACAACTGCAGGGTAAAATGGCTTATTCTAAACTTGGGAGAAAAATGATAAATCACAAGGTAATGTCAAAGAAAAATGATAAAACTTTACATCAAATAAAAAAGAGGACAAGCACAAATATTTACCAAATACTAAAACAACAGCAATGAAGGAAGCGATAACATGATTCATAAACAAAATGAGCTTAGCACAGAAAATTACATGGAACAAAGAAATCAGCAACATCATGAAAAAATAAAAAAATGAGAGCAACAATTCATACTTGTTGATAATTACACTGAATGTTAATGGATTAAATGCACCAATCAAGTGACAAAGAGTTGCAGACTGGATAAGAAAACATAACTCATCAATATGCTGTCTACAAGAGATACACCTTAAAGACAAAGACAAAAATAGACTAAAAATCAAAGGTTGGAAAAATATATATTAAGTAAATGGCAACCATAAAAGAGCAGGAGTGGCAATATTAATTTTTGATAAAATTCACTTTAAGACAAAAACCACCAAAAGAGGCAAGGAAGGACATTATATATGATTAAAGGATCAATTGAACAAGTGGATGTAACAATAATAAAAATCTATGCACCTAATAAAGAAGCCCCCAAATATATAAATCAGACTT
>NW_006921634.1:6378366-6383999 GCF_000298275.1 Orycteropus afer afer | reverse complement strand
TTGAACCGTCAGCCTTCTGGTTAGCAATCAAGTGCCTTAGGCACTATGCTACCAGAGCTCCTACAGTCATAGTAGAAGACTTTAATATACTACTTTCAATCAAAGATAGAACAAGTGGAAACAAACTCAACAAACATGCAGAAGAACTAACCAATACAATCCACCAACTTGACCTTATAGACTTCTACAGAGCACTTCACCCAACAACAGCACGTATGAATTTTTCTCCAGTGCACACAGAAAATTCTCCAGGACAGACCATATGTTAGGCCACAAAGCAAGCCTTAATAAATTAAAAAAAACACTGAAATACTGCAAAGCATCTTCTCATATCATAATGCTATAAAATTAGAAATCAACACTAGAGAGATCAATGGAAAAAGAGCAAACGTATCGAAACTGAATAACACCCTCCTTGATAATGGCTGGTGTTACACTGGGTTCTCTAGAGAAACAAAACCAGTTAAACTTATATATAAAGAGAAATTTATCTTAGGAAAATGGCTCACACACTCATAGAAGCTGGCAAGTGCCAAGTTCCTGGGTCAAACATCAAGCTGGAGGCTTTTCCTGACTCACGTAGCTGCAGGGGCTGAAAAGCTCAAGGTTGGGAGGCAGTGTACTGGCTGTTGACTCCAACGAATGACAAATCCAAGATCTCCAGGCTGAATGGTGGATTGTTCGCTCACAGACAGTTGTAGGCAGCACAACAGAATCCCGATCCACAGAAGAGTGTCTCTTTTCCCAGGATGTCCATAAATATATTGGAAGCAGGCCACACCCCTAGGGAAACTCCCTTTCAATGAATTGGCTGCTCAAAATAAACATCTGATCCCATTATGGGAACAACTCACACCACAATTGCTTAAACTACACAGAATTGTGGTCCAGTCAAGTTGACACACAGCTCCAAATATCACAGCTAGGTAATGTGGTTGTTGTTGTTGTTAGGTCCCATAAAGTTGTCGCTGACTCATAGCAACCCTATGCACAGCAGAACGAAACATTGCTTGGTCCTGTGCTAGGCTCACGATCCTTGCTGTACCTGAGCCCATCACTGCAGCCACTGTGTCAATTCATCTCAAGCATGATGATATCCTTCTCCAGGGAATGGTTCCTTCTGACAACATGACCCAAGTAGGTGAGATGAGGTCTGGCCATTCTTGCTTCCAAGGAGCATTCCGGCTGCACTTCTTCCAGGACAGATTTGTTAGTTTTTTTTAGCAGACCATGATACTCTTAGCACTCTTCTCTTAACACCACAACTCAAAAAGCATTGACACCATGAAAAAGCACATGCAGCAACAAATTCATATTTGCTGATCATTACATATCTGGCAAGGGGCTTATCTCTAAGACTTATAGAATACTCCAATGCCTCAACACCAAAGGAATTAACAATCCTATTAAAAAATGGGCAGAAGTCATGAATAGACACTTCACCAAGGAGAATATTCAAGTGGCGAGCAAATACATGAAGAGATGCTCACAATCACTGGCCATCAGAAAGATGCAAATTAACAAATGCTGGCGGGCATGTGGAGAGACTGGAACTCTCATACACTGCTGGTGGGACTGTGAAGTGATACAACCACTGCGGAATGGAAAATGGCCATTCCTTAGAAAGCTGGAATTGGAGATACCATTTGACCCAGCAATCCTATTACTAGGTATATATCCTAGAGAGGTGAGAGCCAGGACAGGAACAGATATATGCACACTCATGTTCATCAAAGCACTATTTACAATAGTAAAAAGATGGAAATAACCTATGTGCCCATCAGCGAAGAGGGATGACCAAACTATGGAACATACACATAATGGAATGCTATGCAGCACAAAAGAATAATGTAGAGTCTGCAAAACACCGCATAATATGGATGAACTTGGAGGACATTATGCTGAGTGAAATAAGTCAATCACAGCAGGACAAATATATATTAGTTTGTTGTTGTGGAGGGTCAAGGAAAGGTTTATATATGGAGGGAAACTTTCTTTGTTGGTTGCCAGGGGTGGGAGGGGAGGGGAGGGAACACTGCAAAAGAAAAAAAAAACGCATTGACCCATGTCACTTTAGTTTTGTGTATTTCACTGTACATAAATTATATTTCAATAAAATGCTTTTAAAAAAAAAAAGCATCAACTCTTCTTTGGTCTTCTTTATTCATTGCCCAGCTCTCACATGCATAAAAGGCAACTGAAAATACCATAGCTTGGGTTAGGTTCACATTAGTGTTCAAGGAGACATCTTTCCTCTTTATCACTTTAAAGAGGTCTTTTGCAGCAGATTTGCCCAATGCTATATGTCATCTGATGTCCTGAATGCTGCTTCCATTGGTGTTGATTGTGGAACCAAGTAACATGAAGTCCTTGACAACTTCAATCCTTTCTCCCCTTAATGTGAAGCTGTTTGTTAGATCAGCTGTGAGGATTTTTGTTTTCCTTGTATTAAGGTGTAATCCATACTGCACACTGTAGTCTTTAACCTTCGTCAGTAAGTGCTTCAAGTCATCCTCACTTTTAGCCAGCAAAGTTGTGTCATTTGCATATCACAGGTTGTTAATGAGTCTTCCTCCAATCCTGATGCCATGTTCTTCTTTATATAATCCCACCTTCTCGGATTTTTTGCTCAATGTACAAATTGAGTTAAATATGGTGAAAGGATACAACCTTGATGCACTCCCTTCATGATTTTGAACCATGCAGTTTCCCCTTGTTCGGTTTGAACAACAGCTTCCTGATCTATGTACAGGTTCCTCATTAGTACAATCAAGTGTCTGGAATTTCCATTCTTCTCAATGGTATCCATAATTTGTTATGATCCACACAATCAAATGCTTTAGCAAAGACAATAAAACATAAGTAAACATCTTTCTGGTATTCTTTGCTTTCAGCTAAGATCTATCAGACATCAGAATGATATCTCTTGTTCCACATCCTCTTCTGAATCCAGCTTGCACTTTTGGCAGCTCTCTGTTAATATACTGCTGCAACTGTTTTTGAATCATCTTCAATAAGATTTTACTTGCATATGATATTAATGATATTGTTCAATAATATCCACATTGTGAGATCACCTTTCTTTGAAATGGGTACAAACATGGATCTCTTCTGGTCAGTTGGCCAGGTAGCTGTCTTCCAAATCTCTTGGCATAACCAAATGAGAGCCTCCAGCGGGGCATATGTTTGTTGAAACATCTCAAAGGGTATTTCATCAGTTCCTAGAGTCTGGTTCTTCACCAATTTCTTCAGTGCAGCTTTGACTTCTTCCTTCAATATCATTGATTCTTGATCATATGCCACCTCCTGAAATGGATAAACATCAACCAATTCTTTTTGGTACAGTGTCTCAGTGTATTCCTTCCATCTTCTTTTGATGTTTCCTGCATCATTCAATATTTTGCCCATAGAATCTTTCAATATTGCAACTCGAGGCTTAAATTATTTTCCTCAGTTCTTTCAGCTTGAGAAATGCTAAGCATGTTCTTTCATTTTGTTTTCTAACTCCAGGTCTTTGCACATTTCATTATTGGCTTTTCTTCTTAGCTGCTCTTTGAAATCTTCTGTTCAGCTCTTTTATCTTGTCATTTCTTCCATTTGCTTTAGCTACTCTCTGTTCAAATGCAAGTTTCAGAGTCTCTTCTGACATCCACTTTGGTCTTTTCTTCCTTTCTTGTCTTTTTAATGACCTTTTGTTTTCTTCTTGGATGATGTTCTTGATGTCATCCCACAATTCCTCTGGATTTTAGTCATTGGTGTTCAATGCATTAAGTCTATTCTTTAAATGGTCTCTAAATTCAGGAGGGATATTATCAAGGTCATATTTTGGCTCTCGCAGACTTGTTTTAATTGTCTTCAACTTGAACGTGCATATGAGCAATTGATGGTCTGTTCCACAGTCAGCTGTTGGCTTTGTTTTGGCTGAGGATATTGAACTTCTCCATCGCCTCTTGCCACAGATGTAGTCAATCTGATTTCTGTGTATTCCATCTGGTGAAGTCCACGTGTATAGTGGTCACTTATGTTGTTGAAAAAAGGTACTTGCAATGAACAAGTCGTTGGTCTTGCAAAATTCTATCATGCACTCTCCAGTGTTATTTCTATCACCAAGGCTGTATTTTCCAACTACTGGTAACTCTTCTTTCTTTGCAACTTTTGCATTCCAGTCACCAGTGATAATCAACACATCTTGATTGCATGTTTGGTCAAATTCAGACTGCAGAAGTTGGTAAAAATCTTCAATTTTCTCATGTTTGGTTTTAGTGGTTGATGTATAGATTTGAATAATAGTCGTATTAACTGGTCTTTCTTATAAACCAAAAAAACCAAACTCACTGCCGTCAAGTTGGAGCTGACTCATAGCAACCCCTCCTTGGTTTCCAAGGTGATATCACTATGGAAGTAGATTGCCCAATCTTTCTTCTGAGGAGCAGTTGGTGGGTCTGAACTGCCAGCCTTCTGGTTAGCAGTCACATGCTTTAGGCTTCTTGTGGGTGTATGGATATTATCCTATCACTGACAGCATTGTACTTCAGAACAGATCTTGAAACACTCTTCATGATGATGAATACCACACCATTCCTTTTCAATTTGTCATTCTCGGCACAGAAGGTCACATGGTCGTCTGATTCAAAATGGCCCAAACCAGTCCATTTCAGCTCACTATTGCCGAGGATATCAATCTTTATGTATTCCATTCCATTTTTGACAACTTCCAATTTTCCTAGATTCATACTTTGTACATTCCATGTTCTAATTATTATTAATGGATGTTTGCATCTGTTTCTATTCATTTTGTGTCATGCCATATCAACCAGTGGAGGTCCTGAAAGCTTTACTCTATCCACATTGTTAAGGTCATCTCTACTCTGAGGAGTCAGCTCTTCCCCAGTCATATTTTGAGTGCCTTCTGACCTGATGAGCTCATCTTCTAGCACTATATTGGACAATGTTTCAGGGCTATTCATCAAGCTTTCCAGTAATATATCAAACAGTGTTTCACTTCTATTCATATGGTTTTCACTGGCCTATTGTTTAAGAAGTGGACGGCCTCTTTCTTCTTCTGAGTCTGTCTTAGCCTGGAAGCTCCACTGTCCACCATGGTAACCCTGCTGGCATTTTGCAACATCGGTGGCATAGCCTCCAGCCAAAGAGAAAAAAGTAAGCCACCATAGGACAACAAATTGACGGACAAGTTCATCTTCCTTAGTTGTTCCTAACCCTTCTGTGCCCGCCTACTTCAGGCCCCGGCCTTACAACAGAGCTGTCCCCAAATGAAAGCAGCCCCTGAGCCCCACACCCATGTACTTCAGGCCCTGGCCTTAAAATAGAGCTGCCTTCCAAGTGAAAAGCAGCCCCCAAGCCCCATGCCTGCCTACCTCAGGCCCTGGCCTTAAAAAGTAGTGAATATTAATAGTAAATAATTACTATGCTGGATAATAGAAGAGATTAAAAAAAAATTGAAATTAAAAAATCCCTTGAATTAAACAGGAATGAAAATATAACATACCAAAATTTTTGGGACACAGCAAAAGCAGTGATCAGAGGCCAATTTATAGCAATAAATGAAGAAAGAGCCAAAATAAACACCTTAACCCAACATCTCCAACACTTAGAAAAAGAGCAGCAAAAAA
>NW_006921634.1:6363430-6377906 GCF_000298275.1 Orycteropus afer afer | reverse complement strand
TTTTATGAAGCAAGCATAACCTTGATACCAAAACCAGGCAAAGACATCACTAAAAAGGAAAACTACAGACCAATATCCTTCATGAATACAGATGCAAAAATCTTTAACAAAATCCTAGCCAATATACTCCAACAACATATCAAAAAAATAATACATTATCATTAAGTGGGGTTCATATGAGGTATGCAAGGATGGTTCAACATTAGAAAAACAATCAACGTCATCAGCCATCACATAAATAAAACAAAGGAAAAGAACCACATGATCATATCCATCGATGCAGAAAAGGCATTTGGTAAAATCCAACACCCATTCCTGATCAAAACTCTAAGCAAAATAGAAACAGAAGGGAAATTTCTCAACATAATGAAGGGCACATATGCAAAGCCAACAACCAACATTATTCTCAATAGAGAGAGACTGAAACTATTCTCCTTGCAAACAGGAACCAGATAAGGATGTCCTCTATCACTGCTTCTACTCAACATTGTATTGGAAGTCCCAGCCAAGGCAGTAAGGCAATAAGGAAAATCAAAGGCATCCAGATTGGTAAGGAAGAAATAAAACTATCCTATTTGCTGATGATATGAGCCATACACAGAAAACCCAAGAGACTCAGTAAGAAAAAAACTACTGGAATTAATTGAGAGATTTAGCATAGTGGTGGGATACAAGATCAACACACAAAAATCAGTTGGATTCCTCTTCATCATCAAAGAGATTGCTGAAAAGGAAAGAAGGAAATCAAAACCATGTTCAATAGCTACCAAAAAAAAAAAAAAAACCTTGGAATAAATCTTACTAGGGGCACAAAGTATACCTGTACAAAGAAAACTACAAAAGACTACTTCAAGAAACCATAAGAAATCTATGTAAATAGAAGAACACACCATGCTCATGGATAAGAAGATCAAACATCGTGAAAATGTCAATACTACCCAAAGCAATCTATACATTCAATGCAATCCCAATCCAGATCCCATCAACATTCTTAAGGATATGGAAAAACCAATGACTAATTTTATGTGGGAAGTAAAGAGATCTTAAATAAGCAAAAACACTGCTGAAGAAGAAGAACAAAGTCGGAGGTCTCACACTCCTGGATCTCAAAACCTATTATTATACAGCCACAGTAGTCAAAGCAGCCTGTATTGGTACAATGAAAGACACAAAGACCAGTGGCACAGAACTGAAAACCCAGAAATAGATCCATCAACCTATGGTCAGCTGATTTTTGACAGAGCTGAAATCCATTAAATAAGGAAGAGCTGGTCTCTTTAACAAATGGTGCTGGCAAAACTAGATATCCGTTTGCAGAAAAATGAAACAAGATCTGTACCTCGCACCATACACAAAAACTAACTCCAGATGGATCAAAGACTTAAATGTGAAACCTAAAACTATAAAGCTGCTCAAGGAGAAAATAGGGGCAAATTAAGGAGCCCTACTTTATGGCATAGACTATCAAGCATAATTCAAAATGTACAACAGCAGAAGATAAACTTTTATGTGCTTCAACAGATTTTTCCAAAACAGTAAAAAGAGAACCTACAGATTGGGAAAAAATATTTGGCAACGACATATCCGACAAGGGACTTATCTCTAAAATGTATAGAAAACTCCAACACCTCAACAACAACAACAAAAAAAACAATCCAATTCAAAAATGGGCAGAAGACATGAATAGACACTTCACCAAAGAGGATATTCAGGCAGCCAACAAACACATGAAGAAATGTTCATGATCATTAGCCATTAGAGAGAAGCAAATCGAAATAACAATGAGATGCCATCTTGCCTAGCACTAGTAGCAAAGTTCAACAATACAGAAAATAACAAATGCTGGTGAGGATGCAGAGAGGTTGTGATTCTCATACACTGCTGGTGGGACTGTCAGATGATACAACAACCATGGAAAGTAGTATGGCGAGTCCTTAAAAAGTCAGAATTAGAAATATCATTTGACCCAGCAATCCCATGACTAGGTATATATCCTAAAGAAGTTAGAGCCAGGACAAGAACAGATATATGCACACCCATGTCCAAGAAAAAACCACCAAAAGGACATGATTGCAAGGCACATGTTCTAACAACACGGGGCAACATGAGTCAGAATCGACAAAGGCAGTGAGTTTGGTTTTTGATTTTATGCCAATTGACTTAGATGTCTTCCAGGACTATGGTCTTAGCTTTTAGCTAAGAGAAGGCAAGGCCTCTCTTATGGTTAAGTGCTTGCTTGGCTCCTACTCTGGTAGTGTAGTAGCTAAGGCACTTGACTACTAACCAGAAGGCTGGCGGTTCAAACCCACCAGCCACTCCTCGGAAGGAAGCTGTGGCAATCTACTTCCATAGTGATACTGCCTCGGAAACCCAAGGAGGGGTCACTATGAGTTGGGTCTGACTCGACGGCACATAACAACAACAACAACTGTGTTCCTGGGGTGGAACGCTGCTCCAGCAGAATGTTTGCTAACCTGTTTTACTGGAACAATGTTTTGCCCTAAGAACAGTTAAGTTTTAGTAACCATACTTTAGAATAATGTATCTTGGTAATTATTTCATACCTTAAAATCATGTACCAATCACATTATGTTTTAGAATAATACGTTTTGGTGATTACTCATTATTTTTGTAAGAAATTGTTAACCTAATTAATCATCTACTATTTGGGGGCATGGGAAAGACCTTGGGGTATGGGAAAGAGTAAAGTTTTAACTTTGTAGAGAATGTAAGATAATCTTAATTAAGATCATCTTAAGCAGATTCTTGGATTGTATTAAGCAGATTCCAAGAATAATGATGTAATTATATATTAATGTATAAATAAAGCAGAACGTGGACATCAGGGGTCGCTCTTGCATCATATGCAGAGCGTCTGCTTGGCCCGCGTTCTTTTTAAACCTTTAATCCTTTCGTGTCGCTTTGTTTCATGACCTGTGTTGTTTTGCTGGACGTGGCACCCACGTTCATCACAGCACTATTTACAATAGCTAATAGATGGAAACAACCTAGGTGTCCATCAACAGAAGAATGGATAAGCAAAGTACGGTACATACACACAATGGAATACTATGCAACACTAAAGAATAATGTAGAATCTGCAAAACACCACATAATGTAGATGACCTTGGAGGACATCATGCTGAGTGAAATAATTCAATCACAGGACAAATATTGCATTAGTTCGTTATTGTAAAAAATCAAGGAAAGGTTTATATATTAAAGGAAACACTCTTTGTTGGTTATCAGGGGTGGGAGGGGAGAGCAGGGAACACTGCAAAAATTTAAAAAATAATAATAATAAATAAATAAATTTAAATAAAAAGTCTTTAAATCTTAAAAAAAAAGTCCTTGCAGAAGTCAAGAAAGACTTCATAATAGAGGTAACATCCGAGCTATGTCTTTAAAGTGCAGTGAGGCAAAAAAAAAAAAAAAAAAGATGTTACCAAGACTCAGCTCAAATTTTACTTCCTCTGTGGCTCGTGAACATCCTCTTTCCTCTGTCTGGAATGCTTTACTCTCCTTGTCTGTCAGTGAACTCTTTCCCATCCAAAGAACCACAGAAAACACTGTGGCTACAGCAAGACTACAAGTGAGGAAGTAGTAAGAGTTAAGCATAAAGAGAGATTAAATTATGAAAGCCTCAAATTTCCACATTATACAACAGGAAGCCATTGGAGGAGGGTGTGATCAAATTTATTTAGAAAGCTTTCTGCTGCAATGGGTAAGGGAATGAATTGGAAAGGAGGAAGCTATGGAAGGAAGCTGCTACTGCAAAAAGACAGGAAGTGAGAAGCAGTGAACCCACGCAGCAGCAGTGGGGAGAAGAGGAAGACAGATTTGACAGCTACCTTAAAACAAAGTAATCCCACTGCCATCAAGTTGATTCCACCTCACAGCGACCCCCATTGGGTTTCCAAAGCAGTAAATCTTTACAGAAGTAGATTGCCCTGTCTTCCTTCCATGGAGCAGCTGGTGGTTTTGAACCACCAATCTTCTGGTTAGCAAATGCCTTAGGCACTGCACTAGCAGAGCTCCTGTGACAGTTATCTAGAGGGAGAAGAATATGTTTTAGTGTCTTCCTGGAAATGAAGGATGAATGGGGAAGAAATGAGGGTAATTCCTGGGTTTCTAGCTTATGCAAGGGCATGGGTTGTAGTACTGCTCATTGAAATAAAAAAACCAAGGAGGAATAGGTTCAAGGAAGAATAAGTGTGGGGCAGACCGAAGAAGATGAGAAACTCTGAACATGAAACACCTGTAGTCAAGCACATTCTCGTGGACATGTGTAGTTGTTGTTGTTGTTGTTGTTATGTGCCATCGAGTCAGCCCTGACTCATAGCAACCCTTCCTTGAGTTTCCAAGGCAGTATCACTACAGAAGTAGGATTGCCCAACCTTCCTCCCGAGGAGTGGCTGGACACATGTAGTAGATTATTGAAAATAAAGGGAAAACATCTGGCTAGCCTTTCGATTCAGGATTTGGCAGTACGTAAGTGGTAGTGCCTAAGGCATTTGACTGCTAACCAGAAGGCTGGTGGTTCAAACTCACCAGCTACTCTTCGGAATGAAGGTTAGGCAATCTACTTCCGTAGTGATACTGCCTCGGAAACCCAAGGAGGGGTCACTATGAGTCGGATCCGACTCGACAGCAGTGTATTTGGCTTTTGGTTCCACAGTCATTAAAAGAGTAGTAAGTCTGGTCTTTTTTCATGATTTTGACTTTTATTCTACATCTAGATACTATTGTGATCCCTATCAAAGTAGCTAGCAGTAGTAGCCAGGTACCATCTAGTTCTGGTCTCAGGCCAGTGGAGGCTGTGGTTTGTGTGGTCCATTAGTCCTTTGGACTAACTGTTTTCTTGAGTCTTTGATCTTCACTCTTCTTCCCTCCAGACAAGAAGAGACCAATAGTTGTATCTTAGATGGCCTCTCACAAGCTTTTAGGATCCCAGTCACTACCCACCAAAGCAGGATGTAGAACACTGCCTTTATGGACTATGCACTGGTGGCATAGCACCTAAGGCATTTGGCTGTTAATCAGACAGGTGTCAGTTCAAACCCACCAACTGCTCCACAGAAGGAAGATGGGGAAATCTACTTCCATAAAGATTTACCACCTTGGAAACCCAATGGGGATTGCTATGAGTCAGAATCGACAAAGGCAGTGAGTTTGGTTTTTGATTTTACGCCAGTTGACTTAGATGTCTTCCAGGACTATGGTCATAAGCCCTCAAGCCCAATGACCCAATACCTCAAGTTGTTTAGTTATGGGTAAGGAGTTCGCATAACTTTGATCCCTGCATGCTCAACCATCTATCTAGATATATTGGCAGTACATACAAATACATACGTAGAAATATCCTTTGCCAAACTTATGTGTGCTCATGAGTGGACTCCCATATTCCATCCCACATCTGTTCACCTTGCATAATTACCTATGTATCTACTTGTAAATTATTGTTATTACTGTTATTGCAGGATTGTGTATGTAATAGTGTTCATTGTTGTTGCCTTTTACTATTGTGCACCTCCCAGCGTCTTCCTTTGCCTTGCTCATGTTGTGCTGACCCTCCTTCCTGTGTATTGCATTTCCCTTCACCCAAGTTAATACATGTATACTATTTAGTGATTTTCCCTCCTTCCCCTTCCCATCCCTAGTAATCATCAAAGAATGTTTCTTTCTGTGAATAAACCTTGACTTTTAATGCTGTGATGATTATGTGTGCATATATCTGTTCATATCATGCTCTTATTTCTCTAGGATATATACCTAGTAAAGGGATTACTAAGGAGCTCTGGTGGCACAGTGCCTAAGGCATTTGATTGCTAACCAGAAGGTTGGTGGTTCAAACCCACCAGCTGCTCCATGGGAGGTAAATGGGGCAATCTAGTTCAGTGAAGCTTTACAAGGGTCACTGTGAATTGAAATTGACTCGATGCCAATAGGTTTGATTTTCTTGGTAATGGGATTGCTGAATCATATGGTATTTCTAGTTCCAACTTTTTAAGGACACATTATGCTGTTTTCCACAATGGTTTCACTATTTTACAATCCCGCCAGTAGCGTATGAAGAATTGCACCACCAGCAACATATGAAGGATTGCAACCTCTCCACACCCTCACCTTCATTTGTCATTTTTTTTTTTTTTATCATTGCTATTATTACTGAGATGAGATAGTATCTTGCTATTTTGATTTGCATCTCTCTAAGGGCATTTGACTGCTAACCAGAAGCCTGGTTCAAACCCACCAGCCGCTCCTCAGAAGGAAGATTGGACAATCTACTTCCATAGTGATACTGCCTCAGAAACCCAAGGAGGGGTCACTCGCTGTGAGTCAAATAGACTTGACAGCAGTGAGAGAATGGCTAATGATGGTGAGCATCTCTTCACGTGTCTGCTGGCTGCCTGAATGTCTTCTGTGAAGTGTATGTTCATATCCTTTGCCCATTTTTAAATTCACTTGTCTTTCTGTTGTTGAGGTGTTGAACTTTTCTATAAATTTTAGAGCTTATTCCCTTATTGGAATAAACTCTAAAACTTTACCCAGCCTGTAGGTTCTTTTTTATTCTTTTGGAGAAGTCTTTTGATAAGCATAAGTTGTTTGATTTTTAGGAGGTCCCATTTATGCAGTTCACCTTCTGCTGTTTCTGTATTTTTTATTTGGTATTCTATTTTTGTACTATATTAGGGTCCCTAAGTTTGCCCCTATTTTTTCTTCCAAGATCTTTACAGTTTTAGTTTTACATTTAAGTCTTGGATTCATACTGAGTTAGTTTTTGTATATGGTGTGAGTGTGGATCCTACTTCATTTTTCAGCAAATGGATATCCAGTTTTGCCAGCACCATTTGTTTAAGAGATTCTCTCTTTCCTAGTTAATAGATTTTGGCCCTTTGTTGAAGATCAGCTATCCACAGGTGGATGGTGTGTTTTGTATTTTTTAAGTTAGAAATCTACTGTGTATGGTTTCAGAGAGAAACCTTGCCTAGCAGTTGCCTACATTCTGAACTTGAACAACAAAAAAATCAAACTCTTGAAAAAGGCCAGTTATCAAACAGGCCTAGAGCGCCACCTGCCGGTTCCCTTGAATGCACATTTCCAACACACATCTCACACTGTCCTTAGTGCTATTTTTGTTCCCTGATCAAAACCCTTCACTCTATTCCTGCCAAGTAGACTCCCTACCTAGCTCTTTCCCTCCCTTTCTTCCTTTCAGCACACTATCAATGAGGATTACTTCTTGGACACACCAAATTCACCTACCCAGGGACCTGTTATGGTGCCTATTGTGTCCAGCATTTAGCCTGTACTCCTGTTTAGTTTTCAAAGGTTCTATGTAATCTAGCCACAACTCTCCATAGTCAATCAAGTCACCACATTCCTTCTCTGGAATGGAATTATGTACCCTCCTCAAGGAGTGCTTTTGTTCTTTAAGGTTGGTCCTTATTGGAGTGCCTGCATCTTCAGCCTCTTCTCCACCTTCTCTTTTCCATCAGCATTTAAACATGCTCAAGACTATCTTCTTTCTAAACCTCCTGGACCCCACATCTTCCCTCCATCTACCATCCAGCTTGTTAGTCTCTCTTCCTTGTCCCATCAAAGAATGATTTTCTGAAAAAAGAAAACAAAACAAAAATCTGATGATGCTCCCATCATCTTCATTTCCTCATCTCCATTCATTCACTCTTTGCCCACTGCTGTGTGGCTCCCACTTCACTGAAATCATTCCTGCCAGGGTCACTAAGAATCTTGCTAAACCCAATGAACTGTTTCACACTTATCACACTGGGTTCTCACAGCAACAAGTTCACTATTCTTTCTGGAAACACTCTTCCTCGGTTTCTACGATAACCACGTTTGCCATTTTCCTTCTGGTTTTCTGATTATTCCTTCTCAGTGTCCCTGGTATATATTTATTTTTCCCCACTAGACCTCAAGCTCCTTGAGGAAGAGATCCTGTCATTTCTGGCTCTCTGATGTCAAGCACAGATTCTAGCACATAGTAGGCCCTCAATCAATGTTAGCTAAAATCAACTCTCTCTCACTTATTGTTTTCAGTTCTAGAATTTCCATTTGACTCTTTTTCAGACTTTTCACTTGTCTATAAAACACTCCTTATTATCTTAAATCCTTGAACATACTATTAATGATTTTTCACAATGCATGTCTGATTACAATCCATCATCTAAATTTCCCGTGGTCTGTTTCTATTTCTGGTTTTTCTCCTAGTTTGCTTGTATACCTGGTTCTTTTTAATGAGTATGAAACTGTGAAAAATTGGAAAGAGAATTTGAGGCCTTGGATGATGTTACCTTCCTTTGTTGTTGTTATTGTTAGGTGCTGTTGAGTCAGATCTGAGTCATGGCGCCCCCACGTACAACAGAACAAAACATAGCCTAGTCCTGCGCCATCCTCAAAACTGTCGCTCTGCTTGAGTCCATTGTAGCAGCCAGTGTCGATCCATCTTGTTGACAGTCTTCCCCATTTTTGCTGATCCTCTACTTTACCAGTACAATATCTTTCTCTAGGGACTGGTCCCTTCTGACATGACCAAAGTACAAGAGACTAAGTCTGGCTATTCTAGCTTCTAAGGAGCATTCCAACTGTACTTCTTCCAGGATAGGTTTGTTCAGTCTTCTGGCAGTCCATGGTATTTTCAGTATTCTTCACCAACATCACAATTCAAAGGTATCAATTCTTCTTCAGTCTTCCTTATTCATTGTACAGCTTTCGCATGCATTATGAGGCTATTGAAAAGACCATGACTTGGGTCAGGCACACCTTAGTGACATCTTTGTTCTTTCTTTAACATTTTAAGGTCTTTTGTAGCAGATCTGCCCAGTACAATAATCATTTGATTTCTTGACTGTTGATTCCAAGGACATTGACTGTGGATCCAAGTAAAATGAAATCCTTGACAACTTCTATCTTTGCTCCATTTATCATGATGTTGCTTATAGGTCCAGTTGTGAAGATTCCTGTTTTATGATGAGGTATAATCTATAATGAAAGCTGTAGTCTTTGACCTTTATCAGTTAGTGCTTCAAGTCATCTTCACTTTCAGCCAGCAAAGCTGTGTCATCTGCGTATCACAGGTTGTTAATGAGTCTTCCTCCAAACCTGACACCACACATTCTTCTTCATATATTCTAGCTTCTTGGATTATTTGCTCAGCACACAGATTGAATAAATACGGTAAAAGGACAAAATCTTGATGCATACCTTTTCTGATTTTAAGCTATACAGTATCCCTTTCTTCTATTCAAAAGACTGTCTATTTCTTGGTCTATGTACAGGTTCCTAATGAGAACAATTAAATGAATTCCCATTCTTTGCAATGTTATCCATAATGTGTTATGACCCACACAGTCGAATGCCTTTACACAGTCAATAAAACACAGGTAATCATCCTTCTGGTATTCTTTGTTTTCAGCCAAGATGCAACTGACATCAGCAATAACATCCCATATTCCACACTGTCTTGTGAATGCAGCTTGAATTTCTGTATTGATGTACTGCTGCAACTGGTTTTTGAATTATTTTCAGCAAAATTTTACTTGTGTGTGATAATGATATTGTTCAACAATTCCTGCATTCTATTAGATCACCTTTGTTTGGAATGGACACAAATATGTACCTCTTCCTCTAGAGAGAATTTATTTTTGCTTCTGGAAGGCAGGAAGACTAGAGACACAACAATACCAAATCTCAATTCAATCAGTATTGACATGATTCACATCTGGCCTCTACATGTTATGGCCTGTCACCGTCAAAACCTAAAACCTTGGGTATAGTACCCTACCTGGCAAGTCCCTACTTATATTTTGTCTCTAGCTCTGTAAGTCTGAGAAGACCTTTACTCAGCTTTTCATCCATGGTTTCATCTTAACAACCTAGTCTACTACTGCCAGAAACAGAGCTCCTTAACCACTTATCAATACTGGGTAATGTAAGACTTGGCCACACTCCTCTACCAGATTTATCCCTCCTATACTGGAGGGGAAAATGGCCTGAGAGGTCAGAGACCCGAGTTCTAGTCTGTACAGCTGGTAAGCAGCTCTGTGACTCACAGGTTTGATCCCTCAAAGTTCCCATATCTTTACCTGTAAAATTCATCTGGATAAATATGTTTCGGTTCCTTCATGCTCTCTACGAGTTTCACCATCTCTAACATCCTTCTCAACTCTAATATCAGACAATCCCAGGTAACACATTCTACTGTGAATCCATCAATGCCCAGCCCACTGATGGATTACAACTTTTCATTAGAGCAAACAAACTTGTTCAACAATCAGAATTGTGCCTGTTCATACTGAAGTCCTTTATTACTTGTTGTCCTGGCAACTAAACCACACATACATTTGACAAAGACCCACCTAACCCTAAGGCTGAAAACCAAAGAGAAAGGCTCAACCCAAAACAATGGAAGGATTAACTGTGGAGCATCATTACGCCAAAATGGCTTGCAATCAATAATCATGAAGGAAACAGGCCTGAGTCAGACCAAAGGGCTCAAATGATTGTTTTTATAAAAGGATGCTGACTGTGCCTCTGGCAGCAGATTAAAGCAGGAGAAGAGCCACACAAATGCCAGCCTTTGGTTCTTCTGAAGCAAAAAATCTATTTTCCTCAGCAGATGAGAATAACAGAAGATCTACAACTGTTCTATTTGTCTTCATGATGGACAAAAGAAACCAGTGTTTCAAATAATAAGAGGCTGAAACAAAGTCTCACTTTTATAAGCACACTTAAGTCACTTCATTACTAAGAGAACTTTTTTCTGCATGTCTTGCCAACTCCAGCCCCAGTTCCTCACTGCTCAGCCTTCTATGGGCCCCATCCCCTGGCCACATGCCTCCTAATCTGTATTTCTTCTCTGTAGAGAAGAACCTGGACACTGGTAATTCCTGTGCAGCTGTGACTCCCTTCCTTATAATACCCAGATCCACCAGACAGCAAAGGATTTTATTCCAAAAGCTGTGCTGTGGTCAATACCCTCAGAGGGAATCATCACTGGCCTTCTCCATACTCTAGGAATATATCAACTAGAAGCAACTGAACTCTATGCTGGTCCTGACTTTTCCAAGAGACCCTGTGTGTCATGAAAAAAAGTGCTGGACCTACAAGCTATGTCTGAGTACCCAGCTTTACCACTTACTAATGAAGATCAAAGACTACAGCCTTCAGTAAGGATTATACCTCAACATAAAGAAAGTAAAAATTCTCACAACTGGACCAAGAAGCAACATCACGATACATGGGAAAAGACTGAAGTTGTCAAGGATATCATTTTCCTTGGATCCACAATTAATACCCATGCAAGCAGCAGTCAAGAAAACAAGCAACGTATTACATCTGGGCAAATACACTGCAAAAGACCCTTTTAAAGTTTTAAAGAGCAAAGATGTAATTTTTGAAGACTAAGGTGTGTCTGATCCCAGCCATGGTATTTTCATGTGAAAGTTGGACAATGAATAAGAAGACTGAAGAAGAACTGATACACTTGAACTGTGGTGTTGGCAAAGAATACTGAATGTGCCATGGAATATTAGAATGAACACATCTGTCTTGGAGAAAGTACAGCCAAAATGCTCCTTAGGAGCAAGAATGGTCAGACTTTGTCTTACCTACTTTGGTCATGTTGTCAGAAGGGACTAGTCTCTGGAAAACGGTATCATCATTGTAAATTAGAGGGTCAGCAAAAAGGGAAAGACCCTCAACAAGACGGATTGCAGCCACTGCTCCAATGATGGAATCAAGCATGGCAAGGATTGTGAGGATGGTGCAGGACTAGGCAGTGTTTCAATCTATTGTACACATGGTTGCTTTGAGTTGGGACTGAATCAACAGCACCTAACAACAATAAGAAGCTATGTTCACTCAGGAATTTGAAATGTATTGAGACCCTATGGGCCAGACTCTCTGCTGGGCAATGATATAGGGGTAACTGGAACACCTAAGATGGGCCATTATAGAGCATCCATTCTAATGGGGGGCTTGATCACCACCCCCTACCCCCACCCCATGTAAAATGAGGATGCTAGACTGAATAATGTCTAAAGTTCCTTCTGATGTGAAAGTGCTAAGGTTTCATGATCTGAGCTGTAGTCCTGGTTCATCGTACATTTCTGTGTGGCTGTGGGCCTCTGTTTCCACATCTGTAATGCAGACATGTTAAATCTGAAAATGTACCCGGTTACCTTGTGCAGCCACAATGGAAGGTTTCCAGCACTGCTCTGCAGGGAGTCCTTCTGCTGAACGGCAGCCCAGCAATAAGAATCCACGAAGGCAGCCTGACGCCAGGAGAAAGAACTTGGGGAGAAACAGCTTATTTGAGTACCTGAAAAGCAAAACAGATTGTTCCAAATAAATGAAACAGTTGTCTGGAACCTCCCCAACCCACCCACCTCTCTCTCCCTGCCTTCCTCATTTTTAAGTGTTATGTAAGTCATGGATTACCATGACAGAGGCAAGGACATTAGCAAAGATAGAAGGGAAAGCAAACACACCTAAGTTTACAGTAGAGCCAAGTACTGAAGAGCTTTTTGGCCAACACTGGTCATGATGGTGGCTTAAGTTCTGTCAAGGAAGAACTCTTAAAGAGGTGAAACCACCATAAGAAGAAAAAACGTGCTGGAAAGGAACCAGAGTCAGAAACATATGAGAAAAACATGGACACTTTCAGTTTGGGCTAAGGGCAAAAGAAGGGGTGTGAGGAGAGGGGCTGGTGAGGAGGAGAGTCAACACAGACAACTGGATTGGAAAATGAGTCCTTCCAGAACAAAGAACTTTTAGCCTGAGGAAAAGGAGGCTGACAGAATGTCTGATAACAGATCACTGGGGGGAAAATCAGCAGTTTTCCAACTCCTTTGAGAAAAAGGAAAAAAAAAAAAAGGAGGAGGACAAAGTTGCACTATGAGAGGTTTACATTTGGAAGGCAGATGTTCAGGACAGCAAACCTCCAGACAAGGAGACGTGCCTTGGAAGGGAACGTGCTTGGAGGGGGAGCTGGACACCTGGGCCCCACTGCAGAGTCTAACAAAACTTGCTCTTCTGGAAAAGAATGCTGGGACTCAGTTTCCTCCGATGAAAACTAAAGCTACATCACTCTGCAAATGCTATTGTGACACTGGTAAAAACTTAGGACCTTGAAGACTTTTCATGCTGCGTGTGGGCTCCTGACTGACAGGGTTACAATGAAAAAGTGGCCAATAGGACCTTCAGGGCTATTGGCTTCAGAAGGTATGTCTTTCTTCTTCACTGGCAGGCATGAGCCAGTCCTGGGAGATGGTCCTGCCCTGTTCCCCTCTCCCCACAAAGAATACATACATGTATGTGGTACAGAAATAGTACATAATGAATAATGTATCTAGTTTTTGTCATGAGTTCCTGGAAGGTAGCCTCTGAACCCCTGAAATCTCCCTAGTGATAGGAATGTCTCTGTTATTCATGGTGGGTCCCTCAGAGCACATCTGATAGTTAGTAATGGGGGTGGGGTGAGGGAGGCTGGCCACACCAGAAAAATACACCATGTGACAACAAATCAACCTCTGGGGAAAGAAAGGAGGCTGGAGATTTAGTTCAATCATGAGGCCAATGATTCAATCAAGCTTGCTTACACAATGAAATTCTAATAAAAACACCGGATACCAAAGCTCTGTTGAGTTTCATGGGTTGACAACATTCTGTGCATTATCACACCCCTCCCAGACTTTGTCTTATGTGTCTCTCCTTTTGGCTGGTTCTGATTTGTATCCTTTTGCTATAATAAAACTGTAACTGTAAGTATGGCGTTTTCCCGGGTTTTGTGAGTTGTTCTGGAGAATTATTGACCTGAGGAGGCAGTGGGAACCTGACACTTGTAGCCAGCTGATTGGAAACGAGTGTGTCCTGGGACCCTTCATGCTTGCAGCTGGTGTCTGGTGTTAGAGCAGTCTTGTGGGGATCAGAGGACTATGCTTAGAACCTCTGAAGTTTGGTGTAACCCCATGTGTGAGAATTCATTGCAGATGAGGACCAATAATGACTTCAAAGTAGAACCCCTCTCTTCCATGTGCCCCACCATGTGAGAGAGAGCTGTGTACTCAGGCTCTGACATGAGCTGTATCTAAACCCAGCTGTGCTACCCACTTAACCTTCCAAAGGCTGGGATCCTTCATCTGTGAAACAGAGATGACATTAATATCTGCATTACTGATCTGTTGTGATGACCAATTTTATGAAAAACGTGTTTGCTACAACACTCAGTATAGTAATTGGTTCATAGTAGTTGCTCAGTAAATGTTACATTCTTCTATATGAGATGACTAGTAGATTCTGGTACAGTTTTCAAAACTGGGTCCTGGCATAACATACTATACAAAACATTGTTCCACTTACTACTTTGGCGAGTAGCGACTGGGAACTTAAAAGCTAGGAAGCTGCCATCTAGATGCAACAACGGGTCTCTCCTCGTCAAGAAGAAAGAAGAAAA
>NW_006921634.1:6349749-6362855 GCF_000298275.1 Orycteropus afer afer | reverse complement strand
AAAAAAAAAAAAAAAAAAACTGGGTCCTGGGCCACCATTCTCCCTACTCTACATACAGATGTTAGGAAAGTAGGAAGACATCGAGGTGGACTTCCCTTGTCTCTGAGACATAATAGAGAGCCACCTTCCCCTAAAAGGAGGGTGGCCTTTATACTTGTGGGAAGAAAGGAAGTGATGAGGATGTTGTCAGGAGAAAAGTGGGTGTATGGACAAGACCCTGAGTGTCTCCTCTGCTCATTAGGTGCCTTTATGCACACAGACATAAAGAAAGGACTTCTTAGCAAGAACTCTTGAAGTAGATCATCGTGAAAGTATCAGAAAGATCATCAGAAAGTATCACCAGCCAGGAGTGACCTGAATGTGAGTTAGAGGAGTAAAAAATATTTCAAGGTCCCTTCTGACTCTCTAATCCCTTTAAACCCAAGTCCTTTCATTTTAAAATAAAAAATAGTCAAGGACAGCACAGACCACAGGGGTAATCTCTTACATCAGTGTGACTTTATGTCAAATGCTTCCTATGCTGTCCCATCTTCCAAGGGTCTAATGCAACAGCAGATATACAAGATCTGCAGGCAGTCCTGGGTTACACATGGGTAACTTCCTGTAAGTTACTTGCTTGGTAACATCTGTTCAAATATCTCCTTATGAAAATGAGTGATGCTGTTGGGATTTTAAGAAAGCCTGCCTGAAACATGGGTGTACGGGAGGACAGATGGGTAGACAGGCTGAAGTAGTAGGTACGTCTATGAAGTGGGGAGTGTACCAAAGAACATGTATAGGGTTGGCAGACAATGGTCCTATAAGTTTATGTGCATGATCTGAATTCCCAGGTATATAGCAGAGCTGACAAGAGGCAAGGTGGTAGTCACTGCTTGGTCACAGCCAGCTACCCAGAGGGACCAAGTAGTTGAACCTGTGGGCTTGGGACCATAGTCACAGGGGACATCAAGCTCAATTGGCATAACATACTACACAAAACATTGTTCCACCTCCTACTTTGGCAAGTAGCAACTGGGATCTTAAAAGCTAGCAAGCTGCCATCTAGATGCAACGATGGATCTCTCCCCGTTGAGAGCAAATTAGAATGAAGAAAACCAAAACTTCATGGATACAATCAGCCTAGCGACTGGTACACCATCCAATCTGCAGCCTATATGACTATGAGACCAGAAGAACTAGATGGTGCCTGGCTACCACTGTTAACCACTTGGAAGGGGATCTATGTAAGAGATCCTGGATAGAGAGGGAGAACAATGTGGAACAAAACTCAAAATCATTTGGAGAAAAAAAAGGGGGGGGGGACCAGGTTTGCTGGTCCGATAGAGCATGGTAGAATCACTGAGATTATGGCCCCCAGCTGCCCTTCAGGTCTGGAATTGAACCCGCACCTGTGGCTTCCAGCCAAGCAAAAGACAGGCATATGAGTTGAACATTTACCTGAGGTAGATACACTCCTTGGAGAGAACAATCATGGGAGAAAGAAGGGCTGCTTATGCACTGGGAAATAGCTCAGGGGGCAGGAGGGCATGGAGGATGAACACAGGGAAGAGGTAATTATCGGGAGGAAGTGGGTGGGAGGGGAACTGTTGATTGTGGTAAATTGTGGTCAATGTCATGAGACAGTGTATGTGAACTGCTGTATGGAAAGTGAATTTGCTCTGTAAATCTTCACCCAAATCACAATTAAAAAAAAAAGAAAGCCTGCCTGGCCTTAGTTTTGCTTGCCTGTCTCCTGCTTTTTAATTGTATTATGCAATTAATTTAATTACGCAAAATACATAAACCAAAAAATCTTCCATTTTAATAATTTTTAAGTGTACATTAACTGCATTCATAGCAGCTGTGAAGGTGCAGTGGTTAAGTGCTCAGCTGCTAACCAAGAGTTCAGCAGTTCAAACATGGGAGAAAGATGCGGCAATATGCTTCTGTAAAGATTAAAGCCTTAGAAACCTCATGGGCAGTTCTACTCTGCCTATAGGGTCACTAGGAGCTAGAATTGACTCAACGACAATGCTTTTAGTTTTTTTGTTTTTGTAATTACATCCACCATGTTGTGCAATCATCACCACTATCCATTTCCAAAAATTCTACATCACCTCCAACAGAACCTTTTGTTTCTATGTATTTGCTTATTCTAGAGGTTCCACATAAGTAAGATCATATAACATTTGTAGCTTTGTGTCTGGTTTATTTTACTCAGCATAATGATTTCAAGGTTCAACCATGTTGGAGCATGTATCAGAATTTCATCTATCTTTGTGACTGAATAATATATTCCATGATGCATATACACCACATTTTGTTTATCCATTCATCTGTTAATGAATATTTAAGTTGTTTCCACCTTTTGGCTAGTGTGAATAATACTGCAATGAACACTGGTGTATATGTGTTGCTTTGAGACCTTGCTTTCAAGTCTCTTGGATATATATCTACAAGTGGAATTGCTGGGTCATATGGTAATGCTAGGTTTAACTTTTTGAGCCCTTGCTTTCTCTAAATAAGCTTTCTTTCTTTCTCTCATTTTCCCCCCTGAGGCATCACTAACAGTTTTAGAGAACACTATCAGGTTGGGAGGGAGGCCCACACCTGAAGAGCTCCGAGGCTGAGAGCCCCCAGACTGCCATCAAGTCTGTCTCCTTGGACAAATCACAGGCAGCTCCTTGGGATGAGTTTCCCCATCACTTCCCCACATGCTACGAACACCTGTGAGGGGGCACAGGAACTGAGTACCCCAGGGAGTTAGTGAAACCTCATCAAAACCACAATAAAAATTAAAAATAGATCTAGTTAACTGGCTGGCACAATTTAAGAGGAACTTTCAAATGAAAGATTCTAAACAGCAGTAACTGACTAATTGACAAGACTGAAGTGGGCAGAAGATGAGCAAAGGGAACTAACGCTTGCTGTGTGTTTATATCCCCACTTTAAAGATGAAAAAAATGAGGTACCAAGCTCTCGTGGCTACTTGGCTATCGATTCAAGTTTCCATCTTTACCTTCCAAACACAAGAAAGAGGAGCCAAAGGGCCCTGATCAGTGAAGAAAGTTGGGTCAGGGATTGTGGAATGAGATGGACGGAGCCAGGAGCGTTTCTTTGAGTCAATCCTGGGGTTGCTGTTCTAGAAGGCACAAATGGAAAACAGAGAAGACAATAATGATTCTATTAATTATAATCAGAAAAGAAAAATGTGAAAACTACTCTACTGTATTATAAACTCTCAAGTTCAACTCTAATAACACAAGGAGGACTCTGAATGTGTTTTATGGGGTGAAAAACATGGGTGGGGTCAGCTCTTAATAAACAAAGAACAGTTAAAAAGGATTCACAAGCATGAAATAGTCTGAATTTACACCAAGAGCCTTTGACAGCAACATGATAAACTGACGTTTGCCTACAAAGATTCTTTCTTATCAACTACTCATCGCTCCCAACCATCATGAAATACAGTAAAACTGCAGGAATATCAGAATAATTTGTCTTGTGGGGAAAGAAAAAAAGAACCAAACTCTTCTCCATTCTCCTCTCCAGCTGATTTCCACCAAAGCACATCTCTTGCTTCAAACACAAACAAGTAAATGTATTCTGGAAGTCACAAACTATCAAGTATTGCCTTCACTTTTCCTTTCAGGAACTTATTCCAAGGTGTGCAAGCATTTTCAGCCAGTGAAAAAATGTAAGTACTCTCTATAGTCCATACTGAAAAACTGAATTGAAATTACAACATTCTTTCGCTTTAAATCAAGTTTACTCACCAGTTCTGTTTTTTTTTCTACAGCAAAGCCTGGCTTTTAAAGAGAACATAACTAGGTGGGACATCTGCTCCTTTGTTTGCTAAGATGGGCAAAATCAAATGCTATCTTTTAAACCAGTTCCAAGAAGTCCCTAGGCACTTCACTGCCCAACCCAGAGAGCAATAAACAACTGCTGAGCATTTCAGAATTAATGGTTTTCCTTTCTTTACCTAGACTAGTCAAAGGTCCCATCAGCGCAGTTATGGTCTGACTAAATGGAGGGGATAATGGCCTATCCTGACTGATCTACCTTATGAGCAAGGAAGAATGACCCACATGGCCCTACAACAAAGGAAACATACAATCCAGCTTGGTGCACTTCAGAATGGAAGCAAAAAGGCTTGTCTAACTCAAGAATGATGGTGTAACAGTCAGCTAAAGGGTTGCTATGAGTCAGAATCAACTAGATGGCAGTAGGTTTGGCTTGATTTAAATGCAAGACTAGAAGAAGAAAGGACGCTGGACTGATATCATAGCCACAAGGAACTAAGAGGCCACGATTACATCCAGAAGAACAAAACAGATGAGAAGACTCAGCAGTGGTTTTGAGATGTTCTTTCCTGTGATGGTGGGTCCAGTCCCTTAGCACACCCCGAAGATCTAAACCACACAAACCAAGAACCTGCATCAAACGTAACAACTGTCCAGTGAATAAAAATCCCATGAACTGGGGACCAGGATAAAAAGGCATAAGAAGAACTGAATGTTATATTTAAAAATATAAATAAATAAATAAATAAATAAATAAAATCCAACAAACAAAAAGTAACCAATTAACCAGACTGTACCACTCTGAATGTGTGTTGCTCTCCAGAGTAATCCTGCCAGTCATCAAAGCTCCTGCATCAGGCTGCTGAAACTCTCTGTGGCAGGACTAATGGAGAGCAACATTATGGGCAGGACTCAAAATGCCACAAACAGATTCGGTTGCTATGCAATACATATGTGGCCACTGTTTACAATGGCAGTTACTGAATCATTCTAAACCAGTTCAAAGCCTTGAACCAGACCCTATAGTGACCCTAAAGGACTATGTGGAACTGATTCACAGGGTTTCCAAGGCTGTAATCTTTATAGGAGCAGAATGTCACATCTTCTCCCATAGAGCAGCTGGTGGATTTGAAAAGTCAGCCTTTCAGTTAGCAGTTGATCACTTAACCACTGTACCACCAGGGCTCCTTCCATATATAAGGAGCTCTGGTGGCATAGTGGATAAGGCATTTGACTGGTAACCAGACGGTCAGTGGTTCAAACTGACGTGCCACTCTGCAGAAAGAAGATAGGGTGATCTACTTCTGTAAAGATTTACAGCCTCAGACACCCACTGTGTTTGCTATGAGTCAGAATCAACTTGATGGCACTGAGTTTGGTTTTGAGTTTTTTATATAATATATACATTCTTAATTTTTCCTGAATCCCCTTCAGAGTTAGCTTCAGTGATCAGACCAGAAGCTTGTATCTTCTACAAGTAAGAACATTCTCTTACATAATGTGGTACAACTGCCAAATTTAAAAAAAAAAAAAAAAAAAGACGAGAGAGAGAGGGAGAGCGAAATCTGTTGTTAGTTGCCACTGAGCTGATTCCCATTGGTTCCCACTGGTGGTGACTTTGTATGTTACAGAACAGAACTGCTCCACAGGGTTTTCTTGGCTGTAATCTTAACAGAAGCAGACTGCCAGACCTTTCTTCCACAGCACTAATGGGTGAGTCTGAACCGCCAACCTTTAGGTTAGCAATTGAATGCAAACCATTTGCACCATACAGAGATCTTACACCATTATCTATATTCAGATTTCCCAAACTGTCCTTTATAGCAACTTTCATTTTTCTCTGATCAGGATCCCATCTGTATTTAGTTCTCATGTCTCTTTAGTCCTCTTCTCCTGCAGTAGTTTCTCAGCCTTTCTCTGTCATTCACGACTTTAACATTTGTGAAGCAAACAGGCCATCTGTTTTGTGAATGTCCCTCAATTTGTGTTTGTGCAATTCAGGTTCTGCTTTGCTGGCAGGAACCCTACAGAAGGGTTGCAGGTTCTCCTCAGGACCAGGAAGCCCCCAATGACTATTTGTCCCAAGACTGGTGATGTCACCTATGGGCAGTCACTTGGTTATGGTGCTATCAGGTCTCTGCTATAAGGGGGCCTTTTTCCCTGCAAAATGAGAAGTGGTCTGGAGGTAGACCCTCTGAAACTATGTGAATATCCTGTTCCCTAACCAACTTTCACTCTCAAGTCAGGTATTTCAACTGTGGTTGCAAAATGAAGATTTTTCAACTTTATCACTCCCTCTGTGCTTATTAGTTGGCATTTTACTATAAAGAGGAACTTTCCCTTCTCCTCCACTTATTACTTTTAGAATCAATCCAGACTCAAGGATTCTTTATTATTTATTATTATTCAGAACTTTATTATCCATTATTGTTATTATTCTATTTTGATGCTCAAGTTGTCCTCTGTCAAATTATGCCCTATTGACATAGTTCCTTCACTTTTTGAGCACTCTTTTTTTTTGGACCTCAGTGGGCCTTCTCACATCCCAGGACAAGGCACTAATCTGCTGTCAGCCTCACACTTATCATGGAATGAAAAGAGGCTACTGTTGGGAGGGGTGCTGAAAGGACACTGAAGCCTTAGACCCTGTCCCCCATGGATCAAGGTATGAGGTGCAGCCAGCTTTGGGCAGTTATGGATCAAACTGTGTCCCCCAAATATGACTCAGATTCTAATCCCATTCCTGGAATGTGACTAACAGCCAGTAGGGAAACGAGCTCACTCAGTGTAGGACGTGTTTGCAATCCTACAGATTGACGCAGAGATATAAAAACCAAAGCCAACCCACTGCCATCGAGTTGATTCCAACTCACAGTGACCCCCATTGGGTTTGCAAAGCTGTGTTGTGGTTCCCTAGTGCCACTCTAACAGAAAATATCACAAATGTGTGGCTTTAACAAACAGGAGTTTATTCACTGACAGTTTTGGAGGCTAGATGTCTGAGTTCAAGTGTCAGCTCTAGTGGTGGGTGAAAGCCCCTCAACCTTGGGCTTCAGCTCTGTCTCTTGCTCCAGGCCCACTAAAGCTGAGGACTTTTCTTCATGCAGGCAGCTGCTGGCTGCTGAGGTTGACAAATCCAAGGTCAACAAGAAAAAAGGCACAGGCCTGATATTACCAAATCACACAGCAGGCTATTGATTCAAGTCCATTAAGAGTCCCAGGATGGATAGACAACACGGCAGGCTGCTGACCAATGCAGTTTTTGAGCACTCTTGTACCCTCTGAAACAAGATGTTCTAGGCTCATCTTATACTCTTGCCTCCCTAGCTCAAGTAAGAAACACTGCTCAAAGAACCTCGGGTTCCTTTCAGTTGGTAATGGAATTTTAAAATCAAGATTTGGATACTGGATGTACTCATTGCTATTGGCAGGTCATTGCTCCTAGGACCTTTCAGCAGAGGAAGCTACAAAATAGTTTTGTGATTTTTTTTTTTTTTTTTAATTTTGAGTTCATAACTGAAATCTCTCCACTGCAATTCCAATACCACTGGTTCCTCCCTGCTTTTCCCCATCCCATGTTGGTAGCTTCCTTCTTTACCAGTGAGAATACTGGCTCTCCACAATATCAACATAGTCACTCACTGGCTCAACCCTAAAATGCACACAAGATAATTTCAGATTTGTGTTTAAAGCAAAGATGTATTCTGATTTTCATGTTAAAGGGTTCCCTCTAAAGTTATGTCAAGAATTGACCACTTTCTCTCCTTGTCCAGAGCAAAGAAGAATGTAGAAAACCAAAGATGCGTGGAAACAATTAGTCCAAGGGACTGGTATACCACTCAATCCTCAGTCTATATGACTATGAGACCAGAAAAACTAGCTAGTGCCCATCTACCGCTGTCAACCCCTTGGAAGGGGATCTACACAGGAGACCCTGGATAGAGTGGGAGAACAATGTGGAACAAAACTCAAAAACATTTGGGGGGGGGGAATGCACCAGATCTGCTGAACTGATAGTGTCTGGTGGAACCACTGTGACTATGGCCCCTAGCTGCCCTTCGGGTCTGGAATTGAACCCATTCCTGCAGCTTCCAGCCAAACAAAAGACATATGAGCTGAACATTTATATTAGGGAGATACACTCCTTGGAGAGATCAATCATGGAAGGATAGAAGGACTGTGTATGCACAGGGAAACAGCTTGAAGGGCAGGAGTGAACAGGAGGGAAGAACACAGGGAAGAGGTAGCTATAGGGAGGAAGTGGGAGGAAAGCTGTTGCACTGTGGGAGACTGCAGTCAATGTCTTTAGAAAATGTGTATGTGAACTGCGTTATGGAAGATGAATTTGCTCTATAAACTTTCACCCAAATCACAACAAAAATAAAAAATAAAAAAAAAAAAAGGAATTGACCACTTAGGGTCAGAGATGAAAGCAGAGAACAGTCAAGAGTCTATTGCAACAGATTCCTTCAAAAGTTGGAATTAGAAATACCATTTGACCCAGCCATTCCATTACTAGGTATATATCCTAAAGAAGTGAGAGCCATGACAAGAACAGATATATGCACACCCATGTTCATCGCAGCACTATTTACAATAGCCAAAAGATGGCAACAACCTAGGTGCCCATCAACTGAGGAATGGAAAACCAAACTATGGTACATACACCCAATGGAATACTATGCAATGCTAAAGAATAATGTAGAATCTGCAAAACACCACATAACGTGGATGAACTTGGAGGACATTATGCTGAGTGAAATAAGTCAATCACAAAAGGACAAATATTGTATTAGTCTGTTATTATAAAAGTCAAGGAAAGGTTTATCTATGGAAGGAAATTTTCTTTGTTGGTTTCCAGGGTGGGAGGGGAAGGGAGGGAACGCTGTTAGACAGACAGAGATAAGTATTGATTTAGGTGAAGAAAAGGGCAATGTACCAAATATGAGTGACTAATATGGTGGCACTGAGGAAGAGAAAGACATAGAGAGGTACATGGGAGGTACAGACAACCAAGATGAACCCTTTTGCACATACAGTACTGCGTTGTCAGTGAAGGCAAACATGGGTATATGGGTGGACAAGCTGAACTATTAGGTATGTCTATGAAGTGGGGAGTGTATCCAAGAACATATATAGGGTTGGCAGACAATGCTCCTATGTTTATGTGAATGATCAGAATTCCCAGGTACATAGTAGAGCTGACAAGGGGCAAGGTTGTAGTCACTTCTTAGTCATAGCCAACTACTCAGAGGGACCGAGCAGTTGAACCTGTGGGCTCAGGACCATAGTTGCAGGGGACATCAAGCTCAACTGGCAGAACACACTATACAAAACATTGTTCCACCTCCTACTTTGGTGAGTAGTGACTGGGATCTTAAAAGCTAGCAAGCTGCCATCTAGATGCAACAATGGGTCTCTCCTCGTTCAGAGCAAAGAAGAATGAAGAAAACCAAAATTCATGGAAACAATTAGACCTAGCGAATGGTACACCATCCGATCTGCAGCCTATACAACTATGAGACCAGAAGAACTAGATGGTGCCTGGCTACCACTGTCATCCACTTGGAAGGGGATCTATGTAGGAGATCCTTGATAGAGAGGGAGAACAAAACTCAAAATCATTTGGAGAAAAAAAAAGGGGGGGGGGACCAGGTTTGCTGGTTCAATAGAGCCTGGTGGAACCACTGAGACTATGGCCCCTAGCTGCCCTTCAGGTCTGGAATTGAACCCATACCTGTGGTTTCCAGCCAAACAAAATACAGGCACGTGAGTTGAACATATACCTGAAGTAGATACACTCTTTGGAGAGAACGATCATGGGAGAAAGAAGGGCTGATTATGCACAGGGAGACAGCTCAAGGGGCAGGAGTGCATGGAGGGATGGACACAGGGAAGAGGTAACTATAGGGAGGAAGTGGGAGGTGAGCTGTTGCATTGTGGTAAATTGTAGTCAATGTCATGAGACAAAGTGTATGTGAACTGCTGTATGGAAAGTGAATTTGCTCTGTAAATTTTCACCCAAATCACAATTTAAAAAAATTAAAAAGAGTCTATTGCAATAGTCCAGGTGAAAGATGGTGTGAAAAAATGGTCACTACATTTATTTGCCTGAAATCTCCTCCATGACTCCAAGCCAAAGGTTCTGTCAAATGAAGATTAATACAAAAAGTCAGATGGCAGGTGAAAAGGAAAATTAACACAGGTATGTCCACTACACTTCTACTTAAGTGTTCAAAATAACCTAGCGTTTTGAAAAAACTCACTAAAATATTAGGCTTTATGGAACATATAAGGAGCCCTGGTGGCACAGTGGTTAAGCACCCAGCTGTAACAAAAAGGCCAGAGGTTTGAACTCACCAGTCAATCTGCAGGAGAAAGATGTGGCAGTCTATTTCTGTAAAGATTTACACCTTGGAAACTCTACAGGCCAGTGCTTCTCTGTCCTGTAGGGTTGCTGTGAGTTGGAATCAACTCAGTAGCAACAGGTATGGAACACAGAAAGTTCCTGGGTGGTACAAATGGTTTACTCTCAGCTACTAACTGAAGAGTTGGTGGTTTGAATCTACCAGTGGTGCCACGGATGAAAGAACTGGCAATCTACTTCTAAAAGGTTACAGCCTTTAAAAATCTTATGGAGCACCAGCTCTACAATGAAATACGTGGCATCACCATGAGAGTTTGAATCAAGTTGATGGCAATGGGTTTGGTATTTTACAGAACATACAGTATTTGGGCAGATCACTCAGTATCTGTGCAATTTTGTACCTACAACACTAACAAAAATCAGCTACAATCCTGATAAAATAAAACAACACTTACATGATGAATGGGTATACAAGGAATTTGTTGAGGCTGCTGAGTTACCTACACAGGGATAAAATGCACAAAGGCCAGAAGAGCCATGAAATAGCACTTCCAAGACAGGACCCATGACCAAAAACTGTCAACAAGAAGTTCATGGGGAGAATGCCGGTTCTGTACCCATCATATTCCTCTGCACTTGCTTCATCTCACAGCACTTACTTGGCATGAAGCATTTACATGCCGGAAAAAACTGCATATGAACCCTACATTAAACTATTATTATGCTCCTTGTATCAATCACATTTGAGCTAGTTCACATTACAAAAACATCTACTGAAGCAGAACAGACTGTGTTTACTGAAGAGTATTATGAGATAGGAATTAGATGCTGTCATTTAACCCAATGAAAGAAACCTGTGAACTAGTTATCATTATTCCCATTTTACAGATGAGGAAACAGATGCTCAGAGAGGTTAAGTAAGGGTGGACCGTTAATATGTGGCAGAGCTGCAACTTAACACCAAGGGTGTGGCCATTCTCTTCATCCAGCACTAGGACAACCTTAGATTGAGTGACCAGTGAGGAAAGGAGGTAGAGTCAGGGTACGGGACCTGGGTGCAATGGAGAAAGACAATCTAGCCTGAAAACAAGAAACAGGAAAGGGCCAACTCAGCTTTCCTTGCAACCTGGCCCTGAGCTCCAGGCCCAAGCAAACCAAACCAACCGCCATTGAGTCGTTTCTGTCTCACAGCAACCCTTTAGGATAGAGTAGAACTGCCCACGGTGTTTCCAAAGCTGTAAATCCTTATAGAAGCAGACTGTCCCACCTTTCTCCTGCAGAGTGGCTGATGAGTTTGAATCACTGACCTTTTGGTTAGCAGCTGAATGTCTTAACCACTGTGCTACCATATACGAATTGTATATGTAGGTACTGTTGAAATGGTGTATTTTGAGCTGTGTATACATGTTCAGAAAGAAGTGCCATTAAAAACTACAGAGCCAAACCATTCCTAAAATTCTAATCAAAGATTCTATGGAAGAATCCTCATCAAAAGGAGGGGAAAATATGGCACAGAATTTAAAATTCTCAATGGAACCAGAATTTCTGGAACCACCGAGGCTGGATGAACCCCCAAAACTACTGCCCTGGGATGATCTTTAAATTGCAAACCAAAACTATCCCCTGAAGTCTTCTTTGAACCAAAAAATAGTTTAATTAGTAAAGTATGTCTGCTTTGTGCACTGTGGTCTTTTCAAGAATTATCTATGTGAGATTGAATTAATAATGGTAACTCAAAAGGCTAGATGGGAAGCTTAAGATAATGGTTGTGGAATAATTTGGAAAAGGACAAAAGAATGGGAGCAAGATCTAAAGAATGTAAGCAATGTCACGTAATTGTGTATGTAGACATGGTTGAAATGGTGTATTTTTGGTTGTGTATACACACATCAAGGAGCTCTGGTAGCATAGTGCCTAAGGCATTTGACTGCTAACCAGAAGGCTGGTGGTTCAAACCCACCAGTCACTCCTCGTAAGAAAGATGAGGCAATCTACTTCTGTAGCGACACTGCCTCGGAAACCCAAGGAGGGGTTGCTATGAGTCGGGTCCGACTCCATGGCACATAACAACAACAACAACATACATACATACACCAAGCTAAAAACAAAAACAAACCTAACAAGATCAGCCCCCTGTGGTCAATGGCTGGTGTGGGAGGACCTTACTCAGAGCACTTAGTACTACTTTGTGTGGAGTCAGAAAAAGTGTTAGTAAGATGGAGGGGACTGCAGGTACTGAATTCATCCAAAAAAAGAGGAAGGGCCAGATCAAATACAGTGAGTTATCAGTACCATCATATGACAACTGACATGTGAAGACCAGGAAATAGATCCCTGCAGCAATCCCATACTAGTCACACCTTCAATTAGAGGAAATGTGCTTGACCTTGGTTTCTGCACTGTCAGAGAGTTGCGGCAATGAACATGAGAAATGGGATATGGCAAAAAGGAGATAGGGTGGCTTGAGAAAATCATTACAAGAACAGATCATTTAAAATCAGTAAAAAGCCAGCTGCCATCAATTCCAACCAATGGTGGTTCTGTGTGTATAAGAGTAGAACTGTGCTCTGTGGGCTTTCAATAACTGATTTTTCAGAGGCACATTGCCAGGCCTCTGCAGGGACTCAAACTACCAACCTTTCAGTCAGCAGCCAGAGCACACTGCCGTTTATACCACCGAGGGGCTCCATTTAAGGTCAAGATGTAACTTAATATATGTTGTTGCTGTTGTTGTTGTTAGGTACCGTCGAGTCGTTTCCGACTCATAGCGACCCCATGCACAGCAGAAACACTGCCCGATCCCGCGCCAGCTCCATGATCCCTGCTATACTTGAGCCCATCATCACAGCCACCATGTCAATCCATCTCGTTGAAGGCCTCCCCCTCTTTCGTCGACCCTCCACCCTACCAAGCATGACATCCATCTCCAGGGAATGGTCCCTTCTGACAACATG
>NW_006921634.1:6327737-6347064 GCF_000298275.1 Orycteropus afer afer | reverse complement strand
GGGCCGACTCGACGGCAAATAACAACAACAACAACAATGCCGAGGATATCAATCTTTATGCGTTCCATTTCATTTTTGACAGCTTCCAATTTTCCTAGATTCATACTTCGTACATTCCATGTTCTGATGATTAATGGATGTCTGCAGCTGTTTCTCTTCAATTTGAGTGGGGCCATCAGCAAATGGAGGTCTCAAAAGCTTTACCTTATCCATATAAGTAAGGCTGGGTTTACTCAGATGATGCAGCTCTTTCCCAGTCCTAGTTTGAGAGCCCTCTAACCTAACCAGACTATTCATAAAGTTTTGTGGTAACGTATCAAACAGTGTTTCTTTGCTATTCATAAGGTTTTCCCTGGCCAGTTCTTTGAGAAGTGGATGGTCTCTTCCTTCTTCCTAGTCTGTCTCACTCTGTAAGCTGGGCTGATACCTATGTACCACGTGCATCCTGCTGGGTTTGAAACACCAGTCGCTCAGCCTCAAAACTCACATCAACATGTCACCATGGTAGGACAAACCGACAGACAAGTTTGTCTCCCTGTTGCAAACCTCTCGTACCACCTTTACTTGGGTCCCTGCAGCTGATTGCTTCTCTGTCTGGGTTCCTGGCTTTTAATCCCCTTTCTCCCACTCTCCCACCCTGATGCTTTGGGCGTGCCTGAGTTCCCTCTCCTCAGCTGGATCCCTGCAGCTGACTGCTCCTCTGTCTGGGTTCCTGGCTTTTAATCTCCTTTCTCCTGCTCTCCCGCCCTGCTGCTTTGGGTGTGCCTGGGTTCTCTCTCCTCACCTGGATCCCTGCGGATCTCACTTGTAGTGACCCCTCCTTGGGTTTCCGAGGCAGCATCACTATAGATGTAGATTGCCCAATCTTCCTTCTGAGGAGTGGCTGGTGGGTTTGAACTGCCAGCCTTCTAGTTAGCAGTCAAATGTGTTGGGCACTATGCCACCAGAGCTCCTTTTCAGTCGTCCAGGTCTGGAGTGTCCTTGGGACTACTCGGATATTGGAGTGATTACAGCTGCAAGGGCTGAGGAGTCCAAGGTTGGCAGGCAGTATACTCACTGTTGAGTCGAATGAATGAAGAATCCAAGATCTCCAGGCCAAATGGTAGATTGTTCGCTCATGGACAGTTGTAGGCAGCAATTTTTTTATAGAGAAGGATAACTATACTTTCATGTTATCAACTTAATATATACCCAAGTATAAAAAGTAACTTTTTATACTTTTTATATGTAACTTAATATATACCTAAGTATAAAAAGGAGTCCTGGTAGCACAATGAGTAAGTGCTTGGCTGCTATCTGAAAGACTGGTGGTTTGAAACCACCCAGTGGCTCCATGAGAAAGTGATGTGGCAATCTGTTCCCAAAAAGATTACAGCTTAGAAAACCCTATGGGGCAGTTTTACTCTGTCACACAACGTCACTATGAGTTGGAACTGACTCAACAGCACACACTAACAAGTTTAAAAGGGGTCAGGACAAAATTACTGCCCAGGCCTCAGTCAGAGACCTATTTGCATGATACAATATGGAAGTCCAATTGGATTCGGGGAAGGTAACCCTTTTATAAACAGAAGCTCTGAAAACTTTATTCCTAGATGTTGCCTTTAAACGATTCCATTATATTCAACAGGCATTGAGTTTTCTTTTTTATTACTAGCAAGTTACTTAATCTTTCTGAACCTGATTTTCGTCATTTGCAAAACCTCACTTAGTTCCTGTAAGATTAAAATGAAATGTTTGCCACAGTGCCAGCATACAGTTAAGAATTCAATAAATGGTTGTTGTTGTAGTTATGTGCCGCCTAGTCAGACTCGACTCACAGAGACTCCTCCTTGGGTTTTCGAGGCGGTATCACTAATGAAGTAGATTGCCCAACCTTCCTTCTGAGGAGTGGCTGGTGGGTTTGAACCGCCAGCCTTCCAATTAGCAGTCAAATGCCTTAGACACTATGCCACAAGAGCTCCTAAATAATAATAACAATAATAATAATAATAATAAGCTCTGGTAGCATAGTGCCTAAGGCACTTGACTGCTAACCAGAAGGCTGGCGGTTCGAACCCACCAGCCACTCCTTGGAAAGAAGATGGGGCAATTTACTTCCGTAGTGATACTGCCTTTGGAACTCAAGGAGGGGTCGCTATGAGTCGGGTGTGACTCGATGGCACATAACAACAACAACAATAAGGTACTTGACTGCTAACAAGAAGGCTGGCGGTTTAAACCCACCAACCACTCCTCAGAAGGAAGGTTGCACAATACACTTCCATAGTGATACCACCTCAGAAACCCAAGGAGGGGTCACTATGAGTCAGATGTGACTCCACAGCAGTGAGTTTTCTTTTTTATTATTATTTTTTCTGTGTGGCAGACACTGGAGATACAAAGATGTAGACAGCCTCTGTCATACCCTGTATTATTTTAAGTGCACTTATTACTATTTGATTTTCACTTTTACTTACTGGCTTATCTGTCTTACCTTCTATGCACCATGAAAGCTGGCCTTGGATAACTTGAATCTTAGATTTGATGAGGCCATCATGAAATGAAACCCAACTTTGTTCATTTTATCCCCATCATTTCTCACTCAAAGATGCCATTTCAAAACCAGCTTTTGTAGTTCCTACAACAAAGAAACCCTTCTGGGTAGGAGAAAGGTCTTGAGCATCTAAAGTTTGTACTGAATCAAAGATTAGTGACTCTGACAAAGTGAAAAGAGCTTATAATGCCTGTTACCATTATGCAGATAGCTGGTCATAAGGTTTCTTTGCAAACACAAGGACATTCTAAATAGACTGTCATGGGTTTCACGTGACAGATGCCTATGCTAAAGTCGCAAATGTTATTTTCTGAGGAATTTTGAGAAAGAAAAGGGACACCTAAGCTTTTTCATCAGAGCTTGGTATTTAATGTCCCACTGCTTTTGTGCCAGCAATAAACCAGAGAGCCAAGGACTCTCACCCTCCCCAAGTACTCCATTCTTTCTGTCTCTATCGTGGTACAGCAAAGCAAAGATACTCTTCCTGGGGCAATGAGAGCACAACAGCTTTGAATTCAACCCCAGTGGGCACTTACCATGTACGTGGTATTGTGTGCAATGCAGGGAATTTAAAGATAAAGAAGGCATGGCTCCTGCCCTCCAAGGGTTTACAGTCCAGCGGAGGCCAATATATCAACAATTAATGATCACAGATGACACAAGTACATAAGGATGAGGGCAGTGTAGTTCAGTGGTAGAATTCTCACTTTCCATGTCAAAAAGCAGGGTTCAATTCCTGGCCAATGCACCTCGTGCATGCTACCCCTCATTTATTAACAGAGGCTTATATGTTGCTATGATGCTGAATACATTTCAGCAATGCTTCCAAACTAAGACGGACTAGGAAGAAAGGGCTGGTGATGAACATACTTTTGAAAATCAGCCACTGAAAACCCTATGGATCACAATGGTCTGATCCATAACCAGTCATGGGGATGGTCGAGGACTGGGCAGTATTTCGTTCCGTTGTACATGGGGTCACTGTGAGTCAGGGGCCAGCTGGACAGGAGCTAACAACAACAACAAATAGCTGAACTATGGCAGATGTTCATATTCAAAGGGAGGAAAAGAGGGAACCAGGCTGAGGAAACAGCATGAGCTAAAGCATGGAGTAAAGTTCCTGTCACGTTTAGGGCAAGGAACAGACCACTGTGCCTGGAGCACAAAGTGCAGGTGAAACCCAGATAATGAAGGTCCTGGAATAGCATGCAAGGAAGTCTGGGCTTGATTCCACAAGTAACAGCAAGGAGGGTGCCACCCAGAGGTGCCTCAGAAGACAGGCCTGGTGATCTGCTTCCAAAGTTACAGCCTTAAAAAGCTCCACGGAGCAGTTCAAACTCTTATAAAGAGCCCAGACGTACCATATCAGTTGAGGCTAAAGGACTCCCTGAGAATATCACATCAAGTATTCTAAACCTCAAACTGAAACTATCCCAAGGTCACCTTTTGGTTAAATAACAGGTTGGCACACAAAATAAAGAGTATTACTTGTAAGTATGGTGTTCCATTAAAAAATCATCTTTAAAAAAGGTCAATAATTGCTCTAAAGCAAAGATGAAAAGATAAGGAGGCAGGGTAAGCAGAGCACTGGAAATAGAACATTCAGACCCCAAGTAAAGAGAACGCTGACACATAGTGAAAATTGTAAGTAATGTCACTGAACAACTTGCATAGAAATTGTCAAATGGGAACCTAATTTGCTGTGTAAAACTTTCACTGAAAACACAATAAAATATTATTATTTTTATTTATTTTTTTTTTTATTAGGATTTGGGTGAAGATTTACAGAGTAAATTCACTTTTCATACAGCAGTTCACATATACTTTGTCTCATGTCATTGACCAAAATTTACAATGCAGCAGCTCCCCTCCCACTTCCTCCCCATAGTTACCTCCTCCCAGTGTCCATCCCTTCATACTCTTCTGCACCCTGAGCTATCTCCCTGTGCATAAGCAGCCCTTCCTTCTCCCATGATTGTTCTCTCCAGGGCATGTGTCTACTTGAGGTAAATGTTTAACTCACATGCCTGTACTTTGTTTGGCTGGAAACCACAGTTGTGGGTTCAATTCCAGACCTGAAGGGCAGCTAGGGGCCATAGTCTCAGTGGTTACACCAGGCTCCATTGGACCAGCAAACCTGGTCCCCACCTTCTTTTTTTTTTTTTTTTGCCTCCAAATGATTTTGAGTTTTGTACCACATTGTTCTCCCTCTTTATGCAGGATCTCCTACATCCCTTCCAAGTGGATGGCAGTGGTAGCTGGGCACCATCTAGTTCTTCTGGTCTCATAGTTGTATAGGTTGCAGATCGGATGGTGTACCAGTCGCTAGGACTGATTGTTTCCATTAATTTTGGTTGAAAACACAATAAAATATTATTAAAAACAAAACTTATGGAGTACAGTCCTACTCTGATACACATGGGGTCACCATGAGTTGGAAATGACTCAGGACAATGCACAACTAATGCACAGGATTCAAAACTGCTAACATCTGTGAACATGCCTATTCATTTCGTCTCCATTTATACACACTTTATTGAATCCCTACTTTGTATCAAGTTTTGTGCCAGAAGCTATAGACAGAGCAATAAACCCACCAATGGCCTCTGCCTTCAGTGAGCTCAAGCCTTGTAAAATCGACAGCATTCAACAAATAATTACATAATTGCAAGCTATGCTAAGTGCTGGAAGGAAACTTACAGTGTAGTATGGGATACATATCAGGAAGTTGAAGCTAGAGTTGGCATTTTTCCCCTGAAGTGGGCCATTTCTCTCTTGACACCAGTAGCATATCAAAACGCCTCTTCCATTTTCTGCTACAGTTGAATCTAGAAGGAGTTAGATGTCCCAGGTTCACACAGTTAAGTGCTCAGCTGCTAACCAAAAGGTTGGTGGTTTGAGTCTACCCAGAGGCATCTCAGAAGAAAGTTCTGTTGACCTATTTCTAAAAAATCAGCCCTTAAAAACCCCACACAGCACAGTTCCACTTGGTCACACATGAGGCTACCATGAGTCAGAGTTAACTCATCAACTGGCTTGATTTTGGTTTTGAGGGAGTTAGAGATGGAGAGTATACAATGCAACATGAAACAGTAGAACTCAGGAACACAAAACTATTCTGGAAAATGATTCAACTGTTTTGAAAATTGATCCTGTTCTCTTCTTTCTTTTCAATGTTAGAAGGATGGGAGAGTTTATGTACAAAAAAAGCTTTATGTACAAACAAGCTGTATGTGTAATAGTAGAAATTTAAAAAATAATGTAAATGCCCATCCCCAGGAGAGTGCTTAGATAAATTAAGATAAAAATATACCAGACTATGGAATATTATTCTGGTCCCCATTAAAAAAATATGAGGCGATACCTACATCTTGGCATGAAAAGCTCTCCAAAACAAAAAAGCAAATCCCAGAACAATCATGTCAAATCATCAACAAATTGGCATAACTCAATGTGTTATTCAAAAAACATGTTACACCATGTGATCCTCAACCTATATGACTATGAGACCAGAAGAACTAGATGGTGCCTGGCTACCACTGTCAACCACTCGGAGGGGGAATCTATGTAGGAGATCCTGGATAGAGTAGGAGAACAATGTGGAACAAAACCCCAAATCATCTGGGGGGGAAAAAAGGGGCCAGGTTTGCTGGTTTGATAGAGCCTGGTGGAACCCCCGAGACTATGGCCCCCAGCTGCCCTTCAGGTCTAGAATTGAACCCACTCCTGTGATTTCCAGCCAAACAAAAGACAGGCATATAAGCTGAACATTTACACTAGGTAGATACACTCCTTGGAGAGAACAATCATGGGAGAATAGAAGGGCTGTATATGCACAGAGAGATAGCTCAGGGGCAGGAACGCATGGAGGGAAGGATCCAAGGAAAAGGTAACTACAGGGAGGAAGTGGGAGGGGAGCTGTTGCACTGTGGTAAATTGTTGTCAATGTCATGAGACAAAATATATGTGAACTTCTATATGTAAAAGTGAATTTTCTCTGTAAACTTTTACCCAAATCACAATTAAAAATAAACAAACAAAATAACTGTACAAGTTATGTCAAGGCAGAAAAACAAAAACTGAACCAAACTCACTGCCACAGAGTCGATTCTGACTCACAGCGACATGCGTTGGGTTTCCAAGGCAGGAAACCTTTACTAAAGTAGATTGCCCCATCTACCGTCCATGGAGCAGTTGCTGGCTTTGAACCACCAACCTTCTGGTTAGCAGTCAAATGCCTTAGGCACTGTGCCACCAGAGCTCCTTTAACACAGAAAAGGGGGGCTAAAAGGCTGTACCAAGAATCTCTGGAAGTTACCTATAGTACACAGGTGAAGGAAGACTAGGAATCTTTTACCATGAGAATGTATTTTAGGCATTACTTGCGCAATAAAGAGGAACTCTAGTGGTGCAGTGCTTAAACCATTTGGCTGCTAACCAAAATGTGAGCAGTTTGAACCCACCAGCCAGCCACTCCATGGAAGAAAGATGAGGCAGTCTGCTTCTACGAAGATTTACAGCCTTGGAAACCATATGGGGGTCACTATGAGTTTGGTTTGGTTTTGGTTTTGTACAATAAAAATACAACAGACACATTAACAGAGAAAAACATGAACCAGTAGATAACACGTCCTATTGGAAGACATCTGGGAGGGCTGTCTTGGCTCTTTGGTTCTGTAAGTTGAGGATGTGTTATTATGAGGCCTGCTCTGTGAGACCCTGACTATGAGTCCACTCTTATGGACAATGCTGAAAATTATCAGTCAGCTTTACCATCTGGTACATGCTGTGAAAAGCAGCCTGAGGATATTCCCAAAGATGTGCCTAAATTCAGTCTCAACAGTGCAGACAACTTAAGCCACCAGCTGCTGACTCAGCTGCAGGAAATATAAGGGGAACTATAAGCTAATAATATTGGGAGCAGCTGCAGTTATATCTGTCCTCTGGCTCACTGTGGTTGGCCTCCTGCCTGCCCTGTAATGATAGCAAAAGAGCAGAGTTAACTCAGAGGGACTAAGTTTGGCCCTCTCTGCCCAGAAGTGTAGCTGATGCTGGGATAGCGGCAGGGAGAGGGACTCGCTTTGCCTAGGATTCTAATGGCTGGTCCCTGCTGCCCATTTGGTGCAGTCAGCCTAACTCAGGGCAAGAAACATCCCAGAAAGGGACTAAGGCTCTGTTCTCCCAGGGGCTACATGTCAGGTGAGGGCACCACAGAATCAAAGCATCCCCTGAGGAGGCACTATAACTGCCTACATAACCCAAGCCCACGGCATTGCAAACCAAAAACAAAAAACCCACTGCCATCAAGTCTACTCTGACTTACAATGACCCTTTAGGACACAGTAGACCCTTCCCCATTGGGTTTCCAAGGCTGCAAATCATTATGGAAGTGGACTGCCTCATCCTTCTCCTGTGGAGCTACTGGTGGGTTCAAAGAACCCACCTTTTGGTCAGCAACCAAATGCTTTAATCACTATGCCACCTGAGCTCATATTTCAAACTTTTTCATAATGCTATTGCATACTTACAGCATAGTATAAACATAACCTTTATATGCATTGGTAAATCAAAAACTCATGTGACTCGCTTTACTGCAATATTTGCTATATTAGGGTGATCTGAAAGAGAACATGTGATGTCTGGGAGGTATGCTTGTGTCAGTAAAGTACCAGCCACTATGCTGGCCCACAGCAGAGCTAAATCAAAGTTACCTGGCTGCCCTGCCCATGGGTCTCAATGGCCTGGGCAAGATCTGTTGCTCTTTTCTGAAACAGGCCAATGGGCTAAGGCAAAGTGAGAAAATGGGCCAAAGAATAAGGAGAAACCTTTAGCATGAAGCCAAACATGTTTTATCATATTAGGACATTCTCTCCCTCTAACCTTCAACACTGCCTCCCTTAATTTTAAAACAGTCTATGCAAATTTTTTATTCATTGGAAGGTTTAATTAAGGCAAATTAGCTTCAGAAAGTGTCACAGTTAGAAGCTGTCACAGTTAGAAGCTGTCACAGTTAGAAGCTGTCACAATTAGAACCTGAACCCTATTTTACAAAATAGCATTTAATAGAAAATTTAGCTTTTATAAAGTAACTGAAAATGAATTTTATGGTTAAGAGAATTTGATATTTTAATTAAATGAATTTGCATGCATACATGAGTTTATCAATGCAAAAGGAAAATAAGAAAACTGGCATGTGTATTAATTAAAGGTGATTTTCTAATTTCTAATTTTTTAAACACACTCCACCCAAACATGGGATGTACTATGCCCCTTTCTATCTCATGCCCCTGTAGACTCATTTCAACTCCTGTCTCTCTAGGCAACTGCACGCCTAAAGATCACAGTTGCACCGGCTCATGCTTCTCCGCTTGGCTCACACTGCTCCAAACATTTGGAATCCTCCCTCAACTCAACTCAGACTCTTCAGTGTCCTGAAGCCCTCACTATTCCTGAGTCGGAATCAATCCCTCAATCTACCTTCCCACAGTACCAAGCTTTGGTGCACACCTTTGACACAACCTAGATTCCATGACTCTTGTATTAGGGTTGGGTTATGTGTCTTCTATGTTAATGTGCTTCTAAGAGGCAGGCTCTATGTCTTGTGTATGTCAGACACTTCACTCCCAATAAACGTTTTGTGAATACATAAACCAAATAAAGCATTCCTTCTGCCGAAGCTATTGCCTTTCAGTTATTCAACTAATATTTATAGAATGTCCCATGCAAGATGCCAGTTTCTAGGGATAAACAGCATACTAAGTACCTTGTAGGTGAGGCAGTCACATGAATAGGTTTTAATTCAATGTATAAAGTGTGTGTGGTGAAATGAGTTCATTTATGTGGACTTTCGCCTTAGTTCCTTGGGAAAATAGCTTGGGAAATTTTTTCCCCCTAAATTCTGAGAAGTTACCTAGTTCTTTGGAGAAGCAGCCTGGGGGCAGGGTAGGTTGCCAGGTTGTTTTCTACCCTAGAGGGTTCAGTACTTTTGTCCAGATTTCCTAGGTTGATTGACATTTCTCTGGTAAACTGTAAACAACTTGATAGACTGATACTTCTGTCTGGCCCTGGGCCACACACAGTCTGCCTACCCTACGATTGGTCCACTTTACTCACCTTAACTGGATTGATTGGTTTGCTAGTCAGAAAGATCGGTGTGTAAAATCACCCCATAGGACTAAGTGACCTGTGGTCCACTGAGGGGACTCGTTCATGGTGGTCCTGTTGGGAGAGCCATGCCTTGAAATTGACATAAATGGTCAACCGCACAGAAGCTTTTAGAAGAGGCCAGAAGATAACCTCAAGACCAAGAGCCTGGAGTGGAGCAGTTTGGACCTGGGATTCCTGGAAGATCAATCTCCTAAAAGAGCTGTAATATAGATCAAAGGTTCTAACACTGAAGACTGTGAGAGGCCCAGAAGGGATCTGGTGGCACTGGCAGCAGCAACAGAGGAAAGCTGTTGTTAGGAGAGCAGCAGCTGAGCAAACTGCTACACTGGCTGTGAGCTGAGCCAGTTAGCAGGGAGAGGCCAAAGGCAGGAAGGCTGAAGGCAGAGAGGCCCCGCATGGCCAAGAGGGGCCTGCACAGCAGAAAGGATCTGCTTGCATGGCAGAGCAGCTGAGACAGCTGTCCTGGTTGGAAGCTGTCCTGCACTGAAGAAAACTACTTTTCCTTTGATTTTTGGCTGAATACATATACTGAATTTATACAAAATTAAATGCTGCATGACATAACCAACTCCATTTACTCCACTTGTTAATTTATGTTCCCTGCCCTCCTCTCCAAAGTCTTCCTTCTTTATCTACATGTGTACAGGCATACCTTGTTTATTGCACTTTGCTTTACTGCACTTCACATGCATTGCATATTTTACAAATTGAAGGTTTGTGGCAACCCTGCATCTCATCAGTAACATTTTCCCAACAGCATGTGCTCACTTCATATGTCTATGTCACAGTTTTTCAAATTCTCACTATTATTTCTAACTCTTTCATAATGCTATTGCATACTTAATAAACTAGAGTATAACGGAAACATAACTTTCACATGCACTGGGAAACAAAAAAAATTGTAGGACTTGTTTTATTGCAATATTCACTTTATTGTGGTGGTCTGGAACAGAACTGCAGTATCTCCAAGGTATACCTGCATTCAACTTCATCGGTCTTATATGCTCTTGGTTGTTTCCTCCCATGTGCCTATTTCTGTGTCCCTATGGAACTCCTGAAGTACCTTAGAAGACACACAAATCTACTTGTTAGCTCTTTATCCAAATCCCTGCCAATTCTCACCAGACTGCTACTCCTAGTTCACTGCCCACCTTGTCAGTGACCATACACTGCCAAAGAACGTTACCCTGTTAGCTATGTCCACGCTCAGTCAGGCTGGACAGTGAACTCCCACAGGGCGGAGAGAGAACCACATCTCACACTCCTTACAATCCTTCTCAGGTGCGATAGCTGCTATATACACAGCATAAGCTCAGACCCTTGCTGGGTGAACCTACTCCAAACCCAAATAAATGTCTCTCAGCCCATCCAACACTTCGGCAGTGTCTAAGGAATCGACTAGATGGCAACTAACACCACCACCAAGGCATTACTGGTATAGGTACCTTGGTTCCCTCTAGTTCATCGGCCAGAAATGGAGCTAGTCAGAGAATGACCAACTCCTCTCCCGATTCTCGGTCCCCATCAGGTACCTAACACTCTGTTCCTCCAGGACATCTGGAATCATGCCTCATTTATCCCTGGTCCTCAGCCCTGGCACTAGGGCCAGCACACAGCTAGTACTCAAGGGCATTTGCTGAAGGGAGACATTATCTTCAGGACCCATGCTACTTAGTGGTTTTCCTTTCTACTGGATGCCTCCACCCTTGGTGATCCAAGGAAACCCTGATGACTATGGTCACTCAAAGACAACTTAAATGGAAAACTTCTTTTCCATAATGAATTTGGCAACTCTCTGCCAAGTCAAACAGTTTAGTGCTGTAGATCAAAATCAAGCTCGTCACCCTTTCTAACCAACTCTCCCTTCAGTTTTACTATTTCCATCACTACCACCATACTCCCCTCACAAGCTCTGCAGCATGACGGACCAGTCTTTGTCCTTCGTTCTCCATTAAAAAACTTGTTATCCAAATGCTATTTTTTGCTCCTTGACCTCTCAGTATCACTGCTTCCCATTTTTTCCCTTCTACTCTTCACCCCACACCACCCCCATGCACCAGACCTTGCCTAATGCTCCCTCTCATGGTATCCATCCTCACTAGCTTCATTCTCTCCCCTCCTTTCCCAATCTACATGCCACCACCAGGTTATTTCTTATTAAATGCTGTTTTTCAACTAGTCTACCCTCTGCTCAAATAATAACTTCCTTCTTCTTAAACCATCAAATCTGTGTTCCTCTGTCCTAATCTGATCCCAGCCCACATCCAGCCCAGATCCTAGGAACCCTGCCTAATCATGCTGCCTCTGCAATTACCACTGTCTGCCCCTCCCAGGAACATGTAACTTTCTCTGCCATCTCAAAATCCTGGCAAATGGTCTAGCCCTCCTTACTCAAATCTCATGCAAGGCTCAGGCCAGCCCAACCTCTGACACAAAGCTTTCCCCATGTAGTCCCACTGGCCTTTCCCTCATTCCCTCTATAAAACTGCTTCTAGCCCTCCTACAGTCTTCTTTTGATTCAGGCACTCTGTCTCAACAGCTGATGAGGAAGGCCACCCACTTATTAGCCATGTGATTGTTCTCCAAACCACCAGTCTTTCAAATCTCCCAGAAATGTTACTCCAGTCAAATGAAAATTTATAAGACAATGACCTGTTTACCTCAGGTCGATAATAAGGCTGCCTAGGTGAAGTATTTCAGTAACCCTCTAATATCTGCCACAAACTGGTATCATTGAAAAATAAGTCTCACTATCAATTACATATGATAGTGAAAGGAGAACAAACTTCTCTTGGGCAGTTTTCTTCACATCATCTATTGAGCCATTCAGGAATTTCTCTGGTAGTAAATTTTATATGATTGTGCAAACATGTGTGAAGGAAAAAAAGAGTGGAGAAAGTTGTTCTCGGCAGTTCTGGTGGCAAAGGTAAGTCAGACTAGACAGCAGGGAGAAGGGTACTGAGAAGCGAGGATGCTAGCAGGGGAGGATCCCCTGCTGCCCTGAAACGGGGACCAAAATCCAAAAAAAAAAAAAAAAAAACAAACCCAGTGCCCTGGAGTAGATTCTGACGCATAGAGACAGACCCCCATTGGGTTTCCGAGCCAGTAAATCTTTACAGAAGTAGACTGCCCAGTCTCGCTTCGGCGGAGTGGCTGGTGGGTTTGAACCACCAACCTTCTGGTCAGCAGTCAGATGCCTTAGGCACTACGCCACCAGAGCTCCTTGAACCAGGGGCCACAAGGATACAAATAAAGCACGTGGGCAAAGAACGCTTTGGACCATAAAACTGGCCACCTTTCTTTGCAAGGTGCACGCCCATCACAGCTGTGAGCAGTGCCAAGGGTGTGCAGCGATTCTGCCTAGCGTGCAATAAAATCACTTCTCAGCCGACCTGGGCGGCCCTGAGAACACCCGCCCAGTCCATCCCACCCCTCTGGCCCCGGGCCTTACCGATCGAGATCTCCTGAGCGAAGGCCAGCGAAATGAGCAGCAGCGGCAGTCCCACGGCAATACAAGTGACCATCTTGTCCACTGCCAGCTCCAGCCGCAGACCCTTGAACTTGGGTTCCGTGGGCTCCTTCAGCAAGAAGTCCGAGAACACGTACTCTGTGGCCAGGTGGGCGATGGCCATGGCTGCGGCGCGCCAGGCTCAGGCGGCAGACCCACGAGAGAGACTCTTGTGGTGCCGAAGTCCAGACCCACGAGAGAAGGCTCGTGCGGTGCCGAAGTCCAGAGGGCTGCGCTACGCCTTCACTCGTCACCGGCTGGGCCCGCGGCTTTCGCTTTCCCTTTGCCCGCTCCCCAGCTGCTCCTGCGTCTGGCCCACCATTGTGTCTCAGTGAGCTCTCGCTGCCAGGGGCTTCCGCCCGAGCTGCAGCAGCCTCCGCTCCGCGGCACCACTGGGTGAGGCCCCCAAGCAGCTCCCACGCACGTGCTCTAGCGCTCTCTGCCCCCGCTGCGGGTGGGGCGCAGCCCGTAGCTCGCGGGGCGCTGCGGTCCCGCCCCCGCCCGCTCGGCCAACGCAGATCCCCGGGGGCAGGCTGGGCGGCTGCGCCGCGTGCACCACTCCTGGGCTCGGTGTCTCTCCGGCATCGGCGGGCGCGAGAACCAGCTCGGGAACTAGGCGCTTCCCTCCCTCCTCGGCCTCCTGGTCCCGCCTCGGCAGCTGGAGCTATCTCCAGGCAGGTCGTATGCTAGCGGCCCACTCACCCGCGTTCTTCCGGAACCATTCGGGGAAACCGAGTACTCAGGAGCGCGGAATTTCCGGAAACCGCGGTGACGCCGGGCGAGGTGGGCGCGGCAGCATCCCGCGGCCTTGTGGTCCATCACTACGGAGAGGATCTTCCCACCGAGAGGCACCTCTGAAAACTCATGTGTACTTCCTATCCCCATTTTTCCCTCTTCTGGCCCTGGGATTTTTTAAAACGCTTCTGAAACGATGCCTTATCCTCGTGGACAAGATGGTCCCCATTTACACCCTATTCCCAACATTCCTGCACGGTGAAGTCAGGTCAAAATAAACTGGAAAAGCTTCAAGGAGCAAAGGATGCCATAAAAGGCAAAGCGAGCAAGTAGAAAAAAAAAATGTACGGAAAGGAGCGCAGGACTTGGAGGAAACTTGTGAATGATTGGGAGGCACCGCACACAGTGCTGAGTGTGTGGGAAGCTTGTGACTAGATCGCAGGCTACTCAGGTTCCGGCTTCTCCTTCCCCTGCCTTCCCAATCAGAGCCTTGGCCTAAGGGCCTGCAGAGGGGTGAGTGCGAGTGGGTAGATGTTGGGAGGCACTGGGAGCAGCTTCTGAATCTCTTAGCGGAATGCTGCTAAATAGAAAAAATGTTTAGGTGGCAACATTTGAACAGACATGAGGGAGGGCTTCTTGGGGCCGGCCTGGGCTGTTTTCTCTGTAGGAGAGGGGGAGCTGGTGCATAGGTGCAAACATCCTTTGTAAACCATCTCCCCCATGCACATCTCTACACTGACATCTCCTCTCAGTGTACATCCCAACGGCCTACCCAACTCTCCACTCGGATGTCTTACAGTGTTACCGGAGGGGACCCAGCGAGGCCCCACAGGTGGGCTCTTGTCTGCTGGCAGTAAAGAATTGCTTACAGAGACAGAGCCTTTAATGAAATACTGCACGAGACTGTACAGTGCGACAGCAAACTAAGTGTATAGCTCGCTAGCTGGACTTGGCTTACAGCAATTAATAGGGACAGAATGCGGAAGCTATACAGTTGGTGAATCAGGTGCACAGGTTTCATATATTCCTTAATTGGATTCTTGTTTCATTGTGTTCCTGTCTTCTGGATCCATCCAGACACCTGTTTGTCTGCAGATCAAGATAGAAGTTGTCATGGGGTCTCACGTGCTGATCCCATGCTTGAGAATCTGCAATAAACAACCTGGCAACTTCATCCTTTCTAATAGAAGTTTCATTAGTCATGGTTTCTTATTTTGTAATTGTTACTAGCAAAGGTTTTTAAACAACCTAATTTGCAACTGAAGTATATATAGCAATTTTCCAGTTCCTATTAGCAGGGGAAGTTTAAGTAATTTACCAGAAAAAAATGTAGTCGTCACAAAAAAATGTAGCTAAAGCAGCTTTCATTCCTTACACGTGCCCCTGTCTCAACAGGACATAGAACTCATAATGGCCAGGTCTACAATCCTCATCTTCCTCTCAAACCTCAACTCCAGTTATTCCCCTTCTCATTAAATGCACCCATTCGCACTAAGAGCCTGGGTTCAACCCTTGGCTCTGTCAATTACTTGTTGTGGGACCAAGGATATGTCACTGGAAATCTCTGAGCCTCAATTTCCTCATTTGCTAAATAGGGAGACTACTTCCTCCTTCACATCAGGTTGTTCTGAGGAATAAATGTGATATGGACAGTGCCTGGTGCACTGTAGAACTCAATATTTGATAGCTGACATTATGAACCTCAGACATTTAAGGTGTCAATGATACTGTTTTTTATTAAAAACTTTATTTTTCAAAACAGTTTTAGATTTACAGAAATACCGGACAGCACAGAGAGTCCCCATATACCTGGTTTCCACTAACATCTTACATTACTTCCTTGTTTTCTTTTTTTTAATTGTGATTTGGGTGAAGATTTACAGAGCAAATTCACTTTCCATACAGCAGTTCACATATACTTTGTCTCATGTCATTGACCACAGTTTACCACAATGGAACAGCTCCTCTCCTACCTCCTCCCCATAGCCACCTCTTCCCAGTGTCCATCCCACCATACACTCTTGCCCCCTGAGCTGTCTCCCTGTGCATAAGCAGCCCTTCTTTCTCCCATGATTGTTCTCTCCAAGGAGTGTATCTGCCTGAGGTAAATGTTCAGCTCATATGCGTGTCTTTTGTTTGGCTGGAAACCACCACGGGTGTTGGTTCAATTCCAGACCTGAAGGGCAGCTAGGGGCCATAGTTTCTGGTTCACTTCCTTGGTTTTTACCTAATGTCTCTCTCTCTCTCTCTCTCTCTCTTTTTTCCCCTGAAACATTTTATTGTGGTTTGGGTGAAAGTTTATAAAGCATATTAGTTTCCCATTTAACAGTTTATACACATGATCTTCCTATAGTTTTAGGTTTTATATTTAAAATGGTCTTTGATCCATTTTGAGTTAGTTTTTGTGTATTGTGAGAGATATGGCTCCTATTTCATTTTTCTACAGATAGACTTCTAGTTTTGCTAGCACCATTTGTTAAAGAAACTGTCTATTCGCCATTTAATAGACTTTGGGTCTTTGTTGATAATCAGCTGTCCATAGGTGGATGGATTTACATCTAGGTTCTCAATTCTGTTCCATTGCTGTATGTGGCTGTTGTACCAATACTAGCCTGTTTTGACTACCATAGCTATATATAGTAGGTTCTGAGATCAGGTAGTGTGAGGTTTCCTATTTTGTGTTTATCTTCAATAATGCCTTACTTATCTGGGGCCTCTTTCTTCTCCATGTACAGTTGATATTTAGTTTTTCCATCTTGTTGAAGAATGCTATTGTAATTTCGATTAGGATTGCATTGTGTCTATAGATCACTTTGGTAGTATTGACATTTTGACAATGTTAAATCTTTCTATCCATGAGCATAGTATGTTTTTCCACTTATGCAGGTCTCTTTTGGTTTCTTACGGTTATAGTTTGTAGTTTTCCTTGTATAGGTCTTTTACATCCCTGGTTAGATTTGTTCCTAAGTGTTTTATCTTTTAGGGGGCTATTACAATTGGTATTGTTTTCCTGATTTCCTTTTCAAAGTTCTCTTTGTTGTTATAGAAGAATATAGCTGGTTTTTATATGTTCATCTTATATCCTACTATTTTGCTTAATCCTTTTATTAGTTTCAGTAGCTTTCTTGTAGATTCTTTTGGAATTTCTATGTATAGTATCATATCATCTGTAAATAGGGATAGTTTTACTTCTTTCTTACCAATTTGAATGCCCTTTATTTCCTTTTATTGACTTACTGCTCTAGCTAGGACTTCCAGTGCCATGTTGAATAAGAGTGGTGATGAAGGACATGCTTGTCCAGTTCCCATTATCGAGGGAATGTTTCCAGTCTCTTTCCATTGAGAATAATGTTGTCTGTTGGTTTTGTATAAATGGCTTTTACTATGTTGAGGAATTTCCCTTTTGGTCCTATTTAGCTGAGAGTTTTTTTTTTTTTTTTTTTTAAATCAGAGATGGGTGTTAGAATTTACCAAATGCCTTTTCTGCATCAACTGAGATGATCTTGTAATGCTTTTCTTTTGTTTTATTTATGTGGTAGATTACATTGATTGTTCTTCTAAGGTTGAACCATCCTTGCATACCTGGTACGAATCCTACTTGGCTATGATTATCTGTCTGTCTATCTACCTACCTACCTATCTATCTGTCTGTCTGTCTGTCTATCTCAATATTTTTATATGCTGTTGAATTCTGTTGGCTAGAATTTTGTTGAGAATTTTTGTGTCTATATTCATAAAGGATATTAGTCTGTATTTTCTTTTCTTGTGGTGTCTTTGCCTGGCTTTGGTATCAGGGTTATGCTGAATTTATAGAATAAATTCAAAAGTATCCCTTTCTTCTCTATGCTCTGAATTTGTTTGAGTAGTATTGGTGTAAGCTCTTCTCTGAATGTTGGTAGATGCTAATCCAGTGAAGCCATCTGGGATAGGGCTTTCTTTTCTTGGAAATTTTTTAATTACCTCTTCACTCTCTTCTTTTGTTGTGGGTCTGTTCAGTTTTTCTACCTCAAGTTTGTGTGAAGTTTCTAGAAATTTGTCCATTTCCTCTAGGTTTTCAAACCTTTTGGAGCACTTTCATTCTTTCTTTCTTTTTTTAATAGTATTATGATCCTTTTTATTTCAGTTGGTTCTGTTGTAATGTCACCCATCTTGTTTCTTCTTTGTGTTATTTGCTTCTTCCCCTGCTTTTCTTTTATCAATTTGGCCAGTGGTTTGTCAATTTTACTGATCATTTCAAAGAACCAACTTCTGGTTGTGTTGATTCTCTCTGTTGTTTTTCTGTTCTCTATTTCATTCTGATCTAGTCTTTATTATTTCCTTTCTTCTACTGACTATGGGCTTCTTTTGCTGTACTTTCTAGTTGAGTTGTAGGGTTAATGTTTTGATTTTGACCCTTTCTGCTTTTTGGGTACATGTATTTATTGCTATACATTGACTTCTGATCACTATTTTGCTGTACCTCAAAGGTTTTTGTATGTTGTGTTTCATTTTCATTTGATTCTAGGAATATTTAAATTTAATCTTTGATTTCTTTTATTGCCCAGTAGTTTTTAAGCAAGGTGTTGCTCAGTTTTCACGTATTTTATTTATTTTCCCTTGTTCTTCCTGTTACTTATTTCTACTTTTGTAGTGTTGTGATCAGAGAAAATGTTTTGTATTATTTTGTTGTTGTGGATTTTATTTTGTCAGGCTTTGTGGCCTAAAATGTGGTCTATTCTGGAAGATGATCCATGTGCATTGGAAAAAAAATGTATACTTTGCTGCTATTGGGTGGAGTGTTCTATATATGTCTATAAGGTTGAGTTGATTGATTTATGACATTTAAATCTTCAGTATCTTTGTTTTTTTCTAGTGCCTTCACTGAAAGTGGGTGTTGAAGTCTCCTACTATTATTGTGGAACTGTCTTTTTTCTCTTTTCAATGCTATTAGAGTTTATTTTAGGAGCTTTGGTAGCATAGTGCCTAAGGCATTTGACTTCTAACCAGAAGCCTAGTGGTTCAAACCCACCAGCCACTCCTTGGAAGGAAGGTTGGGCAATCTACTTCCATAATGATACCAGCTCGGAAAACCAAGGAGGGGTCGCTATGAGTTGGGTCTGACTCAACGGCACATAACAACAGCAACAGAGTTTATTTTATGTATTTTGGAGCTATCATTGGGTGCTAGTAGTGCTAGTGCTCCAAAATACATAAAATAAACTCTGTTGCTGTTGTTGTTATGTGCCATTGAGTCAGACCCGACTCATAGCAACCCCTCCTTGGTTTTCCGAGCTGGTATCATTATGGAAGTAGATTGCCCAACCTTCCTTCCAAGGAGTGGCTGGTGGGTTTGAACCACTATCATCGGGTGCGGGAGCTCTGGTAGCATAGTGGATAAGGCA
>NW_006921634.1:6326267-6326910 GCF_000298275.1 Orycteropus afer afer | reverse complement strand
CTCTGTGTCTGTCTTCTATTGTTTCTGTAAGGACTGCAGGTATTTTGTATCACTGTTGTCTGTGCAAGATTAGCCTCAGCTGAATCTATCCTTAGTCTAGAGTATACTCCTGTTCACTAACCCCTGTCTGATCATCTCAGGTGTTTATGTGTTTATCTGTAGCCTGATGTTTGGTATTAATGACAATGCAGTATTATGGACACATTGGTTGGTAATAGCGTCTGTCATCCATCTCATGTGCACAATTCAGTGTTCTCCCATTGCCTAATGTTATCATGGTGGTCATAGATCCTTGCCATGTATCCCTCCCCCTACCCACATCAGTGTGTAGGCCCCAACTGAAATTAATCCCACCTCTTCCCTCCCCATTCTGGTAACCTACTAAGTGAGTTCCCTTTCCTAAGCAAACTCTTCTCTTTTTACAGTAATGAGCTCATACAGTACTTGTCTTTCTGCGATTGACTTATTTCACTCAGCATAATGTCCTCCAGGTTTATCCACGTTGTGAGATGATTCGCGTATCCCTCATTGTCCTTTAATGTAGCATAGTATTCCATTGTGTGCATGTACCATAATTTGGTTATCCACTCATCCGCTGATGGGCATTTAGGTTGTTTCCATCTCTTTGCTATAGTGAATTGTG
>NW_006921634.1:6301453-6325352 GCF_000298275.1 Orycteropus afer afer | reverse complement strand
GTTTTGACTACTGTGGCTATATAGTAGTTCTTAAGATCTGGGAGTGTGAGACCTCCCACTTTGCTTTTCTTCTTCAGAAGTGCTCTGCTTATCCGAGGTCTCTTTCCTTTCCATATGAAGTTAGTAATTAGTTTTTCCATGTCCTTAAAATTTTTTGTTGAAATCTGGATTGGGATTGCATTAAATGTATAGATTTCTTTAGGTAGTATGGACATTTTCACAATATTTAGTCTACCTATGCATGAACAAGGTAGGTTCTTCCATTTATGTAGTGCCCTTCTTGTCTCTTGTAGCAGTGTTTTATAGTTTTCTCTGTATAGGTCTTTTGTGTCTCTGATGAGGTTTATTCCTAGATATTTTAGCCTTTTTGTAACTATAGTAAATGGTATTATTTCCCTTATTTCTTTATCAGAGGACTCCTTGCTGGTGTAGAAAAAAACTGATTTTTGTATGTTGACCTTGTGTCTGGCCACTTTGCTGAACCTCTCTATTAGTTCCAGTAGTTTTTTGAATTGAGTCCCTTGGGTTTTCTATGTACGGGATCATATCATCCGCAAATAGAGATAGTTTTAGTTCCTCTCTGCTAATTTGTATGCCTTTTATTTCTTGTTCTTGCCTCATTGCCCTGGCCAGGACTTCCAATACAATGTTAAATAGAAGTTGTGATAGAGGGAATCCCTGTCTGGTTCCCGTTCCTAAGGGGAATGTCTTGAGTCTTTCCCCATTAATAATGATGTTGTCCATTTGCTTTGCATATATACCATTTATTATGTGAGGAATTTCCCTTCTATCCCTATTTTGCTGGAAGTTTTAAACAGGAATGGATGTTGGATTTTATCAAATGCCTTTTCTGCATCAATTGATATAATCATATGGTTCTTTTGTTTTGTTTATGTGGTGGATTGTATTGATTGATTTTCTGTTGTTGAACCATGCTTGGAAACCTGGTATGAATCCCACTGGGTCTGGGTGCATTAATTTTTTGATATGTTGTTGGATTCTGTTGGCTAGGATTTTGTTAAAGATTTTTGCATCCATGTTCATGAGGGATATTGGTCTGTAGTTTTCCTTTCAAGTGTTGTCTTTCCCTGGTTTTGGTATTAGTATTATTCTTGCTTCATAAAATGAGTTTGGGAGTATTCCATCTTTTTCTATGTTCTGGAATAGCTTGAGTAGCATAGGTGTCAACTCTTCTCTGAATATTTGCTAGAATTCTCCAGTGAAGCCATCAGGGCCAGGGCTTTTCTTTGTAGGAAGTTTTTTTTTATGGCCTGTTTAATTTCTTCTTTTGTTATAGGTCTGTTCAAGTTTTCTGTCTCTGAATGGAATAGTTAAGGTAGGTCTTGTGATTCTAGAAACTTGTCCATCTCTTCTAGGTTCTAAAATCTTTTGGAGTACAGTTTTTCATAATATTCTGTCAGTATCTTTTTTTACTTCAGTTGGTTCTGTTGTGATGATACCTTTTTCATCTTTTTCATTTACAGTTCTTGTGATTTGGATCTTCTCTTTCTTTTCTTTTGTTAGGTTTGCCAATGGTTTATTGATTTTATTAATCTTTTTGAACAACCAGCTTTTTGTTTTGTTGATTATGTCTATGGATTTTTTGTTTTCAGTTTCACTTATTTCTGCTCTGGTCTTTATTATTTTCTTGCTTCTAGATACTGTAGGATTCTTTTGTTGTTCTATTTCTAGTTGTTGGAGTTGATGAGTTAGAGTGTTGATTTTGTTTCTTTCCTCTTTTTTGACGTACACATTTATTGCTATAAACTGTCCTCTTGATTCAGTTCTGTTTCTATGTCCTATGGTTGAGTTGTCTATTTCTGAAATTTTATTGTTAATGTTATAGATTTCTAGTTGTTGTTTTGTATGGTTTCTAATTGTCTATTTTGTTGTCTTGTTCGTGTATTGTTTTCCTGAATTCTTCTAATGTTTTGTCCATGTTTTCCTTAATGTCTTTCTTTATCTCTTGATTGTTATTGTTAGGTGCTGTCAGTTGGTTTCGACTCATAGCAACCCTGTATACCACAGAATAAAACACTGCTCAGTCCTGCACCATCCTCACAATTGTTGCCATCCTTGAGCCCATCATCGTAGCCACTGTGTCAATCCATCTCATTGAGGGTCTTCCCCCTTTTTCACTGACCCTCTGTTTTACCCAGCATGATATCCTTCTCTAGGGACTGGTGCCTTCTGACAACATGACCAAAGTTATGAGAGATGAAGTCTGGCTATTCTTGCATCTAAGAAGCACTCAGCTATACTTCCTTCAAGGCATATTTGTTTGTTCTTCTAGCAGTCTATGGTACATTGAATATTCTCCACCAACACCATAATGCAGATGCATCGATTCTTGTTGTTGTGATTTCTTGTTCTTGTTGTTGTTATGTGCCGTCGAGTTGGACCCGACTCAAAGCGACCCCTCCTTGGGTTTCCAAGGTGGTATCACTACAGAAGTAGATTGCCCAACCTTCCTTCCGAGGAGTGGCTTGTGGGTTTGAACCGCCAACCTTCTGGTTAGCAGTCAAGTGCCTTAGGCACTACGCTACCAGAGCTCCTGTGATCTCTTGGAAAACTCTATATATTAGTCTTTTGAACTCTTCACGAGGTAGTTCCATTACTATTTCTTTCTCTGTTAGGTTTTCTGGTTCTTTATTTTGGTCACTTGCTGGAGCCATCTAATCCTGCTTCTTTATATGATTTGATATTGTCTGTTTTCTCCACAGCATTAAAGTGTTATTATATTTACTTAAAGGAGTTCTGGTGACATAGTGCTTAAAGTATTTGACTGCTAACCAAGAGTTGATAGTTTGAACCTACCAACCACTACACAGGAGAAAGATGAGGCAGCCTGCTTCCAGAAAGATTTACAGCCTTGGAAACCCTATGGGACAGTTCTACTTTGCCCTACAAGGTCACTGAGTTGGAATAGACTCAATGGCAGTGGTTTTTTTGTTTGTTTGTTTTATATTTATTTTATTTACTGTGTATTTGTCTCCTGTATGATTTTTTGTTTTGTTTTGTTTTGATATATCCTAGTAGATGATGTTTACATTGTACTCCGGTCACTAGTCTGGTGCCACTTGAGCTCTCGCCACCTGTCTTCAGAAGGGTGAGGCAGAAGCTGGGTGTGTGAACGCAGGATCTTGCAGGGTGGCTGAGTGTAGCTGGCACTGCTGGTGAGGTGATATGTCTGTCCAGCTGGTCACCTGGGCATGGGTGCAGGGAACATTCGTACTGGTCATTGTGCTGGATGTTGTGTGTATACTGCTGATTGACAGGGTGAGGGTGCCTAGGCTGTCAGTCACCAGGTGGGTGGTATGGAAACTCTCATTGATAGTCTCAGGTGGGCAGGGCTGTGCTGAGGAGGCCGGAGCAGGCACAAATCTCCAATTGCAAGGGGTGGTGTGGACAATGAGACGGGGGGCACGTTGCCAGTCCACAGGTATGCATTAGGAGGGCATGCCCCTGGCTGCTAGAGCACAATGCGAGGGAAGGTGTGCCACCAGACCTTGGGTCCCCAGTGCAGGTGGCTAGAGGGAGTAATAGGTGCCATTAGTCTCCAAGCCCCTAGCACAGGTAGTTAGCCGAGAAGTGGGTGCAGCTCTTCTGTGGGAATTTGGTGGCAGTGGCTGGGTAGACAGTCTGGTGCTGCAGGTCTGTAGGTTCTTGGTACAAGTGGCTGAGCAAGGGGACTGACATTAGTCAGTGGATGCTCAGCTGTGGGGGTTGGGTGGTGGTGGGTACCACTGTCCCACAATTGCATGTAGGGATATAGGGGGATAGATGAGGGGTGTGGGAAGGGCACTATAGGTCCATAGGCTTCTGGCTGGGAGGGGGCTGGGAGGTAAGGTGAATGCTATTAACTTTCACAAGGTTGGGGGCACTCCTGCCTGGCTCTGGACATAGATGCAGAGTCACTCATGTTTGTCTGCACCAGATGATGAGGGTTCAGCAGGGAAAACTGTTTGCTTCATATCAGTATTGCTGCACTGTACAGGTCCATCAGGCACGGCACCAGCAGTTCTAGTTCTCTGTGTCCACTGTTTTTGCACAGTCTTACTTTCCCGTTGATGCTTGGTCTGACTCTTCAGCCTTGCCTTTGATGTTGAGGTTTCCAAAGTTGTCATCTATATCTGATTCACTTGTTTTCTTGGGTCTTTGTTATAAAAGGGATCTTATGAGGCATCTGACAATGCAGTCATCTTGGACTGCCTCCCCCTAATGTCTTTTTCTGCTCCGGGATACCACATTACATTTAGTTGTCATGTTTCCTGAGGCTCCTTTTAGCTGTGGCAGTTTCTCAGATATTCCTTTTTATTTTTTTTAATAACTGCTTTTTTTTTTTTTTTTTTTAAATCATTATAAGGTACATTTAGGTATTAAATAACAACTTTTCCTCTCAAGTCCTTCCTGCCTTTGCTCCCCATCTCTGCCCCAATGTCACCTGTTAGAAAGATAAAGTACTTGTGACCCTCGCAGCCACGCTACCAGAACTGTTATTTGAGATCCTTGGCATTTGAATATAAGACCTTTTGCAACCTAAAAAATAGTCATTCTCTTCTTACAACAAGACTTTTTCAAATGTGGCCTCAGAAGCCCTATTAGACTTTCTGTTCTGTTTACATTTTCCTTCATTCATCCAAGATATAGTTACTGAACAACTATATATCTGCACTATGATCTGTGCTAGGGATACTGCAGTGAACCAAAGAGGTCGGGGATCCTTGCTTCCTAGGAGCTTGTATTCCAGTGGAAGTGACAGGTAAAACTCAAGCTAACAGAAAGATAAAATGATTATGTCCTGTGATAAGAGTTACAAAGGAAAACAATGGAGCTAGGAAATAACAAGCAGATGGATCCACCCTAAATAAGGCAGTCTGGGGGAGCTCATGTCTGAACTAGGGAAAGGTGTGGAGCAAGGGATGAGGGGCTAGAGAAGGAGAGGACACCAGACATAGAAAACTGCATGTGAAAAGGCCCTGAGGCAACAAAGAACTAGCTGGGCTTAGGAACTGATAAAAACTGGAGTAGAGAAGAACCTGAGGTGAAGTTGCATAAGGTGGCATGGGCAAATCAGGCTGGGCCTTATAGACCAAGGTAAGGAGTTTGAATTATATTCAAAGTGAAATGGAAAGACATTAAGGTTATTAAGCAGGGAAATTATGTGGTCAGATTTACATATTTAAGAAAACATCACTGCTTCTATGTGGACATCATTTGGAAGGGGCAGGAGTGACAATGGGGAGCCTGGTGAGGGGACTGCTGCAGATCCTGCTTAGCAAGATATGTGAATCTGAAGCTCAAGGTCAGGGTTGGAGAAACACATTTTGAGTTTATTGGCATACAGATTGTTTTCCGAGCCATAAGCATAGGTGATATAACCAATGGAGAGGGCTGTAACAATTTACACAACGTCAGCGGCACACATTTATTCTCTCAATGTTCTGGAGGTCAGAAGGCCAAAATCAGTTTCACTGGGCCAATAGCAAGGTAGTCAGCAGAGTCATGCTCCCTCTAGAAGCTCTAAGGAAGAATTCATTTCCTTGCCTCTTTCACCTTCTAGAACGTCATTCCTTGGCTTGTGGTCCCTTCTGCCATCTTTAAGCCAGCAGCATAGCATCTTTCTTCAGTCATCACATCACCTCTTCCTTCTGTAGTCAAGTCTCCCTCTGCTTCCCACTTATAAGGGCATTTGTGATCTTTGTATTTGGGTCCCAACTTGATAATCCAGGATAATATCCACATCTCAGGATCCTTAATCATATCTGCAAGATCTCTTTTGCTATCTAAGGTAACAATCACTGGTTCTTGGATAAGGACATGGGTACCTTTGAAGACCATTCATCAGCCTGCCTTGGGGCATGATAATATTTAGTGGTCAGACAGAGGAGAAAGAACAAGCAAAAAACACTGAGAAGGAATGGCAATTGAAGAAGGAAGGCTAACAGAGGGTCTTGTTGCAGAAGCCAAAAGACTAGAAGGTATCCCCTCTAGGAACAAGAAAGGAGGTATCAATCATTGCTGAGACACTAGTAAGACAAAGATGAAAAAAATGCCCGTGAAAATGACAAAAACAGATTGGGGTATCAGGGTAGGGCCTCAACATTGGAAACAACTGGAATGGGTTGAAGAATGCAATGTGGTGAGGTGGTACAGGCAGCAAGTAGGGACAACTCTTCTAAGTTTTTCTTTCAAGAGGAACAGAGAAACTGGGTTGAAAGGGGTTATGGAGTTAAGGGAGAGATTTTTGTTTGCTTTCCGTTTTTAATAGAGGGTATTGATGATGATCTCAGAGAACTATGCAAAAGGGAAAACTGCTGAGGGAATGAAATCCTTAATAAAGCAAGAAGGGATGGGGTCCTGAGCCAAGTGGAGAGACTGGCTGTTTTAGAAGCAGGGATACTTCTTCCATTGTAACAAAAGGAAAAGAAGCCTATGAAAGAAGGGAGGTTTGGTTTTCTCAAAAGAGTGAGTAGAGAACAAAAGAGTATGGTACATTTGAGAAGTCATAGTATTTGTGATGATATATTGTTTTGTTTCATTTCCTCGAATAAGTAAAACTGAGGTACTTGCTAAATATCTAAAAGATCATTATTTTAACAACCCCAACCTCTCTGGATTAGTGATAGATAATCTTAATAATCAGCCAATGAAAACTCTATGGATCACAATAGACTATTATCTAATATAGTGCTGGAATATGAGACTCCTAGGTTGGAAGACACTCAAAATACATGGTGGGTACAACAGTGGACTCAAACATTCTCAAGACGGTGCAAGACTGGGCAACATAGGGTTCTGCTGTACATCAGGTTGCCATGAGTTGCTGACTTGATGGCAACTAACTACCAACAACTCATTTGGAGTGAAAGAAATCATGAAAATAGTCATCTTATAATACGTGAAACTTTATTAAATAGAGAAATGGTGCAAACTACTTTGAGGTTTTGTTTTCATTAAAAAAATGAACTAAATGAACAGGAAAAAACCTTATAACTAAACAGTTCGTGGTCTTACTAAAGGTGGGTTATAGATAAGAGGAACCCTGATGTCACAGTGGTTAAGCGCTTGGCTGCTAACCAAAAGTTCAGTGATTCGAACCCCCCAGCCGCTCACAGGAGAAAGATGAGGCAGTCTGCTTCTATAAAGATTTACAGCCTTGGGAACCCTGTGGGGCAATTCTACCCTCCTTAGGGCCGGTATGAGTCAGAATTAACTCAATGGTAATGGGTTTAGTATAAATAAGGCATATATCATAATTATTAGTATGCCATTATACAGTCTACATGTATAAGAAAAGTGTCTAGCACATACTACAAAATCACATTGCTAATGGTTAGCAGGCTGGATTTCAAAACCCTTTGGGTTCCCAGTTTGATGACATTCAAGCAAACTATGAACGGAACTAATACCATGTGCATACTCTTTTGTGTAAGACGATAGCTTCTATCAAATTACCCTTTTCCCTACACCAAGATGAAGATGAGAAAGTGTGAAAGATCCCTCCACCAGAGTATTTAAGTCCTACTGGTTCACCTGGACATTCAAATGGCTCACTGCAAAGGCAGATGTACCCCCGTCAGTCATCTGCCATCACAGGGGATTTCTAGCCCTGAGGCTGGCAATAAGCAATGTGGCTTTTATCAATCTTACACCTAAGCTACAGGCGTGCTGTGTAGAGAATGGGAATTCCCTGGTAGAGGGTTCAGTCTGAATTGTTCAATATTTTATTTTTGCATTTGAGCCTTGAAAACTTTAATATTTAGCTTCAAAGATAAGTCCAAGGTTCAAAATGCTACCCAGGAACGTCTCTTTTGAGCCATCCTCCTCTTTATGCCTTTCCGTTTCATTTTTTCCCTCCAATAATGGACCATGTCTTTCATAAAGAAGCATGACATCAAGGATTTTGTGAGATCCTTTCTCTCAGTCAGCTGCTTCGATGAATCCCTCCCAGTGTTTCTCATATGATGAGGCTATTTTATTTCATAGGAGATGGAAATGTAGGAAGATTCGCCAAATTGAATGAAAATTCAGACGTAAGATTGAAGCCTGGACCTTCGTCCTGCAGTTTCCCCCTCCCTCAGGAGCTCCCACTAACGTTACAGAGAAGTCCCTGACTCCCAGTGGGAGAATTCAGCCTGCTAGTTCACAGATGCCAACACTTCCAGATTCTGAAATATAAATACAAATTCTCTAGTCAATTTTTGAAAATTCAGATATTGCTACAGAAACATATAAAAACATAGCATGAAGTGAGTTGTAGAAATTCAAGTATCACTGCAGATTTGCATAAAAACAGCAGCAATTTTTTTTAAGTGCTTAAAATTTTTTGAAAAATTCCCTTTGTATTTAAAAAAACAGCACACAGGCTATTGGTATAAAAGGGGGGAAAGGTGAGGAGATCTGGTTAAAGCCTCCAAAAATTCATTTAGTCAAATTCTGTCAGCAGACATTGACTTAGACATTTCCGTGGACTCTTTAGCTCTTTTCCAAGGAACAACTACAGAGAGCAGCTTAGGTGATGATGTTAAAAAAATCAAGCCCCTTCCAGTTGGGTGGCTGAGGCACTGGAACTCTTTCTTGAAGTTGTCCACCTGGAAACTTCGATGGTTAGCAAAGGAAACAATGTCTAATCTAAGGATTTTGAAACACGGGAAATAAAGGTATCTTTCAGTGGGTCCTCCATTTCAGTGAACTCATTCAGAGAACAGACCTAAGAGTTGGCCTTTCTGAGTCATGCCAATTCTCCTCTTTCTGTATTTTGTACCTGAGGGTTATTCACAGCCCATTTTCAGAAATAAATAAAAGCACAATTGCTTTGGATTATGTTCCAGAGGATCAGACGCCTGATCCCAGATACAGTGTCAACCGTCCTTGGTGAACGTTGTTGCCATGATCCAGTTTGCCTCTTGGCTGCCATCAGCTATCCTGCTGTGGAACCTCGCCCTTTCCTGTCTGAGGAAGACCAGACAATTCACAGAGCATCCATGGGGAGAGCACAGGACTGGACTGCCTGGTATGCCATCTGCTTCTTCACAGAACAGAGTCTGAGGGACAGGATCACTGTGGCTATCACGAGGATGAGTCCGATGATAAAAAGGATGACCAAAGCTACCTTGGCACCTCTGGGACCCAGGTTCTTGCCAAAGAAATACAGCTTCTCCTTACCAGGTTCTTCTGTGAAAAAGAAAAGTAAGTTTGGGGTGATGAAAAGATTTGGAAATGGATAGTGGTGATGGTTGCACAGTATGGTGAATATAATCGATGACATTAAATTGTACACTTAAAAGTGGGTAAAACAGCAAGTTTTGTTATATATATTTTACCACAATAAAATTTTAAAAAGGAAAGCAAGGTATCAGGCCTCTGCGTTTCCCTGAGGAATGACATATTTAGGCATTTGTGTTCAGCATGCAGAAAGGGTGTCATTACCGTCAGAGGCCACAGTGACTGGGTGAGATGCTTCTTCAGGAGACTTGGTAGCATAAGGAATCCTGTTGTCTGGACACAGAAGACAAGTTGATTGTTTAATAAATAGCAGAGTGCATTATTTTCATGATGTGAGTTGTTTTAGGAGTTATGCCAATTCACTAGTGAGGACTTTAACCAACCAAACCGAACGCACTGCCATCGAGTTGGATCCGACCCACAGTGACCCCTCCTTGTGTTTCTGAGGCAGTGTCACTATGGAAGTAGATTGCCCAACCTTCCTTCTGAGGAGTGGCTGGTGGGTTTGAACCACCAGCCTTCTGGTTAGCAGTCAAAGGCCTTAGGCACTATGCCACCAGACCTCCTAGTCCCACCATTATCTGCAAGCCTTTCTTGGATTCTCACTATTTTACTTCATTCCAGTCCAACACTATTGCTATTCCTACCCCATCCACCTTTCAAACTTCTCATCCATTATATTCAACTCAAGCATCATGGCTTCTGTGAAGCAGTGGCTCATCTGTCCAAACTGTTAGCCATTTCCTCCTTCTGCTGCCATTGAATTCTGTGCTCTGTACTCTAAAATGGCACATATCATTTTATTGTGGTTATATATTTACACATTTGCCTCTCTTACTTGACTCTGAGTTCTCTGGGAGCTGTGTATGGGTTTTTGTCATGCCTCCTGTTTTCAGGGTCTACTGGAAGCCTGGCACTATCATACAGCATCACTGACAGACAGTAGTACCTATGTTCCGGAGGACTGTGTAAGTTGTCTCCATGCCAGCATGGATGTGGTCAGACACATGACAGTGTAGCAGCCATGTCCCTGGGTGATCTGCAAACAGTTCGATGGTTTGGAATGTTCCAGGAAAGAGGTCATACACATCTTCTCGGTAAGACTTATCTATCTACAGAAAACAAAAAACACAGTCTGGGACTTTCTTTATTCAGTCACAGAAAGAATAAAAAGTGGAGCAAAATGAACCCACAGTATGCAGAAAAGAGAGTCCCTAGGTGGTACAAATGGTTAATGTGCTCAGCTGCTAAACAAAAGGTTGGAAGTTTGAGTCCATCCAGAGGTTCCTCAAAAGAAAGGGCTAGCAATCTAATTCTGAAAAATCTGCCACTGAAAGCCCTGTGAAGTACAATTCTACTCTGACACACTTGGATTTGCCATGAGTTGAAATTGGCTCAATGGCAACTGGTTATTTAAACAGAAGGAAAGAATTGATAAAGAGCAGAAGTCAATGCAATTGAGAATGTTGTTGCTATTTTTGTTATGTGCCGTCGAGTTGCACCTGACTCATAGCGACCCCTCCTTGGGTTTCTGAGGCAGTATCACTATGGAAGTAGATTGCCCAACCTTCTTTCCGAGGAGTGGCTGGTGGGTTTGAACCACCAGCCTTCTGGTTAGCAGTCAAGTGCCTTAGGCACTACGCTACCAGAGCTCCCACACTTGAGAATAGAAACATAATAGGAATAAGTCAATGAAGCCAAAAGTTGCTTCTTTGAACAGCTCTACAAAATCCCTAAGCCTTATGATAACTAGTCTCCATGGTCACCCCTCCACAATCCCTGCCTCTTGGTATTCAAAACCTTTGTAGTCCCTTGGGAGTGGTCTGTATGGCCAATAGCATAGGGCAGAAGTGGTAGCATGCTACTTCCAAGATTATGTTATAAAAAACCATGGCTTCTGTCTCAGGCCCTCTGTCTCACTCTCTCTACTTGGGTTCACTTACTCTGGGATGGACAGCTTTCATGTTCTCATGTTGTAACCACATGGCAAGCACTGAAGCCTCTAGTCAAAAGCCATGTGAGTGAGCTTGGAAGTGAACCTCCAGCCCAGTTAAATCTCTGCTGGGTCCAGCTGCAGCTGATACCTTCATTACAGCCTCGTGAGAGATGCTGAGCCAGAACCATGCAGCTACACTACATTCCTGACCCAGGGAAAGTGTGAGATAATAAATGCTGAGTGTTGTAGTTCACAACATTTTAAAATTTTTTTAATGTTGTTGTTAACTGCCATCAAGGTGGCTCAGACTCACAGCGACTCCATGAACAATAGAGTGAAACACTGCCTGGTCCTGTGCCAGCCTCACAATGCTTGCCACACCTGAGCCCATCGTCACAGCCACTGTGTCAATCCATCTTGTTGAGAGCCTTCCCCTTTTTTGTTGATCCTCCACTTTACTAAGCATGATATCCTTCTCCAAGGAATGGTCCTTTCTGACAACATGACCAAAGTATGTGAGATGAGGTCTGATCATTCCCACTTCCAAGGAGCATTCCAGCTGTACTTCTTCCAGGATAGATTTGTTAGTTCTTCTGGAAGTCCATAGTACTTTTGGTATTCTTCACCAACACCACAACTCAAAAGCATCAACTCTTCTTCTGTCTTCCTTGTTCATTGTCCAGCTCTCACATGCATATAAGGTGACTGAAAACACCATGGCTTGGGTTAGGCACACCTTAGTCTTCAAAGAGACATCTTTGCTCTTTAGCACTTTAGAGAGGTCTTTGGCATCAGATTTTCCCAGTGCAATACGTTGTCTGATATCTTGACTCCTGCTTGTATGAGTGTTGATTGTGGAACCAAGTAATATGAAATCTTTAACAACTTCAATCTTTTCTCCATTTATTGTGATATTGCTTATTGGTCCAGTTGTGAACATTTTTGTTTTCTTTAAGTTGAGATGTAATCCATACTGCAGACTGTAGTCTTTAATTTTTATCAGTAAATGCTTCAAGTCATCCTGATTTTCAGAAAGCAAAGTTGTGTTGTCTGCATATCATAGGTTGTTAATGAGTCTTCCACCAAACCCAATGCCTCAGTGTTCTTAATTAGTCCGGCCTCTCTGATTATTTGTCCTGCATGCAGATTGAATAAGTATGGTGAAAGGATATAACCCTCATTCACTCCCTTCCTGATTTTAAACCATGCAGTACCCCCTTGTTCTGTTCAAATGACAGCCTCCTGGTTATGTTCAGGTTCCTGATGAGCACAGTCAAGTATTCTGAAATTCCTATTCTTCTCAATATTATCCATAATTTGTTATGATCCACACAATCAAGTGCTTTTGCATTGTCAATAAAACACAAGTAAACATCTTCCTGATATTCTTTGCTTTGAGCCAAGATCCATCTGACATCAGCAATGATATCTCTCGTTCCATGTCCTCTTCTGAATCCAGCTTGCATTTCTGGAAGTTCTCTGTTAATATACTGCTGCAACCATTTTTGAATTATCTTCAGCAAGATTTTACTTGCATGTGACATTAATTATATCGTTCAATAATTTCCACATTCTGTGGGATTACCTCTCTTTGGAATAGGTACAGATGTGGATTTTTTTCCAGTCAGTTGGCCAGGTAGCTGTCTTCCAAATCTCTTGGCATAGACTAGTGAGTGCCTCCAGTGCAGCATCTGTTTGTTGAAACATCTCAATGGGTATTCCATCAATTTCCTGGAGGCTTGTTCTTCACCAATTCCTTCAGTGCAGTTTCATCTTCTTCCTTCAGTACCATTGGTTCTTGATCGGATGCCACCTCCTGAGGTGGATGAACATTGACCAATTCATTTTGGTACAGTGACTGTGTATATTATGTCTATCTTCTTTTAATGTTTCCTGAATCATTCAATATTTTGCCCATAGAATCTTTCAATATTGCAACTCGAGGCTTGAATTTTTTCCTCTGTTCTTTTAGCTTTAGAAATGCCGAGCATGTTCTTCCCTTTTAGTTTTCTAACTCCAGGTCTTTGCACATTTCATTATAATAATTGACTTTTTCTTCTTCAGCAGCTCTTTGAAATCTTCGGTTCAGATCTTTTATCTTGTCATTTCTTCCATTTGCTTTAGCTACTGGCCATTTGAGGGCAAGTTTCAGAGTCTCTTCTGACATCCATTTTGGTATTTTCTTCCTTTCCTGTCTTTTTAATGACCTTTTGCTTTTTTCATGGATGATGTTCTTGATGTCATCCCACAAATCCTCTGTTTTTCAGTCATTGGTGTACAGTGCATCAAATCTATTCTTTAGATGGTCTCTAAATTCAGGAGGGATATAATCAAGGTCATATTTTGGCTCTTGTGGACTTGTTTTTTAATTGCCTTCAGCTTCAGGTTGAACTTGCATATGAGTAGTTGATGGTCTGTTTCACAGTCAGCTCCTGGCCTCATTTTGGCCAAAGATATTGAACTTCTCCATTGTCTCTTTCCACAGATGTGGTCGATGTGATTCCTGTGTACTCCATCTGTTAAAGTCCAGTGTATAGCCACCGTTTGTGTTGTTGAAAAAAGGTATTTGCAATGAATAAGTCGTTGGTCTTACAAAATTCTGTCATGAGATCTCCAGTGTTATTTCTATCACCAAGGCCATATTTTGTTTCCAACTTCTGTATTCCAATCACCAGTGATAATCAACACATCTTGATTGCATGTTTGGTCAATTTCAGACTGTAGAAGTTGGTAAAAATCATCAATTTCCTCATCTTTAGCTTTAGTGGTTTGTTCATAAATTTGAATAATAGTAGTATTAATTGGTCTTCCTTGTAGGGATATGGATATTATCCTATCACCGACAGCATTGTACTTCAGGATAGACCTTGAAACTCTTTGTAATGATGAATGCCGCTCGATTCCTCTTCAATTTGTCATTCCTGGCATAGTAGATCATATGGTTGTCTGATTCAAAGGCCAAAACCAGTCCATTTCAGCTCACTAATGTCTAGAATATTGATTGTTATGCATCCCATTTCATTTTTGACAGCTTCCAATTTTCCTAGATTCATACTTTGTACATTCCATGTTCCAAATATTAATGGATGTTTGCAGCTGTTTCTTCCCATTTTGAGTCATGCCACATCAGCAAATGGAGGTCTCAAAAGCTTTACTCCATCCACATCATTAAGGTCTGCTCTACTTTGAGGAGGCAGCTCTTCCCCAGTCGTATTTTGAGTGCCTTCTGACCTGAGGGCCTCATCTTCCAGCTCTATATCAGACAATGTTTCAGGGATATTCGTAAAGTTTTCCAGTACTATATCAGACAGTGTTTCACTGCTATTCATAAGGTTTTCACTGGCCAATTCTTTGAGAAGTGGATGGCCCCTTCTTTCTGAGTCTGTCTTAGTTTGAAGCTCTGGTGAAACCTGTCTACCATGGATGACCTTGCTGGTATTTAAAATACTGGTGGCATAGCCTCCAGCCTCACAGCAACACACAAGCCACCACAGTACAACAAACTGACAGACAAGTGGTGGAAATTTTTTAATATACTTTTAAAAATATAGCTTAAAAAATTATGAAAAAGCAGTATAGCTGTTTACAACTTGATACTGTAACCATCATAGACTAGTACTTGCTGTCCTGAACTGATGTTGAATAAATATATAGAACCAAAATCAAACCAACCTCACTGCCATCAAGTTGGTTCTGATTCATAGCAACACCCACTGGGTTTTGAAGGATGTAAATCTTTATAGAAATAGTTTGCTTCATCTTCCTTCTGCAGAGCAGCTGGTGGGTTTGAACCACCAACCTTCTGGTTAGCAGCCAAATACTTTACCCACTATGCCAGTAGAGCTCCTAACAAATATATAGAGGGAAGAGGCTATTAGAGGTTTTATGAAAGTTGCTTTGTATTCCTTTATAGTTATAAAAGGATCAATGTAGGTTTTTCCCATGGATTAGGTATGATTATTCTTTTCTATTCTACTTTGTAGATAGCACTGACAACTTGAGAAGACAAATCGTCTGAACTTTACCTCTGGAGATTCTGATCCAGCAGGTCTGGGGTGGGGCCGGCCAATCTGTTTCTTAAATAGTTCCCTTGGTGATTCTGCTAAACAGCCAGCACCACCTGTATGGTTCAGCTTGATGCTATAGAAACAGAAGATCACACACGGTCCAGCCCAGATTACTAGGACAAAGGTGAAGATAAAAGTTTGGAAGTCCAAGCCAGAGCTAGAAATATCTCCTTTACTGGACAAGGCTATTCTGTGAGCTAATCACACAGGAAAGGGAGGTGAAAAAAAAACCCAGGAAAGATCAGGAAAAGGAACAAATACTATGGGTGCTTTTAGGAAGCACTGAGTTTCTGTTTTGTTGTTGTTGTTGTTTATGTGCCATTGAGTCAGACCTGACACATAGCGACCCCTCCTTGGGTTTCCCAGGCAGTATCACTACGGAAGTAGATTGTCCCATCTTCCTTCTGAGGAGTGGCTGGTGGGTTTGAACCGCCAGCCTTCTGCTTAGCAGTCAAGTGAGTTTCTGTTTAGAGTGACAGAAACTCTGGCTATGAATACTGGTGATGGTTGCATATGACTGATGTAATTATCACTAATTTATACATGTGAAAAATGTTGAACTTGCAAATGTGTTATCTATATTTTTACAATAAACAAACAAAAGCCCCAAATACTATGGATGCTTTCATGTACAATGTTAATAACATAATCCAGGGTTGTCAGGATCATCTCCATATAACTGACATGAAAACTCTCACCTGCAAATTAGAGAGTTTTTATAAGCACAATAAAATGCATATACATATTAAGAAATATCTACCATGGGAAGGATGTAATTATATCTTTCTGTTCCATTCTCTAATATGAACTACCACTCCTCTCACACAAGCATTATGGCCAAGTAACCCTCTTATTTCACAGTGAAATTATGTTGAACTGAGAGGTTAAAAAAACTTACTGCAAACTTTTCTTTATAAGCCCAACCCACTGCTATCAAGTCGATAGGACAGAATAGAACTGCCCCATAGGGTTTCCAAGGCTCTAAATCTTTACGGAAGCAGACTGCCTCATCTTTTTCCCACAGAGTGGCTGCTGGTTCTAACTGCCAACATTTTGGTTAGCATCTGAATACTTTAAACATTACACCACCAAAAATCAAAACAAAACTCAGTTTTCATCTTTCTTGTGGAAAGTGGTTGGTGGGTTTGAACCACTGACCTTTTGGTTAGCAGCCAAATGCCTTAACCATGACACCACCAGAGCTCCTTAATTTTCCGTATACTTACTTTGAAAAGAAAGCTTTCAGCATGATAGTGGATGGTGTGTATATCCACTTCACTTCCAAGTCCTAACAAATACCAGTTTGTCATAGTATTTTCATTCATTATGAGCCCATGGAGATTCCCAAAGATCTTCCCATTAATAGCTAGGAAGGTTTGGAAAAAAAAAAAAAAAACCTTTGATTAGTGAGGAGACATTCATTACTTAATCTGGTCTTAGAAATGATTCAAGAAGATCTTTAGGTTACCAATGTTTTCATCAGCCTGATAAACAAGTAACAATCTCACTCATATTTACAATGCCCACATCATTTTGAGCCCCAAATCAGATTATTATGCAATACTAAGAAATCCTCATACAAAGAGAGTGAAAAAAGAGATATGGCAGTTTATTCTTTAAACTATATCTAGATTGGCTGTCTTTTCTCTTTATGGATTACAGACTTATTTATGAGGTAGCTAGATTATCCCATTCTAAAGAGACTGAAGCACAAAACAAGTTTCTATAAATTAAAACTGAACAGCTTAGAAGCAATTTTCTTAGTATCTCACTTTCTGAGTACTAGCCTGGAGCAAAAGGAGCTGTGGGAGCACAATGGTTAAGCATACAGCTGCTAACCAAAAAGTTGTGGTTCAAACCCACCAGTGGCTCCATGGGAGAAAAGGCCTGGCAATCTGTTCCCCTAGAGATTACCAAAATACCAAACTCACTGCCATCAACTCAAACCTGACTCATAGTAACCCCTCCTTGGGTTTCCGAGGTGGTGTCACTGTGGAAGTAGATTGCTCAGTCTTCCTTCTGAGGAGTGGCTAGTGGGTTTGAACTGCCAGCCTTCTGGTTGGCATTCAAATGCCTTAGGAAATCATATAGGGCAGTTCTACTCTGTCCTGAATGGTCACTATGAGTTGGAATCAACTTAAAGGTACACAACAAGAAGTTTGGAACAAGTTCCTGAGCCTGAATGAATCTTCAAAAGAAGAGAAGCTTCACCTGCGCTGAGCCCATGAACCTAACAAGGCCCAAGAACCAAAGCAAAGCTGAGTTTATGTGGTGGCAACTCTCAGCCTTCCTCTTTCTACTTACATTTCTGTTCATCATGATACCACCAAATAATACATCACCTCAAGGGTAATGTTCATTGAATATAGAGCATACGAAACTTTTGGGAGGAGCTCTAGTAGTGCAATCCCTAAAGCATGTGACTGCTAACGAGAAGGCTGGTGGTTCATACCCACCAGCCACTCCTCGGAAGGAAGGTTGGGCAATCTACTTCCGTAGTGATACTGCCTCAGAAACCCAAGGAGGGGTCTCTATGAGTTGGGCCTAACTCATGGGACATAACAACACCACCACCAACAATAAACTTTTGGGAGAGGGAAGCAAAATTGGTAGGGGAAAAAGTAGTTGAATTGGAAATCAGGCTACTATATTCTAGTCTAGACATTTAACTAGCTTTGTGACCTTGGGCAAGGCCTATCTTCTTGTACACTCTTGGTCAAAAAGAGATCGTGGTGAGAGAGTATGGATGTGACAATTTGAACATATTATTTACATAGGAAGAAAAAATATACCAAGTTAAATATTAAAACAGAAATTTGATGATGTTATTTCATATCTTAGAGATAATTAAACCAGGCCCTTAAATTTTAACAGAAGGTACGGTCTATTCTTATAGAAATACACTAATAAGTGATGATTCATTTTTTAAAAATCACTTCACAGTCTTATAGTTTAGAAACTCCAGCATACACGGATTTTTGTTGTGTGCCTTTGTACCATTGAGTCAATTCCAACTCATAGCAACTCTGTAGGACAGAGTATAACTGCCCTATAGGGTTTCCAAGGCTGTATATGTTTATGGAATCAGATTGTTTTCATCTTTCTCCTGAAGAATGGCTGGTAGGTTTAAACTACCAAATTTTTGGTTAGCAGCCAAATACTTTAACCACTGCACCACCAAATTTCCTTCCTTTCAGAGACAAAGATCCCTAAACAGTTGGACCAAACCTCAGCAATTTCACTGCCAACCATCCATTGGCTAGGCTGGCTCACTCTGAAGGAGAACTTTCTTCTGTCCAAACACCCCTGGATATGAGGAAAGGATTAGGGAAGGAGCCTGCAGCCCTCCTACAATTCTACAATTTGTATGAGCTTGTCCTAACAATGATCTTTTTATAAACTCCTGATATACCATGCATTCTGTTGCTTTCCTCAAAATCATCAGTGTGCTTAAAATTTTGTGGATCTTTATTGAGATATTTCTTGATATTGTCATCCAGATACCAGGATTCATTCTCATTAAATACCAAAAACAAGAGAGCAAATTCATAATCAACATCGCTTCTTCTTCCCTTTTCATTCAACACTCCTTCTCTGCATGTAATCAGAGGACCCATCAAACCACTATATGTATCCTGAAAGAAAAAGAAATCAACTTAGAAGAGCCTTTAAATAATTCAGTAATACAGATCAAATGCTTGTAAGATGGTCACTGTAAAGATTACTGGGCATGAAAATAGGTACAGAGAAACCCTGAAGAACCAAGGAAATTTTAGGAGAGTACCTAAAAATTTACTACAGGGTGATACCCTGAGGGCTGAGATTGTATCCTTCATTTAGCACTGAGTCTCCAGAGCCTTGCACCATGTTTAGCACATAGAGGGTCCTCAGTCAATCCTTGTTGAATAAATGAATGTGTGTTTCTATTTTTTCTGTTTGTTTTTCAAATAAGACTATATTTATAGCTTTATTCAGATGTTTCTACTCCACTTTCTGTGGGTAAAAGTGGATGGTGGTTAGTAAATGATATGGGACCATGAATGCTCTCCAGATCAAGTTGTTTAGCCCCAGACTCTCTTTTGCAGGGAAACATCCACATGTTCAGCTGCTTACTTAGACCATCTACCTGGTTGTGCTTCCTGCAGCAATGCAATCTACTGAGCATGTCTAGAAGGGAATTTAGCACTTCCTTCAAGCCATTTCTTCCTGAAATCTCAATTTCTTTTAATAACACTGTAATATTCCCTGTTATTTGGGCCAAAAAAATTGATTTTAATGTTTAATTCCTCCTTCTTTCTACCTCTTCCATCCAGTTTTCTGTTAAATCTTCCTCCCATTCCCTCCCTCCTCTTCATAATGCCTCTCCATTTTTAGTCTTACTTTCCATCTCTCTGTCACTATTCTAGTTCAGGATCTTAATGCCTTACTCTGGACTAGAAATTGATTCCTCACTGATCTCTGGCTAATCCCACCTCCAGCCCAACTGGCTCAGCACTGTCAGATTGATCTCATCACTCCCATATCTAGAAGTCTCCAGTGATTTTCACTGCCTACAGAATAAAGTAGAAACCTTTCAGGAGTCCTTAAATACCTCCACATATATCTCAAGGAACTTTTCTAGCTCACATTACCCCACTGCTCTTGTTTCGTAACCTATATGACAGCCAAAGGAGCTCTGGTAGCGTAGTGCCTAAGGCACTTGACTGCTAACCAGAAGGCTGGCGGTTCAAACCCACCAGCCACTCCTCGAAAGGAAAGTTGGGCAATCCTACTTCTGTAGTGATACCACCTCGGAAACCCAAGGAAGGGGTTGTTATGAGTCGGGGCTGACTCAATGGCACATAACAACAACAACATGACAGCCAAATGGATTTTTAAAATTTCCCAAATACAATTTATACTTTCCTGTCTTCCACTTTAAACATAATGTTCTCTCTTCTTAGACTCTCTTTCCAATGCCTCCTGTAGTATCTTAGCCCACCACACCCACGGTACTCAACCAGATTCAAGTTGTATTATAGTTATGAATTTGGACATGTATTATTTTCCCCAAAAGTTATAAATTCCTTTAAGACAAGAATATCTGCATCCTCACAGTACTTGACTGTGTCATTTGCACACAACAAGTGCAATAAATATTTGTTGGGGTGAATGAATGAATAAACAAAATTGAACATGGATTTCCAACAATTACAGTATGTAAAGTTTTTAAAGTTTATTTCTTCAAGTGTCTTGTATGTCTAATTCCTGAATTCTAGCACTATCCAGTACAACTCAAGGACATTAATGAAGCTATATATTATATTTTAAAAAAAGGTTAAGATAATACTTCACTTTTTTTATATATAATGGGAAATGTTTACCTTTTATATCAGATAAGACTTTAGTTTAGACTTTGATTTATGAAGTATAATTAAAGACTGTTGTTATTTTACATAAACATTTCTAACTCAAATTCAATTTTGAATCTTTGCCTTTTATTTCTAAGTGAAGTTATCCTATTTAATACTCAGATAGCATCATAGCTTCAGTCACTATAGGTAGAGAGTGCTTTCTTTCCCTGAGCCCTCATAGCAGTGTTAATATCTTTAAAATTAATATATTTTACATATCCAAAATCATGGTATAAATTGTATTCGAAGATATTTTTATTTTGTTATCCATATACATGTCTTCTTGCTTCAAATTACTTTGTAAGTTCTAAATTTGGTGATTGAAACTGTGGGGTTTTATTTCTTCCCCCCCTTGTTCTGGTTACCTAGTGCCGTTCTGACAGGAATATATCACAAATGGGATCGCCTTAACAAACAGGCATTTACTCTCTTACAGTTTGGAGGCTTCAGGTCCAATTTCAAAGGGACCTAAAAAGGTTGAGGGGTGTAAGCCCCTCAACCTTGGGGTCCAGCTCTGCCTCCTGCTCCCGGCCCACTGGAGCTAGAGGCATTTCTTCACTCAGACAGCTGCAGGCTGCTGAGGCTGAGAAGCCCCAAGGTTGACAAGTAAAAAAGGCACAGTCCTGATGTTACCAAACCACATGGCAGGCCATTAACTTAAGTCCATTGTAAGTCCCAAGGTCAGCAGAGCATAGCAGGCTGCTGAGCAATGACAAGGCTACATGCAGGGTCCAAGCGTGCCACAGGCTAGAGACCATTCTCAAAGCTTCTTCTTATATACAGGAAGCGGACAGCTACTCAGCTGCTTACAGTAGATTCCACCATGGAGTTGATTACCAGTCTCATCATGGGGAATACTACATACAGCTGCCCAGCCACTCAACCAGACCTAGCCAAGTTGACACACAGACATAACCACCACACCCCTATACTTTAAATCAAGGGTCAGCAAACTTTTTCTGTAAAGGGCCACCTAGTAAATATTTTCAACTTTACAACCACTCAACTCAACCATAGGCAATGTAAATGAGTGGGTGTGACTGGATTTGGCTGGTTTAAAATCGTTGCACCTTTCATATGTACCAACCTGAGTTATAAGGAGTTGAATAGTCAACTTAAAGCCATATTACTTTAAGAATTCGGATTGTTCTTCTCACCTTACCTTCACAAAGTTAACTGTTGAATAGTAAACCCACGGAATACAATTTGGGTCAGAAGGCCCAGGGCCTGATCTTTTAGGGATATTCCATTGGTAAGTTTTCACTTCTCCTGAAATAAATGAGAGGAAATAGAAAGAATTTACAAGTGTTCCCTCTGTTTCAGATGATTTACCTGGAAAAGTACGTATTGATTTTTATATACTCTGGTCAATGTTTACTGCTAGTGAGAATTACCCATTCATTAGAAATACTCCCATCAAACACACATCTTGATTTTAAACAGCTTCAAAATGGCACTTTTCAATTGCAGACTTCATTTTTCCCTCTGTTGTTGTTAGGTGCCGTCAAGTTGATCTTCACTCATGACAACTCCATGTGACAGAGTAGATTTGCCCCATCGCACAGGGGTTTCTAGGCTATAATCTCTACAGGAGCAGATGGCCAGGTCTTTCTCCTGCAGTTTGCTCTTTTCTATTATCAACTAATGTATATTTAAGAAATGAGGCCTTATTTTATATCTCAGTGTTTTCTTCTCAAATTTCATTTCTCCCTCTCCAGAGCTATCCTTGAAGCACTCGGGTTTTAATCACCATGGTTCTTAACTTTGGCTTCTTATTGGAATCACTGGGGAAGCTTTGTAAACCCTCATTGTTCAGGTCTCACCCTAGAATCAGAGAAGAGCAAAGAGACCTAGTTCCAAATCTCAGCCCTACTACTTCCTAATTATCCAACATTTGACTTTCAGTTTTCTAACTTGTAAAATGGGTTAGTCATCCTAAGATGAAATGAAAAAATGAAATTAAAGTACCTGGGGCAATGCCTCACATAGAAGGCAGTTAATAAAAATTATAATATATACTAGTAACAAATGTATGGGCTCCCGCACGGGCCAACGCTGTATATATGCATCCCCTTCGGCTGCCCCAGAGCATTGCACAGAATCAACATATCCACACAAATTAGCAAGATAACCACCCTGTAAAACTCCCAAATAAAAACCACATTTAAATAATTATCTCATTTTAGACTACCTGTCTCATTCTCATGCCATCAGGACAAACAACCTATAGGTGACTATGTGAGCCACAAAGCAAAATAGCTTTGCTGCATTTTTGTTACATTATTAGCGAGTTAGTGATATAACTTTAGCTCTATTTCCATTAAGTTGCATTAAATCCCCTGTGTTTTGGTAATCAAACGATAAACCAGTGATATTTAACTCCTTAAATGCAACGGCCCACAGGGGTAGCGTTTTTGATGATGAGCAATCCGTTGTTCACCCCAGCAGCAAATGCGACTTGGAATGTAAAGAAGATACTCAGTAAATGTTTGCTGAGTGATTTAGTATAAAAAAGAAGAAGAAAAGGACAATTGATAGGGGGCAGTTGTGACACAGGTTTGCTCTCCTTTTACACATGCCCAGATAATCTTTCTTCTCCAACTTGTTTAGACTTCTTCCTAACTAAAGTCAGTTTCTTGCTTCTACCTGTGATCTTCAGGCACTTCCAAATGTTGCAGCCTTGTCAAGGACTTCTGACAAGGAGTTCTAGTAAGAAAAAAAGATTCTCCTTAGCCACATCCTAGTCCATTCAAATTCTTCCCCTCCTGCATGGTCCCCCAATCAAGGGAGAAGACCAGTCAACACTGAGGTGCTGTGTCCTTTGCCAACAATCTGTACCATCAGGGCACAGCAGCCTGTGAGTGGAGTCACCCCAGCTTGCCCACAGCCCTACTAGAGCCCCAACAATCCCTGACTGCCATCCTTCTTCCTCCTCAGGAGTTGATTTTCAACCATCAAAAATTAACTTTACTTAATGGCTTTTTCTCTCTTTGGTCCAGTTTTTAAAAACCATTTTCTCCATCAAAGCAAGACACAGCCATTATAGAAAATCTAGAATGTATGATAAACATTCATACCGGGTCTCCGGGAGCAAGGTAAGCACGGGTGTAGCACAGAGTAGCAGGCCGGAAGAGCAGGAGAAAGGGGTAAAACCCAGTCACTAGTGCTCAGACGGCTCCCTTGTTACCCTCCCGAGAGGGACCGGGTCTCCGGGAGCAAGGTAAGCACGGGCGTAGCACAAAGTAGCAGGCTGGAAGAGCAGGAGAAAGGGGTAA
>NW_006921634.1:6295380-6297768 GCF_000298275.1 Orycteropus afer afer | reverse complement strand
GATGGGCTCAAGTATAGCAGGGATTGTGGGGCTGGCGCGGGATCGGGCAGTGTTTCATTCTGCTGTGCATGGGGTCACTATGAGTCGGAAACGACTTGATGGCACTTAACAACAACAACAACATGATAAACATGAAGTACAAAAGAGTATCACCCTGCCACCCAAAATACTACCTCAAAGATAAAAGCAGTATTAACATTTTGGCTTATTTCTCTTCTGGCTTTTTTTTCTGTATTTGTAATTTGTTTAAATTGATACCATAAATCTTTCCCATATCATGAAAACCTTCTTAAATATCATTTAATGGCTGAATAATATTCCATTATAAGGATATTCCAAAATTCACTTAACTATTTTCCTATATATGGTCATTTAGGATGTTCCTGAGAGTTGTCTGGAAATAGCATTGGTTTCTGATATGGAGACAAAGGGTGGTGGGAGAAGTTGGAATAGTCTTCAACGAAGTTTTTCCCTCCCCTGAACCCACCCCTGTGCAGGTATGTACCTTGCTAACTTTTTCTAGTGATGCATTAGACTGTTTTCATCTTTTCCCTTTTATGTATCTTTAAATTTTTTTAAGGATACATGACCTTTATTGTAATTACTATGGTAGTAAATGTTATTATGCCTAAGAGGTAAAACGAAATGTAACTCTCTTGTCATTATACTCAGAAGGAAGATTGGGCAATCTACTTCCGTAGCGATACCACCTCTGAAACCCAAGGAGGGGTCACTATAAGTTGTGGTTGACTCCATGGCAGTGAAGTTCTTTTTTTTTTTGTAATTATACCTTTAATGTCTATCAGTTTCATAACAGGAGGTCACAGTGGTTCTTGACATTTATTATAACCACACTTCAACTGTGCAACTGTTATGAGAAGCCCCTCAAATTGTGAGCTCTCTCCCTTCAATGTATCTTTTCAAACCCAACTAGAGCTCTACTTTCTTTATAAAATCTTCCCTAATTGCTCATTTCCTCAAAAACAAACAAACAAACAAACAAACTCATTGGAGTTGATTTGATTCGACTCATAGCGACCCCTCTTTGGGTTTCTGAGGCAGTGTAGTTGCCCAACCTTCCTTCCGAGGAGTGGCTGGTGGGTTTGAACCGCCAGCCTTCTGGTTAGCAGTCAAATGCCTTAGGCACTATGCCCTCAGAGCTCAGCCTTCATGGATTTTTCTTCTCTGAAACTTACAAACACTTCCAAAAATATTCCTAAAATTCTTCACCACTTCATTATGTGTAATCTACATTACTACTGAAGTGATTCATCTTGTCTTTTTTTTTCTCCCAAACTCATTTGCAACTTCTTGAGAGAAACATGTAGTTAAGACCTCAGGTTCTGGAATCAAACTAACTTAGGATCTTATGTGTAGCTGTTAGCTGCCGTTGAGTCAGCTCTGACTCATGGTGGGCCTTGTACAACAGAATGAAACATTGTGTGGTCCTGCGCTCTGGTAGCATAGTGGCTAAGGCACTTGACTGCTAACCAGAAGGCTGGCAGTTCAAACCCACCAGCCACTCCCCGGAAGGAAGATGGGGCAATCGACTTCCGTAGTGATACTTCCTTGGAAACCCAAGAAGGGGTCGCTATGAGTCAGGTCCGACTCGACGGCACATAACAACATCAACAACAACAGCACCGTCTTCATGATGGTTGGTTGGTATGTTCAAGTCCACTGTTTGTGGCCACTGTGTATTTTGAGTGTCTTCCAATTTAGGGGGCTCATCTTCCAGCATTATGTTGAATAATATTCAGTTGTGATCCATAGGGTTTCCACTCGTTAATTTTTGGAAGTAGATCACCAGGCTTTTCTACCAGAGCTCCCTGTGTTTTTTTTTTTTTTAGTATTAGATAATGTATACATATATCTATACACACACACTAATACACACATATATATATACACACACATCTGGTGGCACAGTGGGTAAGGCATTTGGCTGCTATCCAGAAGGTCAGCAGTTCAAATCCACCAGCTGTTCCGTAGGAGGAAGATGAGGAAATCTACTTCTATAAAGATTTATCCCATATGAGAGTCACTATGAGTTAGAAAGGAGCTCTGGTGACGTAGTGTCTAAGGTATTTCACTGCTGATCAGAAGGCTGGTGGTTCAAACCCACCACCCACTCTTTGGAAGAAAGGTTGGGCAATCTACTTATGTAGAGATACTGCCTCGGAAACCCAAGGAGAGGTCTCTATGAGTCGGATCCGACTCAACGGCAATGGGTTTAGAATCAGGTTTGGTTTTGGTTTTACATATATATATATTTGTTGTTGTTGTTATTTGCCATCGAGTCGGCCCTGACTCATAGCGACCCCTCCTTGGGTTTCCGAGGCAGTATCACTACGGAAGTAGGAATGCCCAACCTTCCTTCCGAGGAGT
>NW_006921634.1:6292840-6294090 GCF_000298275.1 Orycteropus afer afer | reverse complement strand
TGCTAACCAGAAGGCTGGCGGTTCAAACCCACCAGCCACTCCTCGGAAGGAAGGTTGGGCAATCTACTTCCGTAGTGATACTGCCTTGGAAACCCAGGGAGGGGTCGCTATAAGTCGGGTCTGACTCGATGGCACAGAACAACAACAACAACAACAACAAGTAACTGGACCACCTGGTTCAAATCCTGCCTCTTTCACTTACTAGAGGGAACTTGGGAAATCAAATAACTTGAGTCTCAATTTTCTCAATTTTCTCATCTGTAAAACAAGTTTTTTTTAGTAATACCTCTCTCATAGGGTTATGTTAAGGAATAAATAAGATAATGTTATGTAAATAAAGTGCTTAATTCAGTGCATTGAAACACAGTACACCTTCAATAAATGCTTAAACTTTTACCACTGCTGAGAAAAGTCTCTGCGCAAAGTCATATCCACAGATGTGGAGACTTTCCGTTGCAATCCCCCTATGTGTAATGCTTGGTAAGTCTGAAATGTCTAATTATCTTATAAATAGACCAAATAATAATGAGGATCCAATTAAATAGTGTGTATGAACAGGATTTGAAAGATAAGACTGAAATAAAAAATATTTCTGTGTTGGTTTATGATCAATACAGTGATTTTACTGCACAGCTAACACAGTTCTCAATATTTGGAAACTTGAGGAGGCATGCACTCTGCAGTGGCTTCTCATGTATGCATGCTTCTCTTAGAAGCAACCAGACTGCATGCACCCTGCAGGCAGGAGAGAACCTGTGCCCACAGAACTGTGGGATTCTCTACCCAGCTACATGCCCCACATTGACGCCTTCCCTGGATATCACTAACAGTAAGGAGGGCAAAGACTCTCTTTTGGTAAACATATCACACCTAATCCCCAAGTTTCTCTCTTAGGCATTGTTGCATTGTACATTTGTTCCAGGGAGTCCAGGTTGTGTAGTGGTTCAGCACCCAGCTGCTAACCAAAAGGTTGGCAATTTGAACCCACCAGCTGCTCCTGGGAGAAAGATGTGGCAGTCTGCTTCCATAAAGATTGTTGTTGTTGTTGTTATTTGCTGTCGAGTCAGCCCCGATTCATAGCGACCCCTCCTTGGGCTTCCGAGGCAGTATCACTACGGAAGTAGGATTGCCCAGCCTTCCTTCCATAATCCATAAAGATTGTTGTTGTTGTTGTTATGTGCCATCGAGTCGGCCCCGACTCATAGCGACCCCTCCTTGGGTTTCCGAGGCAGTATCACTACGGAAGTAGG
>NW_006921634.1:6265250-6292735 GCF_000298275.1 Orycteropus afer afer | reverse complement strand
GAGGAGTGGCTGGTGGGTTTGAACCGCCAGCCTTCTGGTTAGCAGTCAAGTGCTTTAGCCACTATGCTACCAGAGCTCCTCCATAAAGATTACAGCTGTGGAAACTTTATGGGGCAGTTCTACTCTGCCCTGTAGGATTGCTCTGAGTCAGAATTGACTCAACGACAATGGGTTAATGAAGTTACATTCATTCCAGTTGCCATCAAGTCAATCCCACCTCATGGCAACCCCATGCACCATGTATCAGCATAGAACTGATCCTTAGGGTTTTCAGTGACTGAGTTTTTTAGAAATAGATCTCCAGGCTTGTCTTCAGAGGCCTCTGTGTAGATTCAAACCACCAACCACTTGGCTACTAGCTAAGTGCTTAACTGTTTGCACAATGAGTTGAAATCAAATCAATGGTGATTAACAGCAACATTATAACCTTTGGAAGAAAATATCTAGCCAGAATCAGAAAGTTTCAGAAAAGCATTCATTTTTTAAATGATGAAGTGAGAAAAGAAATTCTATTCATGTTTCTTATAGTAAATTTTGGTAGAGTTACAGAAAGATGCATAAATGTGCATATATTAAAATGATTACTTGTATACTCACTATCAGTTAAACTGAATGCGTCGCTGTTCTGGGAAGAGCAAACGCTTTCTGATTTACAGCACGATAGGTCATGGGAAGCAGTAAAGAAGCATGCACCTGCATTGTGCCCTTTGAGCGACTTCACAAGCCCAGGCCTCTCCTTGAGCTGCAGAAAGTGAGTGGATGGGTCTCATGCTTCCTGGGGACTAAACTTGTTGGGCTCACCTCTGATGAATTCATTCTGTCCTTGTCATTTTACTGAGCAGACCCAAACTAGGGCTTTTGTGCGGACAGCTCAGCCTCTTAGCAGGACAGGCTCCTTCTCTTCAGAGCTCTCACCTCACATGCACAGACATACACACACAGATATATACTGGCTCCAATGAATGAATATTTCCATCAGTGTTATATTACTCAATAATCAGGTAAGCATGGGCTTACATGGCTTACTTACTAATCTGTAATGAACAAGTTCACATGGGTTTCATCACAGTAATTGTTCACTATACAGTATTAAGTAAGTACAAGTAAACCCATGCTTACCTTGCTTATTGGGTAATCCACCTCTGGTTCTCATCAGGTCTGACTCATTTGGTAAGACAAACAAGCCCATGTGCCAATGTTAATAGGTAGTGGAGATTTGGGGGACGGTAGATGAAGCATTTAATAATTTCTCAAGGTAAGAATCAGGTGCCTTACTTTAATATTCAAAAGCACTGTGTAAAGTCATACTATTTATATGTTACCTTCTACATTTAAAAGTAGGAGCTCTGGTAGCATAGTGCCTAAGGCACTTGACTGCTAACCAGAAGGCTGGCGGTTCAAATCCACCAGCCACTCCTCAGAAGGAAGGTTGGGCAATCTACTTCCATAGTGATACTGCCTCGGCAACCCAAGGAGGGTCGCTATGAGTCAGGTCTGACTCAATGGCACATAACAACAACAACAACAACATTTAAAAGCGGGAAAGGATTTCAAAAAGTCATCTGGATTAGCCCTCTGCCTTAAAATAGTATCTTCATAACGGTCTGGTACTCCCCAGGTGAAGAAAAGTGGAGAAGGAAAACAGGAAGAGGTTATCCGGCCACCAGGTCAGGCAGTTCAGGGCATCAGACAGCCCAATGGTATGTGGATATGTAGACAGGACCAATGGGTCCCAAGAAGGCCAGGGCCTCCAGAATGAAGCCATACCTCTGGCCCTTGGCATCCCTCTCATGTAAGGAGTTTCTCTTTCTTTATAATTATCTTTATAGCATGTTGTTATAACACTGTGCATGGGTAATCTGGGACCTTGAAGAAGTTATTCAAACACTCTGCCTGCTGTTCTGAAGCATCAAAGTGTTTTCAATTAAAATTTCCTGGCTCAGCTGAGGGGTACAGGGATGAGCTATTGCATGCTGGGAAAGGACCTTCAGAAAAACAGATACCAGTCATATCGCTCTGATAATATCCATTCCTGTCTGTGCACAATCTGGTAGTCATATTTTCATTCTTATTTGGTATGAGGAATGGGTGGGAGATGCAAACTGTTAATGCACTCAGCTGCTACCCAGAAGGTTTGAGTTTCAAGTCCACTCAGGGGTGCGTTTGAAGAAAGCCTTGGCTATCCACTTCCAAAACTTCAGCCACTGAAAACCCTATGGAGTGCACTTCTACTCTGACATACATGGGTCTCTGTGCGTTGGAATCCACCGGATGGCAACTGGTATCTGGTAAGAGCTGAACACACAGCATGCTCCCTGGAATGCACAGCTTAAAGATGCTGCACTTGGATGAATGCAGCCAGGCTGCTTGGTTCCTCCCATCCCTGCTCAGGCCTAAGTCTAACAGGACACATGTGTGCAGGTGTGCATGAGGCTGAAACCTGTTTCGTACCCAGAAGTTCTAAGTGCTGTTCTTGCGGCGGCCGGGCTTTGATCTCCACAAATTCGCCGTTGGTGTATTCCCTGTAAACCACCTTCTTGTACTGAGAGCCAATCCAGTTTTCAGTGTGGTTCATAAATATATCTCCATGTCTGCAAGTTGGAATCATAAGAAATTAAAGTTGTTAGAAGGTGGAGTGATTCAGGGGTACTCCAGAGCTCTTTCATTTTCCAGAACTTCCCAAACCTGGCTGTGGTCAGGATCTCACTGGGGAGCTGACCTTTTACACCAGTCTCTCTGGTCAGGAATCTGCATTTTAATGTTTTTCAGGGGGCAGTGTGGATCTGATGTGGGCAGTCAGCATGGGCCCAGAACCCACCCTTAGAAATCCCTACTCTAAAATCCCTGATGGGTGCTGAATGGAGCCAGTTTTGCTGATAGACTCTCAAGGGTCCCATGAGGTTGTACTTTGCTTCTTGGACTAACTAAGCACACAAACACGCACACACATGTATGGGCATACACACATACACACACACACACACACCCTTCACCACCCTGAAGTCCTTCAGATTCCATGTGAATCTTTCTGTACCTTGCTATTTTTCCCACTTAGAACAATCTCAAGAAAGCCTTTGAGTTGTGCGTTGTGCATATACCTATGTACAAATTAGATACAAGAACATGTATATTTAATCTATCCCAAGTCTTATCAATTCTATCTCCCAAATATAGTGTGTCTCACATCTTTCCATTTCCCACCATTAAACTGCCTGCCCTCTAATCTCAGCCATCTACATCACTTACCTGGAATTGCTCTTAATCTTCCTTCCTCCGCCTATACTCCTCCCTTCCATCTTTTCTCCACACTGCAGGCAGAGTGATCCTGAACTATATAATATAATATAATATAATATAATATAATATAATATAATATAATATATTATATTATATTATATTCAACCAAATCGGTCCTTATGGAAAACTCTTTTATGGCTTCCCACAGCCAAACTCCTCACTTTGGCTCTCAAGCCCCTTCATTATCTGCCTTTGCTGAACTCCCCACTCCTATCTCCCATCACTAGTCCCCACACACCGGACGCTTGGGTCATTCTAAACATTTGTTCTCTAGATCACAAAATGTTTTTAGTCACCTTCAAGCTGCCACCTATGCTATTTCCTCTGCCTACAACACTTTTCCCTCCTCTTGAGAGCTCTGGTGGCATAGTGCCTAAGGCATTGGACTGCTAACCAGAAGGCTGATGGTTCAAACCCACCAGCCACTCCTTGGAAAGAAGGTTAGGCAATCTACTTCCATAGTCATACTGCCTCAGAAACCCAAGGAGGGGTAGCTGTGAGTTGGATCCGACTTGATGGCAGTGAGTTTTTTGAGTTCAACTGGTCTACTCTTCTATCTCAGCTTAAAGCCTACTTCCTCTGGGAAGGCTTCCCTGACCACCTACCTCTCCTCACTCTTCCCCTAGACATAGCTGTATGCTACTTCTGCTGCCCTGTACATCTCCTGTTATAGCGCTCACAATACGCTTGTTCTGGTACCTTCCCCATGGACCGTGGACCTTGTCTATGTTTCTCAGCACTGTTGCACCATCACTTTGCACAATGTCTAACACATAAACCAAAAATCAAACTCACTGCTCTTGAGTAGATTCGACTCATAGTGACCCCTCCTTGGGTTTCCGAGGCAGTATCTTTATGGAAGTAGATTGCCCAACCTTCCCTCCGAGGAGTGGCTGGTGGGTTTGAATCGCCAGCCTTCTGGTTAGGAGTCCAATGCCTTAGGCACTATGCCACATGTCTAGCATGTAGTACATGTTAAATATTTTTTAAATGCACATCACCTTCTACTCTAGACTATATGCTTTCCAAGGGAAGATAGTTTTCTTCTTTTGTTTTCCAGGAGTACTAGTAATATGTGTGGTGGTTAACAGCACTGACCCTGGAGCCATGCTTTACTGTTTTCCAGCTTACCTCTCTTCTAAATGGAGTGATAAAGATGCATCTACCACACAGGAATGAGTAATATCTGCAAAGCCCTCTGTCACCCACAGAGAGCACTGTGTGAGTGCTTGCTTTATATCATTTCCCTAGGAGGCTGTGTGAGATGCTGACACAAATTGATTAAATGGGTCAAGTGTGTTGTGAGAGTCATAACAGAGGTAAAACAAAACAAAACAAAACAAAACCCTGTTGCTGTTGAGTCGATTCCAACTCATTGTGATCCCACGTATTACAGAGTATAACTGAGCTTGATGGGGTTCTCTTGGCTATGATCTTCAGATAAGCAGATCACCAAGCCTTTCTTCCATAGCACCACAAACTATTTGGACCATTCCATGTCCTCATATCAGATAAGGATTGTAAAAACCCTAGCAAAATGCCTGGCATACAGTGGATGCTCAGTAGGCGGCAATTATTTTCATGAATCAAGTATGGTTAAATTAAAGGAACATCAATCCACAAATTGAGGACTACCAGAAATACAACTTTATTTTCCTACAGCAACTTAATTTTTGTGTTCAAAATCTAACACATTATACAAACTTCTCCCTGGCCTTGTGTGGATGGTCTTATGTGTTGCCTTTGACATTCTGGTGCATCCCAGTGTGTTCCTTGGAAGCCTCAGAGAAGATTTCTAGGTCCCCAGGGTGAGCCAGAGGGTCCACGCTGACCAGGACAATCATGTCTCAGGGATAACCCATACTGAGCTGTGGCTTGAAAACTGGGTGCACCCCCATATCATGGCCTTGGGGAGAGGGCAGAGGCATAGCAGTGGGGATACTGTGTGGGCATTTATTCCAGGGTGCTTATATACAGAAATTCCAGAAACTTGCCATTGGGAGAAGTTAGAATTTCAGTTTTGCATTAAGTTTTATCTATAGAATGTGTTATAATTTGAACATATGAACATGCCCTTGTTTTACACTTTTTATTTATTTTGAGGCAATATTCAGAGTGACAAGGGGCAATATACAACAGTAGCACATTCCATCCCCCTACTCCATTTTCTTCTGCTGGTACCATCTACCTCTCTATGTCACCAGGAGAAAGAATCCCAGAAGACTGAAACTAGATTTTCCCTCCAGTCTAGAAGAATGAAGCTTAAGACAAATATTTGAGTTTCAAGAAAACAGTTAAAGCTATGTTTCTTACACACTCATGTCCATGGACTAATACTGTACATGCTACAACATTATTATACAATTATTTCTTTAGTTAGAAAAGGTCAAATTCGTATCCATTTTCTTTTCCACTGTATTTATTGGCAGCAAACAACAGTTTTGCAGGAGAAGGGTGTCTAGTTTAACAAATGGAGTAGTGAATAATCAATTGCATTTTAAATCCTCTGTCTGGGAGTCACTGGTGGTGCAAATGATTAATGGCTCAGTTACCAAGCAAAAGGTTGGCATTTGAGTCTACCCAGAGATGCCTCAGAAGAAAAGCCTGTTGATCTACTTCTGAAAAATCAGCCACTGAAAACCCTATGGAGCACAGTCTTACTCTTCTAACACACCTTGAGTGGCCAGGAGTCTGAAGGGACTTGATGGCAACTGGAGGTGGAGTTGGAGGCAAATCTTTTCAAAACGAAAAGTAGGTTTTCCTTTTGTTTTGTTTCTCCATAAGATGGCACTGTTATACTCTCTTTTTCAGAATCTGAACTCATAAAATTCTGGGCCAAGCGAAAAAGGAAACAACGTTAGAATTAGGAACATTTTGCCAGTAGAAGAGTTTGTGTGTGGCATAGCCAGTATAAGGTGAGTATAAGGTGAGAGTAGGGAAGTAGAGGGAGAGGGGAAGGTTGGGAAAGGAGGGAGTGATAAAGAGCAAAGAAGAGCCTGCGGCAGGAATGCAATGTGGTATTACTGTGATTAAAAGCAAGGATTTGTTGTCCAAAAGATTATAACTCAGTTACAACTCTGCCACTGACTAGTTTAACTCTGCACCTCAGTGTCCTCATCTATGTATCAGGACAATAATACTCAGGCAGTGAGTTGTGACTGGGGGCATTAACTTCTGGGAATGGGGTCTATAGGTCTGTGTCTGACAGATACCTCTATTCCCTTCTTGTTTAACTTTACTCCAACCTCGGTGCTTGGTTGCTTGGTAGTCTCAGGCTTAGGGCAGGTAGGGACCCAAAGCTCACAAACATGCTCATGACTTGAACACTGCACTCATTCTATTAGCACACAGTACTGGCTGACAGCACTTTCAGGGAAGGGTCAACCTTGTAAATTTTCTGGGTGCAGGGCCTAGTAGAGAGAGCTTTTCTTCCTAACCTAACTTGAGGGTGTCTGCCAAGGTAATGGCCTCCTACCCTTCCTTGGTTGCCTCCACACACACCTGGACGAGGATAGTATCTCATCCTTAGTTCCCCATCCTCAAGGCCTTCGGTCTCCAGTAGTCCATCCTTTCACTTCAGATCTGTACACAACCCCAGCCTCCCTCTAGACCCTTTTGTGTCTCCATACCACTCCTCCTGTAAGACCCGCCTTTCTCCTAATCCTCTTCATGCTGTGCACTCACTCAAAGGCACGTTCCTCAGATAGTCACACAGTATAATCAGCCACTGAAAAAAAGTATCCAGGGCCTGTAGGGGAATGCCCTAAAAATGACTTCAGACTCCCTGTCTAGGGTGGAGATGGACAGCTTCCCTCATTTTTGGTGCTAATAGGTAGAGGTCTGCTTGCCAAAACTGTGCAGACCACACCAGGGCTATTTGAGGTTTCAACATTTGATAAACGCCTACAGAGCATGTGCAATCCCACCCAAGAGATTTGGCGGCTTCGCCTGTGGTACCTTTCCCCTCCTGCGTCCAAGTGCTGCTTTTCGAACTCCCAGTTTTTGTTAGGGGCATAATCCCATTCTACCTCTTCAGCAGCGATGTAAAAGGTTCTTATCATCCCGTATGGCTGCTCAGAAGGGTCCTTGTTGCCACAGCTGTTGACTTCATAGATCTGATTCATGCCTCTCATGAAGTGGTGCATGGTGGTACAGAACACCCTGAAAATGCCTGAAAGAGAAACCGCCTGGCATTGTGCAGGGCTTAATGCCTTTTGGGTTGTTTTTGCCAAACCTATATATTTTATTTCAAAATAAGTAACCAGTAAGGTAAATTTAACAATAATAATAAATAAATAAATAAATATTATTTAGTATTTTAAAATCAGAACCCAAGGGGAATAAATTACTTTGAATACTTTTACTTCTGAAAAAATAAAATACAATAAAAAATTCAGTTGCAATGGAAAGATAAATCTCAGAATGTTGCTAACCAGAAAGGGCATGTATTGTATAATCCTACTTAAATGAAATGGGCAAATGTAGAGTGCCGGTTGTACAGTGGGTAAGGCCAAAAGATTGGCAGTTCGAACCCAGAACCCATCAGCCGCTCCATAAGAGGAAGATGAGGTGGTCTGATTCTATAAAGATTTACAGCCTTGGAAACCATATTGGGCAGTTCTACTTTGTTCTATAAGGTCACTATGAGGCAGAATCAACTCAACCACAGTGGGTTTGGTTTGGTTTTTCGTATAGAGACCAAAGGAACCCTAGTGGCACAGTGGTTAAGTGCTTGGCTGCTAACTGAAAAGTCAGAGGTTCAAAACCAGCAACTGCCCTTTGGGAAAAAGATGTGGTAATCTGCTTCCTTAAAGACTGATAGACTTGGAAACCTTATGAGACTGTTCTGTTTTCTATAGTATAGCTATCAGTGAAAATCATCTCTGTGGCAATGGGTATAGAGACCAAAGCTTATCAGTGGTGACCAGGAATGGGAAGGAAGGGGAAAGAAGGCAGCAGTCTTTGCTTAGGGGGCACTGAGTTTCTGTCAATGGTGGTAGAATAATTTGGAAAAAGATAATGGTAGTGGTTACACAACAGGATAAGCATAATCAATGTCATGGAATTATATGTATAAAAATTGAATTGGTAAATGTTTTGTTATATATACTTTTACCACTATATATTTAGAGACCATCTAAAGAATATATTTGATGCATTGAACACCAATGACCGAAAACCAGAAGAATTGTGGGAAGACATCAAGAGCATCATCCATAAAGAAAGCAAGAGGTCATTAAAAATACAAGAAAGAAAGAAAAGACCAAAATGGATGTCAGAAGAGACTTTGAAACTTGCTCTTGAGCGAAGAGTAGCTAAAGTAAATGGAAGAAATGACATGGTAAAAGAGCTGAACAGATTTCAAAGAGCAGCTTGAGCAGACAAAGCCATTTACTATAATGAAATGTGCGAAGACCTGCAGTTAGAAAAACAAAAGGGAAAAAGAAGACACTTGGCATTTCTCAAGCTGAAAGAACTGAGGAAAACATTTAAGCTCGAGTTGCAACATTGAAAAATTCTGTGGGCAAAATATTGAATGATGCAGGAAGCATAGATAGAAGATGGAAAGAATACACAGAGTCACTGTACCACAAAGAACTGGTGGATCTTCATCCATTTCAGGAGGTGGCATATGTTCAAGAACCAATGGTATTGAAGGAAGAAGTCAAAGCTTCACTGAAAGAATTGGCAAAGAACAAAGCTCCAGGAATTGATGGCATACCCACTAAGATGTTTCAACAAACGGATGCCCCGCTGGAGGCACTCACTCAGTTATGCCAAGAATTTGGAAGACAGCTACCTGGCCAACCAACCGGAAGAGATCCATATGTCTACCCATTCCAAAGAAAGGTGATCCCACGGAATGTGGAAATTATCAGACAATATCATTAATATAACATGCAAGTAAAATCTTACTGAAGATAATTTAAAAATAGTTGCTGCAGTATATTGACAGAGAACTTCCAGAAATGTAAGCTGGATTCAGAAGAGGACATGGAACAAGGGATATCATTGCTGATGTCAGATGGATCTTGGCTCAAAGCAAAGAATACCAGAAAGATGTTTACTTGTGTTTTATTGACTATGCAAAAGCATTTGATTGTGTGGATCATAACAAATTGTGGATAACATTGAGAAGAATGGGAATTCCCAAACACTTAATTATACTCATGAGGAGCCTGTACATAGACCAGGAGGCTGTCACTGGAACAGAATCAAAAAGGGAGTGTGTCGGAGTTGTATCCTTTCACCATACTTAATCAATCTGTATGCTGAGCAAAAAAAAATCCAAGAAACTGGACTATACGAAGAAGAACGTGGCATTGGGATTGCAGGAAGAATCATTAACAACCTGTGATACACTGATGACACAACTTTGCTTGCTGAAAGTGAGGATGATTTGAAGTACTTACTGATGAAGATTGAAAAATATAGTCTGCAGTATGGATTGCATCTGAACATAAAGAAAACAAAAATCTTCACAACTGGTCCTATAGGCAACATTATGACAAATGGAGAAAAGATTGAAATTGTCAAAGACTTCGCATTACTTGGTTCTACACTCAATGCCAATGGAAGCAGCAGTCAGGACATCAGACGATGTATAGCACTTGGCAAATTGGCTGCAAAGGACCTCTTTCAAGTGCTGAAGAGCAAAGATGTCTCCTTGAGGACTAAGGTGCACCTGACACAAGCTATGGTATTTTCAATTGCCTCATATGCATGTGAGAGCTGGACAATGAATAAGGAAGACTGAAGAAGAATTGATGCTTTTGAGCTGTGGTGTTGGCGAAGAATGCTGAAACTACCATGGACTGCTAAAAGAACTAAGAGGTCTGTCCTGGAGGAAGTGCAGCCAGAATGCTCCTTGGAGGCAAGAATGGCCAGACTTTGTCTCAAATACTTTGGTTATGTTGTAAGAAGGGACCATTCCCTGGAGAAGGATGTCATGCCTGGTAAGGTAGAGGGTTGACAAAAGAGGGGAAGGCCCTCAACGAGACAGAGTGACATGGTGGTAGTGGCAATGGGCTTAAGTATAGCAAGAATCATGGAGCCGGCTCAGGACCAGGTGGTATTTTGTTCTGTGGTGCCTAGGATCACTATGAGTCAAAGACGACTTGACGGCACCTAACAACAACAACAACCACAATCTATCTATCTATATCTATATCTATATCTATCTATCTATATATGTATGTATGTATACATGCTGTTATTGTTAGGTGCCATTGAGCTGGCTCCAACTCATAGTGAACCTGTGTACAACAGAACAAAACACTGCTCTGTCCTGTCCCAGCTTCACAATCCTTGGTATACCTGAGCCCATGGTGGCAGCCATTGTGTCAATCCATTTTGTGGAGGGCCTTCCCCTTTTGCAATAACCCTCTACTTTACCAAGCACGATATCCTTCTCCAGGGAAGGGTCCCTTCCAACAACATGACCAAAGTAGGCGAGATGAAGTCTGACCATTCTGGTGTCCAAGGAGCATTCTGGCTGCACTTCTTGCAGGACAGATTTGTTAGTTCTTCTGGTAGTCCATGGTACTTTCCGTATTCTTTGCCAACACCACAACTCAAAAGCATCAACTCTTTTTTGGTCTTCCATATCCATTGTGCACCTTTCACATACATATGAAACAAATGAAAACATCACAGCTTGAGTTAGGCACACCTTTGTTTTCAAAGAGAAATCTTTGCTCTTCAGCACTTTAAAGAGATCTTTTGCACTAGATTTTTCCAGTGTAATACGATGTCTGATTTCTTGACTACTGCTTCCATTGGCATTGATTGTGGAACTAAGTCATATGAAATCTCTAACAACTTCAATCTTTTCTCCATTTATTGAGATACTACTTATTGGTCCAGTTGTGAGGATTTTTGTTTTCTTTATGTTGTGTAATACATACTGCAGACTGTATTCTTCAATCTTCATTAGTAAGTGCTTCAAGTCATCCTCACTTTCAGCAAGCAAGGTTGTATCATCTGCATATTGGGTTGTTAATGAGTCTCCTCCAATCTTGATGCCGTGTTCTTCTTCATATAGTCCAGGTTCTTGGATTACTTGCTCAGCATACAGATTGAATAAGTATGGTGAAAGGATATAACCCTGGCACACTCCCTTACTGATTTTAAAACACACAGTATTCTCTTGTTCTGTTCCAATGACAGCCTCTTGATCTATGTACAGGTTCCTTAGGAGTACAATTAAGTGTTCTGGAATTCCCTTTCTTCTCAATGTTATCCATAATTTGTTATAATCTATACAGTTAAATGCCTTTGCATAGTCAATAAAATACAAGTAAACATCTTTCTGGTATTCTTTGCTTTCAACCAAGACCCATCTGACATCAGCAATGATATCTCTCGTTCCATGTCCTCTTCTGAATCCAGTTTGCATTTCTGGAAGCTCCCTGTCAATATATTGCTCCAACTGCTTTTGAATTATCTTCAGCAAAATTTTACTTGTATGTGATAATTTCCACATTCTGTGGGATCACCTTTCTTTAGAATGGGTACAGATATGGATCTCTTCCAGTCAGTTGGCCAGGTAGCTGTCTTACAAATCTCTTGACATAACCGAGTGAGTGCCTCCAGTGCAGCATCCATCTGTTGAACCATCTCAATGAGTAACTTGTCAATTCCTGTAGCCTTGTTTTTCACCAATTCCTTCAGTGAATCTTTGACTTCTTCCTTCAATACCATCAGTTCTTGATCATATGCCACTTCCTGAAATGGATGAACATTGACCAATTCTTTTTGGTACAGTGACTCACTCTGTGTATTCCTTCCATCTTCTATTGATGTTTCCTGCATCATTCAATATTTTGCCCATAGCATCTTTCAATATCACAACTCGAGGCTTGAATTTTTTTCCTCAGTTCTTTCAGCCAGAGAAATGCTGAGCATGTTCTTCCCTTTTGGTTTTCTAACTCCAAGTCTTTGCACATTTCATTATAATAATTGACTTTGTCTTCTTGAGCTGCTCTTTGAAATCTTCTGTTCAGATCTTTTATCTTGTCTTTTCTTCCATTTGCTATAGCTACTCTCCATTCAAGAGCAAGTTTCAGAGTCTCTTCTGACATCCACTTTGGTCTTTTCTTCCTTTCCTGTCTTTCTAGTGACCTTTTGCTTTCTTCATGGATGATGTTCTTGATGTCATCCCACAGTCCCTCTGGTTTTTGGTCATTGGTGTTCATTGAGTCAAATCCATTCTTTAGATGATCTCTAAATTCAGGAGGGATATAATCAAGGTCATATATTGGCTCTCACGTACTTGTTTTAGTTGCCTTCAGCTTCAACTTGCACTCGCTTATGAGCAGTTGATGGTCTGTTCCACAGTCAGCTCATGGCCTTGTATTTGCTGTAGATATTGAGCTTCTCCATCATCTCTTGTGTATTCCTGTGTATCTGGTGAAGTCCATGTGTATAGTGGCCATTTACATTGTTGAAAAAAGGGTATTTGTAATGAATAAGTTGCTGGTCTTGCAAAATTCTCTCATGTGATCACCAATGTCATTTCTATGACCAAGGACATATTTCTCAACCACTGATGATTCTTCTTTGTTTCCAACTTTTGCATTCCAGTCACCAGTAATAATCAACATATCTTAATTGCACGTTTGGTCAATTTTAGAGTGCAGAGGCTGGTAAAAATCTTCAATTTCCTCATCTTTGGCTTTGGTGGTTGGTGTATAAATTTGAATAATAGTAGTAGTGACTGGTCTTTCTTGTAGGTGTATGGATATTATCCTATCACTGACAGTATTGTACTTCAGGATAGATCTTGAAACACTCTTTGTGATGATAAAGGCCACACCATTCTTCTTCAGTTTGTCATTCCTGGCTTAGTCGGTCATTGTCTGACTCAAAATGGCCAAAAACAGTCCTTTTCAGCTCACTAATCTCTAGGATATTGGTCTTTATGCATTCCATTTCATTTATGACAACTTCCAATTTTCCTAGATTCTTACTTTGTACATGCCATGGTCTGATTATTAATGGATGTTTTCAGCTTTTCCTTCCCATTTTGAGTCTTGCCGCAGCAGCAAATGGAGGTCCCAAAAGCTTTACTCCATCCATATCATTACGATCAACTCTACTTTGAGGAGGCAGCTCTTCCGCAGTCATATTTTGAGTGCTTTCCAACCTAAGGGGCTCACCTTCTGGCTCTATGTAAGACAAAGTTTCAGGGCTATTCATAACATTTTCCAGTGCTGTATCAGACAATGTTTCATTCCTATTCATAAGGTTTTCACTGTCCAATTCTTTGAGAAGTAGATGGCCCCTTCCTTCTTCCAAGTCTATCTTAATTTGGAAGCTCCGCTGAAATCTGTCCACCATGGGTGACCCAGCTGGTATTTGAAACACTGGTGGTATAGCCTTCAGCCTCATAGCAACATGCACGCCACCACAGTACAACAAACTGACAGATGAGTGGTGTGTGTATACACACACACACACACACATATACACATATACATACATATGTGTGTGTGTATATATATATATATATATATATATATATATATATATATAGTGGTAAAATTATATATATAATAAATAATAAAGAATATATATATGATTTCTCTGAGTGTTCCCAATTATACATACCTGTTACAAGATAGTGACTTCTGAAAAATCACTGATACATGTGACTATCCAACCCAGTTTAAAGGGAACTAATTACCTGTAGATTAAGATTCTAGATAAAGTTCAAATTAGGCCACCATTTCTGTAGTCATGTATTTTTCCCTAAAGGATTTCATAAACTACAAAGTGTAATATACATGTAAGGTATTATTAGTTTTAAAGCCAAATGTATTATTTCATTAAGACCTTGAGCAAAAGATGTTCTCATTCCCAATGGTAGGCCTACTTTATACCAGAATAAAAGATAAAAGAAAACAAATCAACTAGCTAATAGATTTGTCTACATATTACCAACACTCAAGTTGGACTGAGGATTATATAAATTTTTAACTGAATTTTCTAGATGCATTGGCATCAGATAGATATACCCTAATTGAACTCACCATTGAATTATACAAAACAAACAAATTACTAGCAGATGTTAATTCTCAGTGAAATTATTGGATCAATAAATCTAGTTCCCCTAGTAGGGTCCCTGGCTGGAGCATATGATTAATGCAGTTGCCTAATAACTGAAAGATCAGAGATTCAAGTCCATTCAGAGGCTCCTGGAAAGAAACACCTGGTGATCTACTTTCAAAAAACCAGCCATTGAAAACCCTAAGTAACACAGTTCTACTCTGACACACATGGGATCGCCATGAGTTAGAATCAACTCAACAGCAACTGGTTACCCTACTATACAGTTCTCAGAGGTGAGAGATCAATGCCTCTCTCATTAACTATCCACAAAGCACAGAGTTGTTTCTATCTCGCTCCACATATGACTGTGTTGTCTAAACATTGCTAAGTTACTCTGTCAGGATGAGCAAAAACTGTTGGTACAGTGGATGCCCAAACACTCCTAGGCATTGACAGGGACTCTCAAAAGGAAATGTGTCCATGAAACAAGAGAAGACACTGATGAAGACAGACTTGGCAAGGGCCCCCTCTGCAAATGCTTTTTCCAGGCAGTCCATTATTTTTTTCATTCATCATTGTTCTTCAATAGTCAAGGAATTAACTTCTCTGAGAACAAAGAGGAAATGTTTGAGTTGCAGCCTACAATCTACCCACTTTTTGGATGCTCTTCATGATGTAGAAATAAGGGACAGGAATTGGAGAATGACCAAGTTTGTAAGCAGCCACATAATTATGTTCACTATCAAACGTAAACCAGAAAACCTTATCATGAAACTCTTTAGAGTATATGAGTAATGATCATGACACTGGAATAAGTAGCCAAAATTTTTTAATTATTTCAGCTGGCACCAGTATTTAGTGCCTGTGTCTATGGATGAAAACTATTTGGCTGTTTGACACTCTCCTCCCCTCTTTGAGAAATGTATTTTAGAAAACCAACATTGTGCTCAGGGCATCACTTGTTTTGGGTGATTCATAGTTGATCAACTGTACTAATGTAGACAGGTTCAATACGAAGACAGCTTGCAAGGCAACGATTACAGAGCTCCTACTTTGCCAGTTCTTAGGTAAAGATTTTGAAGCTGCAGCCTTGAGTTCTTCATTGATGAGATTGAAAAGCGTCTAAACTGCATTCCAGTTTGAAGCAACAAAGTAGAACATCCATTAGTAAAAGAGGCAGAGTCAGCGAATTATCTTGAGTAGCAGATTGTTTTCTTGCTAAGACTGACAAAAAAAGTTGTGTTGGGAAAACAAGTTCAATGCCCATGGCTCTTGTTCATGCAGCACCTGGCATATTCTGTCATGTGGTGCTGTATATCTTTTATTTAAAATGCCCTGATTGTCTCTGAGAGAAAGGACCAGGTGGCACTTTACTGGGCCCTCCAGGGACTCCATGGACTCCAGTCCCAATGCAGCTTGCCTTCTGGGGAAAACAAGGATTCCTAGCAACGTTGCAATTCAAATAGAGAATTGTGAAGCCCCCAAATAATTCATTAAGAGTCCACTATCCATCTCTGGAGAAGGGAGACCAGGCCATGTCTATAACCTGGAAACACCTGCTGGGCTGCCCATGCTTGGTAGATGGTTCAGAACTGGAATGATGTTTGTACTTAAAGAGAACAGTGAATATCATCTTTCTTGGAGCAGAATTGTTCTTAGACATGAATTAGGTGCATCCTCTTAGGATTTGTGTGGCAAGGCATTTAGAGGGTTCCCATTTCTCCTCTGTGGATGCTATTGTTGATGTTTCTCTTCTGTTTTTTCCACTATGTATTTTGAGTAAAATACTGAGAATGCTGATTCTAATCAAGATGGTATCTCTTTTCACACTCTTCTGAATTGCCCAAATCCTAACAATTTTTTTCTGGAAGAGAACTCTAAGAAGATGTGCCCATGATAGGAGTTTGGTCACCTAAACTGGACCCGCCAAGTTTACCTGCATGGTCTGGCTGCATGAATGCTGTTGTGGAGATGTGAGGGAACAGGGCCAGTGAGTCTCGGTGAGTCCCTCGGAGGTGGATGGTGTTCCCTTGGAAATAAACTCCATGCATGTCGGTGTCAGTGCCCATTCCAATCATATGCCAGGAGACTCGATCCTTTTTGCACATGCTTAGGCCTGGCTGGTTGCCATACATAAAGCCATTAATAGCTAAGTGAAAAGAAAAACATAGTCAAAGCCCACTCTACTTATGCATGCATATACTGAAAACACATCATCTTGGTGAAAGATAGGGAGAGTGCAAATGATGTGTAAACTATTTACAGAAGATCTTTGTTACCAGGGAAAGACACTCAGGGAGTCCATTTAAAACAGAGACCAAAATTAATAATGACTAATATTTTCATTAGTCATTAATTTTGGTCTCCATATGAAAATATAGGAGATCTGGTGATGTAGTGGTTAAGGCGTTTGGATGCTAACCAAAAGGTCAGTGGTTCAAACCCACCAGCTGCTCAGTGGAACAAAGATGGGGCAGTCTGCCTTCATAAAGATTTACAACCTTGGAAACCCAGTGGGGGGTCATTATGAGTTGGAATTGACTCTTTGACAGTGAGTATTAATGTAAATATACTAAAATTATGTAAACATCCTATTTAATAGCACTAAATCTGAGAATCAATCAGGAATAAATCAGGTTGTTTTTTGGCATAATTTTTCTGGCAAAATTGTTTGAAGGCGTGATGTGGTATTTTTTGTTTCACATTTGACTTTGGCAGCACAATCATGAAAAGCATCATTCTTGTCAAAGTACTTGTGGACTTTATGAATTTCCCCAAATTCCTTTTCTAAAACTTTTGTTAGGAAAAGAATCCTTTTTTGAGATTCCTCTCCTATCATCTTCCTTAAGTGTCTTTTCTTCAGTTTTGATTCACTTAATGCTACCAAATCTTCACATGTCAATGGCTTTGCACTTGATTTTAGAAGTTAGCAAACACATATGAATGCACAAACAACAGAAGACAGATTAGATAACCTCCTAAAAATTAAATATGTATGCTCACCAAAAAAACTCACAACTACAAAAAAATAATAAAGTAAAAGTTATCAGACATCATTTTATTGACATCATGGTTCCTGTGTCATTTGAAAGATTTGCAAGTAGTGTTCTAGGAACAGGGAGCTCTGATAGCATAGTACCTAAAGCATTTGACTGCTAACCAGAAGGCTGGTGGTTCAAACCCACCAGCCACTCCTTGGAAAGAAGATAGGGTGATCTACTTCCATAGTGATACCGCCTTGAAAACCCAAGGAGGGGTCACTACGAGTCAGATCCTACTCTATGGCAGTGAGTTTGGTTTTGGTTTGGTTTAGAACACTGTCTTGAGAAGAATTTAGAACCACATTCAGACTCTGTGGGTACAAATGCCATAGTTGAACAGAAACATCTGAAGATTGCACACAATTATGTCTTGTGCTTGATGCCCCTTACTGCCTACCTCCCACTAATGCCCAATTCTTTAAACAAGTTTCAAGACAAGAAAAGATCCTCTACTGGCCAGGCAACGACTACATTTATTAGCACCCTGATTTATACAGATACTTCTTTAATATTTTGTGGAGAAGATTTAGATAGTTTATTTACAAAAGCATCAAATTACCCACCCCTCCCCAAGAAGATATGGTGTTCTTTCAGAAGCCCAGGGCTTCTTGGAATTTCTACATTCCAAGAATGCAATGAAGAACTTCAGATGGATAAAACTCCATCTGAAATTATGTTTTACTTATTAACTGATTTACTTATTTATTTTTACTGTTTCTCCCACTGCAGTGTAGTCTTCATGAAGGTAAGAGTTCCAGACATTTGAGTAAAATTACCTAGTTCCACGGTTTTTGTGGACACAGAAATGAAAGTACCTTTATTTGACAATGGGATTATTACAGAAGGCCATTTATGTGATGTAATGTCATTTTTGCAAGCTCAAATTTTATGCTGCTTCATCTAAGGCTGAAGAAGTTCTTTAGAAGTATTAATTAAGCTTCACAGCATTTCTGGGATATAGGGAAGTTTCAATACACTTGTGAAGTTGAAGGCATGAAGTAACTTACTCATGGCCAAGGACAGTACCCAAGAAACAAAAATGAAGATATTTATAACATTTCCCAAATAGTTTCACTTCAAAGGCAGGAGGGAAATTTTTCATACCGTGCATTCGGTTGGATTTCACAAACTCTTTGTCTTCTTTGTCAACACTGAAAGGACGCCAGGTAAACTTCTGAATGTTTTCATCTATGTACCTACTCAGATTCTCATCAAAGACTGTGAATAGGAGGTAAAATTCCTTGTCTATTCCTTTCTATAGCAAAGAAAAAATGAATACATTAAAAGTGCAGCTTGCAGGAGTGCTTAGCCCTGCTTCATTTTAGGATCAACATAAGCCATAAATTCTCCAAGTCATTTTGTAAGGAGCATGATTCTAATGAATACGTTCTACACCAGGAAATTCATGTTTCCCAGTAAATCCTTTCCCCTCCCCATGTGACTTCCTCAGAGGAAATAAGTCCCTGCTCAGAACTTTCTAATCTTTGGTATGTCCATTGTCAGGAGGTCATCATTGTCTTATTCTACTTACCTTGTCCTATATGTCCTGGCCCCGTCTCTCTCTCTGACTTCGTCTCCTTGTGTTCACCTCAGCTCACACTAGTCACTCTGATATTTTGCTCTTCCAACACGCCAATCTCACTCCCGCCTCAGAGCCTTTTCTTGTGCTGTTCTCATTGCCTGGAAGATTCTCTGACTAGATCTTAAGCAGCTCACTCCTTTACTCCATTCAGTTCTCTGCCTAGATGTCACCTCCTCAGAGAGAACTCCCTCAGCCACTGCATCTAAGAGTTGCTTATCCTCCACCCTACCACAAACTCTCTCTCTTTCCTTAACACTACTTCACTTTTCTTCATTGCACTTATCTCCATCTGAAATTATATTTTACTTATTAACTGATTTATTTATTTATTTTTACTGTTTCTCCCACTGCAACGTAGTCTTCATAAAGGTAAGAACAGTTTGTGTTTCTCTATATCTACCCAGCTCCCAGAAAAATGCCTGGCACTCAATAAAAGTTTGTGCATGAAATAATGAATTTATATCAGTGATGAGACTTTGCTAAATTATGTCAACTTAAGTTGACATTAAGGGGCCTATGGATTACTTCCCACTTTGTATATTCCTAACCAAGTTGATTTGAGTGCATCTGATCACGGAGCGTCCTTTATTTCTGAAAAAGACTTGTCTCCAAACCTGAACCAGATAAGTGATTATCTTTGTCCCACAGTGTCTTCCTACCTTCACATGTGCTCCCTTCTGAGCCACCCTCCATCCCGCTGCCTACCCCAGAGGGATCCAGGGCAAACCCATCTAACCATCTCTCTCTCCTCCTCAAATTGCACAATACAATTTAAACTCACAATGATCTGGTCCCCACCTACCTGCTCAGCCTCCTTTCTTGACCTTCCTCTCCTGGCACTTTGAATGAAGCAAGGCCACATTCCTTGTAGCTCTCTGAACTTCTGATCTGCATGTCTCTGTCCTTTGTGCATGTATTCCCTCAACCTTGACAGTCTGCTACCCCTTTCTCCTTGCAAACCCCTAATCCAACCTTGAGTCGACTTAGCCATCCCACCTCTGTGATGTTTTCCTAGCTCCTCATCAAAGATGTAGGTACTCCTACTGTACCTGAAATATATTTACGTTATTGCATTATTACATGTTTTAGAAGCAGTGACTTAAGATCATGAGCTAAGGAAAAAAACATTGTAGGTTTGAAATTTTTCAAAATACAATATTAAAAATTGGGGGAAATAAGGGATATATATATATAAAACTCATGAGCAGTGAGAGCAGGCAGACCTAGGTTCTGAGGCTAGATTTTCTGCTTACTTGTGGTGTAATCTGGGGCAAGTGATACACCCTCTCTAGACTCCAATTCCCTCATTTGCAAATGAGCATAATAGTTGTCCCCACCTCATGTTTTTGGTGAAGATTAAATTAGATAACATAGTAAAGCATTCAACACAACACATGGCAAGTATTAAGCATTCAATTAGTATTAGCTGTTATTATTAGCCATGATTACAATTGTCCATATGCAAGAATGAAGCATGAAAGGAGGATCTTATCACTGGAGGTAACTGGAGGAAAACTGGGGAGACGATAAGTCTATGAAAATGGGAAATTGGTCCAGAAAAAGGTTAGAAGGAAGATGATAGGGCCCAGTTTGAACCAATAGGCCCGCACCACCTGTGCATGGAATGCTGATGGAGAACCATCCAGGAGCAGACCACACCCCAGAGCACCTGAGTGATGGCTGGTATCTGCAACACAGAGCTATTTTGGAAAGAGCATCTAAGTCAGAACATTCTAGTTTCCCACACCAACAGGTAAACTGGGAGATCTGAACCCTAAACCATCACACAACTCTGAGTGCTTAAATGTGGGTAAGGTAAGTGGGTTTTGAAAATAAAAATGTCCTTATCTTCAGTGTCTATTTCCAGGCTGCACACTTAATGTTTGAGCTGTGTGTAATACAGCATCTTCTGTTAACTAAACTTCTTAATATAACTTTAAGAATAAGAGTGCTCACCCTGAATTTCATTTACTCAACCATAAATATTTGTTCAGTGTCAATAATGTACCAGGAATTGTTCTAGGAAATGAGTAAGATCCCTGCTCCATTGTATGTAGATTCTTGTAGGAGGAAACATACTATAACACCTAAGCAAATAAATAAACAAGAAAAATATAAATGGTGGTTAATGATATACAAAGATTTAAACTCAGGTGATAGAGGGTGGCTGTGGGGTAGGGCTTCAGATCCTAGTTCAACCTTCTGCTGTGAATTTGCATTTCTACCCCAGATATACTGAATTAGAATCTATAATTTAATTAGCTCCCCAAGTGATTCTTATAGGTGAGTCTTATGTATGCAAATTCTCAGTAGGGGGTCAAACCTGAATGAACTGGGTTATAGCCCTTCTTTAGGGGATCAAGTGATGCTTCTCTGAGGAGGTGACAGAGAAAGCCAGACATGCGAAGATCAGGGGGAAGTGCATTCTGGGCAGAGGGAGACCTCTTATAGAGACTGGTGGCATAGTGCCTAAGGCATTTGACTGCCAACCAGAAGTCTGGCAGCTCAAACCCACCAGCCACTCCTTGGAAGGAAGATTGGGCAATCTACTTCCATAGAGATACCACCTCAGAAACCCAAAGAGGGGTCACTATGAGTTGGAATCAACTTGACGGCAGTGAGTTTGGTTTTTTTGATAAACCACAGTAAGCTTGGCCTGTCCAAGGAATAGACAGGCTGATGTGGATGGAGCATAAGAGGGCAAGAGAGTGTGTGGTGAGGCATTATATCAGACAAGGTAGAAAGTATAGATTTCATTATAAGTGTGGTAAGAAACCACTGGAGGGTTTTAAATAGGGAAGTGGCTTGACCTTTGCATTTTAAAAGAGTCACAAGCTTGCTGCCCTGAGATGAAATAGATCATGGGGGGAAGGGAAGATGTGAGGAGGAGGTGACCAGATGCAATGCATGGTCCTAGATTATAGCCTGGTCCAGAAAAAGGATGTTTTTCTTTTGTCATAAAGGACATTAATGAGACAATTAGCAAAAATTTGAAAGGTCTGTAGATTAGATAGTAGTCCAGTATCAAGGTTAATTTCCTGACTTTGATTATTATATTTTGTGTGTGTCAGAGAGTGTCCTTATTTTTAGGAAACACATACTGAAGAGATACCATGCCTGCAACTTACTGTTAAACAGTGCAGGAACACACACACACACACACACAGAAAGAGAGACTAATAAGCAAATGAGGTTAAATGCTTACATTGGGGGATCTGGGTGAAGAATGGTAAAGCTTGGTGGTGCAGTAGATAAAGCACTTGGCTGCTAACCAAAAGGTCAGCAGTTTGAACCCACAGCTGCTCCATGGGGGAAAGATGTAGCAGTTTCCTTCAGCAAAGATTTGCAGCCTTGCAACTAGATGAGGCCATTCTACCCTGTCCTTTAGAGTTGCTGTGAGTTGGAATTGTCTTGATGGCAGTGGGTTTGTTTTTCTGGTTTGGGAGAAGAATATGGGAATGTTGGGAATTGTTTGTAGTAGGTTTTTTTTTTTTTTTAAACTGTTTCCATCAGTCTGAAATTATTTCAAATTGAAAAGTTTAAGATAAAAATGGATGGGTATATGGATAAATGAATAGGATAGATGGAGAATAGAAGTAGAGAATTTGTTTGAACGTCTATTGTGGTTGGTCATGCAGGTTAGAAAATGTCCTTAATCATCTGGCCATATTCAACGACATCCATCCACTAACCACTGGGGAGAATTTACAGTTTACTTGAAAGGCATATAAACACTTCTCTCCATTTCATCTCCCCACCTGCCTAGAAGAGGCCTACAGGTAAAAACATACTCAGGCCTCTTCTAGGCAAGTGGGCAGATGAACAGAGTAGATGTTTCATAAGTGTTTCTTGCATTGAAAATAACTTTCCGTCAGGCCGGGTGGATTTCTCTCTCAACCAAATCCAAGTATGAGTGTCCCAGGTTACTATTACTTTTTTCATGAATTTTTTTTATGTAGATTGACCCTTAACAGAATTGGCTCAGGCAACAACTCTTAGACTAGAAGATGCTTCTAGCAAACCTCAAAGTTACCATTAATTGACTGCCAGAGAGCAAAATAAGAAATTCCTTGCACAATTTTCAGCACTCAATCTCTTTGGGTCAGGTATTTAGCTTGTAGGAAGTAGAATAATGTATTGAAAAAGGACAAAGTTGTATGCTCAAAGTCCTGTGTTCTACTGCCAACTTTCACTACTTTCTAGATGTGCTTCCTAGGATAGCATACAATGTCTTGGAACCTCCGTCTCTTCAGCTTTAAAGTAGGGGTAATCATTTTGCTTTGCCTTATGTAATTGTTGTTTTATGAGGGGGTATAAACATTCACTCCTATTACACAAGCACTACTGAGGACACAGTCAGAGGGCCAGGAACACATTCAGCCTCTGATAGACATTTCCAGGACTGGTCCTTCATGCAGGGACATGAAAATCTGAGAGAGACCAAGATGCTTTGTAACCTCTACTCCTAGAAGTTTCTTTGGGCCTAAAAGTGGGTCCATATACTGTCAAACACTATAAAATACAGCATGTGAAAAAATTTTCTTGCTATTTATTATTGGTCAAGTCCAAATAGTTAAAATACTGGATTTTTCTTTTTTCGTCAATGTGTTTAATGTCATGTAGACATAGCTTAAATGCAATGTTTTATCACACTAATCAGTACAACTATCCAAGCTTCCAAGTTGGGACCTGCAAGAAATTACCTACATGGCTTTCTTATTTAGCCCTAGGGATTAACTTCCAGTTTACATGGTCCTGAGAGTTAAAGCTGTGGTTATCAGCCTTGGCTGCACATTGGAATCATCTAGAAAGTCTGATATAATTGGTGTGGAGTACATGAGTAAAATAATATTTTTACAGTCCCAGATTATTTAATGTGCAGTCAAGTTTGAGAAACCCTGTCCAAGAAGAAAGTATCCCAATAAGCATTCCATGTGGATCTCTAAAGATTCCAGAATGAAAGCAATTCACAAGAAAGAGGCTCATGGAATTCTAGCTACAACAAGCAGAACCACTGGGTTCCTGGATGGGCATTTGTAACTTGGAAATTCAGATCTTAAATTTACAACAACAAAAAAACTTTCTATAGAAGTCAATTTCAAGAGAAAGGAGGAGAAATCATTATTTGTAACTGACTCTTTATGACTACCTAATCTCTAGCCATATTACACATATAACATATTCACACATATAACTCAGAGAACTTGGTGACATTTGATGGCCTACCTGTGTTCCATCAGCATTGAGAACACCTTTTTTGCAGACCAGCAAGGGTCCTACAAGGCCAGCGCTGGTGTCCTTGATTGGTTCAACTGCTGAGAAGTAAAGATAGGTCAGACAGGGGGGGTCGTCAGCTGTTGGGCTTACACTTTCAGGCACTGTCCACCTGTATGTGAAAATTTCACCTGGCTTCACATGTGCCCCTGGTTTCAGAAACCCTGAGGAGAGAAATGAAACAATTACTCAAAGCAACAGCTCAGAACATTAAACTTGTCAGGCTGGGTCATCAGCCCTGATGTCTCTCTCTCATGATGACATATTTTCCATAAGGACAGTTGTTCTCTCTTATGTATCCTACCAGGGGAGACCACTAGCATGGTCTATTGTTTTATAAGATGGAAGTTTAAATCAAAGGGTCATTTTCTTCCTAGGTTGCATATTATTTCTTACTCAAATACCAAATATTAAAAAAATATTGACAATTCAACAATTAAAGGTAAATCCATAAAATATTAGACAGCCTTTTATTATTATTATTTCATTTATTTCACTATTGGAGTGTCCCCTCCCCTCCCCTCCCACCCCTGGTAACCAACAAAGAAAGTTTCCTTCCATATATAAACCTTTCCTTGACTTTTTACAATAATGAACTAATACAATGTTTGCGATTGACTTATTTCGCTGAGCATAATGTCCTCCAAGTTCATCCATGTTCTGCAGTATTTTGCAGATTCTACATTATTCTTTAGTGTTGTGTAGTATTCCATTGTGTGATGTACCACGGTTGGTACATCTGTTGATGGGCACTGAGGTTGTTTCCATCTTTTTGCTATTGTAAATAGTGCTGTGATAAATATGAGTATGCATATTAGACTGCCTTTTATGTGAAATATATTTTTCTTGATCCTGAAGAGGATTCCCAAGAAAAGTTCAGCAAGAACTTTATCTATAAGGAGTTTAAAATCTAGAAGGGTGAACTAAGAAACAACCCAAAAAACTATAAGATAGATGAAGTAAATGAACGATGAAGATTAAAAGGTGGCAAATGATCCAGGATGCAAACTCAGGTCTGTCTAATGCCAAAGACTGCACTTAACTCCATACTATATTACTGAAAGAACACGATGAATTCTTCCTACTAGACAGGTCCGAGGTTGTCTTGACATCTCGTCCAGTGCTTTCAATAAATTTGTTGAATTGAAAAACACCAAATGCAAACATTTTAGATGTTACTGGTGTTCTTTCTGTGCATACACATATATACACACACACATACAAAGTCATTTGGAGCATTTTGACCTATGAAATGAAAGAAAACGAGTGCAGGGATATTGCTACAGCAGGGTGTGGGGAAAGGTGACTCTACCTCAATTCTTTCCTCCTCTGTCCCCTCACCATCACTACACAGCCTGCTCTCAATTAGGCCTGGACTCACACTTGGGCATGAAGAAGTATTCCTGTCAGCCAGGATGTCTGTTGCAGTGATGGGGAAGGGTACCAAGAAGACCAGAATTTCCCAGGACAGTGTCATGAACGGAAGGAAAAGTCCTGCAACTATTGAACTAAAGGTGTCTTTCTTACATGCAGAGTCTATGCCAACTACTCTATGATGGGGAGAAGCCATATATGACAATAAGCGCATAATATTTGTCCTGAATAAATATTTGTTGATAAATATGGAACAAAGACCATGTTCAACATTTTGATGTTAACAGCACATTGGCAACCATATTCCTCTTCAAACTTCACCCACAGAATTTCATGCAACCTTCAGCAGAAACATTCTCCAGTTTAAAGAAGTGGAAGTGATTATAAGAATAGCTCATTTTGAGATTTACTACATTATTGAGGGAAAAGGAAAGGAATTAACATTTCCTAAGAAACTCAGATCCTGTCCCAGATCCTATCCTGAATTCTCTCCATCTCTCCCCAAGGTCCTGTGACCTGGTTATTATTACCTGCTTTTGATAAGAATAAAGTTCAGAAAGTTTAAGTGCCCAAGGTCACAGAGCTGGTGAGAATTTGAGCCAGGTCTGTCTAGTTCTAAGTCTTTTGCTCATTCATCTCTATCCTATTTCCTTCATACGCTCAGGCTGAGACTTACCATCTATGTTTGGGGCTGCATCCGATGCCTTGTCATAGATCACACCGTGGGGCAAAATGCTGTAGACTTTGTCTGCTTTGTTGGCAAAGGTCACTAATAGGGTATCACCCACCTCTGCCTTGATGACCGGGCCTAAAAAATATTGAGAAGAGGAGGGAGAAGTGGATGATAAGAAATAGAAAGGAGTGAATAGGAGCAGAGAAGAAGAATCACTCTACATTGATATATACGTGGAGCTAAAATATCTCCCATGATTCAAAACATGAGGAATGATTATACTGTACCAAGAATTCCAAGATGGTCTTCTGCCTCAGAGAGTTTCTTTCTTCGTGTAAAACTTGCATCAATATACTCGATATACTGAGCCTTCCAGTATTTTCCTCCTATTCTGTTGTCCCCTTGTATGAAGTAGGACTGAGAGTCACTGTAGGAAGACATGGGAACCTGACTGATAATTCTTCTTTACATATTCACTAAATTGCCTTAATTTTGGAACTTCATTTCATGATCTTTAGCCCACTCACCCACATATCCCCCGAGAAAGACTATGCACAGGTTCTACCAAGTTCTCAGGAAGAGTCAACAAGCCTGAAAAGTCTTCAGGAGCTAAAGGATGTTCAGGCTCATTTCTCTCTTAGCTATTGTGTTTTCTTCTCCAGAGGTCTAACAACCGAAGAAGACACAGGTAAACTCCTTACCAATATTGGAGTCCCAGAATGGTGTCCCCTACAAAGTAACAAACAGCTAACTGGTTTCTTTGCAGAATGAACATCGCCCTATCTCCTGCTAGTGTCAATATTAATAGTCTCTGCATTTAGTAAGCTCTTTGCTATCTGGCATGATTAAGGAATGGAGTGTCTAGTTAATCAAATAGTTTAATTAATGGAGAGCTATCATACGTTATATACATGAATATAAAATTTCAAAGTTGTGAAACAAAAACATTATAAATTCCAACATTATCTCTAAACAGTCTTATTTTTGTCAATAGTAATGTCACTCTCCCAGTCACATACACATAAAACTGTCCTTATTTTTCTTTCTGCTTCATCCTTGTTTCATAACTTTCATTTGCATCCTTTCATCTCTTGCTTTTCTTTTTTTCCCCACTGCTATAACCCCAGTTGTGTTACCTTGTGTTTGAATGATTATTTGAACCTCCTAACCAGACGGCTGGTGGTTCAAACCC
>NW_006921634.1:6252969-6265134 GCF_000298275.1 Orycteropus afer afer | reverse complement strand
GTCGCTATGAGTCGGGGCCGACTCGACAGCACATAACAACAACAACAACAACAACAACTGTACACCTGCATTCTCTATCTTACATTGGCTCATCCATTTTATTTTTCCTCAGCAAACACATTACCATAAGATTAATCTTCTCAAAAGGTGATTTTCATTGTCATTAACTTGCTCCAAAATCTTCAAATGTTTCCAATTATCAATCAAATAAAGTTCAAATTCCTTAGTATAGGATTAAAGGACCTCTGCACTAAATAGCAAAAGAACTCTGGTGCTATGGTTGAGGCATTGGGTTGCTAACCAATTGGGTTGGTTGTTCGAACCCACCAGTTACTCCATGGGAGAAAGATGAGGCAGTCTACTTCAGTAAAGATTTACAGTCTTGGGAAACCCTACAGGGGTCGCTATGAGTCAGAATCAACTTGAAGGCAGTGGGTAGGGTTTGTACTCAATATCAAGGAGCTCTCATGGTGTAGTGATTAAAGATCTCGGCCATTAACTAAATGTTTGGCAGTTTGAATCCACCACATATTCTGTGGATGAGAGATGTGGCAGTCTGCTACTATAAATATTATAGCTTTGGAAACCCTATGAGGCAGTTCTACTCTGGACTATAGTTGCTATGAGTTAGACTGGACTTGACAGCAGTGGGTTTTTTGAGTTTGGGGCAATCAATATCCAATTTACTTCATCCCAATTCTCTTGCTATTGCTCTGTACAAATGCTTATTCCCTTATGAAAATCTTCCACTGCAGTCATTCTGATCTAATCACTCCCCCCTACAGAATAGATGTTTTGCATTACTCCCTGCATCAAAAATCTTCATCCTTTAACACTCATTCATGTATACATAAATTCTATCATCCTTCCAGTCCCTGCTTAAGTTATACTTCCTCTACAAAGTCTTCTCTATCTTATCTTTCTCTGAACGCCTGGGAATGCATTGTCTGGGCCACTGGTGGAAGAATTAATGAATGAATACATGAAATTCACAATGAAAGAAACAAAGGGATTCTAATCATTGATCATAATGAGAATTTTTTAAGCATTCTTACATGTATAGAAAGGACCACAAGAGGTCACTGCTTGGTCACAGTCAACTACCCAGAGGGACTGAGTAGTTGAACCTGTGGGCTTGGGACCATAGTTGCATGGGACATCAAGCTCAATTGGCATAACATACTATACAAAACATTGTTCCACCTCCTACTTTGGCGAGTAGCGACTGGGATCTTAAAAGCTAGCAAGCTGCTATCTAGATGCAATGATGGGTCTCTCTTTGTCCAGAGCAAAGAATGAAGAAAACCAAAATTCATGGAAACAATTAGTCCTAGCGACTGGTACACCATCTGATCTGCAGCCTATACGACTATGAGACCAGAAGAACTAGATGGTGCCCGGCTACCAGTGTCATCCACTTGGAAGGGGATCTATGTAGGAGATCCTTGATAGAGAGGGAGAACAATGTGGAACAAAACTCAAAATCATTTGGGGACAAAAAAGGGGGGGGGGCAGGTTTGCTTGTCCGATAGAGCCTGGTGGAACCACTGAGATTATGGCCCCTAGCTGCCCTTCAGGTCTGGAATTGAACCCACACCTGTGGTTTCCAGACAAACAAAAGACAGGCATATGAGTTAAACATTTACCTCAGTTAGATACACTCCTTGGAGAGAACAATCATGGGAGAAAGAAGGGCTGCTTATGCACAGGTAGACAGCTCAGGGGGCAGGAGTGCATGGAGGGAAGGACACAGAGAAGAGGTAACTATGGACAGGAAGTTGGAGGGGAGCTGTTGCATTGTGGTAAACTGTGGTCAATGTCATGAGACAAAGTGTATGTGAATTGCTGTATGGAAAGTGAATTTGCTCTGTAAATCTTCACCCAAATCACAATAAAAATAAATAAATAAAAATATATGGAAAAAGAAAAAAAGGACCACAAGATAATAGCAATTCTTCCTGGTATTACCATACATTTTTTTAATGTTTTCACAGACATCATTGACTATGATTCCTTAGTGATAAGTCATGGAGAGTCCACACCTACTAAATGAATTGTTAGATTGAATTTGACAAACTCCACGTGCTGTGGAGGCACAGAGAAAAAATGATTAATTGTGACTGACTTACTTAAACCAAACCCACTGCCCTCAAGTCAATTCAACACTATGAATCAGAGTTCAGTAGATTCTGACACTATGAGTCAGAATCGACTCAGTGGTGGCAGGTTTAGTTTTTTGTTTGGGTCAAGGGAGCTTCATTTAAGATGTGACACTGGGATTAGACTTTAAAGGAGAAATGGCATTTTATTGGTGGTTGAACATTCTGGGTAGAGTGGGCATAGCTTACATCAGGATGCCTTGAACAAAAAAAGGGATTTATTTCCATTGGAAGAGAATTCTGTCTTACTCCCTCTTCCAGACTATCTGCTCCATATGTGCAAAGGCCTTCTTTTATTCTCTGTGAGCTTAGATTTCCCAAGTTTAGATCTCATATTGTGGATAACCAAACAATGTTAGACTGATGAATAAATAAATTAACCTAGTCCTTTGATTTAGCCAGCACATGATGAGGCAATAAATGCTCTGACAACTCTCAGCAGCCGTTATATTATAGGGCTAAGAACTGCCTAAGTGATGTGTTATGCAACCCATGCAGTCAGTGCTTATCAGAGCAGTCCTGCAATGCAAATGAGACCGTAAGGAAAAGCTTACCTTATAAGAAGCTTAAAAACACCAGCCAAGAGGAGACTGCTTACCTGCCAGAGGCATTCAGGGAAAGACCAGTGAATTTATCATAGCCTTGAGGACCATAATCCCAAAGAATTTTTTCAGCAGCAATGAAGTAGTGCCTCTGTTGACCCTTCATCTTGGAGTGAGAGATAACATTTTTGCAGGTACCAACACTGTATTGCCCCAGCATACCAGCTGCAGAACATAGGAAAACCACAAGCCAAGATAAAAGTGCTTACCAAAAACAAGAAGACATCATATAGGAAAAGCTGATAGATTTGACTTCATGAATGTGTGAAAATTTTTGTACAGAAAATAGGATCATAAACAAAGCCAAAGGATAAATGGCAAAGTAGGGAAGCAAAGAGAAGCATCTGTAACACACATGACAAAAAGATTCATACAAAAATCACCTTTACAAATAAGAGAGAAAAAGGTAAATCTCTCAATAGAAAATGGGAAGGAACATAAAAAAATGAGTTATTCACCATCAACTATATGAGACCAAATGGTGAACATTTACCCAAAAACAAAGATGAGAAGGCAAGGAGGGGGAGAGAAGCTAGATCAATGGGAATAGAATGGAAATAATGACAATGCTGAGATATTGTGACAATTGTAACCAATGTAACAGAACATCTTCTATAAAAATTGTTAAACAGGAGTGTAACTTGTGTAAACTTTCACCTATAACACAATAAAATATGTTAAAAGACAAATTATTCACAAAACAAATACAATTGGTCAATAAAGGAGTTGTTTTTTTTTTTTTCCTTTTTTTTTTAAAGAAAGGAAAACAAAGAAAGTTTAACCTTAATTAAAGTGGCATTGTTCATTTATCAGATTGGTGAAGATTAGAAAGACTGATAATTCTCAGTGTTGGTAGACAAATCGAGAAAGGGCACATGCTCACACACTATGGGTGGAAGAGTAACAGTTTCTGAGAGGAGATAGGACAATTGCCTTCTAGACAGTGTCCCACCTCTTTAGCCTTCAAAGCCCTTCCCAGTATGGCCCAGCCTGTCTTTCTAGGCCTCTCTGTCATCACTGCTCTGCCATAAACCTAAAACCAGTTGCTATCGAGACAATTGGGACATCAGTGTCAGAGTTAAACTGTGCTCCATAGATATTCAATAGCTGATTTTTCAGAAATAGATTGTCAGGCCTTTCTTCCAAGGTGGCTCGGGGTGGACTCAAACTGTCAACCGTCTGTTTGGCAGCCAAGTATGTTAACTGTTTGTACCACCCAGGGATTCCACCATGAAACTTATGGTCCAGCTAAGTAAAGACTTATTTATTCTACTTGGTTCCAAGGAACTAAGACTAGATTATTCACTAGGCATTTGATTCACTAAATGTTTATTGTGTACCTACTATGAGTCAGAGTTAAACTCATTGGCAGCTAAAAACAACCATAGACCATAAAGAAAGCTATAGGATAATGGATTTTTTCTCAAGATAAAGAACTTTCAAATCAAACAAACTGGAGATGAAATAAGATGTTACAATTACTTAAAAGATATATTCACACCAAACAGTAGGCTATACAGATAAACACATAAACACCTGAGATGATCAGACAGGGGTCGGTGAACAGAATTATACTCTAGACCAAGGATAGATTCAGCTGGGGCTAATCTTGCACAGACAACAGTGATACAAAATACCTGCAGTTTTTACAAAAACAATAGAAGACGGACACAGAGTAATCCCTTACAGACAACCAGACACTAAGGGAGAGAGATCCAATAGATCTACTACCTCAGGACCATAGTACTGGGGGACACAAGACTCAATTGGCACAACAAAATACATAAAAGCCTTGCTCCACATCCTACATTGGTGAGTAGCGACTGGGGTCTTAAAAGCTTTCAAGCAGCCATCTAAGATGCAGCTAATGGTCTCCTAGCTCTGGAAGTGAAGAAGAATGCAAAAAAACAAAACAAAACAAAACAAAAAACCAAGGGCATTTAGAAGCAATCAGCCCTAGGACACGATGGCCCTCAAGACCAGAAGAACTAGATGGTGCCCAGGTACCAATGCCAACCACTCAGGAAAGGATCAAATCTGGAGATCCTGGATAGAGTGGGAGGGAAAACGTGGAACATGATCCAAAAACTCAATAATGGCCAGAATTACTGGTCAGATGAAATCTGGTGAGACTCCCAATACTACGGCCCTGGAATATATTCTGCGTCTGGAGTAAAACCCACCCCTGGGGTGGACTCTCAGCCCAATGGTCAACAAGATGTACATGCAGACCACTCAACGCAGTATGATGCACCCACATAGTCTATGGTAATACATCTCTTAGAGCAATAGACTGTGGGACACCAGAAGACCCACATTCAAATTGAGGAAATGCAGGACAAACAGGAGAGCATAAATATGAGGGGCACAGGGGGAGGGTTACAGGGTAGGGAGGGGAGGAGGCTGGGTTAGGGTTGGACATGGCGAATGGGGAATGAAACTAAATGTACACATTACATTGAATGTAAAACAAGCTCTTAAAATAATAATAATAATAATAATAAAGATATGTCCAAAAGGGAATTCAGGAATTGAATGGGAGATTGGTCTAGATTATCTATTAAGTCCTTTGCAGTGCTCAAAATGTATGATTCTGTTTACAGCTGCTTATATAGAAAATGTGTTTTTCTCAGTTGATATTGCTGCTTCTGACTAAGAAGCCTTTCTTTCTTCTTCATCTATTTAATGTCTCCTCTTATTTCAAGGTTCAGATTAGGAGCCAGCTTCTTCAAAAAACCCCTCTCTAAAGAGGTGATTATAGCACCCAAACAGCATTTATCTCAATTTGCCTCAAATTTGACTTGTTTTGTGATGGTCTAACTAGGTTTAACTATTAGACTGTAGGTTTCTTGATGGTTGTATAATTTCTTTCAATCACCCCCCCTTGCCTTGTTCATGGGGAGGTGATCAATACTTATCAGTTGATGGAGTGCCAAGTAAATGAGCATTGTACATTTTCCTATATATTTAACATGTATTTATAAGTCCCCCAGCCAAGAATGTAACTCTGAATGAACATCATTCACTGTGTGGTTTAAATGCAACATTCTAAGCATCTCTACATTTATTCTTTGTCCTTTTACCTTGTAAATGGTCACTGACTTGGCAGGTTATCATCCACTTCCCAGGATTCTCAACTATCATTTCTGTGGTCAGGAAGGTGGCTGGGAACAGGTTGACAACATCAGTTCGGTGCCCTCTGCTGATGAAGGTATTACCATAAAAATAGATGGAATGGATGTCTATCTCATTCCCCATTCCAAATAGGTGCCAGGACACAGATTCACCAACACACATTTCAGGCTCAGGGAAGTTTCCAAAGAGGTATCCATTGAGGGCTAAAAAAGAGAAATACACTCATGTAAGGGACTCTCCTGTTGGCAATAAATAGATTAGCACAGCTGAGAAGTCAGCTCAGATCATTGGTTGTAAGGTATTCATGCAGAAATGCACGGCTCCTTTAAAAAAAATGTCCCAGGAAGGAATGAGCATGTTGTATCAATCTTTTCAAGAGAAAAGCACTCAGTAAGAGTGACAATAGCATGTTGCTGTTGTTGTTAAGTGCCGTCGAGTCGTTTCTGACTCATAGCGACCCCATGCACAGCAGAACGAAACACTACCCGATCCCGCGCCAGCCCCACAATCCATGCTATACTCGAGCCCATCATCGCAGCCACTGTATCAATCCATCTCCCTGAAGGCCTCCCCCTCTTTCGGCGACCCTCCACCCTACCAAGCATGCCATCCTTCTCCAGGGAATGGTCCCTTCTTACAACATGACCAAAATAGGTGAGACGAAGTCTGGCCATTCTTGCTTCCAAGGAGCATTCTGGCTGCACTTCCTCCAGGACAGATCTGTTCTTTTAGCAGTCCACGGTACTTTCAGCATTCTTCGCCAGCACCACAACTCAAAAGCATCAACTCTTCTTCGGTCTTCCTTATTCATTGTCCAGCTCTCACATGCATACCAGGCGATTGGAAATATCATGGCTTGTGTCAGGCGCACCTTAGTCCTCAAGGAGATATCCTTGCTCCTCAGCACTTGAAACAGTTCCTTCGCAGTTGACTTTCCCAATGCTACACGTCGTCTAATGTCCTGACTGCTGCTTCCGTTGGCATCGATTGTAGAACCAAGCAACGTGAATTCCTTGACAACCTCAATCTTCTCTCCATTTATTGTGATGCTGCTCATTGGTCCAGTTGTGAGGATTTTTGTTTTCTTTGTGTTGAGATGTAATCCATACTGCAGACTGTATTCTTCAACCTTCATCAGTAGGTGCCTTAAGTCATCCTCACTTTCAGCAAGCAAAGTTGTATCGTCTGCATATCTCAGGTTGTTAATGATTCTTCCTCCAATCCTGATACCACGTTTTTCTTCATATAGTCCAGCTTCTCGGATTATTTGCTCAGCATACATAATAGCATACACAGCATAAACAGCCTTCAGGGCTGTATGTAAACTCAATAATGAGGTCAGGAGTAAGCAGCACACTGTTTATATGCCCAGGCTAACTCAGTCGCAGATGTAATCCTTCATTTCCGTATCTTCCTTCCTCACTGGGCTCTGCATTCCTCGGAGCCAGAACCATCTTACTCATGTTACAGCTATCAGAATCTGGCAGAAAAGCTCCCATGTGGTAGATACTTAATTTAAGAGACAAAATGCAACAAGATGGTGTGTGAACTGATTACAAGGGATTTATGAGACATGTATGTATTTTGTTACTTTAAAAGCAGGGGAGAAACTCAGTTTTTACTAGGTCTTGCTAGGGCATAATGTTACTGATCAAGCTTATGCCATAATTCCAGGACCTAATACATTTGAATCATAGAAAAAGCAGTCATAAAAATGAAGATAAGAACTTCATTTGGGGTTTTAAAAAGTTATACTGTCATTTTTTAAATTCAAAAGTGAGTTAAAAGGTGATTGTTACTAAGATAAAAATTACTTAGGCAGCTCAATTTATTCTAAATTTATTTCTATACTTTTTGGGTGTGTTTTTGTTTTTTTATACTTTTTAGGTCTCCTTTGTCAGTCTGAAGAATGATTGATTGTTTGCAAACATCTGCTTCTGCATACAGATTTTTTCTTTCTTTCTTTCTTTCTTTTTTTTAAAATGAAGTCTATATTTACTTGCAAGAACCCTGCTGGTGCAATGGTTATCTACTAATCTGCTAATCAAAAGATTGGTGGTTCGAACCCACCCAGCAGCTCTGTAAGAGAAAAGACCTGGTGATCTGCTCCTATAAAGATTACAGCCTGGGAAACCGTGTGGGGCAGTTCGACTCTGTCATTTGGAGTCACTATGAGTCAGAATCAGCTCGATGGCACCCAACAACAAAATATTTACTGATGTAATTAATGGATATTTTCACTTTGAAAGAAAGAGTACGAGGAATTATATGGGCATCTGAGCCTTAAACCATCACAATTAGTACTTTTCAGCAATATTTGAGATCATAACTCTTATTTTATAAAAAACAGAGATAAAACTTAAATGGTCACAGCAATGATATAAATGTAGGGTCCTTTTTTACTCCATCCTTCATTTTTATTACAGCTTCTCTGCCTTCTGATCTTCCTCCCTCCTTTACTTCCTTTCCTCTCAAAATATTTTCCAAGGATACACTGCACACAAAATCAAAAAAAACAAACTCACTGCCATGGAGTCAATTTGACTCCCATTGACCCCTCTGTGGGTTTCCCAGGCAGTATCTGTACAGAAGTTGATTGCCCAACCTTCCTTTCAAGGAGGGGCTGGTGGGTTTGAACCGCCAGCCTTCTGGTTAGCAGTCAAATGCCCTAGGCACTACGCCACCAGAGGTCCCCACTACACACAAAGCTGATGAAATAACACTAGAAGAAAAAGAGAGGGCGTGCAATACAATGAAAATAGTGTACTGAGAATTACGCCTTGACACTGGCACTAATTATTACTTTGAGTTTAGGCAAATCAGTGATGGTCTCTTGACCTCTGTTTCTTCATCTGTTAAATGGGGGAGGTCGGATAGTCTTCAGCTCCTTCCCTCTCTGTTATGATTTTATGACTATACTGAGGCTGCCTCCATTAGGATGATTCTGAGAGGCAGACAAGCAAAAGATTGAGGAACTTTGTCATTGAAGGAAATGGGGTATTTATGTTGAAGATTTCCTTTAGTTTTACTAGAACCCTCTGGAAGAAAGTGGAATAAAACCACTAAATAATCTCTACACCATAAAATTCTGATTCAGCCACTGCTCCTCAAAACTGGGATGGGTAAGTGTTCTGTCTCAGATGACAGGGTATCTATAGAAATTCACTCTGTTGGCTTAAGGAGCTCTGGTAGCATAGTGCCTAAGGCACTTGACTGCTAACCATAAGGCTGGTGGTTCATACCCACCAGCCACTCCTCAGAAGAAAGGTTGGGCAATCTACTTCCATAGTGATACTGCCTCGGCAACCCAAGGAGGGGTCACTATGAGTTGGGGCCGACTCGATGGCACATCACAACAACAACAACATGTTGGCTGAATACAGGGTCTTTGTTGATTTAAATAATACCTGGGAAACAGCAAATTGACAAGTATATATTTAAATCCTATAAATAGCATAGCCTTGACATTTAGCAGCCACTCAGAAAATGGTTACTAGAGAAAGCAAGAGGTTGTAAAACACAAGATTTAATTTTTTAAATTTTATTTTGGTGAAAGCATGGACCATTTCAACAATTTCTACATGTACAATTTAGTGACATTGGTTACATTAGTAAAGTTGTGCTAGCATTCTCTATATACCTACTATACAGCCACAATAGTTAAAACAGCTTGGTATTGGTACAATAAGAGATATATAGGCCAATGGAATAGAATTGAGAACCCAGAAATAGCTCCATCCACCTATGGTCAATTGATCTTTGACAAAGGGCCAAAATCCATTAAATGGAAAAGAGATAGTCTTTTTAACAAATGGTGCTGGCAAAACTGGATGTCCACATTATTCCATCAGCATTATTTTCAACTCACTGTCCCCTAAACTTCCCATCCAACCTTTCAAGTTGCTGTTGTCAATTTGATCTCACACAGATAATTCTTTAAAAGACCACACTGCTCAAAGCAGATGTACTGATTAAAATAAGCTATTTTTTGGTTTAAAGAAGACTTTAGGGGATAGTTTTGGTTTAAAGTTCAAAGTTTAAAGATTATCTAAGGGTAATAGTTTTAGAGGTTCATCCAGCCTAAATGACTCCATAAAGTCTGGATTCCTTTGAAAATCTGAAACTCTGTTCTGAATTTCCCTCTCTTTTGATCAGGATTCTTCTATAGAATCTTTGATCAAAATATTCAGTAATGGCAGCCTGGCACCTTCCAGTTCTTCTGGTCTCATGGCAAAGGAGGCAGTTATAAACACAGGATAATTATATAATAATGAGTTGGTTCTCTTTTCTCCTTTCTATCATTCTAAACCTACTCATCCTCTGGGCACCCTGCACTTCCTGACTCTTTCCTGATTATAAAAATTAATCTCTCTTTCTTCTGTACCACAATTTTGTCCATATTTCATACCCAATTTAATACTTATCTATTGCCTTGTCCCATTTCATATTTTTTTTTTGCTTTTTAAAAATTTTTATTGTAATTTGGGTGAAAATTTACACAGTAAATTAGTTTTCCATTCAACAATTTGTACACATTTTATTTTCTGACATTGGTTGCAATCCCCTCAATGTAACAATACCTTTCCCCCTTCCTCCCTGGGTTCCCCATTTCCATTCATCCCCCTTTCCTGCTCCTTCTTGCCTTCTGAGCTTTGTTTTTGGGCAAATGCATGTTCACCTACATGTGAGCACCTACCCAGGGAGATGCACCCTTTAGATCAATCGACCACGACACATGAGGGGGCAGTATTCACATAGAAGGAAAACTGGACAGGCAGGAATGCATAAATAAGAAGGGCACAGGGTGGGGGTAGTCATGGGGAGAAGAAGGGATAAGAACTTTTTATGGTTGAGGATTATAACAGGAGTCGTGAAATCAAATGTACATGAACTGTTGAGTATAAAATAAATCTTCTTTATAAATTTGTACCCAAAGCATAATTTAAAAAGAAAAAGAAAGAAAAAACAGAAGACTGGTGCAAGATAGCACAGTGGGCTTCCCAGCCCACTGAGCAAGGCAGCTACAGTGGGTGTGCCAACCCACTGAGAGAACTGAGCACCTTTGGGCAAAGGTCTTGTTGGCAGAGTACAGTGTCTCCAGGCATTTGTGGAGCTAAAGAGCTCTGTAATGCTTGAGCAGGGCAAGGCCAGGCTGAGGGCCAAGGGGCCAAGGGGTGAGGGGCCACAAGCCAAGAGGCCTCCCTATAGGCATGGCCAAGAAGCTGTCCTGACCAAAGAACTATCTTGAGTTGCTCCCAATCCTGAATTGTAACCTGTTACTTCCCTAATAAACCCCTTAACTCAGTATGGTTTGTGAGTTCTGTGTGTCATTGCAACGAATTATCAACCCAGGAAAGTAGACAGTGCCATGAGAAGGCAGGCTGATGTCAGAATTGGAGAGGAGGCATGTCTGATCTCTGCTTCATAGGAATCAGCTTTCAATTGATTCCCTTAAGTTAGCGGTCAAACACCACAATGCCTACAATTCTATGATTGTTTGGTTAGGTTTAGAATTCTAAGTCGAAAATCATTTCTCCTCCATTTTGAAGGTTTAGTTCCATAGTGGGAGCCCTTGTGGCACAGCGGTTAAGCACTTGGCTAGCCACATAGTTGGCAGTTTCGAACCCACCAGCCCCTCCACAGGAAAAAGATGTGGCAGTCTGTTCCTGTAAAGATTATAGCCTTGGAAATCCTATGGGGCAGTTCCACTTTGTCCAATAAGGTCCTTGAGTTGAAATTGACTTAACAGCAAGAGGTCTGGTTTTGTTTTTGGTTAGTTCCACAGTGCTGCTGCTGCTGCTGCTGAATGATCTGAAGACATTTTGATTCCTGACCCGCTGACTAGGACTTTTTTTTTTTTTTAAATGGAAACTTAAAGGATCTTTGTCTCTAATGTTCTGAAATGTCACTACAATGTATCAGTGTACGTCTTTTCATCCATTTTGCTGGGCATTTGGTGGGCCATTGCAATTAGAGAACTCATGTCATTCAGTTAGGGTAATTTAACTTCCCAGCCTATTTTCTCGTCCTTTAGCTCCTTTATTATTGAGATGCTTGACTCTTAAACTGGCTCCCTACATGTTTCCTTTCATTTGATTTTTGTTTTTATTCTATTTTCTGGATATTTTCTCAACTTAATATTCCAATAATTCTGTTGAGTTTTTCATTTCTTTCTCTTTTTTAAATTGTGATTTGGGTGAAGATTTACAGAGCAAATTCACTTTCCATACAGCAGTTCACATACACTTTGTCTCATGACATTGACCACA
>NW_006921634.1:6237598-6239132 GCF_000298275.1 Orycteropus afer afer | reverse complement strand
CATGCAAATTCTTCTGCTAGTTGGGATTTAGTCCACTTCTATATCCTTCCCTTCAAGGCTCAGGGGTCCAGGATTATCTTCTGTGTTTGTGTTAATTGGTTTCCCTTTTCTTTGTTGAAGAGGATCTGTGCAGTCTTTCTGCCTAGTCCACCATCTTACCAGAACTCCCATTTCATATTGTTTTAAGCTTCAACATATATCATATACAATTTTCTAACTATTCTTGTCACTAAGTTAAAAATCTTTGAAAATTATGCTCAACATTTCTCTTTTTTGTTTACCTATAGTACCAGGTACACAAAAATGTAATAAGTATGTATTTGTTAAAATGTGGGAGACACTCACCATGCATTTTGTTACTCCTCTGGAAAACAGCATCTTGTTTATCAACTGAATCAGGGTCAGTGCAGAAATGTCTGATATTTTCATCAAGATACCAGCTTTGGTTCTCATCCACCAGAGTGAACATTATAATGAACTCTCGGTCCACATCAGTCCTTGTCCCTGAATATTGATTCAGGACACCTAGCAGAAACATTAAAATAAAGTAAAGGAAAAAGTTCAAGATGAACTAAATCAAGATGAGATCTTGCAAATCAACAAGACTAGAAGTTGGTTTCTTGAAAAGATTAATAAAATTGACAAACAACTGGCAAACTTAATAAAGGAAAAGAGGGAGAGAATGCAAATGAATAAGAAACAAATTGGGTGATGTCACAGCAGAACCAACAGAAAAAACAAAGGATAATATCAGGATACTATAAAGAATTGTACTCCAATAAATTTGAAAATCTAGAAGAAATGGACAGATGGCTAGAAACATACTACTTACTTAAACTAACACAGACTAGGGTGAAAAATTTGAAGAGACATGACAAAAGAAGAAACTGAACAGGTCATAAGAAAATTACCAACAACAACAACAACAAAAGCCTGGCCCAGATGGTTTCACTGGAGAATTCTACCAAACGTCCAGAGAAGAACTGAAACCAATTTTACTCAAACTATTCCAGGTCATAAAAAAGGATGGACTCTGTGGTAGTTATGTTTGTGTGTCAACTTGGCGGAGCCTGGTTGAGTGGCAGGGCAGCTGGTGGTAGTTAATCCCCATGAGGAGACTGGAAATTAACTTCATAGTGGGATCTACCACAAGCAGCTGAGTAGCTGCCTTTGGGATGTGGTCTGCTTCTGTATATAAGAAGCTTTGAGAATGGTCTCAAGCCTATGGCATGCTTGGACCCTGCATGGAGCCGTGTCATTGCTCAGCAGCCTGCCATGCTCTGCCGACCTTGGGACTTACAATGGACTTATGTTAATGGCCTGCCGTTTGGTTTGGTAACATCTGGACCGTGCCTTTTTACTGGTCAACCTTGAGGCTTCCAGCCTTAGCAGCCAGCAGCTGTCTGAGTGAAGAAGTGCTTCTAGCTCCAGTGGGCTGGGAGCTGGAGGCAGAGCTGGACCCCAAGGTTGAGGGGCTTTCACCCAGCCCCTAGAGCCTGGCACTTTGAACTTGGACTTAAAGCCTCCAAATTGT
>NW_006921634.1:6233244-6236858 GCF_000298275.1 Orycteropus afer afer | reverse complement strand
AGGACCATGGCCTTTGGGGGTGGAACTATCACAGCCCCCTAGGTTTCAAAGAGCCAGGCCTTCACCAGCTTGGTTCTGGAGTGTGGGGCTGCTCATTCATGTGAGCCAGTGGGATGGAGCCATAGCCACTGCCCAAGAGTGAGGGGGCGGGGCTGCCATGCCCAAGAGGGAGAAGAAGGGGGCCCCACCAGGCCAAGGGGGTGAAGTCACCACTCAGGAACTAGGGGACTGGATCCACCCAGTGGAGGAGATCTACACAGATGCTACCCGATGAAGATCTGTACAGATGCCAAGTTGACAAGGGATGGAACTGTGGTAGTTATGTTTGTGTGTCAATTTGGCTGGGCCTGGTTGAGTGGCTGGGCAGCTGGTGGTAGTTATTTCCTATGAGGAGACTGGCAATCAACTGCATGGTGGGATCTACCACAAGCAGCTGAGTAGCTGCCTTTGGGATGTGGTCTGCTTCCTGTATATAAGGAGAAGCCTTGGGAATAGTCTCTAGCCTATGGCACACTTGGACCCTGCATGGAGCCGTGTCGTTGCTCAGCAGCCTGCCATGCTCTGCCGACTTTGGGACTTAAAATGGACTTATGTTAATGGCCTGTCGTTTGGTTTGGTAACATTGGGACTATGCCTTTTTACTTGTTAACCTTGGGGCTTCTAGCCTCAGAAGCCAGCAGCTGTTTGAGTGAAGAAATGGCTCTAGCTCCAGTGGGTCAGGAGCAGGAGGCAGAGCTGGACCCCAAGGTTGAGGGGCTTTCACCCAGCCCTTAGAGCCTGGCACTTTGAACTTAGACTTAAAGCCTCCAAATTATAAGAATAAACTCTTGTTTGTTAAGGCCATCCCATTCACAGTATATTCCTGTCAGAGTGGGACTAGGTAACCAGAATAGAATCCTCCCAAATTCATTTCATGAAGCAAGCATAACCTTGATATTAAAACCAGGCACAGACATCACTAAAAAGGAAAACTAGAGTCTGATATCCATCATGAATATAGAGGCAAGAATCTTCAACAAAATCCTAGCCACTATACTCCAACAACATATCACAAAAACAATACATTATGACCAAGTGAGGTTCATACCATGTATGCAGGGATGGTTCAACATTAGAAAAACAAACAACGTAATCTATCACATAAGTAAAACAAAGGAAAATAACCACATGATCATATCAATTGACGCAGAAAAGGCATTTGACAAAATCCAACAAGATTCCTGATAAAAAGCCTCAGAAAAATAGGAATAGAAGGGAAATTCCTCAATATAATAAAGGGCATATATACAAAACCAACAGCCAACATTATTCTCAATGGAGAGAGACTGAAACCATTCCCCTTGTGAACAGGAACCAGACAAGGATGCCTTCTATCATGACTTCTATTCAACATTGAATTGGAAGTCTTAGCCAGGACAATAAGGCAAGAAAGGGAAATCAAAGGCATCCAAATTGGTAAGGAAGAGTAAAACTACCCCTACTTGTTGATGATATGATCCTATACATAGGAAACCCAAGAAACTCAGCAAGAAAACTACTGGAACTAATTGAGAGATTTAGCATAGTGGCAGGATACTAGGTCAACATACAAAAATCAGTTGGATTCCTCTACACCAGCAAAGAGATTGCTGAAAAGGAAACAAGGAAATCAATACCATTTACAATAGCTACCAAAAAAAATTAAAATACTTGGGAATAAATCTTACCAGGGACACAAAAGACCCATACAAAGAAAACTACAAAAGACTACTTCAAGAAACCTTGAGATACGCGTAAATGAACATACCATGCTCGTGGACAGGAAGATCAAACATTGTGAAAATATCAGTACTACCCAAAGCAATCTATACATTCAATGCAATCCCAATCCATATTCCATCAACGTTCTTTAAGGATATGAGAAAACCAATCACTAATTTTATAAGGAAAGGAAAGAGACATCAGATAAGCAAAGCATTACTGAAAAAGAAGGATAAAGTGGGAGGTCTCACACTCACATATCTCAAAACCTACTATACAGCCACAGTACTCAAAACAGCTTGGTATTGGTACAGTAAGAGATATATAGACCAATGGGATAGAATTGAGAACCCAGAAATAGATCCATCCACCTATGACAAAGGCCCAAAATCCATCAAATAGAGAAGAGATAGTCTCTTTAACAAATAGTGCTAGTAAAACTGGATATCTACTTGCAGAAAAGTGAAAGAAGATCCATACCCCACCCCATACACAAAAACTAACTGCAGATGGATCAAAGACTTACATTGAAACCTAAAACTATAAAGTTCATCAAGGAAAACAATAAGGGTAAATTTTGAGGCCCTAATTTATGGCATAAATAGACTAACAAGCATAACCCAAAATGCACAAACAGCAGAAGATAAACTAGATGATTGGGACCTTCTGAAATTTAAATTTTTATGTGCTTCAAAAGATTTCTCCAAAAGAGTCAGAATAGAACCTACAGATTGGGAAAAATATTTGGCAACAACATAACTGACAAGGGACTTATCTCTAAAATTTACAGAAAACTCCAATATCTCAACAACAAAAAGACAATCCATTTTAAAAATAGGCAGAAGACATGAATAGACACTTCACAAAAGATACTCAGGTGACCTATGAACACATGAAGAAATGTTTATGGTCATTAGCCATTGAGATGCAAATCAAAACAACAACATATCATCTCACTGCAGCATTAACAGCAAAGTTCAACAAGACAGAAAATAACAAATGCTGGCAAGGATGTAGAAAGATTGGGACTCTCAAATGATATAACCACTGTGGAAAGAAGTATGGTGATTCCTTAAAGAGTTGGAATTAGAAATACTATTTGACCCAGCCATTCCATTGTTGTTGTTGTTAGGTGCCATCGAGTCGTTTCCGACTCATAGCGACCCCATGCACAGCAGAACGAAACACTGCCCAATCCTGCACCAGGCTCCACGATCCCTGCTATACTTCAGCCCATCATCGCAGCCACCGTGTCAATCCATTTCGTTGAAGGCCTCGCCCTCCTTAGTTGACCCTCCACCATACCAAGCATGACATCCTTCTCCAAGGAATGGTCCCTTCTGACAACATGACCAAACAGGTAAGACAAAGTCTGGCCATTCTCGCTTCCAAGGAGCATTTCGGGTGAACTTCCTCCAGGACAGATCTGTTAGTTCTTTTAGCAGTCCATGAAACTTTCAGTATTCTTCGCCAGCACCACAACTCAAAAGCATCAATTCTTCTTCGGTCTTCCTTATTCACTGTCCAGCTCTCACATGCATATGAGGTCATTGGAAATAAAATGGCTTGTGTCAGGCACAGCTTAATCCTCAAGGAGACATCCTTGCTCCTCAGCACTTGAAACAGTTCCTTTGGTTGACCTTCCCAATACTACACATCGTCTAATGTCCTGACTGCTGCTTTCACTGGCATCGAATGTAGAACCAAGCAACGTGAATTCCTTGACAACCTCAATCTTCACTCCATTTATTGTGATGCTTCTCATTGGTCCAGTTCTGAGGATTTTTGTTTTCTTTATATTGAGACGTAATCCATACTGCAGACTGTATTCTTCAACCTTCATCAGTAAGTGCCTCAAGTCATCCTCACTTTCA
>NW_006921634.1:6224161-6226888 GCF_000298275.1 Orycteropus afer afer | reverse complement strand
TCAATGACATGAGACAAAGTATATGTGAACTGCTGTATGAAAAGGGAATTTACTCTGTAAATCTTCACCCAAATCAAAATTAAAAAAAAAAAAAAAAGACGTGAGATCCAGGCCAAGAACAGATATATTCACACCCATGTTCACTGTAGGACTATTCACAATAGCAGAGAGATGGAAACAACAAGATGGAAACAAGTGCTCATCAACAGAAGAATGGATAACCAAACTATATGGTATACAGACAGTGGAATACTATGCAACACTAAAGAATAATGTAGAATCTGCGAAATACTACATAGCATGGATGAATTGGAGGACATTATGCTGAGTGAAATAAGTCAATCACAGGACAAATATTGTATAAGTTCACTATTGTAAAAAGTCAAGGAAAGGTTTAGATACAGAAGGAAATTTTGTTGGTTACTAGGGATGGGAAGGAAGAGGAGGGTACACTGCTAGATAGGTAGAGACAAGTATTGATTTGCGTGAAGGGAAGGGTAATGTACCAAAAATGAGTGATCAACATGGTGACACTGAAGAAGAAGAAAACATAGAAAGGTACATGGGAGGTGTAGACAACAAAGATGAATACTTTTGCATGTACAATACTGCATTGTCAGTGATAGCAAGCATTGATCTACAGGTGGATAGATGGGTAGACAGGCTGAATGATCAGGTATGTCTAGGTAGGGGGGACTGTGCCTGTGTCCACGTATAGGGTTGACAGACAATGTTTCTACATGCATATTTTTATGTGCTGTAAGAATGTCTAGGTGTGTGGTAGAGCTGACAAGTGGCTTCCTTGCCATAGCCAGCTACCCGGAGGGAGGGAGTAGTTGGACCTGTGGGCTTGGGACCATTGTCACAGACGACATCAAGCTCAACTGCCATAACATACTACACAAAAACACTGCTCTATATCCTACTCTGGTGAGTAGCTACTGGGGTCTTAAAAGCTTGCACGTGGCCATCTAGACACAACGATGGGTCTCTTCTTGTCCAGAGCAAATAAGAATGAAGAAAACTAAAGATGCATGGAAACAATTAGTCCAAGAGACTAGTAGACCTTGCGATCCTCAGTCTATATGACCATGAGACCAAAAGAACTAGATGGTGCCTGGCTACTACTGTCAACCACTCTGAGGGGGATCAGTGCAGGAGATCCTGGATAGAGTGGGAGAACAATGTGGAACAAAACTCAAAATCATAAAAAGAGACCAGGTTTGCTGGTCTTTGGAGCTTGGTGAGACCCCTGAGAATATGGCCCCTAGCCACCCTTCAGGTCTGCAATTGAAATGCAATTGAAATGTTTGCTTCCAGCCAAACAAAAGGTAGGCATATGGTACAAACATTTACATAAGGTAAATACACTCCTTGGAGTGATCAATCATGGGAGAACAGAAGGGCAGTGTTTGCACAGGGAGACATCTTGGGGAGTGGAAGTGCATGGGAGGGAAGGACACAGGGAAGAGGCAACTATGGGGAAAAAGTTGAAGAGAGATGTTACCTTGTGGAGAATTGCAGTCAATGTCATGAGACAAAATGTGTATGAACTCCTGTATGGAAAATGAATTTGCTCTTAAATTTTCACTCAAATCACAATAAAAATTAAAAAAACAGAACATAATGCTGTGGAAGAAGCCCCTCATTAAAAAAAAAAAAAATGAGTTTTTCCTTCCAGCCAGTGGTATCAGGGAAGTTTGAAGTTTGTGGAAGACCTACAGAAGGGTGACCTGGCATCCCTGGGTGGTGCAAATGGGTAACACAGTTGACTGCTAGGCAAATGATTAGTGATTTGAGTCTACCCAGATGTGCCTTGGAAGAAAGGCCTAGAGATCAATTCCTAAGAAATCAGGCATTGCAAACCCTACGGAGCACAATTCTACTCTGACACTTACGAGGTCACCATGAGTCAGAGTCAACTTGACAGCAATTGGTTTTTTCCCCTCCAGAACACAAAAGCAGCCAAGGGCTCTAACGGAAATGACAGAACTTGGAAGAGAAAAGTCATAAAACAGTAATATTCCCAACAGCAGGCTTAGAAACCTGACTATTCCTAAAGGAGGCATATTTAATTGACAGAGCACAGACACAATAAACCAACTAACAGAGAATAAAAAGCAAGCTGATTATTTGGGTAAAAAAAAAATGAAGCAAAAGCATCACTGCTTTTTGACAAAATTTTTCACTTTTCTACATGTAGTGTTAGTGTGGTACGAACAGCTAGTAATATGGAATTGCCCTATTTTTTTTTTAAGCACATAAGTTTCAGAATTCTGTCATGATTCCTAGAAATCTGGATTACTGCTTCTCCCTACAGTGTTAGACTGATCTTCCATGTTAGAAGAATTTCCATAATTTTCAAGAACATTTGGAAGAGGAGGTACATTCTGTGTATAGCAAGGGAGGTACATGAAACAAGAGCTGAATGTTACAACACTACAGCACAACAGAACGTTATATGAGAACGGGATCTTGAGGGTAAGGGTCTCCTCACCTTTCTTACACACCAGCAGTGGGCCAATTAGCCCAGAGCAGATATCCTTGGGAGCATCAATATGTGAATGGTACACCCAAGTCAGACAGTTGGCATCTGCTGGAGTAGGTGCATATTCTTCTCTCACTGGCCAGACGTAAGTGTAGTTTTTGCCAGGGGGAACCATGTCATCATCCTTGTTCTTTCCAGATGTTCCATCTGGATACAGGGCTCCTATTAAAAAAATAAAT
>NW_006921634.1:6221341-6224061 GCF_000298275.1 Orycteropus afer afer | reverse complement strand
TATAGTTAAAACACAACAATCACATGCAATAGCAGAAAGGGCCAAAGTTTTAGAATCAAACACAACAAAATTAAAATTTATTTACTATGAGGCTTCAAACCAGTTACTTAAACTTGTGGAGTGTTGATATCTACCCTGCAAGATGGTGAGAACTAAATGAGGCAGTGCATATAGATTGTCATGCACAAAAGTAAAGCCAGTTGCCATTAGGTCAACTCATGGCGACCCTATGTGTTGCAGAGTAGAACTGTGCTCTGTAATGTTTTCAATGGCCAATTTTTCAGAAGCAGATCACCAGGCCTATCTTCTCAGCCACCTCTGGGTGGGTTTGAACCACCAACCTTTTGGTTAGTAGTCTAATGTTTAACCATTTGTGCCACCCAAAGACTCCTGCACAGAACTTAATAATTGCTCATAGCATTAGGACTCCTGACAGTCCTCCTGTACCGATCAGGAAGATTTTAATTCACTTCACTTTACATCCACTTAAGAAGAAAAGGAGAAACAGCAAAGGAAATATGAACACTCCTTGTGCACTTACTTCAGATTCAGCACCAGCACCTGTGTTAGGTCTCATGTGAGACAAGAAGGAAGTGTAAGTGCCTTAAAGAACCTTACAGTTCTCTTGGGAAAACGATATATATATTATGAAAACATGGGACAACTAGAGAAAAAACAAAGTGGTGTGCTGAGTGTAATTTTGGGTCACAATATATGGGATACGCCAGAAGAGATTTGTATCATTTAAGATGGTAGGGATAGATGCAAATGGGAAAAACATATTTTTTAAAAATCTGTTTTATAAACTAAGATGCCACAAGATTGTTCGACTGAGAAAAGCCCACTGATGACAATAGTTTGAAAACCAAGAGACCAATCTGTGTACATTATAACTTCCAAAGATTCATAAAGGAGGTGGAGTTTGAAGGGTATTAAGGACTGGGAGGGGTTGGATTGATAGTGAGAAAAAGTTACAGATTGAAGGCAGAGAGAGAGAGATAAAAGTGAACACACTCCAAGTTCATCCATTCATTCATTGTGGATTATCAGGTCCAGAATGTTCTGACTCAAGCAATTCTGAACTCCCTGGACTAGGTCCGGTTTCTAATAGGCATTCACATGGTGAGGATTGCAGTAGAGTCAGTGTTAAGCTCACAGGCACTGGAGTTAGACTGTCTGGAATCAAATCCTACCTCTATCACTTACTAGCTATATGACTTGGGAAATTTCTTTCTCTTCTATAAGTCTTAGCTTCTTATCTGTAAGATGATGATAATTATTATACCTACCTCTTGGACTCTTGAGGCTTATATAATATCTATAAAGCATTTATTACCATGCCTGGTATACAGCAAACATTCAATAAATACTGGGTGTTATTTATTTAGAGCATTTGCCTGAGTTTCCAATCATACGTCTAACCATATATATGTACATATATGTATATATATATATATATACATATATGTATTTAGATAGATATACGTGTGTGTGTGTGATTAGAAGGAGTTTGAAAAGATTTCGAGTAACACTTATATTAACAATATCAGAATATATTTTTAAAACTAATTATTTGGTTGTATATGGTCTAGGATATGTGGGCTTTTTAAAAATTACATGTACCATTTCACCCACCAACATAGCAAAATTTTAAAGTTTGAGATATTGAAGGTTGGTGGGGTAATGGGAAAAATAGGCTGCTGGCTCATAAACAAATGGTAGAAGAGTAAAATATGCAATTATTTGAACAACAACTTGGCAGTTTCTATCCAAAACAATTTATTTTAATATAACCAGCCATTTTACTTTTAAAAATTTACCCTAGAAATACACTTGAAAATGTTTTATCCAAATACATGAACTTGAATATTCATTGTAGCATTGTTGTTGGTGGTGGTTGTTGTTATGTGCTATCAAGTTGGACCCAACTCATAGCGACCCCTCCTTGGGTTTCCAAGGCAGCATCACTATGGATGTACATTGCTCCATCTTCCTTGCGAGGAGTGGCTGGTGGGTTTGAACCACCAGCCTTCTGGTTAGCATTGTTGGTAGTAACTCAAAAATGAAAGCAGCCTAAGTAACCATCAATACTGAACTGATACATTCATACACTGGGATACTGCACAACTATTTAAAAGGATATATATACATGAAAATATCCAAATAAAGTAAGAAGTAAATAAAAGAAAGCATATAACAGCATTAGAGTATGATACTTCTTGTATAAATAACAAGGATATGCACACACATGCTAACATATATATAGAAAAACTTATAAGAAGCTGTTACAGATGATTACCTTTGATGTGAGACAAAAGTGAAAGAGACTTTTACTTTTCTTTGTATAATCTCTGTACCTTAAGAAATTTTAAGCTTATATTCTACATTTTTCTTTAATTTTTTATTTTGAATTAATTTTAGAATCAGACTGTATACATTTCTCCCTTCTTTATATTTTTCTATTGGAAAACACAATAAACTTTCTTTTAAAAATAGTCTTAATCATATTTTACAAGGTGATCAATAAAGCATTAGTTCATTCTCCTATTAAATGAGACAATGTGTTAAGAGCACTAGCACAAACATTGGCATACATTGTTGTTGTTGTTAAGTGCCGTCAAGTCATTTCCGACTCATAGCGACCCCATGCACAGCAGAATGAAACACTGCCCGATCCCGCGCCAGCCCCACAATCCCTGCTATACTTGAGCCCATCATTG
>NW_006921634.1:6215702-6217741 GCF_000298275.1 Orycteropus afer afer | reverse complement strand
AATTCTTTCAGAAGTGGATGGCCTCTTCCTTCTTCCTAGTCTGTCTCAGTCTATAAGCTGGGCTGTTACCTGTGCACCAGGTGCATCTCTCTGGGTTTTAAACACCAGAGGCTCAGCCTCAAAACTCATGTCTACATGAGTGGCATACATTAGCTGCCCAATTTATGTTAGTCTCACTCACCTAATTTCTTTTTGGTTTCATTCTTTACCCCTTCCCTGGATGACTATCTTAGAGGCAGCAACTATATTTACTTATATTTGCAAATCCAGGATTCAGAATTTTGTCTGGTTCCAAGTGAACACCAAATTAAATTGGGCAGAGACTCCACAACTAGCAAGACAAAAGTTGACTAAAGGAAAGCAAGAACAACAGCAAGTACTCTCTCCCAAGGCAACTACAAAGCAGAAGAAATAGATAAAAACAATCATTTAAGTGATCTGGAAATTGAAAAAAGAAAGGCAATATTTATTCTTGAAAAAGTGCTGAACATCAGACAAGAAGAACAGGAGTCTGTGGCATTCCTGCCTTGGACTTGTCCTATCTCACCTCTTCCCTACCTCCTGCTTTGTTGGAGAAGTATTTAGCCAAAATATAAAGGACATGAGAACCAGGAGCTTTGCTGCCGTGTTTAAAGGAGAGGCACTCTTACCTGGGGTGGTAGACATTGCCCACACACAGTGGTGTTGTCAACACAAATGACAATCTTAGTGAAGAGGAGGAGCAATGGCTTGGCTACACTAATCTGAGGTTCCGGTGGTAGCTGGAGCAAGCATATTCCTGGATGAGGCTCTGCACATGTATAACACTCAACTCACTGCCATTGAGTCGGATAGGACTCATAGTGACCCCTTCTTGGGTTTCTGAGGCAGTATCTCTACGGAAGTAGATTGCCCAACCTTCCTTCTGAGGAGTGGCTGGTAGGTTTGACCCACCAGGCTTCTGGTTAGCAGTCACTTGCCTTAGGCACTATGCCATCAGTATAGCAGAGATTAAAGAGAGCCCAAGTTATTCACATACTCCTGGCTGCCCCTGAGAACGTGTGCATGCAAATAAGAGTGGCAAAAGGGCTCAGCAAAAGTAAAAGCCAAGGCAGATGAAAACAGCCTGAATTTTGAATGTGTTCCCTATATATCCATTGTCAGAGGATGGAAGACTGGATCAAGATGGTTCAGCACAATTTCTGTCCTATCAGTTGTTGATCATTAAGTTAAGTAGATCCAGGCTTAACAATAAAAGCAAGAATTTAAAAAGAAAAACAAAATTGAGAAGAAATATCAATGGTCACACTCTGTAGGGAGATAGATTTCACAGATTTAGCCTAGGAAAATTACTAAACAAAGCAAATAGACAGACAAACAGCATCAGAAAACAACCTTCACAGGGGTCAGAATCCAAACTTGCTATGACATATAATGAAAAGTGTCCAGATTTCAACAAAAAGTATGGGGCACTGGGGGAAAGAAGAAGAAGAAAAAAAAAAAAAAAACCATGAAAGTGAGACCTATAGTCAGGAAAAAATAAAAAGCAGTCAGCAGAAGCAATCTCTAAGTATCCTCAGATAATGGATTTAGCAGATAAAGACTTCAAAGCAGCTATTACAAACAGGTTTAAGCAACTAAAACACTATATTGAAAGAAATAAAGGATAATAGGACAAGACAATTCAACAGGGAATCTTAATTAGGTTAAAAACAAACCAAACAAAACTCACTGCTGTCGAGTCAATCCCGACTCACAGCAACCCCTCCTTGGGTTTCTGAGGCAGTGTCTCTATGGAAGTAGATTGCCCAGTCTTCCTTCTGAAGAGTAGCTTGTGGGTTTGAACCACCAAGCTTCTGGTTAGCACTCAAATGCCTTAGGCACTACGCCACCAGAGCTAGGAGGTAGCAATTAAAAATGAAAATTTTGGTGTTGAAAAGTACCATAAATAAAACAAAATATTCACTAAAGAGACTCAACAAAACTTCAACATCAGAAGAAAGAATCACTGAATTTGATAGGTTAATGGAAATTGTCCTATATGAAGAAGAGAAAAAAAA
>NW_006921634.1:6205647-6215602 GCF_000298275.1 Orycteropus afer afer | reverse complement strand
AGCGACCCCTCCTTGGGTTTCCAAGGCAGTATCACTATGGAAGTAGATTGCCCCATCTTCCTTCCGAGGAGTGGCTGGTGGGTTTGAACCGCCAACATATGTGTAATAGTCTACAAAAGGAGAGGAGGGAAAAATGTTTGAAGAAATAATGGCTGATAACTTGCCAAAATAAAAATCTACAAACTGAATAAAGATTAATGAACCATATGTAAAATAAAGACAAAGAGATTCAAATATAGACCCTCCATAACTGATGAAAGAGAAAGACAAACAGAAAATATTGGAACCAGAAAAAGAAAATTATTCATCATACATGGGTGTATCAACCTCATTAACAGTTCCATTTTAAACATTGGAACCCAGAAGACAGTGAGATGACATACTCAAAGAATTGGGAAGAAAAGTAAAAGTCAATCAAGAATGCTATATACTGAAAAACTATTCCTCAAAATATGAAAGGCACAATAAAGACATTTGTGATAGACATAGACTGACAGAACTTTTTGTTAGCAGACCTTGCCTTAAAAGGAATCCTAGCTACCATTATGGAACATATTGATGAGAGATTTCATAGATGAATCCTGATCAAAAGGTGAAAAATATGAACAGAATTTCAAATTCTTATGGACTCCAGACTTTCTGGAGCCATAGAGGCTAGGTGAACCCCAGAAATTATTGTCCTGGGATAATATTTAAATCTTAAAATAGATATATCCCCTGAAGTCTCTAAACCCAAATAATAGTATGACTTAACCAGTCAAGAATGTCTTCCTTGAGCACTGTGGTCTTTCAAGATCTGTCTACATGGGAACAAACCAACAACAGCAACTTGAAAAAGTAGACAGAAAAGTTAGGGGGCAGTGAGTTTATGGGGGAGGACCAACTCAGAAAAGGAGGGTGAGAATGGTGGCACAACTTGAAGGATGTAATCAATGTCACTGAATTGTACATGTAGAAACTTTTGAATTGGTATATGTTTTGTTGTGTATAGTCTTAACAACAACAACAACAAAATAAGCTAAAAATTGTTTAAAAGGAATCCTAAAGAAATTCTTCAGCATGAAAGGAAATGACACCAGACAGTAATTTCAATCCACAGGAAGAAAGAAAAATAATAGAAAATGGGAAATATGTGAATTAATACAAAGACTCTATAAATGTATTTTTCTTCTGTTCTCTTAACTTCCTTAAAAGTCATAAGATAGTATAAAGCATTGATTGTAACGCCATATTGTTAGAGATGGAGGGATAGATAGATGCAATGTATATGCCAGTAATAGCACAAAGGAGAGAAAGAGAATGGGCTCCATTGGAGCAATGTGTCTATATTTTATCAGAGTTAGCAAAAATATAAACTATATTGTCATGAGTTAGTATGTGTATCTCTGGTAGCATAGTGGCTAAGGCACTTGACTGCTAACCAGAAGGCTGGCGGTTCAAACCCACTAGCCACTCCTCAGAAGGAAGATGGGGCAATCTACTTCCGTAGTGATAATGCCTCAGAAACCCAAGGAGGGGTCGCTATGAGTCGGATCCGACTCCACCGCACATAACAACAACAACAACAGACCTACTAATAAGAAAATAACTCACAAATACATAGATTAAAAAAATAAAAAGCAACAACAGATTCTAGGCGAAAAGAAGGGCAGTGTTTGCACAGGGAGACAGCTCAGGGGCAGCGGTGGGTGGGAGGGAAGAATACAGGGGAGAGGTAATTACAAGGAGGAAGTGGGAAGAGAAATGTTACATTGTGGGGAATTGCAGTCAATGTCATGAAACAAAATGTGTATGGGAAATGAATTTGCTCTGTAAACTTCCACCCAAATCACAATAAAAATTTTAAAAGAAGAAGAAGAAAACAACAGAGTACACTCACAAAATGTTTTTAATGCAAAAGACAGTAAAATAGGACCAGAGGAACAAAACTGGCAGAAGGTACAGGCATACCTCGTTTTAATGCACTTTGCTTTACTGTGCTTTGCAGATACTGTGTTTTTTACAAATTGAAGGTCTGTGGCAACACTGTGTCAAGCACCATTTTTCCAACAGCATGTGCTCACTTTGTGACTCTGTCTCACATTTTGGTAATTCTCACAATATTTCTAACTTTTTCATAATGCTATTGCACACTTAATAGATGACAGTATAGTGTAAACATAACTTTTATATCCTCTGAGAAATAAAAAAAATGCATGTGACTCGCTTTATTGCAATATTTGCTTTACTGCAGTGGTCTGGAAGTATCCCTGTATATAAGAAACAAATAGCAAAATGACAAATAATTGCATTAAAGAATTACATTAAATATGAATGGTCTAAACATCCCAATCAAAGTGCATAGATTATAAAATTGCATCAAAAAACAAAATCCAAAAATATGCTATCTATATTTTAGATAAAAAGACAAATAGGTTGAAAATGAATGAATGCAAATAGTAGCCGTAAGAGAGTTGGAGAACTATATTAATAACAGACAATGATGGATATGTTACAATGAAAAAAGTGTCAGTGATCAGGATCACATAACAATTATAAATGTATTAATATCTAAAAAAAATAAATAAATAGCCACAAAATACATATACCAAAACCTGGTAGTTGAAAGGAGAAACAATTCCACAATGATAGTTGGAAAGTTCAATACCCCATTCTCAATAATTGACAGAACAATTAGACAGAAAATCAACAAGGATATGGAAGACTTAACTTAAAAAAATGATGAAGATCAGAGCAGAAATCAATGAAATATAAAACAGAAAAATGACATAAAATAGAAGAAACCAGAAATTGGCTCTTTGAGAAGACCAATAAAATTGAGAAACCTTTATTTATACTGACCAAGAAAGACAGAGAGCACAAATTACCAAAATCAGGATTGAAAGAAGAGACATCCCTGCTGATGTAATTAAAAAAAAAAAGAAAGAAAAGAATCATAAGGAAAAATTATAGGCAAATTTATGCCACATTGTTAGACAACTTAGACGAAGGTGAGAAATTCCTAGAAAGACACAAATTGCTAAAACAATGATCATAAATTAGAATAGACCTTTAATAAGAAATGGAATTAGTAATTTAGAATTCTCCCTTAAAGAATAACCAAGACACTGATGGTTTCATTTACATATTCTTTTAAATATTAAAAGAAGAAATAATGCCAATCCTTTAGAAAATCTTTTCAGAAAATGGAGGACAGAATACTTTCTAATTCATCCTATAATGCAAGTATTACCTTGACACCAAAGCCAGATAAAGACATTACAAGAAAACTACAGACCAATATTTTTTATGAACATAGACAAAATATTAGCAAACTGAATATAACAATATATTTTTTAATAATTATATTCCATAATTAAATGAGATCTACCTCATGATTGCAAGATTGGCTTAACATGTAAACATCAATTAATGTAATATATCATCTTAATAGAATAAAGGACCAGTAGATGCAGACAAGCATTTAAGAAAATCCAGGACCTATTAAAGTAAAGAAAGAGTTCTGTTAGGAGCAGTGCCTAAGGCATTTGATTGCTCACCAGAAGGCTGGTAATTCAAACCTACCAGCCACTCTGCAATAGGAAGATGGGGCAATCTACTTCTGTAAAGATTTACAGCCTCGCAAACCCAATGGGGTCACTATGAGTTGGAATCAACTCAATGGCAGTGAGATTAAAGTAAAAACTCTTAACAAATTGGAAATAGAAGAGAACTTCCTCAACCTGATAGAGATGGTGTCTATGAAAAACCCACAGCTAACATCATGCTTAATGGCATATTTATTCTTGTGCTATACTCTTGACATATTTAGGAAAGTGTACATCTATCTACTGCATCTACACTCCTGATATAACAAACATTTGAATCCCAAACTTTTTAATGTGCCAGGGGCTTCCGTGAACTAGGTATGACAAAGTCTCTTCAATATACGGATAAAGATTTGGTCTTTTAATCAGTTTTTTTTTTTTTAACAGCTTTACTAAAATATAATTTATGTACTATTGAATTCACCTATTTGAACTTACAATTCAAAAGTTTTCAGTAAATCAATAGAGATTATACTGCACAATCCAGTTTTAGAACATTTCTATCACCTTCCCCAAAAAGTTCTCTGGTGCCTGTTGGCAGTTAACTCCCACTTGAACCCCTGATTCTACACAACCACTGATCTGTTTTCTATCTCTATAAATGTTTCTTTTCTGGACATTTCATTTTAATGAACTCATACATTAAATGGTCTTTTGCATCTGGCTTATTTTACTTAGCATAACATTTTTGAAGTTCATCCATGTTGTAGCGTGTATCAGTAGCTCGTTCTCTCTTATTGCTAAACGTATTCCATTGTATGGATATACCACATTTATTTATCCATTCACCAGTTGACAGACATTTGGATTGTTTCCATTGTTTAACTATTAAGAGTAATGCTGCAGTGAATATTCACATACATGTCCTTGTGTGTACATATGTTTTCATTTATCTTGGGTAGATATATAGGAATAGAATTGCTGAATTGTATGGCAAGTTTTTGTTTAATTTTTTGGAAATTACCAAACAATTTTCCACAGTGGCTGTACCATTTACATTTCCACCAGCAATGTAGCAGATACCAGTTTCTCTACATCCTGGTCAGAATGCAGTGCTATAACCATCCTTTTCGATTATAGTCATCCTAACTCACTGCCATCGAGTCAATCCCAACTCACAGCAACCCTTCCTTGGGTTTCCAAGGTGATATCTCTACTGAGTAGATTGCCCAGTCTTCCTTCCAAGGAGTGCATAGTGGGAGTGTTATGATATATTTTGTGATTTTAATTTGCATTTCTCTGATGATTAATAACGTTGAACATCTTTTCATAACCGTATTAATCATTTTTACATTTTCTTTGTTGAAATGTCTATTCAAATCTTTTGCCCACTTTTAAATTAGCTGTCTTCTTAATATTGAATCACAAGAGTACTTTGTGTAATAATAGATAAAGGTTTTTTATCAGATATATGATTTGCAAATATTTTCTTTTGATCAGTGGATTTTCTGTTTTCTTTTGAAGTGCAAAAGTTTTTAATTTTGATGAAGCCCAAAGTATTAATTTTTTCTTTTATGTGCTTTTGATTTTATATCTAAAACCTTTTTGCCTATCCCAAGATCATCAAGATTTTCTCTTATTATTTTCTGGAATATTTATAGTTTTAACTCTTACATTTATACCTATGATCCATGTGAATTGATTTTTCTATATGATGTGAGGTAACAATCTAAATTCATTATTTTTGCAGGAAGATATAAAGTTATTGAAAAAATTATCTTTTCACCATTGAATTATTTTGTCACCTTTATAAAAAAATCAATGATTATAAATGTAAGGATTTATTTCAGGGCTCTCAACTCTGTTCCACTGATCTACATGCTTGAAATTACAACAATGCCACACTGTCTTGATTATTGTAGATTTATAATAAGTTTTGAAACTGAGAAATGTAAGACCTCTCAATTTGTTCTTCATTAAAAAAAATTGGATATTCTAGGTTCTTGGAATTTCTATATAAATTTAGAATCAGTTTGTCAATTTCTAAAAAAAAAAAAAAAATCCCACTGGGATTTTGATAGGGATTGCATCAAGATAATATCAATTGGGGGAAATTTTCCATCTGCATATTAATCATGAGCTACCATCTTGACTATATGGAATCTTTCAACCCATGAACATGGAATTTAACCCCCCTTTAATTACTCTCAGCAATGTTTTATAATTTTTGGTACATAAAATTTGCTTTTTTGGGGAGGTTAATTTTGCGTTTCTCACACATGGAGCTGAGTAAGAGTAAGTAAGAGTAAGTAACTGAGTAAGAGTCAAAGCACCGGCAACTTTTTTTTTTCTGAACATTTTATTGTGGCTTGGGTCAAAGTTTATAGAGAAAATTAGTTTTCCATTCAACAATTTTCACATTTTGTTTTGTGACATTAGTTGCACTCTCCCTAAGTTAACAGTACTTTTCTCACTTCCTCCCTGGGTTTCCTGTTCTCATTTTTCCATCTTTCCTGTCCCTTCCAGCCTTCTGAACTTCTGGTGTGTGTGTGTGTGTGAGGCTGCCGTTTTGGTCTCATGTGGTTGATTTGTCTGAGGAGCAAGTTCCTCATGGCTGTTTTTGTTGACTGTATAGCCCTATTGTTGGGCTGACACAGAGAGTTGTGCTTAGTTCCAGGTTTGATGAGTGTCTAAGGGCCGTGGTCCCAGGGGTTCTACCAGTCTGTTTTTTGTCATCAGTCATCAGTGACAGGCGTAGTTGTGGGTGAGCCTGCTTCAGTGTAAGCTGATCTGTCTTCGGTGCTATTCTTTGTGAAAAGTGGAAACAAAGGAGAGAAGGAAATAGTATGAAAAAAGAAGAAGAGGAAGGCATGGGGCAACAGAGGGTGATAGAAAGACAAGGAGACAGAAGACAAGTGAACTTTTACAAACACTGTTCTCTTAGAATTCCTTTTATAGTAACTGACAATCATCCTACTTATGAAATAGAGACAAGACTCCAACAATATAGGTCCGATATTTACCTTCTGAATCCTTGTTGTAGAAAACACCATGTGGATGCAAAGAGTAAGGTCGGGAAGCAAAGTTCTTTAAATGAATGACAATCACATCACCCACTTCAGCCCTCAAGATGGGGCCCAGGAATCCAAGCCAGGAAGGTTTAGGGATCTCCGTAGAATAAGTCCCATCTGTGTAGTGTCTATAAATGGCCTTTTTGTAAATACCACCTACCCTGTTGGGCCCTCTTTCGAGAAATAAGGTTGCGAGTCTAAAAATAAGAGGGAAAATATTTTATAATCAATGTTAGATGAGAAATCCTAATAGCTTACAGTAACAGTTCATAAAGTTCTTTCATGTATGGTATCTCATTTGGTCTTCACCATTACCCCGAAACCTCTGTAGGACTGATAGGATTATCCTTAATTTACCATGGCTTTGAACGCTTCTGTATGTATGTATGTATGCATGTATGTACGTATGCATGTATGTATATATAAGAATCATCTGGGCATCTTGTTAAACTACAGATTCTGATTCAGTATATCAAGGATAGAAATGCAAATTATCAGCAGAAGGTCCAACTGGAATGAATTGGTGTGAAGCCCTGCAATTTACTAATGTGGAAAGTGAGCCACAGAGAGTTAGGCAACAAGCCAAAAGTCACAAATAGTATTCACCACCAAACTAAAAAAAAAAAACAAAACCGTGCTCTAAAGTCACATTACTTGTTTATCTCTTTGTATTTGACATGCCCTCTTCATTTTTCATTTAATAAACACTTTTATGTAGTTACTTCATTCCCAGTACTTTAGTAGGAGCTGTGGAGGAATATAAAAGAGATTGTGATCTAAAAATGGAAAATGTCTCTTTAACAAATAGTGCTGGCAAAATTGGATGTCCACTTGCAGAAAAATGAAACAAGACCCATACCTCACCCCATACACAAAAATGAACTCAAGTTAGATCAAAGACTTAAATGTAAAACCAAAAACTATCAAGCTCATCAAAGATAAAATAGGGGCAAATCTAGTTTATGGCATAAATAGATTATCAAGCATAACCCATAATCCACAGGCAGCAGAAGAGAAACTAGATGAATGGGACCTTTTAAAAATGAAATTCTTATGTACATCTAAAGACTTCTCCAAAAGGGTAAAAAGAGAACCTACAGACTGGAAAAAATTATTTGGCTATGACATATGACAAGGGACTTATCTTCAAAATTATAGAACACTTGAACACCTCAACACTAAAAAGACAAAAAACCTAATTCAAAAATGAGCAAAGGACGTGAACAGACACTTGAACATGAGGAAATGCTCACAGTCATTAGAGGGATCTAATGCCATAAGCTAGAGACCATTCCCAAGGCTTCATTGTTGTTGTTGTTGTTATGTGCCATCGAGTCAGCCCTGACTCATAGCGACCCCTCCTTGGGTTGCCAAGGCAGTATCACTACGGAAGTAGATTGCCCAGTCTTCCTTCCGAGGAGTGGCTGGTGGGTTTGAACCGCCAGCCTTCTGGTTAGCAGTCAAGTGCCTTAGGCACTATGCTACCAGAGCTCCTAAGGCTTCATTAGAGGGATCCAAATCAAAACAATACCATAGAAAAAACAGCAAAATTCAACAAGACAAAAAATAACAAATGCTGGCAAGATTGTGGAGAGACTGGAACATCTATATACTGCTTATGGGACTGCAAAATGGTACAATCATTGTGGAAAATGGTAGGATGTTCCCTTAAAAAACTGAAAATAGAAATACCATTTGATCCAGCAGTTCCATTACTAGGAATATACCTGTAGTAGTTTGGTTTGAGTGTCAACTTGGCTGGGCCTGGTTGAGTGGCTGGGCAGCTGGTGGTAGTTATTCCTCATGATGAGACTGGCAATCAGCTCCATGGTGGGATCTACCACAAGCAGTTGAATAGCTGCCTTGGTAATGTGGTCTGCTTCCTGTATTTAAGGAGAAGCCTTGGGAGTGGTCTCTAGCCTATGGCATGCTTGGACCTTGCATGTAGCCGTGTCATTGCTCAGCAGCCTGCTATGCTCTGCCGACCTTGAGACTTACAATGGACTTAAATTAATGGCCTGCCGTGTGGCTTGGTAACATCGGGACTGTGCCTTTTTACTTGTCAACCTTGGGGCTTCTCAGCCTCAGCAGCCAGCAGCTGTCTGAGTGAAGAAATGGCTGTAGCTCCAGTGGGCTGAGAGCAGGAGGCAAAACTGGATCTCAAGGTTGAGGGGCTTTCACCCAGCCCCTAGAGCCTGGCACTTTTAACTTGGACTTAAACCTCATATGTGGTAGTTAAGATTGTGTGTCAATTTGACTGGGTCTAGTTTTGAGTGGCTGTGCAGCTGGATGTAGTTATTCCCCATGATGAGACTGGTAATCAGCTCCATGGTAGAACCTGCTGTGAGCAGCTGAGTAGCTGCCTTAGGGATGTGGTCTGCTTCCAATGTGTCAGAAGGTTTGAGAAGGGTCTCTGAGCTTTTTGGCTTGCTTGGATTCTGCATCTAGCCAAGTCTTCATTCAGTAGTCTGCCATGTTGCCCAATCTTGGACTTGAACTAGTTTTTGGACTTGAACTAGTGGCCTGCCATGTTCCTTAATAACCTTAGGACTGTGCTATTTCACTTGTTGAACCTGGGTTTGTCAGCCTCAGCAGCCAACAGCTGCCTAAATTTAGAGACACCTCTAGCTCCAGTGGACCAGGAACAAGAGGCAGCGCTGAAGCCCAAGGCTGAGGGATCTTCATCTAGCCCCTAGAGCTAGCACATTGAACTCAGACTTCTAGCCTCCTAAACTGTAAGAGAATAAATCTTGTTTGTTAAATCCACCCACTTATGGTATTCATGTTAGAGCAGCACTAGAGAACAAAAACACCATATAAAGAAAAATACAATTAAATGCCAACTAAATATAATAGTTCAGAGAAGGGAAAGATTGCTGTTTATTGAAGAGGCTAAAAAAAATACTCATGAAGAACATAGGGATTAAGAAGAAACAGGATTGAGTAACAAAAGGGAAAAGGTAGAACACACTAAGCAGGCGTATGGCATGAATACCAAGGAGGAAAACATACATACAGTATGAGGGAGAACAAGTCTGGCTGACAGGTCTGGGAATGTGAAGAGCATGTCAGAACCAGGAGTAGACTATTTTATAGGAAACTTAAAATTTATAGAAAACTTCAACACCTCAGCAACAAAAAGACAAACAATCTAATTTAAAAATGTGCAAAGGACACGAACAGACACTTCACCAAAGTCATTGAGGTGCCCAAAAAATACATGGAGAGATGGTCACAATCCTTAGCCATTGTTGTTGTTGTTGTTGTTATGTGTCGTCGAGTCGGCCCTGACTCATAGCGACCCCTCCTTGGGTTTCCGAGATAGTATCACTACAGAAGTAGGATTGCCCAACCTTC
>NW_006921634.1:6192204-6205277 GCF_000298275.1 Orycteropus afer afer | reverse complement strand
TAGCATAGTGCCTAAGGCACTTGACTGCTAACCAGAAGGCTGGCAGTTCAAATCCACCAGCCACTCCTCGGAAGGAAGGTTGGGCAATCCTACTTCCTTAGTGATACTGCCTCGGAAACCCAAGGAGGGTCGCTATGAGTCAGGGCCGACTCGACGGCAAATAACAACAACAGCAACATGTTCATTCCAGCATTACTCACAATAGCAAAAAATGGAAACAACCTAAGTGCCCATCAACAGATGAATGAATAAACAAACAATGGTCCTTATACACAATGGAATACTATGCAATGTTAAAGGGTAACAATGGATCCTCAGAGCATCTCATAACATGGATGAACCTGGAGAATATTATGCTGAGTGAAATAAGTCAATAACAAAAGGACAAATATTGTACAAGATCACTATTACAAAAAGGCAAAAGAAGTCTTGGAGACAAGTGACAATCCCAGTTTACACAGAGAAGCAAGATAAAATAGTACAAACAAGACACCAAAATACAAAGCCAGAAAACCTCCTAGATGAAGAAATGGCATTGGAACTAACTGATAAGGGATTCAAAAGAATTATATTTAGGTACCTTCAATGAATTGAGAGACAGGTCAAGGAAAACACTGAAAAAAATTAAGGAAAATACAGACAAAACTCTAGAAGAATTTAGGAAAACATTAAAAGGACAAACTGACAAAATAAATGAAAAATTAGAAAAATACAAAAACAGCAAACAGAAATCCAGAAGATAAATACTAAGATTTCAGAAAAGATAACACATTGAAGGGCAAAGGGGCAGAATCAAATCAATGGAAGACAGAATCAGTAACACTAAAGACAGCTCTCTCAAGACCACTTTGTGAAGGGAACAGTCAGGGGAAAAGAATGGGAGAAAAAAATCAAGAAAGCCTAAGATTTATGACACTATCAAGAGGAATAACTTATGCATGATTAGAATTCCGGAACAAGAAGACAAATAAAACTACAGAGAAAATTGTCAAAGATTTGTTGGAAGATAACTTCCCTAATGTGATGAAAGATGAGAAAATATACACCCAAGATATGCATTCAAGTTCAACAAATGCCATACAAGATAGACCCCAGAAGAAAATCATCAAGACATGTCATAATCAAATTTTCCAAACCAAAGACAGAGAAAGAATCCTGAAAGCAGCTGGGGAAAAATGAAAATTATATACAAAATGCACCAAATAAGACTAAGCTCTGGTTTCTCAGAAGAAACCATGCAGGCAAGAAGGCAATGGGAAGACATATATAAAACTCTAAAGGGGGAGAGGGGAAGCCAACCAAGAATTATATACCCAGCAAAACTGTCCCTAAAATATGATGGCAAAATTAGGACATTTCCAGATAAACAGAAATTAAAGGGATTTGTAAAAAACAGACCAACGTTATAAGAGATGCTAAAGGGAGTCCTTCAGACAGAGAACCAACAACAGCAGACAACAACCTGCAATTAACACACATGATAACATCACATAGAAACCAACTCAGAAACAGAAGCATCTAAAGTAAAATAAACTTATAAGACTGAAAACAGGTAACCAGAGACATCAATTTGTAAATGAAGACAATTACAAAGCAAAAAGAGAGACTAAATGGTGTAGGTACAGAACTTCCAGCCACTCCTTAGAAGGAAGGTTAGGCAATCTACTTCCATAGTGATACCGCCTCGAAAACCCAAGGAGGGGTCACTATGAGTTGGATCCACTCCACGGCAGCAGTTGTGTTTTTGGTTACAGAACTTCCAAGTGGGAGGAAGTCAAGATGATTCCAAGACATAATGGACTGTTTAAAACTTGGAAGAAAATAATAAATCACAGGGTAACCTCAAAGAAAATTAATACATGTTCTCATCCAAATAAAAAAGAGGAAAGACATAAATATTTAGCAAATACTAAAACAATAGCAATGAAGGAAATGGTAAGAAAATTCATAAACAAAAATGAGCTCAGCACAGAAAACTATATGGAATAAAGAAATCAGCAATCACAGAAAAGCACATAACAAAATGACAGCAATAAATACATACTTGTTTATAATTACAATGAATGTAAATGGATTAAATGTACCAATCAAGAGACAAAGAGTGGCAGAATGGACAAGAAAACATGACCCATCAATATGCTGTATACAAGAGACTCACCTTAGACAAAGAGACAAAAATAGACTAAAAAATTAAAGGATGGAAAAAATATATCAAGCAAAAGGCAATCAAAAGGGAGCAGGAGTGGCAATATTCATTTCTGGCAAAATAGACTTTAAGGAAAAACAAACAAACAAACACCATAAGAGACAAAGAAGGGCAGTATGTAATGATTATATATTATATTATATAATGATCAATTTAACAAAAGGACATAACCATAATAAATATCTAAACACCCAATGAAAGAGCCCCAAAATACATAAATCTGACTTTAACAGAATTGAAAAGACAAATAGGCAACAGTAGTAGTAGAGACTTTAATATACCACTTTCAATGAAGGATAGAACAATTAGAAAGAAACTCAACAAAGACACAGAACTAAACAATACAATCAACCAAGCTGGATCAAAGACCTGAATGTAAAACCTAAAACCATAAAGACCATCACAGAAAAAATTCAGGGCATAAATATACTATTGACCATAATTAATAACACAGAAACACTAGAAAACAAAATAGGTGACCAAGACTTTCTAAAAATTAGACAATTATGCACCTCAAAAGATTTCACCAAAAGAGTAAAAAGAGAATTCACAGACTGGAAAAGGTTTTTTGACAATGACATATTGGACAAAGGATTGATTTCTAAAATTTACAGAAAACTTCAACAACTTAACAACAAAAAGACAAATATTACAATTAGAACATGGGCAGAGGACACGAAGTAGACACTTCATCAAAGAAGACACCAAAGAAGGCAGCTTACAAACAAATGGAGAAATGCTTGTGATGATTAACCATTAGAGAGATGTAAATCAAAACAACAATGAGATATCATCTCACTCCACCACTAATAGCAAAGTTAAAAAAAAAAAAAAACAGAAAACAACAAATGCTGGTGACGGTGTGGAGAGACTGGAACCCTAATACACTGCTGGTGGATCTATAAAATGGTGCAACTACTGTGGAATGTGGTACAGTGCTTCCTTAAAAAGCTGGAAATAGAAATGCATATAATGCAGCAATCCCACTACTAGGTACATATCCTAAAGAAATAGGAGCCATGACATGAACAGGTACATGTGCACCCATGTTCATTGCAGTACTATTCACAAAAGCAAAAAAATGGAAACAACCTAAATACCCATCAACGGAGAAATGGATTAACAAACTATAGTACATACACACAAGAGAACACTGCACTACGTTCAAGAACAATGATGAATCCATGAAACATCTCATAACATGGACAAACTTAGAGGACATTATGCTGAGTGAGATTAGTCAATCACAAAAAGACAAATATTTTTTGAGATCACTATTGTAAAAAGTCCAGAAAAGGGTTACACACAAAAAGAAATATTCTTTGATAGTTACCAGTGGTGGATGGGAAAGGGAGGGTAAACTACTAAGTAAAAGGTAAACATATTACCTTGGGTAAAGGAGAGGCAAATAAATAAATAGAAATAAAACCAAAATGCCTCATATCCTTTGTGAAATGAGGCACAATATATAAAACAAACAAACAAAAAATGTTAAGAAAAAGTTTATGCACAGAAAGAAACATTCTTTGATGGTTACCAAGGGTGGGAGGGGAATGGAGGAAAAATCACTAACTGGAGAGTGTTCTTGTTATTTGCCGTCAAGTCGGCCCCGACTCATAGCGACCCCTCCTTGGGTTTCCGAGGCAGTAGCACTACGGAAGTAGGAATGCCCAACCTTCCTTCCAAGGAGTGGCTGGTGGGTTTGAACCGCCAGCCTTCTGGCTAGCAGTCAAGTGCCTTAGGCACTACGCTACCAGAGCTCCTCTGGAGAGTAGACGTGTATTAAGTTGAATGAAGGGAAAGGCAATGTACAGTAAGCGGGAGGTCAGCACAACATGAACAATGCAAAACAAGACACTATGTTGTTTGCAAGAATAAAAGGCAACAATAGTAAACACTATTACATGTACGATCCTGCCATAATAGTAATAACAAACAATAATTTACAAATGGATACATAGGTAGATATGTAAGCTAAACATGTGTAGGATGGTGTGTAGGAGTTCACTCGTGAATATATAAACACTTGGCAGAGGAAATTTCTACATACGTATTTGTATGTGCTGCAAATACATCCAGGTATATAGCAGAGCATACAGAGGGCAAAGTTATGCCAACTTCTTGACCATACTAACCACTTTGAGAGACTGAGTCACTGGGCTTGGGAACTTAGGACCATAGTCTTGGGAGACATCTATATCAACTGGCATAACATTGTCCACAAAGACATCCTACTTTGATAAATAGCAACTTAAAAGCTTATGAGTCTTAAAAGCTTATGAGCAGTCATCTAAGATACAACTATTGGTTTCTTCCCATCAAGAACAAAGAAGAGTGAAGAAAATAAAGTCTCAAGGAAACAATTAATGCAAAGGACTAATGGACCTCACGAACCACAGCCTCACTAGCCTGAAACCAAAAGAACTAGATGGCTACAGACTGCTGCGATCCAGATCATAATAGAAAGTCCTGGAAGGAGTGGGAGGGAAATGTAGAACAAAATTCAAAATCATCAAAGTGACCAGACTTACTGGTCTGATAGAGACTGGTGGAACTCCCAAGACACCTTCCCTTAGATACCCTTGAAACCTGGAACTGAACTCATTCCCAGAGATCATCTTTTAGCCAAACAATAGACAGGTCTACAAAGGAAACAATAACACCTACGAGGAACATGCTTCTCAGAACAGTCTACCATATAAGACCAAAAGGGCAGCATTTGCCCCCATCAAAGTTCAGAAGGCAGGAAGGGGAAGAAAAGAGAGGCAAATGGAGACAAGGAACCCAGGAAGGAAGTAGGAAAAGTGCTGTTACATTGAAGGGTATTGCAACTAATATCATGAAACAAAATGTATATAAGTTTGTTGAACTGGAAACTATATTTGTGAACTTTCACTCAAACTACAATAAAATGCTTAAAAAGGGAACTAGGAGTAAATTATAATGAATTTTTTAAGTTCAAATAATTTAGAACTTTTCTTGGAAGCACGAAGCACTTGCTTTTCGGAAAGTGAGAGACATGATCATCAGTGTTACAGGTTGCTAAGTTGCTAACCAAAAGCTTGGACATTCAAGTTCACCCAGAAGTGCCTCAGAAGAAAGGCTGGGAGGTCTATTTCTGATTTGTAAAAAAAAAAAAAAAAATCAGCTATCAACAACTCTATGGAGCACAGTTCCATTCTGACACACATGGGGCCACCGTGAGTCAGAATTGACTCCATGGCAACTGGTTTATTGTGGCACCAATGTGCAAGTTTTAGAGGAGTCAGGCAAAGGGGAAGCAAAAATGAGGGGCAGGGAAACTGTTAGGAGGCCATTATAGTATTCCAGGCAGGAAAGTCTGGTGTAATAGAAAGAAAGGATGAATGTGAAAAAACATTCTAAGATTTTATGTGGCTGCATGCCTTCCTGAGGCCCTACGATGAATAGAGACTCAGTCCCTGGGGCCTAGGAGCTGAGATAATAGCAGCATTGGTGACAACACTTCAGAAATGGGCATACCCTCTCCATCCTCATTCAGTCTATACACTAGGGGCCAACTCTAGTTCCTACCCCAGAAATACTGGCTTCTACTTGAACGACAACAACAAAAAAAAAATTCTACCACTCCTGGGTCCAACTATCCCAACACAGCCACATCCTCTCTGGGGACGAGGGACCAAGCTTCAATCTGGCATGTACTCTTGCATGCTTGCATGCATGCATGCATTCATTCCCTTGCAATCATTCAACAAGAATTAATTGTGTATGGCCCTGTACTCAGTACTGAGGATACAAAGGAAAAAGGCAAAGTCCTGCCTCAGAGGAGCTCCCAATCTGGAAGGCAATGATATAGAAATGCAGACTGTGTTCTGGAGTATCTAATCAGGAGTGGAAAATAGGTGAGGGAAAGTTTCCTAGAGGAACCAACCAACTAGTTACCCTTGAATTGACTTTGACTCATGGTGACCCCATGTTTGTCAACCCACCTAAACCACTTAGGGACTCCTTCCTAGAGGATATAATGCCAAAATGGGGCCTCAAAACAAAGAGGAGTTACCCAAGGAAAGAAGATGGAAAAAGCTTAGGTAGTAGACAATTGGCAGTTTTAGCAACTCAGCACCACACACCATTTTTCAGTCTAATAGCACATATTCCTCATTCACATTCTACATGCATTGGATGCATACATAAAAAAAAAACAAAAAACAAAAAACAGTGTTTCTTTCTGCTGTACATATGGTTGCTATGAGTTGGTGCTGACTCAATGGCACCTAACAACAACAACAATAATGTTGCCAGAGGAGGGTTTGTGATCCAGGGCTGATCAATAGATGTGATACTTAGCTCCACCAGCCCACTAGAGACCACAATGTTTATTAATTCAGGGATAATCATAGAGTGGATAGTTGGCTCAATCAGAGGGAACCTACAGGCTTGTGGAGGGTTTCTTTCTTGCACATTTGGAGCTGGGGATGTGAGTGTGGAGCTTCTGGCAATGATAAGGATACCTCAAGGGGAGAGTCTGTCTGAGAGTTGAGCTAACACAGAATTGGTGTCATGAGATGGAGCTTGTAGAGCAAGCCTCACCTGATGGTCCACTCCTGGACTTTCGAATTAGGTAACCCAACAAATTCCTTCTTTGTTTAAGTCCAGCTCGAGCTGGGTTTTCATGACTTACAACTAAAAGCGTCCTGACTGGTGCAACATTTTAAGAAGCTTAAAGGATGCCTATGTGACCCAGGGTAAACTACAAATGGTTGAGGGTGAATAGAGCCTGAGATGCCAGTTGAGGAGATTCAAGACTTTGGGCTCAGAAGTATGAATCCAAATCATGAAAGGACATATAGGCTATGCCAAGGAACTGGATTTATTCTGAAAACTGTGGACAGTGTGCCTCTCCCTTCCCTTTCCCAGCTTCCTGCTGGCTCAAACACAAGCATGGTGATGAGCCACCTTGGATAAAGCAAATGAGGCAACGAGGCGGAATAAGATGGAAGGAACTTGTGTCTCCACACTAGACTGTTACTTAAGAGAAAAAATAAATTTCTATCTTGTTTAAGCTGCTTTTATGTTGGTCTCTGAAGTAATATCCTTGTCTTTACATTCTCAATTTGTCACGTGTCCTGCAGAAGCAGAGACACCTTGATCTCACCCATCATCAAACAATAGTTATCAGGTATGTGGGTATCATATGCTACATATCCTCCACAAAGGACCCAGTCCCTCTCTAGTGAACCTCCATTCAAAGGCAGTTGGCAAAGTCTTTCTATAAAGGGCCAAATAGTAAATATCTTAGACTTTCTGGGACAGTCTCCATTGTTCAACTCTGCTGCTATAACACAAAAGCGCCATAGACAAGATGTAAATAAATGAATGTGTCTGTGTTCCAATAAAACTTTATTTACAAAAACAGGTAGTAGGATGGATTTGGTCTTTGAGTTGTAGTTTGCTGACTCTTTTTCTAAGTGATGGAAAGACCAAGACCAGACTCTGTTACATAGAAAAACACAATTGTTGAATATTTTATTTCAACTCTCTACTCCTTTACTCCTTTTTCTCCATCTTATCCATTAATTATTGTGAGTTCAGCCATATATTATACTTATTTTCATCTGATTTAAATTAAAATATACACAAACTTTATTTATTTATTATAGATTGGGTGAAAGTTTACAGAGCAAGTTAGTTTTCCATTCAACAATTAATATACAATTTGTTTCGTGATACTGGTTGCAATTCCATACGTTTTTACCTTTTTCAAATGTCTTGATTAGTCATTTTAACATCTACACAGTGTTTCATGAAAGAATGTCCTGTAACCTAAACCGTCTCCTACTGTGAGAACTAAAGTTGCTGCTTGCTCCTCTGACCTCTTGAATATTGCTATTTTCTTTTTCCTCTAATCAACTCCTATATACTTTGATCATCCATCTGACTATTCCTTTTTGTTTTTCCCTCTCTCATTTATTATACTTTCTATTCTCTTTAATTCACGTTCAATAATTCAATCATTCATCTAATTCATTCCAAAAATGTATCTTAACTCACTGGCATCAAGTCGATTCCACACATAGCAAGCAACCCTTCCTTGGTTTTCTGAGGTGGTATCTCTATGGAAGTAGATTGCCCCATCTTCCTTCTGAGAAGTGGCTGGCTGGTTTGAATGCCGGGCTTCTGTTTAGTAGTCAAATGCCTTAGGCACTACACCACCAGAGCTCTCAAAAACGTATCTACCAGGGGTTAGTCAGGACTTCCCCTTTCTATCCTTCTGCAACCTTCCCAAATTTTTCTGATTTTTTTTTCCCTCTTTCCCAATTCTTCCCACCAGAAAACTGTCCCAGTATTTCCTAGAAGGTTGTGATTCAAAGTCTTTAATAGAGTAATTAGGCAACCCACTCTGCGCCAAAATGAACAATCCATGCTGTTCTGTCCATTCCAGGTCCACAATGAAGTCAGCATAATTCCATGAGGGTTATACTAATTGGATCTAGAAGACCCTCGAAGATCATCTGTGACATGATAAGGATAGGCCTAACCAGAGAAAGGCCAGTACCCCAGGTATCATAGCACCAGCCCTCTTAGGCAGAAAGCTCTCGTTCTCCAAAGCTACAGGGTTGATCTTCTAGCCTGGATAATTAGATCAACAGGATAGGAATCCTGTTGTCATGGTCACAGAGAACCACAATGATTTTCATAGCAAACACTTGTTGGGTGCCATCAAGTCAATCCCGACTCAGTGACCCCATGTGATAGAGTAGAACTTCCCCCAAAGTGTTTTCTAGGCTTTAATCTTTACAGAAGCAGATCGTCACATCTTTTTCCCATGGAGTTGTTGGGTAGATTCAAACCATCAGCCTTTTATTTAGCAGCCAAGGACTCAACCATTGCACCCCTGGGCTCCTGAATAGACCCAAATGTTCCTCAATTAGTGACTTGGTAAATTACGCCATGTTCATGCCACACAACCATTAAAAAAAAAAAAAAAAAAGAGTTGTTCTGCAGGTATGATTACCAAGATACTAAATGAAACAAAGCAAACTGAAGAACAGCATGTAAAGTATGATCTGATTTGTATTTTTTAAAATGATGTACACATATGTATGTGCAAAGAAAACATCTGGGAAGTGGCAAGACAAACCACTGAAGTAAAGCCTCTGGACAATGTTTCCAGGAAAGAGAGAGGAGGCTGAGCAGTCTACTTTCACTCATCCTCTTCTCCGCCATGTGAGTGTTTTATTCTGTACCTTCATACCCACTTTGATAGTAAAAATAAGCTTATATTTTATTTAGAAGAGAGGGCCCAGACTGTTTGGCCACCAAAGGGCCAAATTCTCTTGTGTGCCTTCTACCTCTAGAAGCACATAAAGAAATGCTCATCCACTGAGGTGCATTATTATTTTTTTTTTTACTTTTATTGTGGTTGTGGTAAAAACATACATAAAACATTCACCAACCTAACAACATCCACATTTACAGCTCAGGGACATTGATGATTTTTTTCATGTTGTGCCACCATTATTGCCATCCTTTTCCAAAATATTCCACTATCATTAGCATAAACTCAATGCCCCCCAAACAAAAGTTCCCCCTTTCTCCCCCTCCTACCCTGATAACAACTTTGGTGTATATATATATATATATACACACACACATACACACACACACACATATATATATGTCTAGACATATATATGTGTGTGTGTGTGTGTGTGTATGTGTGTATATATATATATATATATGTATACATACACACACACACACAGACACACATATATATGTAGGAGCTCTGGTACCATAGTGCCTAAGGCACTTGACTGCTAACCAGAAGACTAGTGGTTCAAATCCACCAGCCATTCCTTGGAAGGAAGGTTGGGCAATCTACTTCCGTAGTGATACCGCCCTCAGAAACCCAAGGAGGGGTTGCTATAAGTCGCATCTGACTCGACAGCACATAACAACAACAACAACATATATATATATGTATGTATATATACATAATATGTAATTATATATATATATGGAGTTCTGGTGGTGTACTGCCTAAGGCATTTGACTGCTAACCAGAAGGTTGGTGGTTCAAACCCACCAGATTAGCCACATTGGAAACCCAAAGGGGGTTGCTGTGAATCTGATTTGACTCGATGGCAGTTAGTTTGGTGTGTGTATATAGATATATGTGTGTGTGTGTGTGTGTGTATGTATATGTATGTATATATGTATATGTGTGTATATATATGTATATATATATATATATATATTTTTTTTTCCCTCCAACCTATCTAGAATTTTCCCTCTCCTCCACTCCCAACCCTGGTAACCAACAAAGAAAGTTTCCTTCCATGTATAAACCTTTCCCAGACTCTTTACTATGCAGATGACACAACTTTGCTTGCTGAAAATGAAGATAACTCAAAGCAATTACTGATAAAGAATAAAGGCTACAGTCTGCAGTATGGATTATAGCTCAACATAAAGAAAACAAAAATCCTCACAACTGGACCAATAAGCAGCATCATGATAAATGAAGAAAAGATTGATGTTGGCAGAGATTTCGTATTACTTGGTTCCACAATCAACACCAGTGGAAGCATCAGTCAAGAAATCAGATGACATATTGCTCTGGGGCAAATCTGCTGCAAAAGACCTCTTTAAAGTATTGAAGAGCAAAGATGCCTCTTTGAAGACTAAGGTGCACTTAACCCAAACCATGGTATTTTCAATTGCCTTGTATGGACATGAAAGCTGGAATAAGGAATGAATAAGGAAGACCTAAGAAGAGCTGAAGCTTGTGCATTGTGCTGTTGGTGAAGAATACTGAAAGTACCATGAACTGCCACAAGAACGAACAGATCAGTCCTGGAAGACAGATGCTCTTTAGAAGCAAGAATGGCCAGACTTCATCTTACCTACTTTGGTCATGTTGTCAGAAGGGGCCATTCCCTGGAGAAGGGTATCATGCTTGGTAAATTGGAGGGTCAACAAAAAAGGGGAAGGCCCTCAACAAGATACATTGGCACAGTGGCTGCAACAATGGGTTTAGCAAGGATTGTAAGCCTGGCACAGGAGCAGGCACTGTTTCATTCTGTTGTACATAGGGTCACTATTAGTCGGAGCTGACTCAATGGCCCCTAACAACAACAACAACAGACTTTTCACAATAGTGAACTAATACAATATTTGTCCTCCTGTGATTGACTTACTTCACTCAGCATAATGTCCTCCAAGTTCTTCCGTGTTATGTGGTGTTTTGCAGCTTCTGCATTATTCTTAAGCATTGCATAGTATTCTATTGTGTGTATGTATCACAGTTTGTTTATCCATTCCTTGGTTGATGGGCATTTAGATTTCCATCTCTTTGCTATTGTGAATAGTGATGTGATGAACAAGAGTTTGCATATATCTATTCATGTCCTGCCTCATACTTCTTTAGGATATATACCTAGTAATGGGAATGTTGGGTCAAGTGGTATTTCTATTTCTAATTTTTTAAAGAATCACCATACCAATAATCACAGTGGTGGTATCATTTTACAGTCCCACCAGCATTGTATGAGAGTTCCAATCTCTCTACATCCTCACCAGCATTTGTCATTTTTCTGTCTTGTTGAACTTTGCTATTAATACTGGGGTGAGATGGTATCTCATGGTGTTTTGATTTGCATCTCTCTAATGGCTAATGGGGATCTCTGGTGGTGTAGTGCCTAAAGCCACTCCTTGGACGGAAGATTGGGCAATCTACTTCTGTGGTGATACCACCTTGGAAACCCAAGGAGGGGTCGCTAAGAGGCAGGTTCAACTCGATGGCAGTGAGTTTGGTTTGTTTTTTTGGAATGGCTAATGATTGTGAACATTTCTTCATGTGTTTGTTGGCTGCTTGAATACCTTCTGCCCATTTTTTAATTGCATTGTTGGTCTTTTTGAAGGCGAGCTGTTGGAGTTTTTGTTCTTTTATATAAATTTTAGAGATAAGTCTTGTCCAATATGTCCTTGCTGAATATTTTTCCCCATCCTATAGGTCCTTTTTCTTACTCTTTTGGGGAAGTCTTTTGATGCACATAAGAGTTTGATTTTTAGAAGTTCTCAATCATCTAGTTTTTCTGCTGCTTGTGAATCTTGGGTTATGCTTGATAGTCTATTTATGCCATAAATCAGGGCCCCTAAGTTTGTCCTTATTTTTTCTTTGATAAAGTTTATAGTATTAGATTTCACATTTAAGTCTTTGATCCATTTGTAGTTTTTGTGTATGGTGTGAGGTACAGATTTTGTTTCATTTTTCTGCAAATGGATATCCAGTTTTGCCAGCACCATTTGTTAAAGAGACTATCTGTTCCCCATTTATTGGATTTCAGCCTTTTGCCAAAGATCATCTGACCATAGCTCAATGGATCTATTTCTAGGTTCTCAATTCTGTGCCACTGGTCTATGTATCTGTTGTTGTACTAGTATCAGGCTGTTTTGACTACTGTGGCTGTATAAGTTTGAAGATCTGTGAGTGTGAGACCTCTTACTTAGTTCTTCTTCTTCAGTAGTGTTTTGCTTTTCTCTTTCCTTTCCATATAAAATTAGTGATTGGTTTTTACATGACTTTAAAGAATGTTGATGGAATCTGGACCAGGATTGCACTGAATGTATAGATTACTTTGGGTAGTATTGACATTTTGACAATGTTCAATCTTCCTATCCATGAACATGTTCTTCCATTTAGGTAGTGTGATAGTTGAAGATGTGTCAACTTGGCTGGACTCCAGTTGTGAGTGGTGGTTCCCATGATGGATCACATGACTGCGTCCTAAGCGGCCGGTCAGTCTAGGGGGAGTTTCCCCAGGGGTGTGGCCTACCTGTAATACTATCCCAGGGACAAACTGGAAGAACGGCATTCTGGACT
>NW_006921634.1:6159137-6188074 GCF_000298275.1 Orycteropus afer afer | reverse complement strand
TCCCAGAGATCTGGTCCCTCTCGGGAGGGTAACAAGGGAAAGTGTTCAGTGCAGATCAGTGAGTAAGCACAAGCCTGCCCATGCTTACCTCGCTCCCAGTTACTAAGCACAAGCCGCCCGTGCTTACCTTGCTCCCGGAGACCCAGTCCCTCTCGGGAGGGTAACAAGGGAAAGTGGTCAGTGCAGATCAGTGAGTAAGCACAAGCCCGCCTGTGCTTACCTTGCTCCCGGAAACCCGATCCCTCTAGGGAGGGTAACAAGGGAAAGTGTTCAGTGCACTATTGTAAATGGTATTGATTTCCTTATTTCTTTTCAGAGACCTCTTTGCTAGTGTACAGGAATCCAAATGATTTTTGTATGCTGATCTTGTATACTAACACTATGCTAAATCTTTCAATAAGTTCCAGTAGTTTTCTTGCTGAGTCTCTTGGGTTTTCTATGTTTAGGATCATATTATCTGCAAATAAGGATAGTTTTACTTCTTCCTTATCAATTTGGATGTCTTTGATTTCCCTTTCTTGCCTTATAGCTCTGATTAGGACTTCCAATACAATGTAGAATAGAAGTGGAGACACAGGGCATCCTTGTCTGGTTACTGTTTGCAAGAGGCATGGTTTCAGTCTCTCTCCATTGAAAATAATATTGAGTGTTGGTTTTGCATATATGCCCTTTATCATGTTGAGAAATTTCCCTTCTATTCCTATTTTTCTGAGGGTTTTTATCAGCAATAGATGTTGGATATTATCAAATGCCTTTTCTACATTGATTGATATGATCATGTTATTTTTTTTCCTTTATTTTACTTATTTGATGGATTATGTTGGTTGTTTTTCTAATGTTGAACCATCCTTGCATACCTGGTATGAATCCTGCTTGGTCATGATGTATTAGTTTTTTGGTATGTCATTGAAGTCTACTGGCTAGGATTTTGTTGAAGATATTTGCATCTATATTCATGAGGGATATTGGTCTGTAGTTTTCCTTTATAGTGGTGTCTTTGCCTGGTTTTGGTATCAAGGTTATGCTTGCTTCATAAAATGAATTAGAGAGGAGTCCATCCTATTCTATGTTCTGGAATAGTTTGAGTAGGAGTGGTGTCAGTTATTCTCCAAATGATTGGTAGAATTTGCCAGTGAAAATATCTGGGCCAGGACTTTTTTTTGTTGGTAACTTTTTATGACCTATCCAATTTCTGATTTTGTTATGTATCTGTTTAAATTTTCTACCTCAGTCTTTGATAATTTAGTTAAGTAGTGTGTTTGTAGGAACCTGTCCATTTCTTCTAGATTTTCAAATTTGTTTGAGTACAGTTCTTCCTAATATCCTGATAGTATTCTTTTTATTTCTGTTGATTCTGTTGTGATGTCACCAGATTTTGTTTTTTATTCATGCTATTTGCATCTTCTCCTTCTTTTACTTTGTTAAGTTTGCCAGTGGTTTGTTGATTTTAGTAGTCTTTCAAAGAACCAACTTCTAATCTTGTTGATTTATTTCTATTGTCTTTCTATTTTCTGTTTCATTTATTTCTGCTTGCATCTTTATTTATTTTCTACTGGTGATTGTAGGCTTTCTTTGCTGCTCTTTTTCTAATTGGTGGAGATGTTGGGTTAAGATATTGATTTGGCTCTTTCTACTCCTTTTCTTTTTCCCCAGTATCTTACTGAAAGAAATCACTGGATCCAAGCACAAAAGTATATTAAAGTAAATGTTTGAGTAACCATACAGTATTCAGTTAGAAAGAGTTCTTAATGTTAACCTACTCTTTATTTTTTTTCCATGTGTATTCCAAATTTCTGTGGTAAGTGTGTATTATTTACAGAACCTAAAAATAATGATATTGTAATGTTTAAAGATACCAACTCAGTTTTATGAGGACACATACACTGTTAAGTTTGGCCTTATTCTCTGTAGTTTTGTAATGGTCACAATGCTCTGTTCTCCAGAAAATAATCTCCCAATGAAGGTGAAACTCCACCCCAAGACTGCTTACTCACATTCTAAATATTTCTGAAGTTGGTCAGATTCTTCTGATGTGAGGGAGACCCACCTTTCTTCATTCATCTTTTTACTGAGTATGAGCACCTTGAGGCCAAGAATGGAGTTTTGGTCACCAAGATGAGGCCCAGCTGAGAGCCTCGCTCATTGCAGGTATACAATGTACGAGCCCTACCAGAGATTTTGTAGAGGACCCAAGTGTCTATAGCAGGGGTGAGCCCTCTCAGAGGGTGAGAAACAACCTGTGCTGCTCCTCAGGCAACATTTTCCTGTCTTCAGTCAAAGAAAATTCAGAAATCTTCCTCACCATGCAACACTTGGTTGTGCAGCTTTCTGGAATGCTCCTTGCTTGGTGTTCATTCCCTTCCTTGGGAGGAAAGAGGAACCCAGAGATAGGGGACCAAAGCTGGCATCTGGGCATTTTCCTGCCAACACAGCCCTCTTGGAGAAAAGGACCACAACCCCATCGCACTGCAGAGCTTGGGTGGCACAGCTGGGGATAGGCAGCATCTGGGACTTCTGCCAGCTCTGGAATTCACAGCTCAAAAGCAGCCTGCCTCAGCTGCCTGCTACTATGACACTGTGGCTCTGCTACTTTCTTCTTTTTTTGATGTATGCATCTATTGCTGTAAATTGCCCTCTGATCACTGCTTTTGCTGGGCCCAAAGATTTTGGTATGTTGTGTTTTCAGTCTTGCTTGATTCAAGGAATTTTTTTTTTTTTTTTTCATTTTTCACTTCTTCTACTACCCAGTCATTTTTGAGGAGAGTGTTATTCAGTTTCTGCACATTTGCTCTTTTTCCATTGGTATTCCTTGTGTTGATTTCTAACTTTATAGCATTGTGATCTGAGAAGACACTTTGCAGTATTTCAATGTTTCTAAATTTATTGAGGCTTGCTTTGTGGCCTAACATAAGTCTATCCTGGAAAATGTTCCACATGTGCTGGAAAAGAATGTATATTGTGCTATTGTTGGGTGAATTGCTCTGTAGATGTCTATAAAGTCAAGTTGGTTGATCGTATTGTTTAGTTCTTCTGCATCCTTGTTGAGTTTCTTTCCAGTTGTTCTATCTTTTATTGAAAGTGGTGTGTAAAGTCTCCTATGATGACTGCAGAGTCATCTCTTAGTTTTTTTAGTTCTGTTAAAGTCTGTTTTATGTATTTTAGGGTTTGCCAAAGAGGCAGTGAGGTTGGATCTTCTGACCTCCTCTAACCCCACAAGAGGAAGAGAGAATCACCATCAGCAGCCCAAGGCCCATTCCTGCGAGGCCAGACATGCTGCCTCTCTCCAACCCTTTCACCAACTCTGATACCAACCGTTCCTCCTGCAGCACCCACCACCTCTCTGTTGGGTTTGATAATTCTCTGCAGTGTCCACACAGAACTCACAGATTATGAGGTTTATTAGGGAATCAACAGGCTACAATTCAAGTTCAGGAACATACCCAGTCTCCCTCAGCCCACCATCTCTCAGCCAACAGTCTCTCTTGGTCTCTTTCCCAGCAGTGTGTGTCTCTCAGTCTCTCTCTCAGCAGTGTATGTTTCTCACATCTCTCAGCAATGCATGTCTCTTGCATTTCCCAGCTTCTGTCAGCAACTGCCAAAGGGGCAGTGAGGCCACCTCTTCTGAACTCCTCTAACCCCACAAGAGGAAGAGAGAATCACCATCAGCAGCCCAAGGCCTATTCCTATGAGGCCATACATGCCGCCTCTCTCCCGCCTTTTCACCAACCCTGATACCAACCGTTTCTCCCGTCACAACCATCACCTCTCTGCTGGGTTCGATAATTCACTGCAGTGGCCACACACTATGTAATCTACTACACTGCAGGGTTCTTTCATTGGGTGCATAGATATTTATTATTGTTATGTCCTCTTTTTCAATTGATCCTTTAATCATTACATAATGTCCTACCTTGACTGTTATGATCATTTTTGTCTTAAAGTCTATTTTATCAGAAATTAATTTTGCCACTCCTGCCCCCCCCCTTTTTTTTTGGTTGCCATTATCTTTTTCCAGTCTTTGAATTTTAGTCTATTTTTGTCTTTGTGTCTAAGGTGAGTCTCTTGTAGAAAGCATGTTGATTGTTCATATTTTCTTATTCAGTCTGCAACTCTCTGTTTCTTGAGTGGTGCCTTTAATCCATTTACATTCAGTGTAATTACAGACAAGTAAAAATTTATTGGTGTAATTTTGTTATGTGCTTTTTTGTGATATTGCTGACTTATTTGTTCCATGTAATTACCTATGCTGAGCTCATTTTGTTTATGAATCATGTTATCATCACCTTGTTGCTATTGTTTTAGCATTTGCTAAGTATTTGTGCTTGCCCTCTTTTTAATTTTGATGTGAAAGTTTATTATTTTTCTTTGAGGTTACCCTGTGATTTATTTTTTTTTCTTCAAAAGTTTAAAACACTCTGCTCTATTTTGCAATTTTCTTGAATTTCTCATCATTTAGAAGTTCTGTAACTACACTATTTATTTCCTCTTTTTGGTTTGTAGATGTCCTCATTTGCCAATCAATGTCTCTGGTTCCTTGTTTACAGTCTTGTAAACTTATTTTACTTTGGATACTTCTGTAATTAGGTTGGTTTCTGGGTTATGTTATCATGTATGTTAGTCATTGGTTGTTGTTTGCTGTTGTTGGTTCTCTGTTCAAAGGACTCCCTTTAACATCTTTTGTAAGGTTGATCTGGTTTTAACAAATTCCCTTAATTTCTGCATATCTGGAAATGTCCCAATTTCTCCATCATATTTGAGGGACAATTTTGCTGGGTATATAATTCTTCACTGGAATTTTTTTCTTTCAGAACTTTATATATATCATCCCATTGCCTTCTTTCCTGCATGGTTTCTACTGAGAAACCAAAGCTTAGTCTTACTGGTTGCCCTTTTTAGGTAAATTTTCCTTTTTCCTGTGCGTTTTCAGGATTCTTTGTTTTTGGTTTTGGTGAATTTGATGATGATATATCTTGGTGATTTTCTTTTGGAGTCTATCCTGTTTGGGGTTCGCTGAACTTCTTGAAGAGATATATTCTCATCTTTCATCATCTTAGGGAAATTCTTTTCCAACAAATCTTTGACAATTTTCTCTGCAATTTTATATTTCTCTTCCTGTTCTGAAATTTCAATTACATGTAGGTTATTCTTCTTGATGGTATCCCACATGAATATTAGGCTTTTTTCATTTTGTTTTTATCCTTTGTCTGACTGATCCCTTAACAAAGCAATATTGAGGTATTTGTCTTCAATCTCATCAACCATGTCTTCCATTAATGCAATTCTACTCCTTCGCCCATTCAATGTGTTATCTACTTCTGAAATCTTAGTATTAAGCTTCTGGGTTTGGGTGCATTCTCTTCCACAGGGGGACTGGCATTCTGGTCAGGGAGCACAACACCTGTGCACAGAGTTGGAGGTAAAAGTAGCTTAACAAGCCCATTCTCTAAGGCACTGGGACTGAGGTCTTAAGCCTGTCTGTGCTCTCTGAGTCTGTGTATCCATTAAGCCTACACATTATACATTTGTAACAGTAGAATAAGGAACTCTGGTAGCACAGTGCCTAAAGCATTTGACTACTAACCAGGAGGTTGGTGGTTCAAATCCACCAGCCACTCTGTGAAAGGAAGACAGGGAAATCTACTTCTATAGAGATTTACCTCCTCAGAAATCCAATGGGGTTCACTATGAGTCAGAGTCAACTTGATGGCAGTAGATTAACAGTAGAATAGTCACTCCAGATTTTATGAGTCCCACATAAGGCAATTTTTGTCCAAGAAATAAAACAAGAGTGTAACTTCAAGGGTGCATCCAAAGGAAGCAGCCTCTAATTTAGAGTATGTTCATTACAATGCCAGTGTTGGTGAGCTGTATGTTGTTTATAATATAGCCTCAGGATGTCCCCATTGTAAGGGACCAAGCAATAACTAATCCTTGGAACCCTCCAAAACTACATTCTAACATTTTGACTCAAGCTGAGGAGGCGTTTATTCCTTTATATGAAGGAATCCAGTCAAGATGGGAACTTACATGTTAATGACTGCTTTACAAAGTGAGAGTTCACAATGTCCAAGATGCCCATACCTGGAGGTACTATGAAGGAAGAAACCTTCCAAACTTTCCAAAAGTAGGTGAGATTGTTAGGATGAACCTTCCTGTGGGAATCATCCAATAGTGCAGACGTGGACTTTGAGGTAGATTCTGAGGCATTTGTAGCTTACAGGTAGTGTGAGAACCTCACCTTACCAGGACCTCCCCAACTGAATTTTCCCAATCCCTCATCATTGAACCATTGTTGAGCATCTACTATCGATAGGACATTAAACTGGACTCTGTGGCTGGGATGGAATCATCACAGTCCTGGCACTTAAGAGATTTCCATCATTTGGAAATCTTGACATTTACTGTGTGCCAACCAAGTGTCAGGCACCATATCTATGCATTGAAAAGCCCCCTGTCATTTGAGCCTCCCAATATGCCCTGTGGTAGGCTGATAATAGCTCCCAACAATATGTCTATATCCTAATCCCCAGAACCTGTGGGGCTTTGGAAAGAAGGCCTTTGTAGATGTGATTAAATCAAGGATCTCCAGATAAGAAGATGATCCTGAATTATCTGTGTGGGACCTAAGCCCCATCAAAAGTGTCCTTCTAATAAAGAGGTAAATGGATATTAGACACACAGAGAGAAGAAGGTGATGTAAAGAAGCAAAGATTAGATTGATGCAGCCACAAGCCAAGGAATGTTGGCAGCTACCAGAAGCTGGAAGAGGCAAGGGACAGATTCTCCCTTATAGCCTCCAGAGGGAGTGTGGCTCTACACATTCATTTTGGACTTTTGGCCTCCAGAAGAGGGTAAATTTCTGTTGTTTAAGCCACCCAGTTTGTATTAATTTGTTACAGCAACCACACCCCTGAACTAAGTTGCAGTGCAGTGAATTGCTTGATATGGCCCTTCTAGCCATCATTCTCCATTTTGTGATGTCTTGTAAATCCTATCATTATCACCATTTTACTGATGAGAAAACTAAGGCAAAGAGATACAATTACTTGCCCAGAAAGTAGAGAAAGAATTATAAGCTTGTCAGTTGATGCCAGCCCCTACACTTCATCAGCTGCCTTGGCATCCCTAGTAGTCCACTGCTGAGCTATGTTTGGCTGACATAACCCTCCCTGTGCTTCCTGGTCCCCCTGATCATGGAAGGCTTTTAGACAGAAGAGCAATCACTCCTCTGCATGTTGTGTAAAGTCAGCACCTAGAACATAGTGTAGGGCTCAATTAGCTATTATATTGCCTTTGAATTCTCAGATCCTATTAACCAGGCTTGGGGGCTCCACTATATAGAGATGGGAAAAAGGAAGAGGGACACTAATAGGGTGCTCATGAATGATGGACAAGAAGTAAGAATTGAGATAGGAGAGGGTTTCAGGGACTAAAAGACACTTTCCAATATGTATGCCTCCCTTTTGGTGGCATAGTGCCTATGGCATCTGACTGCTAACCAGAAGGCTGGTGGTGCAAACCCACCAGCCACTCCTCGGAAGGAAGGTTGGGCAATCTACTTCCACAGATACTGCCTGGGAAACCCAAGGAGGGGTCACTGTGAGTCGGATCCAACTTGACAGCAGTGAGTATGGTTTTTGGTTTTCTTCCTTTGTGACAGAATTCTGTTTTTACTTGGGCAGAAAAGCACATACATAAAGGCTGTATTTTCAAACCCTCTTTGTAGCTAGGGGTATCTCATGAAATATGAGTGGAATTGGTAAGGTGAAGTTTCCATGGGAACCTTTTATAGGGGGCTGATACTGCAGGAATTGTTTCCTTTCTATATTTCCCCTTCCTCTTTTTCCATCTTAGAACATAGACCTGATAGCTGACATTCCAGCAGACATCTTGTGACCACAACTATCCTTGAGAAAGGAAGCTGCATGCTAAGGATGATGGTAAAGATTAACAGTCACTGAGACCTTACCATACCATTCAGGCTACCCATCAGGATTTCTGTTACAAGAGAATACAAAACCCTAATTTGTTTAAGCCAAGGTACTCTGGTCTCTGCTGGCAGTCAGAATCAATTCCTAAATGACATAGGAAACATCAGGAGCTCCAAAAGACTCACATGGTATCACGCCCAACATATGATAACCCACTAGCTGCTTCGCAGAAGGAAGATGGAGCAATCTACTTCCATAAAGATTTACCACCTCGGAAACCCAATGGGGGTCGTTATGAGTCAGAATTGACTCCATGGCAGTGAGTTTGGTCACCATCCACCTAAAACCAAGCATTAATGAGGTGATCTTCTTCCCCTTATTTCAAAACTTGCAAAACCTCCTCACCTCCCCGCCCCCCCTCACATGCTTCCTCTTAGTTTGGCCTTCTTTTTATATAGACATATGGATCTCCCTTGCCTCTCATCCTAGGGTCTGCTCCTACAGGTATTCAAAACCCTGTACTGTCAACAGGGCTGACACAATAATGTAGTTAGATAAACACCTTCTACCAGACCTTACAAACTAAGGATTTGAGCAGGGGTCAGCCTCACTCATGGCCAATGGAGGTTCTGCCCATGAATTTAGCACTCATAAGAAATCCTATACTTCACTGGGAAGAAAAGGCCTTCATATGTGTTGGTTGCCTAATGAAGTCTATGATAAGAGCGATGGCTTTAAATAAAGTGACCCTACTCTGGTTCCATTAATGGGCAGGCTTTACTATTGAAGCACAGTGCTAATTAAGCACTTTATGAGCCAAAGCAGGACTGGCATAAATGGATCAAAATGCTGAAACTACCCTCTGGCAAATCAAAAGAACTTGGTGTCCCCATTAAACCTAATAAGGGGGGATGGGGTGGGCAGGGAGAGGAGAAAAAGGAGGAGAAGAAGAAGGAGAATATTCATCTGGAGAAAATGTTTCCAAATGGAATATAACTCCTAAACCCTATACTTTCTAAGAAATATTAGTGCTTATGGTCTTGATTATATTTTTAAACCTTATTATCAAATGAAGCACTAAATTGGAAAACTGCATTGCACCAGCTGATTGAAATCAAGTCTCAGTGTCATGATTTCAACCATCTCAGTCTCATGATTTCAACCATTTATTTCCTTTCTTACCCTGTGTATCAGATATATTAGGTCTGGCATGGTCTAACTTGGTTTCCAAACATTTTTACATCACTGGAACTTTGGCATTCACCCTCTTGTGAATTTTTGCCCATTCCCCTTGTTCAACAATCAAATATCTGAACTGGCAAAACTACCCACTATCATCAAGTCAATTCTGACTCATAGTGACTCTTTGGTTTTCTTTTTTTTAAAAATTTACTTTTCTTGTGGTGAAAACATACACACCAAGACATTCACCAACATAACAACTTCCACATCTACAGTCACACTGCCTCACAGGGTTTCCAAGGTTGTAAATCTTTATAGAAGCAGACTGCCTCATCTTTCTCCCATGGAGCAGTTGTTAGTTTCAAACAGCCAGCCTTTTGGTTAACAGCCCAATGCTTTAACCACAGCTCTACCAGCACTCCCTGAATTGGCAAAGTGATTGGTTTTTACCTTAAATGATTCCAAGTGCCTGACCCTGTGCTCCATTCTCCATGTTATCTTGTCAGTAATGAAACTCCACGTAGGGAAGAGATTATTAGATATATGTTAGGCCTTTCTCTCTATCCTTGTGGAACTTACTCTCCAGCTGAAAAGGACAGCAATGAATGCAAGGAGAAGAAAATGCTGGGTCTGAGTGCATGACAAGAGCTCCATGAGGAGTTAGGAAGGGAAAAAGATCAGAATAAACCAGGTTTGTAAGGAAAAGCTTCATGCATGCATGAAATGAGGAACTGGAGATAGTTCTTGAAGGACAGAAGAGACGAGTGGGTTAAGAGAAACAGAGTACTTCTAATATTGTCACATATTTCCACTATCAGTCTCAGGCCTTCTCCAACTCCAACTCCTAAGACTGAATATTTATAAATCATTTCATTCACCATTGCAAACATCTTCCTGTCATCACCAGTCAGGTAAAGTAGTTTTCATTCTATTTCAAAAATTATTTCTGACACCTTAGAAGTCTATTTCTCAATTGACTTTAGAAATTATATTTCAACTCCCTTGTTACACAAACTAAGAAAATAGGTACTATGATTATGTGACATGTTCAAGGTGACACAGCAAGTTGGGGACAAAATGAAAACTAGAATTCAGGTCTCCTGATTCCTATTTCAGATTCTTTCTGTTCATAGTGAAATATTAGGCACCTCGCTCTCCTGGGCCTCCAAATATCAGGCATATCTCTTGAGTCTGAATATCCTAAACAGTAGGCCACCTTCAGAAATGGAGTCTACTCATCCTGCAGAGCTGAGTAAGAGGGTATGAGTTCATTGTCCAAGATAACCTGTCCTGCTCATGGGAAAATGGTACAACACAGAGTATACATGCTTTACTCCATAGCTGTCCCACGATAGTGGCACGGTGATGTGTGTCCTATGTTTTCCAAACAAGGGTCAGCAGCCCACCACTACTGTGCCATCTTAAGGCACTTTCCTTGATCCACCCCCTGCCATAACCACTGGTTCACCCCTAACATGATCACTGATAAAGTCAATATTCATTGCGTTGTCACCCAGACTCCCCTTTCAGGAATCAGGAATCAGCCTTGCACAAACTCTGTCTCTTTCCACAGCAGAAGGAAATGTCTGGCGACTTGGCATTCCACCATAGCATGCCAGCTGCTTCTAAAGGTGTTCTTTCACATAGAACTACAATATTCATTAAACCACTTCACTCTAAGGCTGATGTCAAAATCACAGTGTTTAGTCATGCCTATCTTTATTTTCCCTTTCCCTTTTTTACCTTAACTATTTTCATACATTTATTGTACTTTCTTCAAAGCACTATCTTTTGCCTGAAATGTCCTGCAGAGAACCCGTAACTTCTTTCTGTATCCAGCTTTGTGAAAACAAAAAATGCATGAACCTAGGCAACAAGTTTGATAACCGACCACCAGCACCTCTGGGAGGAGTGACAAGTGAGTCTAAGCCTACCTTCGGTAAGAATTAGGACTTTCCAGAAAGTTTTTATTACTGGAATCCTTGAGTTAATTAAATCAGGAAGGATTGCTTTTCCAAGAAACCAGTTACACAGTGAAAAGAAGCAAGGACTCAGGAATCAAAGAGATGTGAGTTTGATGCTGGCTCTGCCACTTACTTTGTAAACTCTGGCAAGTATTTAACCTCAGGGCCTCAGTTTGTCATTTGTAAAATGGGAATAATAACATCTTCAAGAAGTAATGGGTTAAAAATCACTAGTGGAATCCCTGGGTCAGAATAAATGCTTACAAAAAGCTCTCTAGACATAGGCATTTCAGAAGAAAGGGAATTTCTGTGCTTTTCACTTAACCATATGAAAAGGCAGATTATTGTATTTAACTTAAAAACTACATTCATTACATGCAATGTACACATCTTGAATATTCTTGTGTCCAATAGCTGCTCACACCAACCATTTCCTACCGAGCTCTCTCCAAGGACAGCAGAGCTCCATTTTTAGGGAAGGTTACTGGCAGTTAGGGTAGCCTTTCAAGCCCATGTGTATTTGTCATGGTAAAGACTACAACCACCAATGGTTAGCAAACATAGGATTGAAAGGGTCAAGCAAGAGCTTTCTTTAGGACATTAAATTTCCTGGTTCAAAACAAAGTTCAGAGAAAAGTCCTTCTTGGCAGGCTGGCAGGCATGAGCACTATCCCTCAGTAGGAAGTGACACATGACTATGATATCTTTGTGTTACTGGAGATGTGAGAAAACCTGAAAGCCATCTATCCAAGCCAAGTGAATCTTTGGTCTTTCCTCTAGAGCAGAGGGATCTGGCTCTTGAAGTCTTATTGGCAAATTCTGTTCTCTTCCTGACTCTTAGCAACTAACCTCATCTTTAGGAAATGGAATTTGGGTGTTAAATGCAATGAGCTGGCCTAGCAGAAAAGAGGCATACATCCAAACATCCTTCAGTGGTTGCCAAAACATCTCAAAAAAATGTCCTAAGAACCATAAAGTTAAAAATATGCACAAAAGCTTCTGGAACCAGGAATGACTTCCTTTACAAGGAACAAATAAGACATTTAAGACATCAGATCCTAGAGAGATGAATAATGACTCTTCTGGAGGGAAAAAAATAAAATCAAGGGTATAAAACATTTCCGTATAGCCTCACTCAACTCTGCCATGGACTCTAGGAATGGGATATTGCCCTCAGCATGAATGAGGCAGAGCTTGAAAAACCCTTCAACAGTGAAATTGCCATTGCTAAGAACATTCAAAGAAATTCTCAAAATACTAGCCGAATCTAGTGTACCTTCTTCCTGTTTTAAGTATTACAAGACAAAAAACACTACCCATACCATGCTTATCTCTAATTATGACATTCCTTTGTGTGTTTAAATCAGTAAAGAATTCTCGAAATTTTTCAGGTTTTCATCTTAAATATTAGAATTTAAAAAAAAAAAAGCAAAGCCCAGAATTCCCTGTAAGTTACTAGTTGCACCTAGTGAAAATTTTCATTTTATAAAGTAAACCGTTATCTAAAATACCTGATTGTGTACAATGAGTAGATGGAACTAAAAACTTTTCTCCCACATTATAGATTCAGCCACACTAGGGCTCTCCAAGCAAAAGCAAATCCCCTCTTGTTGGTCTAGATCAACTCATACCCACTATAACCATCCACAGAGTACAACCTTCCCCATGCAGTGTCAAAAGTAGCCTAACCCAGGAGTCTGTGGGGACCCAAAAGTCACTCACTTGTCTTCTGTGAAACTTTTCCCAGTAATAACGTTCTTCCCCTGGGGTACATAGTTCCAATATTCTTCCACAATCCCAATGTGGTATGTTCTGGTAACTGTGCCAACCAGCCCAGACAGACCCAGGAATGTGAGGAGAAAGATGCAGCCAGCCTGCTGCTCCGGAGGCATTTGTGGATGTAACTCAATAGTAGCCTGTGGAGGAGACAACCTTGCCTGTCCCTCCCCCTCACTCAGAGTTAGTTATAAATAAGGAATGGACAAGGCCAAGCCCCTCCTCCTCCTAGGTAGCTTGGGTTGGGACAGAGACTGACAACTTGTGTAAGCAGAGCAAGCTCAGTGGAGGAGTTGCTATGATGACAGACTTCTTCCAATCACCCAAGAAATGTGGCTTGTTTATTTACTACCCAAGCTAAAAAGGCCTATTTCTGTAAATTTGAGTACTCTGCTGTGATATTAGTCATTCCTCTTTGCAAGGACATCAGTGTAACTACTTGGGCTGATGGGTTTTCCCCCTTCTTCCTGTCTTTTTCTCCATACCTATTACAGGAACATATTAAAATTTGGAAACTGGACTGGCCTGAATAGAGCATCAGGAAATATCCCAAGCATTGAGGAAAGCTTCATCTCTTCCAGCAGGCCAGGAGAGTGATGCAATCACCACTCTGCCATCTCCAACTTGTTTTATGAGGCTACATGAAACAATCAACTCACATCGTAAAGTTTGTAACCATATTATAAAGCCCCACTAATTCCCCATTTGTGCATGCACCATGTCCCCCAAATTCTCTCCATTAAATGCCACCAGAAAAAAGGAAGAAGTGATTGATTGCCCAGTTTAGACAAAATTTTAGAGGCCACCACCCCACTTACTATCCCCCTAAGAGCTGCCTTTCTCAGGATGAATGAAAATGGTAAGGGAAGAGTATGCTTCAGGGCTGTGAAGATAAAATTCAGTAGCAGGTGTTTAGGTCTAAAAGGTGAAGGGAGTGTCCTTTCTTCTGTGTGCTTGAATCTGTGACCTAGAATCTCAGTGTTGAAAGAGACTTGGTCCAATCCTGGAGGACAGCCAATCTGATCCCCATGCAGAGTTGCTCTTGAGGAAGCTACAGAATGAAGGAAACAGCCTCCTGGGCTTTGAGGTTGGCCAGACCTGGGTTTGAACCCGAGTGCCACAGCTTAATGACTTAGTGGTAATGAGGAGTCCGAACCTCTCTGAGTCTCTGTGTGTAAAACAGGAATGGAGGGATTGTCAAAAGGATTAAAAAAGATAATGTCTGCAAATGCCTACCACACCCAGAACAGAGTAGGTACTCAGTAAGCATCAAAGTCCTTCTACCTCAACCACACCTTCTAGGAGAGACTCCATATCAGCCTGTATGTTAACAGACTTGCATTTTCACCAGTATCCTGCCTTCTTTTCACTACTCACTCTTTCCCAAAGGCTTGTGTACCATGCCTACCACCACACTCAAGTAAGAGAGTTCTTCCTCTTTAAATTGTAGATAATCCATAGATGTGCCACAGACTGAGTTTTGATTTAATATCCATCTCAATTTATAAAATACCTGCTGAGTATCCTGCTTCACAGCAAACCTCCTAACATCTTTGATTTACTGATTTTTTTTTCTAATGTCAAAGACTCCTGTAGAATAATTGCCATAGTACAGGTTCCTGTGCATCATATCTACTCTTCAGTATGTATTTGAAAGCTTGTATGGGTCTGACAACAACTGCTGTTGGGGAGAGACTCACAAGGTCAACTTAGGAGCATAGCTTCAAAAGAAGTAGGGCTTTAGGAGTTCTTAGAATTTGAAAATGTCCTGTATCAAATAGCTATGAGGAACTCTGATGGCACAGTGGTTAGAACATTCAGCTGCTAACCAAAAGGTCAACATTTCAAATCCACCAGGCCTTCCATGGGAGAAAGATAGGGCAGTCTGCTTCCACAGAGATTTTCAGCCTTGGGAATCCCATGGGACAGTTTTACTCTGTCCTATAGGGTTTCTGTTGGCATAGTGCCTAAGGCATTTGACTGCTAACTCCTCAGAAGGAAGATTGGGCAATCCATTTCCATAGAGATACTACTGCCTCAGAAAACCAAAGAGGGGTCGCTATGAGTCAGAAACAACTCAACGGCAATGAGTTTGGTTTTTGGTTATAGGGTCTCTGTAAGTTGGAATTGACTTGATGGCAGTGGGTAAATACCTTTTTGTTTATACCCCGAGATGCAGGATGTTTTGGACCTAACAAACTTGATATGGTATCAAAAATTTCCACCTGAAATTTTTTAGAGCAGAGAAAGAAAAGGCATAAATGATACAGACCAAAAACACAAGAGTTAACTTTCTTATCTAGGAAACTGACTTCACACAATGAAATCTCTGGAAAAGGCAACACCTAATTTCTGATTCAAAACTAGTTCTCCAGGATGATAGAGCAGGTCAAGAGCACCAGGGGAAATGCAGCAGACAAGTTCAATCAATACATTTGATCCATTCATGCCAGAGAACTTGGGCACTGAGGGGCAAAAGATTCTGGGATATAGTTTACTAAAAACAATAAAATAGGGTTCCTGAAAAATTCTCTTCAGTTCTTCCTTACTCTAAGGCAATAAAGCAGCTACTCAAAAAGCATCTGAATTCCTTAAGAGCTAAAGAAAATAAAAGGAACTGATAAAAGTGAATGGAGTTCAGGGGGAGAGCAATAAATAGGTGGAGCACAGGATATTTTAAACACAGTGAAACTACCATGCATGATGCTCTAATTGTGGATACATGACATCATGCATTTCTCAAACCTCATAAAACTGTACAACACGAAGTGTGAACTCTAATGTAAACCGTGGCCTTTAGTTAAGAATCATGTACCAATATTGATTCATCAGTTATACCAAATGTACCACACTAATGTGTGATGTTAACAATAAGGGGGAAAAGGAGTATATGGAAACTCCCTGTACTTCCTGCACAATTTTACTGTAAATTTAAAACTGCTCTAAAAAAAACTAGTGCATACAAAAAATAAATAGTGTTCCTATAACATTCTTTTCTGAAAACCCACAGTTAAATACAAAAGGTGATTGACAAAGTCTAGAATTTGATAAGGAAATCTATGAATAATAATGTTAATAAAGACTTTCAACTCATTTTGACACTATTCAGACATAAATAAAGTAGAGAAACTCCAAATTTAACAAGTACCTACTATGTGAAATGCACTGGCCTAGAGACTCACTCCATTATTCTGCACACAATTTCCAGGCTTGGAGGTATGGTAAAGTCAGTATTATGCATTGATAGAAGAGAAAAAATTATGCTGTATCAAATAATATTTCTACAAAATACTGTACAGCATATTCAAATACTAAAACTTTCAGCGAAAAAAAGCCAATTTATATAAATAATATTTTAGCTGACCTTTGGTGAGGTGTTGTTTTAAATAATAAACAAAATGTGAGTGACAAAATTGGCTATATCAATCTTTGTGTATTTTTTGAGATATACATTAAATACTCTTTAAAGACTCTCCATATCCCCAAACCGGACTCCCATCAGCCCAGCCCGCTTACTTGCCCTGGTTCAGTAGATCACAACTCTCCAATCTCATTGTGTTGCTCAGTCCTCTGACTGTACTTAATACCTTCTCATCTGGAGCCTAATCTTCCTAACTGCCCTCACTGTTGCCAGTGAGATCTTCCCGTTTGGGGAAGACAGGCAGGATCAGACCTCTCCACTGCTTGAGATCCTCCAGTGGCTCCCCGTGGCCTTCAGAATAAGAACTGATGACCTTGACTTGACTTTTACGGCTGGCCCTGAGCTGGCTCCTGGGGATTGGGAACCTCTCCTTAACTTTCAGTCCACACCCTGGTCATCATTGTCAAGCCAGCTACCCTGCCCTTCATCTGTGTGCCATTCAGCACTTATCACCTGGCCCAGTTATCACCTGTCTATTTGTTTGCCCTCCCACACAAACCTTCAACATAAGCTTTCTATGGGCAAGGACAGGGCCTTGTTCGTCCCAGTGACCTAGTGTCTGACACATTATTATTTATTAATAATGTTGTTGTTGTTGTTGTTGTTATGTGCCATCAAGTCAGACCCAACTCACAGCGAACCCCCCGTGGGTTTCTGAGGTGGTATCACTACTGGAAGTAGATTGCCCAACCTTCCTTCCAAGAAGTGGCTGGTGAGTTTGAACCTCCAGCCTTCTGGTTAGCAGTCAAGTGCCTTAGTCACTACACTAACAGAGCTCCTATATTATTAAATGGTGAACCAATGCACAAGTGAATGGATGAATATGTATATGTACCAAGTGCATGTTTTGTAGCAGTTTTTGTCCTAAACCCTTTGCATGCACTCTCTCATTTAATTATTATAATAACCCTATCACTTGAGGAAACTGAGGTGTTGTGTGCCTCAATGACACATAGCTGGTAAGCTGTGGAGTTTTGTGAGAGTCCAAAACTGGTGTTTATATCCAGCCCATCCAGAACAAGGAAAAGGGGGGTACCAGAGACTGTGTCTGCTTCACACTAACAAGTGGGGCCCACTCTCTTTTAAGAAATATGGGCCAGGGATGCTCAAGGTAGCCTTGCCTGCATTGGCATATGATCCCAAGATGTCCCTTCGAGTCTAGCATATGCACTCTTTCAGCCAAAGAACCCTAATCATAATGGGGCCTTGAGAACACCCAAACATATCATTCCACTCCATTCCTCCATTTCATGGCCTGACCCTCCACCTGTCCCCTCCCCCACTAGGTTCCTTCTCAACCTCCCACATCCTCCTGGCTTGATCTCCTATCTGGAGCCTTCCTTGGTTCTTCCCACACCCACCACACCCTCTCTTCCATCTTGAAGCAGAGTTCATCACTCCCTCTTCTTTGCTTCCTCTGTACTTTTACATTGTACATTGCATATTGCTGTGGCCTTACACATCAGCCTCCCTTACTAAATTGTAAACTCCTTGAGAACAGTATCTGACCAGCTGCCAAGACCTCCCTCCCCACAATGCTTCAGGATCCAAGCCTTTATTAAAAGAATCTGTGCTCAGAAACCTCTCCCACCACCACTTCTCTTACCCCTAGTTCCCCAGTTTCTGGACTCTTGATTTTACTGAGTGCCCCTGAGTCCCCTGCTCAGACTCTTTGGACTGACCACTGACCTGGGTTGAGGTTTTGACCTCATACTGCCTCCCCCCCACTCCCAATGCTTTCTTTCACATGTGCCTCAGATTCAAGCTCTGAGATCTGAGAGCCAGTCTCACCTCACTCTCATGCCAGATCTGGTGCTCCAGGTTGCTCCTTCTTGGGATTGAGGGTTTTGAAATGTATCATGGTCCTCTGTATCCTCATTGGTTAGCACAGAACCAGAGCATCCACTAGGTACTGAGGAAATAACAGTAGTAACCACTGTGGCATTTACAGTATGTCAGCATAGTACTGCTTTTTTAAAAAAAAAAAAAATTTAAGAGCTTGTTTTACATTCAATGTAAAGTGTACATTTAGTTTCACTCCCCATTTACCATGTCCAACCCTAACCCAGTCTCCTTTCCTCCCTACCCTGTAACCCTCCCCCTGTGCCCCTCATATTTATGCATTCCTGTTTGTCCTGCATTTCCTCAATTTGAATGTTGGTCCTCTGGTGTCCCATAGTCTATTGCTTTAAGGGATGTATTACCATAGAGTATGTGGGGGTGTCATCCTGGGCTGAGTGTTCTATGTGCACATCTTGTTAACTATTAGGCTGAGAGCCAACCCCTGGGGGTGCATTTTATTCCAGGCTCAGAATGTATTCCAGGGCCATAGTATTGGGGGTCTCACCAGACTCCATCCAACCAGTAATTCTGGTCATTATTGAGTTTTTGGATTGTTTTCCACGTTTTTCCTTCCAGTCTATCCAGGATCTCCAGATTTGATGCTTTCCTGAGTGGTTGGCATTGGTAGCCAGGCACCACCTAGTTCTTCTGGTCTCAAGGGCCATTGTGTCCTAGGGCTGATCACTTCTAAATGCCCTTGTTGTTTTTTTTTTCTTTCTTCTTCGCTTCCAATGCTGGGAGACCATTAGCTGCATCAAAGATGGCCGCTTGGAAGCTTTTAAGACCCCAGTTGCTACTCACCAATGTAGGATGTGGAGCAAGGCTTTTATATATTTTGTTGTACCAATTGAGTCTAGTGTCCCCCAAGCATAGTACTGCTTTTATATACAGTATCTCCCACAACTTACCACAACTTAATACCCTGTGAGGCAGATATTATTATTATTTGGCAGATGGAGAAACTAAGGTTCAAGGAAGTTAATAATTTGCCCAATGTCACACACCTAGAAAATGCCAGATCCAAGAGTCAACCCAAGGTGTGTCTGGCTCCAAAGTCTACACTGCAGACCGCCATGCTCAATAAATGTTAGTGCAATGGGACTAAACCTAAATGGTGAACACCAAATCAGGAGACTCTTTCAAGGCAGGAAATATTAACATTATATAAGAAATTTCCTCAACCATAAGCTTGATTGAAGAATTTTACTTTATTTTATGGTGCTTTCAGTGCAAATTTACAAAGCAAACTTGTTTTACATTCAACATTCATGCACATCTGATTTCACATCCCCAATTACTGTCCCCAACCATAAAAAACTCTCCTCCCCTCTCTTCCCTGTAACCACCCCCTCCTTGTGCCCTTCTTATCTATGCATTCCTGTCTGTCCAGCTTTCCCTCTATGTGAGTGCTACCCCTCTGGTGTGTCACGGGTGATTGATCCAAGGGGTGTATCTCCCTAGAGTAGTTGAGTGCATCTACCTAGGGTAGGTGTTCTGTATGTAGGTCTTTCTACTGTTGGGCTGAGTGCCAATGATTTAAGAATTTTAAAGGACCAGAATGTAGAATGCACATGAGCATATACTCCACCAGATGTTAAACCTATGAAGAAATCATTCATTCAATCATTTGAAAATATTTACTGAGCCTCTACCTTGTGCCAGACACTGTTCTAGGCAACTGGGAATAAGAAAGGCACAGCCCCTGCCCTCAAAGAGCTTATATTCTAGTGAAGGAAACAGATTATAAACAATAAACAAAGTTTAAAATATTAATTAAATACTATGAGTGCAGAGAAGTTCAAGTCAAGCCCAGTGCAAGTGAACTAGGGTGAGCCTCAAGATCCTGGCCAGCAGGAACCTGAGATGCTTGGGAGGTGACCCAGCAGCTTGTCTGAAAGCACACTTATATTTTATAGGGTGGATGAGAGCATTTTGAAGTCCTATCCCTAGACGCCCCACTCACTGGCATTGTCAAGAAAACTCAGGGCAGGTCTGAGGGACATTTTCTGTTAGGAAAGTTCAAGGGCCACATGTTTGCTCAGTGGGAATTTCCATTTCAGGCATTCATTTGTCCCCCACTGGGAAGTACTTGCTGATTCCTTTCATCCCATAAGCCCTAGGAAAATGCTCGTGCCTGACACACAAGAGAGCCTACATTCAATCTTTTGCTGTTGGCTGCCATCAAGTAAGCTCTGAATCATGGCAATCCCATGTACAACAGAAAAAAATACTCCCCAGTCTTGTGGTATCTTCATGATCATTGGTGTGCTCAAGTCCAAGTTGTGGACACTGTGTATTTTGAGTACCTTCCAACCTAGGGGTCTTCCAGCACTATGTCAGATAATATTCTGTTATGATCCATAGAGTATTCATTATCTAATTTTTAGAAATAGGTCACCAGGACTTTCTTTTTAGTCTATCTTAGTCTAGAAGCTCCACTGAAACCTGTCTACCATGGGTGACTCTGCTGGTATTTGAAATACCAGTGGCATACCTTCCAGAATCATAGCAACATTCAAGCCACCACAATATAACAGTATAACAAACTGATAGAGGGTAGTGAATTCAATCTATAGTGTGGTGAAAAGATAAACAAAGGAAATTGTCTCCTCTTCAGTCCCTCCTAAGACTACTTCTTCTTTCCCACCTTCTACACAAACTAACAGAGCTTGGGGAGGTAATTCAAGCCCTCAATGCCTCCTTGATGTGTGATCTTTGATGAGTTCCAGCAGTGCCACAAATAGGCTGTGCATGAGAGGAAGAGAGTTGTCTATATAAACAATCAGAGTGTCAACATCATTTTGGTAGCTGAATTTTATTTGACTGCTAGCCAGAAGGCTTGTAGTTCAAACCCACCAAACACTACTCAGAAGGAAGATTGGGCAATCTACTTACATAGTGATACCACCTCAGAAACCCAAGGAGGGGTCACTATGAGTCAGATCCGACTCAACGGCAGTGAGTTTGGTTTTATTTGGTATAAAAGAAACATCATGCCCAACCTACAGGAGCAACCGTCCTGCAAGGGTACCCTTCTGGAACCAAGACCAGCTACAGCACCTTCAGACAGCCCTATAATGACAAGTGTCAGAGGCTCTGTGGGCATCTAGTTGACCCCATGCACAAGATGGAGGGTTGGAGAGCTCCCCAAAGAGGAGAAATAGAGACTGAGAACTAAGGCCTATGTAGGTTCATGTGTGAGCACTATAGGGCCCAGAGAGTCCTAGGTACCAGAGGGAAGTGGTCTTCAAAGAAGACACTCTAAAACAAGAGATAATTCCGAGGGCTGTGGCTTGGGGCAGGGGCCTCATTGCCCAGGTCTAAGAATAGTACTGGGTTAACATATCTACCTCTGCTCCCAACTCCAGTGTTTGAGGGAGGAGAGGCAGCATAGTATGGCCACTGTGACCTGGACATGGTGTTTTACCAAAGCATCACCTTGGTGACACCTCTGCACCCTTTAGGTGCACCCTTTAGGTTCTCATTCAAAGAGAACCCAGAGTAAAGAGCAACAAAGTTTTCAGAGACCCACCCCCTGCTTCTTTTCATGACTGAAGGCTGTAGCATTCATTCATTCCTCCATAGAACAGGGATTTCCCTTCACCATTTCCTTCATATCCTAACTATGAGCAGGTATGATCCACACTCAAAGCTCACCCCCAGCTAGATTGTAACTTGAGTACATATCATGTGGTCATAACTTCTCCTAAACCCAGTAACCAAAAGTTCTAAAGACTCCCTATATATTCATAGCTCTGAAACAAAGAATGTAATAGTCTGACAACTACCTGGGTGGTCAGTAAAAGTCAGGCTCCATTGCAAGAAAATTTCCATAATTCTTTTGATGGACCCAGAATTTTTATCCAAAAATCTCTTAAAACAGATGGGTTCTCCCTAAGCCTTGGAACTCATTTTGTAATAATCTTGGTTGTAATAATATTGATTTGTACCTAGTGGAGAAAGCCCCATTTCTATTTATCATTCATGATCAGAGAAGAAGCAAGACTTAGAGCTCTCTTGTGAGAGGGCCTGGGCTGCAGAGTTATGCCTGTGTGAAGGCGTTTAGCAAATCAGGATGCTATCTAGGGTCACTGAAGACTCTAGAGCTCCCCATCTTAGGAGACTGAAGCAGCCCTCTCTCCTTTCTCCCACCTTTCTATTGTTCTTCCAGTAAATGGCTCAGTAGGACTGTCCTCAGGACACCCTCAGTGATGTGGCCTGTGGAATGCAGAGGAGCCAGACGGGGCACTAGGGAAGGAGTTTACAAACTTCCTGGCCTGCATTCTGGGAAGGTGCCAGGTAGTTTGCCCAGCACTTCTTAAAAATCCTACCTGAGGAGCAGAGCTCTTGAGGAAGCGCTGTTCTATGGCAGCAAAGATACTGGCTAATTGCATCACATTTCTGGGCATGGATGGCTTCAGGAAGTGGATTCCTGTTAAAGAGAAGGGCTGTGACTTCTGGTGGAGGCTGCCCCAGCTGAGACTTCCCTGCACATAGGAGCCCAGGAGAATCATGCTCTTTTGACGATCAAAGCCATTAGCTCCCAGGTTTGGGCACGTAGATGCATGTGGCACAGCTGAGGCTCCCTGCAATAACTCAATTATTGATGTCCAAATTCCCCCAGAGCTTCATTCTTTTGGCTTAAAATTAACCATACTGCCATTTCAGTCAGTGGTTTGAACCCATCAACGACTCTGCAGGCTGATGACTAACAATGTGAAAATACAAATATCTCATTGTATTGGCCTCATTGGTTGAGGTTAATTTTAAAAACTAAGTTTATTATATCCTTTTCCATGAATAGGTCTTGATGGGGAGGTGGGAAGAGAGGGGGCATGGGACACCTCATCTTCTAAGAAGAGGCACCAGTAAGTCCTTGCTTCAAATCAGAAGAAAACCAAGCAACTCTCTGGTTCAGAAATCCCAACAAACAGTTACAGGCCAAATCTAGCACATATGTGAACAAGCCTATGAGAAGTTAGCCTAGAGAAGTGTCAATAAAATACTTGAATTTCATTTCCTTTAAGTAGAATAGGTGCTTTCCAATTCATCATAGACTCCACCATTGTCCATTGTCTCACACCTATCTTCTTCACCTGTTCAGGATATCTGGCCTGAATGTATAAGTGTTTGTGGCCATTCAATTCTAGATCAATTTCCAATCCAAAGCAAAAGTGTCTTTGACAACATCATGCATTACTTATTCATTTGTTTATTCATATATTCATTCAAAAATATGTGTTGGGCATCTACTATAGGCAAGCTCATAAACTTGTTAAATTTTAGAGCAAGAGAGTCCTAGAAATATTCTAATCTTACCACTTCCTTTCACAGGTGACACAACTGAGGTCTGCGGTGGGACATAATTTGTGTAACACCACAAAGCTGCTTAAAGGCAGAGCTGTGTTTAGTGAGAAACCAAGTTACGAGACTTAGGAGCTCTGGTAGTGCAGTGCCTAAGGCACTTGACTGCTAACCAGAAGGCTAGTGATTCAAACTCACCAGCCACTCTTCGTAAGGAAGGTTGGGCAATCTACTTCCGTAGTGATACCACCTCAGAAACCCAAGTAGGGGTCACTATGAGCCTGATCTGACTCGTTGGCACATAACAACAACAACAACAACAGACTTAGGTATCTCACTTGAGACTGCCAAATGTCCCACTGAAATATAATTACACTATGACCATGACCTAATGTTGCTAGCTCAGTAATTCTCAAAGCAATGTCTGTGGCTCCTGTGATCTTGAAGACTCTTTCAGAGATGGGTAAAACCAAAATTATATTCATAATGATACAGTAAAGCCTGTGAGAGCAAGAACTGCAAGAGACTGCCCTGTTTTTCTGGGTCTCACAAGTTTTCCATCTTCAACAGGACAGAAACAAAATGGAACAGGTATCCAAAGCATTAGTGAGCTGAAATGAACTGGTATTGGCCATTTTAAATCAGATAATTTATATGGTCTACTGTGCTGGGGGAGCTCTGGTAGCATAGTGCCCAAGGCACTTGACTGCTAACCAGAAGGCTGGCAGTTCAAACCCACCAGCCAATCCTCAGAAGGAAGGTTGGGAAATCTACTTTTGTAGTGATACTGCCTCAGAAACCCAAGGAGGGGTCACTATGAGTCGGGTCTGACTCAACAGCACATAACAACAACAACAACAACAACTATGCTGGGAATGACAAATTGAAAAGGAATACATGCATTGTCAAAAAGGTCATTTCAAGCTCTATCCTGAAGTACAATGCTGTCAGTAATAGAATAATATCCATACCCCTACAAGGAAGACCAGATAATATGACTGTTATTCAAACCTCTGACACCTAAGATGAAGAAATTCAAGATTTTTACCAACTTCTGCAGTCTGAAATTGTCCAAACATGCAATCAAGATATGATGATAGTTTAAAAAGAAAAAAGATGCAATGAGATAATTATTGGCAATTGGAATGTGAAAGATGGAAACAAAGAAGGATTAAGTAGTTGGAAAATATGGCTTTGGTGACAGAAACTACACTGGAGAGGGAAAAATAGAATTTTATAATACCTATTTATTGGAAATAACTTTTTTCAACAACATAAACAGCAACTATACACATGGAGATCACCACATGGAACACAGAGGAATCAAATAAACTACATCTATGGAAAGAGATGATGGAGATGTTCAGTATCATGAGTCAGAACAAGGCCAGGCTGCAGAAAAGACCATCAATTGCTCATATACAAGTTTAAGTTGAAGCTCAAGAAAATTAAAACAAGTCCACAAGAGCCACAGTACAACCTTGAGCATATTCCACCTGAATTTAGAGACTATCTTAAGGATAGATTTGATGCATTGAATACTAATGATTCAAGACCAGATGAATCATTAGTGGGATGACTGCAAGGACATAATACAGAAAGAAAGGATCCTTTCCATAAGGATTAATGTCTTTCATTAGAAAGACAGGAAAGAAAGAAAAGACCAAAATGGATGTCAGAAAAGACTCTGAAACTTGCTCTTGAATGTAGAATAGCAAAATGAACAAAAAAAAAAAGATGAAGAACTGAACAAAAGATTTCAAAAAGTGCCTCAGGGAGACAAGTAAAATATTACAATGAAATGTGCAAATGCCTGGAGTTAAAAAACCAGTAGAGAAGAATACAGTTGGTATTTCTCAAGCTGAAAGAACTGAAGAAAAAATTCAAGTCTTGATTTGTAATATTGAAGGATTCTATGGGCAAAATACCAAACATCATATCCTTCTCCAAGGCCTTGGTAAAGTAGATGGTCAGTGAAAAAGGGAAAGCCCTCAGTGAGTTGCTGGGCCTGGGGGCTCAAAACTATGGTTGTGGGGAATATCAAGCTCAATTGGCATAACATACTACACAAAAACATGGTTCTACATCCCACTTTGGTTATTCGTGACTGGGGTTTAAAAAGCTTGCAAGCACCATTTAAGATGCAACAAATAATCTCCCCTCATCCAGAGCAAAGAAGAGTAAAGAAAATTAAAGACACATGGGAACAATTAGTCCAAGGGACTAGTGGATCGTGGGAACCTCAACCTATATAACGCTGAGACCAGAAGAACTAGATGGTCTCTGGCTATCACTGCCAACTACTCAGAAAGGGATCAAAATTGGAGATCCAGAATAGAATGGGAGAAATTTGTGGAACAAAACTCAAATTCAGAAAAAAAGAGCTGGCTTATTGGTCTGTAGGGACTGGTGAAGCACCCAAGACTATGGTCCCCAGTAACCCTTCAGGCCTAGAATTGAACACTCCCGTGGCTTAACTTCCAGTCAAAGAATAGACAGGCCTATGAGGTGAGCAATTACACCAGGTAAGTGCACACCTTAGAAGGATCATCCATGGGAGATGAGAAAGGCAGCATTTGTGCAGAGAGGGAATGCATAAAAAAGAAGGACACAGGGAAAAGGTAACCATGTGAAGTGGGAAGAGAGCTGTTAAATTGTGGGGATTGCAATCAATGTCATGAAACAGTGTGCGTATGAACTCTTGAATGGAAAATGAATTTACTCTGTTAACTTTTGCCCAAATCACAATGAAGAAGAAGAAGAAGAAGAAGAAGAAGAAGAAGAAGAAAAGATTCATTTCAAACTTCTGACCTCCAGAAAGGAAATACACTAAATTCATGTTGTCTTAAGCCAAAAAAGAAAAAGGGGAAGCCCTCAAGGAGACAGACTGGCACAGTGGGTGTAATAATGGCCTCATGAGTAGCAATGGTTGTGAGGATGGTGCAGGATCAGGCAGTGTTTCATTCTGCTATATATAGGGTTGCTATGAGTCAGAACTGACTCAAAGGCAACTAATAGCAACAATTGGCAAAATATTGAATGATGCAGGAAGGATCAAAAGAAGATGGAAGGAATACACAGAGTCACTGTGTAAAAACGACCAAAAAGAATTCGTTGTTGGAATTCGTTGTTGTCCAGCCATTTCAGGAGGTAACATATAATCAAGAACCAATGATACTGAAGAAAGAAGTATAAGCTGTACTGAAGGTAATAGTTAAAAACAAGGTTCCAGGAATTGATAGAATACCAATTAAGCTGTTTCAACAAACAGAGGAAAATGCTGGAAGTGTTTACCTGACTATGCCAAGAAATTTGGAAGATAGCTACCTGGAAAACTGACTGGAAGAGATCGATATTTATGCCCATTCCAAAGAAAGGTGATCCAAGGGAACATGAAAGTTATCAAACAATATCATTAATTTCACATGCAAGTAAATGTTCTAAAGATAATTCAAAAATGGTTGCAGCAGTACACCAATGGGAAACTGCCAGAAATTCAACCCAGATTCAGAAGAGGGTGTGGAAACAAGGGATATCAGTGCTGATATCAGATGGATTTTGACTGAAAGCACAAGACACCAGAAAGATGTTTACCTATGTATTATTGACTATGCAAAAGCATTTGACTGTGTAGATCATAGCAAATTATGAATAACATTGTGAAGGATGGGAATTCCAGAATACTTCATTGTGCTCATGAGGAACCTGTACATAGACTAAGAGGCATTCCTTAAACAGAACAAGGAAACACTGGGTGGTTTAAAATCAGGAAAGCTGTCTGTCAGGTCTATCAACATACTGCTGTCGATTCGGATCCGACTCATAGCGACCCCTCCTTGGGTTTCCGAGGCAGTATCACTACGGAAGTAGATTGCCCAATCTTCATTCCAAGGAATGGCTGGTGGGTTTGAACTGCCACCTTATTCAATGTGTATGCTGAGCATATAATCCGAGAAGCTGGGCTATATGAAAAAGAACTTCATCAGGATTGGAGGAAGAGTCATTAACAGCCTGTGATATGCAGATGACACAACCTTACTTGCTGAAAGTGAAGAGGACTTGAAGCACTTACTGGTGATGGTCAAAGACTACACACAGTCTTCAGTATGGATTACACCTAAACATAAAGAAAACAAAATTCCTTACAACTGGACCAATAAACAACATCACGATAAATGGAGAAAAGATTGACTTTGTCAAGGATTTCATTTTACTTGGATCCACAATCAACATCTTGGAAGCAGCAGTCAAGAAATCAAATGACATAGTGTATTGGGCGAATCTGCTGCAAAAGACCTCTTTAAAGTGTTAAAAAGCAAAGATGTCACATTGAAGACTAAGGTGAACATGACCCAAGCCATGGTATTTTCAGTGGCCTCATATACATGTGAGAGCTGAACAATGAATAAGGAAGACTGAAGAAAAATTGATGCCTTTAAATTATGGTGTTAGCAAAGAATATTGAAAATACCATGGACTGCCAGAGACTGTCTTAGAAGTATAGCCAGAATGCTTGTTAGAAGCAAGGATGGTGAAATTTTATCTTACATATTTTGGACATATGATCAGGAGGGACTAGTCTCTAGAGAAGGACATAATAGTTGGTAAAATAGAGGGTCAGTGCAATAGAGGAAGACCCTCAATGGGATGGATTGACACAGTGGCTGCAACGATGGGCTCAAACACAGTAAGGATTATGAGAGTGGTGCAGGACCTGGTAGTGCTTCACTCTGTTGTATACAGGGTCCCTATGAGACAGAACAACTCCACAGCCCCTAACAACAAATGAATGAATGAATCCCTTATGTGAAAATTAATCTTTCCACCCTGTTTGTCGAATTCTCCTGCCTTAGTAAGGGTATCATGAACTTATTTGATAATTGCTTCCTGCAGGGCCAGTGGTTCATCATAAGCTAGTTGGATACCAAGAATGTCCAGACTGTTTGTTCATTGACTTCACAACTTGCTGTAATAATTGTTTTTGCTCCCAATATAGGTTTTTTTTTTTTTTAATTGTGATTTGCGTGAAAGTTTACAGAGCAAATTCACTTTCCAATTCTCAATATAGTTTTAATATTAACTTGTTTCCTTAAGTTTTGCTTTTTTCTCCTTAAAATGGAATCATAGTGTGGGATTTAGAAAATTTGTGAGTCTAATATATTGATTTCTGGTTAATTGAAGTTCTGCACCTTTAAGGTTAATAATATAATACTTATCAAGCTTTTATCTAGTACAAATAGTACATGAATATTATTCTCATTATCTTCTCACTAAAAACAGCACTTTTTCGTAACAATAATCCTGATAGACTCTTTCTTAGGGTGTCAGTGTGAAATAGGATAGGTTGTCCATGGAGACTTTTGCCAGATTAAAATAACCTGTGATCCTTATTTCTGATTTACATAGAAAAACTTTATAGTTTCCTTTATAGATTGGAAACTATATAGTTTCCTTTATAGATTGACAGCACATAACAAAAACAACAAATACATATATATATATATATATATATATATA
>NW_006921634.1:6154942-6157487 GCF_000298275.1 Orycteropus afer afer | reverse complement strand
GAAGTAGGATTGCCCAACCTTCCTTCCGAGGAGTGGCTGGTGGGTTTGAACCGCCAGCCTTCTGGTTATCTAGCAGTCAAGTGCCTTAGGCACTATACTACTAGAGCTCCTAACTACATTCTAAATATTTCAATTTATATCCATCATTTTGTCACTTTTAGTAGTTTTGTACATAGTTAACCACTACCCTTCAATTGATTTTTGGTATAGACATCTTTGGCATTTTTTAAGACTTATCAAGTCTTATTATTAAGATAACAAGAAATTATTTGGCCAAAGCATGTAATCACCTTTGCAGCTTTTGAGGGAGGTCATCAGATTGACCTTCAGGGAGACTAGGCTGATACACAATTTTTCATGAACCTATTTCTCTCCAGACTTGACATTACTGGGTTGTATCATTAGTTTTGTTACTTTAATCAGGACATGATAATACAACTGAGCTTTCTTCATTTGCCTATTTTTAATTACTAGCAAGGATGTCCTGCTTCCGTAGTGATACTGCCTCGGAAACCCAAGGAGGGGTCGCTATGAGTCAGGGCTGACTCCACGGCACATAACAACAACAAAAAGCAAGGATGGGCATTTTATGACATGATGAAATACTGTTTTTTTTTTTTTTTTTTTTCCCACCAACAACAAAATATCATTCACTTATTACTATAGTCAAAGTGGAGTCCAAATGCTAGCCTTATATATTTCTATCAAACTTTTATATGTTTTTTGGAATAAATTTCCCCTAACCTATTCCTTTTCTTTTGCATATGTATTTTACAACATGTTCTATTATCACACACTTTGTATGTGAACGATGCCCCTGGAATTGCCCACACAGTAGCCTGAAATTCAGGCTATCCCATGCTTTTTTATGCTAATTTATTTACTTTAACCTCCTTTTTGACAGGTATATGTAAAAACAGTTTATTCTTTGAATTCAATAAAACTAAACTCAGCACCATTGAGTCAATTCCAACTCATAGCAACCTCCATTGGGTTTCCAAGGCTGTAGATCTTTCTGGAAGCATATTGCCTCATCTTTCTTCCACAGAACAGCTGGTGGGTTCAAACCACTGACGTTTTGGTTAGCAGCCAAATGCCTTTACCACTGCACCACCAGAGAATATATTCTAGTATAAGATTCTGGGTTCATTTCCTTCCTTAATGATATCCGGTTTCTTCAAAATGTTGATTGAATAGTGATCTTTCCCCATTGTAATACTGTTTATAGCATGTCATAAACTTCTTACACTATATTGAATTTCTTCAATTTCTATTCTATTCCATTGATGAATATTTTAAACCCCAAATCATATGGTTTTAGTTACTGTTACTTGGGGATATGCTTTTCAATAGTTTTGATGTTTTCATTGTGAAAGCAATGAGAGCTGATGGTCAGGGAAACCTAACATTGCTTCTCATTCTCAGGATTTGGAAGGCTGTGATGGTACAGAGCAGGGGCCAGAAACTGGCTGCTGCCTCTGGCCAATTGTCTTAGTTTACTTGGCCCACGTAGCTGCTTTTATTTTCTCCACGGGAGAAAAGACCTGGTATTCTGCTCCCATAAAGATTCCAAACTCACTGTTGTCGAGTCAGATCTGACTCATAGCGACCCCTCCTTGGGTTTCCGAGGCGGTATCACTACGGAAGTGGATTTGCCCAACCTTCCTTCTATGGAGTGGCTGCTGGGTTTGAACCACCAATCTTCTGGTTAGCAGTCAAGTGCCTTAGGCAATATATCACCAGAGCGCCTCCCATAAAGATTGTTGTTGTTGTTATGTGTCATCGAGTCGGACCCGACTCATAGCGACCCCACCTTGGGTTTCCGAGGCAGTATCACTACAGAAGTAGATTGCCCCATCTTCCTTCCGAGAAGTGGCTGGTGGGTTTGAACTGCCAGCCTTCTGGTTAGCAGTCAAGTGCCTTAAGCACTATGCTACCACAGCTCCCCCCATAAAGATTGTTGTTGTTGTTATGTGCCGTCGAGTCGGCCCAGACTCATAGCGACCCCTCCTTGGGTTTCCGAGGCAGTGTCACTACAGAAGTATACCTTGGAAACCCTATGGAGCAGTTCTAGTCTGTCCTATAGCATCACTATGAATCATAATCAAATAGACAGCACCCAGGTGGCTACCCAAGAACTACCCAAGTGCTGTCAAGTTGATTCCAACTCATAGTGACCCAATGTACAGCATAACAAAACACTGCCCAGTCTTGCACCATCCTCACAATTTTTGTTATGCCTAAGCCCATTGTTATAGCCACTGCCAATCTATCTTGTTGAGGGTCTTCTTCTTTTTCACTAACCCTCTACTTTACCTACCATGATATCCTTCTCCAGAGACCAGTCCTTCCTGATAATGTAACCAAAGTATAAGAGACAAAGTCTCACCATACACGCTTCTTCTTCCTTTTTTTTAATGCATTTGGTTGTTGTTGTTGTTAAGTGCTGTCGAGTCGTTTCCGACTCATAGCAACCCCATGCACAGCAGAACGAAACACTGCCCGATCCCAAGCCAGCCCCACAATCCCTGCTATACTTGAGCCC
>NW_006921634.1:6133381-6152857 GCF_000298275.1 Orycteropus afer afer | reverse complement strand
GAAGGTTTATCATTTTTCTTTGAGGTTACCCTGTGATTTATAGTTTTCTTCCCAAGTTTAGAATAGTCTGTTCTATCTTGTAGTTGTCTTGACATACCTACCATCTAAAAGTTCTCATACATGCTTCTAAGGAGCTTTCTAGCTGTACTTCTTCCAAGACAGAGTTGTTCGTTCTTCTGGAAGTCCATAGTACGTTCAATGTTCTTTGCCAACACTAAATTCAAATGCATCAATTCTTCAACAACTAGAAAACTTAAAATTGCATATATGGTTGGGATTTGTGGTTCTAGAGCCTCCAATCTTTCTGAGACTTGAAGCTGTGACTTTTTCATTTGCTTACAGACAGGAAATTAGGCTAACCCACAAAAATGTCCCTGAATCTATAGTTTTAACTATTTATCAAAGTCCAATATGGACAGCCCCATTTTCCTGGCCACATTAGAAGCTGAAAACTTCTAATGGATAAATTATTTGCATTGGAATTGTAGAAACCTCAAAACTTAGAGTTGGATAAACTTGTAGAAGTTGGGGCTGGCTGTTCTCTGCTGGCCCCTTCCCTATCCGTTCTCCACTCTTCTTATCCTATTCTGTGACCCAGAGGATAACATTGGTGATTTCCTTCTCACAGGTTCCCTTGTCACCTGGCTTCCAATCGGTTTTGGCCAATGGGGGGAAAAAAATTCTTCCCCACTCCAAGCTTTGGTGCTTTGTCTCTGGAAGTAGCAGTGTTTAATCATTTAAAATAACAGAATAAAAATAGTTTACCTGTGAGATAAATTAAGTTCCAAAAAGATTTTAAATGCAGTAAGTTTTGAAATTAGGAGCCCTGATGGCACAGGGCCTAAGTGCTGGGCTACTAACCAAAAGGTCAGTGGTTCAAACCCACCAGCCTCCCTGCAGGAGAATGATGTGGCAGTGTGCTTCCATAAAGATTACAGCCTTGGAAACCCTATGGGGCAGTTCCACTCTGTCCTGTAGGGTCACCATGAGCCTGAATTGACATAATGGCAGCAGGTAAGTTTTGAAATAATAAATAAAGTCAAATAGGAAATGGAAAGTATTAAAATTCAACAATAAAGAAATTGAACCCACCCACCAGCCACTCCTCGGAATGAAGATTGGGTGATCTACTTACATAGTGATACCACCTCAGAAACCCAAGGAGTGGTCACTATGAGTCGGATCAGACTTGACAGCAGTAAGTTAGAAGGAAGGAAATGTAAGAATCAAAGTTAAGGTGGAAAGAAAGGATAAATCTGAGCAAGCATCAGTTGAATTAAATAATAATAATAGGAGTAACCTGGAGATGAAACTAAAACACTAGTCAACACCAACATACAGAGAGGGAGAGAAGGATAAGAGTTAAAGCTACTTACTGTTCTTGTATTATTCAAGAGGAGAAAAGAGAGATCAAAGAATTTATGTTCAGTAAGCATATTAAAATTTTGATGGTAACTGTTAAGAGAATAGGAATAGATTTAGAAGGAGCAGAAGAGGAGGTAAAAGTAATAAAGAAAACTTGACTGATCTAATAGGAGACAGGGCAAGAGCAAAAAAGAAAGTCAGACTAGCATAGAAAATTGAAAGCCCAAAACAAGGCAATATATATTAATAATAAAATAAACATTAGAAAAGTACACTTTAAAGTTAAAAGAGAATCTCAGAATATTTTTAAGATTCAATTCAATAATATTAATTTTTAATAATTCATTAAAACAAAAGAACTGCATGTATCAACATGTAAATCTTAAAAACAATTTTAAGTGGGAAAAGAGGTAAAATGATGTTTATATATTATGTATATTTATGTATATTTTTAAATACTCAAAAGCATAATGTACATAGTTTTTGATGCACACACATAGTAAATTTATAAAAAGAAGCATGGATAGTTTACAAAAACTTTGAGTAATGTTTACCTGTGGGAAGAAGAAGAAAAGGAATAAATGGTAGGTTGGTCTTCAGCTATTTCTTTAATATTTGGTTCTTTAAAATATATATCTAAAACAAGAATGGCAAACTACTAATGTCCATTTTATTGTGATAGAGGATTAATAATGTCTGGCATTTTTTCTATGTTTGGAATACTTCCTAATTTAAAATAAAAATATGTTTCAACAAAATCTTGTTAGTAAGTGATGGCCGTCAGAGGAGGCAGGTGTACCAGGATTGAGTGCTAGTTTTGCAAACTGAGCTTTCATTTTCCCATCTGTAAAATGTACTAATGATCCCTAAGAATCTTTTCAGCATTAAAAAATACATGATTCTATAAAAACCAGAGGCCCAAGAGCATCAAGACACATTTCCTTGAGCTGCTTGAAGCTGAAGTCCCCATTTATGAAATGCCAAGTATTAGTTGCATCATATTTGTGGCAGATGGTAGGAAAGTCCCCTTGAGAGATCCCTGTCAGTTTCTTTACTATGAAGAGAGATCAAAATCAAGTAGAAGAGAAAGAAAAGGTCATGAGGCCAGTAATTTAATCCTGGTTGTGATGTTGGAGCTTTGATCTGGTCCTGGTCAGTCCTCAGGCAGTTTGGCCAAGTCCCAGGTCACCCCTAAACTGTTGCCTCCCCAATCTCTTTAATGCCAGACTTGCATTTCATAAAGAATGCCTATCTTCAGCTAGACATAGAAAATGTTAGTATATTAATCCTCATTCTGCTCCAGAATACAGAAGGAGGCCAACCACTCCAGATTGTGGCTCAAAATAAAAGGCAATTAAAATTATCTGAAAATGGAAGGGACAACCTGATAGTATGACTCAACCCCATCACTGGGCATATCCATGAGCAAGCAAATGGCACCATGAGGACTGCTATACAGCCATAGCTCTCAAACTTCAGTGTGTATCAAAACCACCTGGGAAGCCTGTGAAAACACAGATGCCTGGGCTCCATCCCAGAGTTTCAGATGCAATAGGTCTGGAGTGGGGCCTGAGAATTTGCATTTCTCAAAAGTTCCCAGGTGATGATGGTGCTGCTAAACCAGGGACCAGATTTTGAGAACCACTTTTACAAAGCGTGACCTGCCATTGGGCTGGGTGTTGCACTAGATATCTAGATAATTAGAGTATCTTTCAGCTCTAAGAGTCTATGGAACCAAGAACATCCCATACAAGACAAATATTCAGGTTCCATGGTGATTTATTTGCTCCAAACAAAATAGGACTAAGTTTACTAAGTTTAGGAACCAAGTATTTATGGGACATTGATTAAATTCTTAGGAGTGTGCCATGTGCTCAAGGTACTATTTTTTAAAAATTATATATATGTGCATACATGGGAGCTCTGGTAGCATAGTGCCTAAGGCACTTGACTGTTAACCAGAAGGCTGGCGGTTCAAACCCACCAGCCACTCCTTGGAAGGAAGATGGGGCAATCTACTTCCGTAGTGATACTGCCTGGGAAACCCAAGGAGGGGTCACTATGAGTCGGGTCTGACTCGACGGCACATAATAACAACAACAGCATGTGCATACATATATCAAATGATCCCAGCTCTCAGAGACCATGGAATTGAACTAGGAAAGTAAATCATAGTGCCTCCAATTGGTTGTTGTCTAATTTTCACTTATTTGACAAATATTTATTATGTTTCTACAGTTCTTCAATCTATGAGCTAGGTACAGGGAATACATAAACCAAACCAAAACCAAACTCACTGCCGTTGACTCAAAGCGACCCCTCCTGGGATTTCCGAGACGGTATCACTACAGAAGTAGATTGCCCAGTCTTCCTTCCAAGGGGTGGCTGGTGGGTTTGAATTGCCAGCTTTCTGGTTAGCAGTCAAATGCCTTAGGCACTATGCCACTAGAGTTCTAGGGATACATAGGTGACCAAAAAAATGCAATCCAATGTACAAAGCACTTAACAAAGTTACAACTTCTCTAAACCTAAATTAATTCACATATTAAAAGCCAATGATACCTACTTCCCAGGATCATTGTGAGAATTAAATTAGATCATGTTTGTCAAAGTGCTCAGGATAGCTCAGGATAGTGCTCAGGATCAATAAATACTTATTTTGTCTGGGATGTTTCATATAGGAAGGAGGACTTGTTCTGACTCCTGAGAGTTCAGGAAGCAAGTTCATGGCTACATCTCCATGGGCCTGGTAGGCAGGGAAATTTTCCAAATATCCATCACTGTGATCTGGTGCCTACTGCTGCCAAAGTTTCCCCTTCTCTACTAATAGCAACAGAACTGAGTCCAGAAGACCCTTAGAGAAGGTCCAAGAGCAATGCCATCTCTGGTGCTGCCCCTTCCAAGGAACCTGAAAGATAATCAGCTTAAAAACAGCAGCCTTTTTGTTGTGAAGGGCTATCCTGTGCACTGCAAAATGTTTAGCAGCATCTTGGCCTCTATCCACTAAATGCTAATAGTAACTTCTCTCCTCTAGTAGTGACATCCAAAAATGTTTCTAGACATTGTCAAATATCCCTATGGGGGCAAAATCACCCCTGGTTGGGAACTACCTGTGTAGAGGCACTTACACACATGCATAAATTTGCCAAAAAAAAGCTAAACACACTGCTATCAAGTTGATTCCAACTTATAGTAACCTTACAGGGCAGAGTAGAATTGCCCCATAGAGTTTCCAAGGCTACAATCTTTACAGAAGTAGACTGCCTCATCTTTCTCCCATGGAGTGGCTGGTGGGTTTCAACCACCAGTCTTTTTGTTAGCAGCCGAATGCTTAACCACTGCACCAACAGAGCTCCTCTATAAAGTTGCCAGATTTAGAAAACAAAAATATGAATAACTTTTTAGTATAAGTAGAACCCTGTTGCTATCATGTCAATTCCAATTAACTGCTCCATAGGGTTTCCAAGGCTGTAATCTGTACAGAAGCTGACTAACACATCTTTCTCCTGCAGTGCAGCTGGTGGGTTCATACTGCTGATCTTCTGATTGGCAGTTGCTTAACCACTGCACCACCAGGGCTCCTTAGTATTAGTAAGTCCCATGTAATATTTGATACATACTTATACTAAAAAAAAAATTTTATTGACATCCTACATTTTATCTGCCAACCCTGAGAAGAGATGCTCAGGTAGTGTGCAAAGAAATGAAGAGAATTCTAGAGATATTTTATGATTTAAACTGAGAGGACTTTGCAATGAGAGGACCAAATGCAATGAGCAGGTACCAAAGAGAGAACAAGAGGACCACTAAGGTCTTCTGTTTTATTACACAGAGGTGCCATTGATAGAGACAGAGCCACCACAGCCATTTAATGAATTCATTTATTCAACTAGCCTATATATTTTGCCTGACATTGTTATAGGAACTGACAAAATCTGCACCACTACTACCACTTATCACCAAGTTGACTCCAACTTGTGGTGACCACATATGTGTCATATGGGGAACTGTGTTCCATAAGGTTTTCAATGGCTGATTTTTCAAAAGTGGATCACCAGGCCTTTCTTCTGAGGTTGTCTCTCGGGGGACGCAAACCTCCTACCTTTTGTTTAATAGTCACTTGCACCACCTGAAAAGATTTCAGTGACTACATAAGGAACATGCAGTCTAATGGGGCCTATGGACAAGCAATGAGATAGTTATGATTGAGTGTGCTAGTTCTTTGAAGGGGGAAATGTCTGCTGCAAGGGGAGCATGTGGGTGAGGCACTGAGAATGAGTTGGCAGCTCAATGACACTAATTTAGGAACCTGGAATAGGGTAGGGCTTATCATCAGAGGAGTACTTGAAAGATAGCTGGGGACAGTCCTGGTCTTTTTAGCTGTCATCTAAGTGGCTTTGCAGGCCATAAGGGAATCTTACTTTATTACTGTCTTCTAAAGATAAGTGCCCTTCTAAGAAGGAGCTTTAGAACTCCCACTCCCAACAGAAGCTGTTGTCAGCAGATATATTCTTTTCTTAAAAAAATTTTTTTATTGTGATTCAAGTGAAAGTTTATAGAGCAAATCAGTTTTCCATTCAGCTGTTCATACATGTTTTGCTTCATGACATTGAAGGCAGTCCCCACAATGTAACAGCACTTTTCCCACATTCTCTTTATTTCCCTTTGTCCTCTTTTCCTATTCATCCCTGCCTTCTGAGCTTTATCTCTGGGCAAATGCTGCCCTTTTGTTCTCATATGATTCATTGTTCTAAGGATCATGTACCTGCCTGGTGTTATTGTTCACCCCATAAGCCTGTCTAATGTTTGGCTGAAAGTTGAGCCAGAGGGATAAGTTTAGCTCCACACCAGAAGTCCTTCAAAGGCCCATGGGCTCAGGAGTTGCACCAGTCTCTTTCAGACTAGTAAGCCTGGTCTGTTTTATGATTTTGAGTTTTGTTCCACATTTTTCTCCCACTCCATCCAGGATCTCCAATTTTGAACACTTTCTGAGGGTTAGCAGTCGTAGCCAGGCACCATCTAGTTCTTTTGGTCTCAGGATCCTGTAGGCTGAGGTGCCCATGGTCCACTAGTCCCTTGGACTAATTGTTTCAGTGCATCTTTGATTTTCTTCACTCTTCTTTGTTCCCAAGGAGGAGAGATCAATAGTTGCACCTTAGATGGCTGCTCACAAGTTTTTTAACACCCCAATGCTACTCACCATAGTAGATATAGAACATTGTCTTTGTGGACCATGTTATACCACTTGACCTTGCTGTCCCCTGTGACTGTGATCCTGAGCCCCTAGGCCTAGTGACTCATTCTCTCAAGGTGTTTCATTATGGCTAAGAAGTTTTCATATCGTTGTCCCGTTTGCTCTACTATATACATGGATATTTTTATAGCACAGCTCTGGTGGCATAGTGCCTAAGGCCTTTGACTGCTAACCAGAAGGAAAGAAGACTGGTCAATCTACTTCTGTAGAGACTCTGCCTCAGAAACCCAAGGAGGAGTCACTATGGGTCGAAATCTACTCAAGGGCAATGAGTAGTACAAACACTTATGTAGAAATATCATCTGCCAATCAGACATATTCTTGAAAATTGGAATGAATGACTACTGTTTGCACTGTTCCCTTCCTGGAATAGTGATCAGAAAGATAAAAAATGAAATACATCATTATGACCCTTCTGGCCACAGGTTTCCCAGTGCCCAGCATGTGGCAGTGACTGGGGCCTGGGAAATGGGCAGCTCCTAAATCCAGCTGATGCTGCAGCTTCACTTCACCCCTGGCCACACTGGCCCCTATGGCTGCCTCGTACACCCTGCGCATCCATAAATTATCCCTTCATTAGGCACATCGTAGCACTACTAAAATTGCATCTGCAAAATGCTCCATTAAAGGACTCAGAATGAGTCATGAAGATTAAAGAAAGCCCATTTCTAAAATCCTGGCATTTCTTGGGAAATTCCCTGGGGGAGTTCAGCAGGGAATGAAATTGCCCTGTTAGTTGGCTGGATTCTTAGTAACTTTCTGAGCCCAGAGTCATAGCCTTTTCTCATCTCCTTTTGCATCTTCCCCTTGGGTGGCAGGGTGGATTTCTTGTCAAGTTTGGTGAAGATTTAGAGGTTTCTGGATGGTAAGTCAGCCAAGATGCTGGGGTGGGGTGAGACAACCTGAATACACACTACACCTTGATTTCAATTGTGGGTGTGTGATCTTCAAAGCGTGGGCAAGGGAGGCATGGGTGCAGAGCAGGAGAGCAGCAGGTCATCTGAGCACCAGGAGCTGTGGAGTTCTCCCAGGTCAGGGGAGGTAGAGGCAAGACAGACAAGAATTGGCTTAACTCATAAATGGGTGAGGTCTAAGCAAGCAGGACTGTGAGCTTGCTTGGACCTCACCTACTTATGGTTTTATTAATCTCTGGATATACAACACATAATAATATGTTTCCTGTAAGACTGAATGGATGGATGGATGAGTGGATGAATGATTTAGAGAGAGGGAGGGAGCAAGTGAGTTATGTTTTAAGATAGTTCCAACTGCCAACCCACTGCCACTGAGTTGATCCAACTCACAGAAACCCTACAAAACAGAGTAGAAGTGTCCCATAGGGTTTCCAAGGGCATAAATCTTTACAGAAGCAGACTGTCTCACCTTTCTCCCACAGAGCTGCTGGTGGGTTTGAACCACTGACCTTTTAGTTAGCAGATGAATATTTTAACCACTGCACCACCAGAGGTCCTTTAAGACAGTTATCAACTGGGAAATGAATTAAAACAACAAGGAATCTTCCTCAAAATATAAAAGCCCATTAATTGTTCTGCCCTAAGTCACATGATTTAGAACATATGGAAACAACCTAAATGTCCACAACAGATGAACAGATAAGTAAAATGTGGTACATACATACAACGGAATTTCACACTGCTATAAAAGGAAACAAAATACATGCTACAACATGTATGAACCTTAAAAATCTTATGCTGGATGAAATATGTCAGACACTAAAGAGCAACTATTACATGATTCAGTTTATATACAGGCAAATACAGAGACTCAAGTTTATTAGTGGTTACCAGGGGTGGAAGGGAAAGGGAGGGAGAGCCTTAGCTTTAAGGGTGCTGAGTTTCTGTGACTGGTAGTAGAACAAATTGAAAATGGATAGTTGTGATGGTTCCACAACAAGATGAATGTAACTAATGTCATTGAATTGTATAAGTAAAAAATGTTGCAGTGGCAAATGTTTTGTTGTATACTTTTTTACTACAAGAAAATAAAAAAAGAAAAAGATTTGGAACACACACCCACGTGTGCACACGTGCACCCACAAGTGCATGCAAACATGTATCACTGCCCACCCCCTGAGTTGAGAGCTACAGTTTTCAGAGATCTTCCTCACTTTTGCACATACCATAGTATAAATTTGTTATTTCTACATAGTCTGAGGGAAGAGACCTAGGCTAGGAAACAATTCTGTCATTGACAAATTAATTATGCTTATAATAAAGCCCTACACATAGGCAGAGAATGTGGCTGCCCCAGCAGCAAGAGGCCCACTGCTTCTTTCTATCTGGACAAAAGCCCTCATCCTTCAAGTAGCTTACTGGACTTTGTTAAGGACTCCAGAAGACCTTGGTTAAAACACTTGTGTTATTATCTGAATCTCTTTTATGTTGTCCCCACAGCATCTAAGTATGATGCATTTATCTGATAATCTAGTTGGCATTTTACTCTCTGGGGAGAAGGGAGAAGGTAGGAGGCCAGCCTGGATTATAAGAAGGTGTCTGGCTATGAAAGTGTTACCAGGGACTCAGACTTCAGAGGTCCCCACCTAGGAGGGTATTGAAGGGTGAGCTTTAGATTCAGGGAATCACAGAGGAACTGGCATTTGAGCTGAGTTTTATGAATGAGCAGGAATTTGCACAAAGACAGACCAAAAAAAAAAAAAAAAAAACCCATTGCCATCGAGTCAATTCTGACTCATAGTGACCCCCATTGGGTTTCAGAGACAGTAAATCTTTACAGAAATAGATTGCCTTATCTTCCTCCCACAAAGCAGCTGGTGGGTTTGAACCACTGACCTTCTGGTTAGCATCCAAATACCTTACCCGCTACACCACTGGAGCTCCTTAGAGAAGACAGAAGAATTAAAATCAGAGTTTGACCATTTCAAAGATTTCCAAGATTGTCCCATTATCCAAGGCCCCAATTTGATATCAAGAGATAGGCAGCCTTAGTAAATGCTATAATATATGCAATTTTGCCACAATAGTAATATCAACTTAAAAAAATGTGTGTCATTACATAGATAGATATATATGTATAGGAAGGCATATGTGAATAATATGGATGTGCATCTATAGGTCTATCTGTAAGGATATGTATACACATTTATGTGTGCTGCATGTATAGTCATACATAAAATAAAACACATAGGAGACATAGTTATTGATACTTCCTAGACATAACAAAACACTTCATGGTATTTGTTTACTGGGTTTGAGGGCTTAGGACCATAGTCAAGTGGTTATCTCAGTCAATTGGTACAATAAAGTTCATAAAGATAATGTTCCACAGCCTAGTTTGGTGAGCAGGTCTCGGGTCTTAAAAGCTTGCAAGTGGTCATCTAAGATACAAATATTGGTCTCTATGCATCCAGAGCAAAAGACAAAGAAGAAAACTAAAAACCTAAAGAAGAAACTAGCCTACATGACTAATAGTCTATACAAACAAGAGCCTCATGTACCTTGAGATAAGAACTAGACGATACCCAGTACCACTACTGACCATTCCAACCAGGGACACAACAGATGGTCCTGGATAGAATGCGAGAAAAATGTAAAAATTCCTAGGGGGAGGTGGCGGGACAGGCTAACTGGACCAGTAGAAACTAGAATAACCGCCAAGACTATTTCCCTGGAATAACCTTTAAATATGGAACTCAAACCACTCCCAAAGGTCACCTTTCAGCCAAATGACAGACTGGCTCTAAATAAATATTATCACCCATGAATATTATGCTCCTCTGAATAAATATCTAAATGAAACCAAATAGTAAATATTTACCCTGTACCAAAGATCCTCGGAAGGAAGGTTGGGCAATCTACTTCTGTAGTGATACTGCCTCAGCAACCCAAGGACGGGTCGCTATGAGTTGGGGCCGACTCAATGGCACATAACAACAACAACAACAACCAAAGATGAGAAGGTAAAGGGGGACAGGGAAGCTAGATAAATGGAAATGGAAAACCAGGATGAAATAATGAGACAATGTCCTGACACACTGTGAACATGTAATCAATGTCATTGAACAACATATATAGAAAGTGATAAACGAGAACCTAATCACTGTGCAAATTTCCACCAAAAAAAGAAAGAGAGGAGCTTTAAGTTACATATGCATATGACCCAGGACTCACACTACCTTCAGTGGAAGGATCTGAGAACTGAGCAGGTACCCAGTGAGTTCCATCCCTGTGGACAGTCTGGACATTTCTAGGCCAGAGTACCCACCCTGGTTGAGTGAACTTGGCTCGCTTGCCTGCCTGCCTTCCTTCCTTCCATTGTTGTTATAAATACCCAGGGCTTGTTCCAGCGGTCCAATTGCTTAGTTGTCTAAGTGGTAAAGAAGGATGACCTCACTCCACAGGTGCCCGGACAAGATTTCTCTAAGCCAGGATACAGCACAGCACATCACATTTCTGAGGTCCCATATAATAAGCCTGTGATACCAGTTGAGCAAAGTCTTAACATTATGAATTACTAGTGCTTCCCAAACTAAAATGCATGAAAATCACCTGGGGATCTCATTGAATTTCAGGCTCTGATTCAGTAAAGCTAGACCAGAGCCTGAAACTTTGCATTTCTAATGAGTTTCCAGAATTGGTGATGCTGCTGATTGATGGGATCCACTCTGAGCAGCAAGGAATGCACCACATGAAACCATAAGAGCAACAGTGTTGGTGGAGCAGTGATTAAAGAACTGGGCTGCTAACTGAAAGGTTGGTCGTTTCAACACCTCAGCAGCTGTGCAAGACAAAGGGAGAGAGGTGACGGTCTGCTTCTGTAAAGATTTACAGCACTGGAAACCCTATGGAGCAGTTCTACTCTGCCCTACAGCCTCATTATGAGTTGGAATGACTTAATCCCAGTGGTTTGGTTAAGGCATAGGGAAGCAAATTTGTGCACTCATTGGTGGAGTATAGGAAAGGATATTCAGTTATCATCAGTCCATTCACGGCTACTTCCAGATACAAATCTTTGGGACAACAGAAGACATGTTTTCATCTCCTTGGTTGATTGAGAACATGCTTATAGAGACCTCATCCCTTCACCCAGAAAGTGGATATCACCTTGTACCAGGTTTCCTTAAATGTCTTTTGACTGACCTGTGTATGAACAAGGTAAGATGAGAAGAGTGAATGGGAGAGATAAGCAATGGAGAGCAATCTGTGTACACATAGGCCAACTCCACAGACACTCAGATTAGATAGTCTTCTCAGGTACCCAATATGAGACTAATTTATCACCTAAGCTCTTTCCTTTCCTCCTGGGCACACAGCAAGACTACATTTCCGAGCCTCCCTTGTCATTTTGCTCAATGGAATGAGGACAGGATTATAATGCACCACTTCTAGGAATGGCCACTGAAAACCTTCCATGAGTGATTTTGGTGCTCTCCCCCATCTTTTTCCAGAGGATCCAAGAGAGGATTCCAAGAGAAAGGTGGAGTCACAGGGAGAAGGATGATAGGCCCTGAATCACATAGAAGGCTGCCCAATGAACAACTGATTAGATTTTAAATACACAAAAAAATAAATTATGTTGTTCTAATCCCTTGAAACTTGAGGATTTATTTATGTAACAGTTAGGCCCATCTAGCCAGGGAAGAGAAACCATTTTGAATCTTTCAATAGAGAGAATTTAATTCAAGGAATTGGTTGCACAGAGGATGAAATAGGTTAGAAACCAAACAAGAGATGGTGAGGCAATCCTCTGATTAGCAACAGTAGGATTCTGCTTACTCCCTAAGCCTGGTTGGACAAGAAGAGAAGGTGGTGTCATTAGCACTCAGATTCTAGAACTGATTGGAGCTAGAAGCACAGAGCTGGGACCACAAAGTGAGAGGCAGCCTTTCAGAAACTGGGACCACAGAGGAGATAGTCACTGCTGGAAGTGCCATCCAAGGCAGAATAGGAGAGAGAGAAGTCCCTTGGTTTCTCTTCTCCTTTATCAGTTTTCATATTGGCCTTACCACCAGAAAACAGTTGATAACGAAAGTCTGTAAAATGTAGTTCTCTATGATTCAGAAAAGAGCCAGGGAAGGGCAGACATTGACTCTGAGAGTAAATAGACAGTTCTCAGGACATTCTGTTACCACAGCTGGTGTGAACATCCGTAATACATGCAGCATGCTTCTAAATGGCTCCCATGAGGAGCCTCTGGGCTCAGTGATGCCACAAACATTGTTGAACCTTTGTTTCAATTGTCCTTCAATGCACCCTTGCATGACTTTGTCCACTTATTCCCATGTTCCAAGGAAGGAAAATCTGTGAATGCCTACACATCCTGAAATCTCCAGAGTATAGCCAGAGTGACAATCGGCCAAAAGAAGGTATAAAGAAAGCTTTAGAGTCCACCACTTATCTGTCAGTTTCTTGCACTGTGGTGGCTTACATGTGGCTGTGAGGCTGGAAACTATGCCACTGGTATGTCAAATACCATCAGGGTTACCCATGATGGACAGATTTCAGCCGAGTTTCCAAACTAAGACAGACTAGGAAGAAAGATGTGGCGAGGTCCACTTCAGAAAAATAAAAAAAGAAAGAAAAAAAAATTGGCCACTGAAAACCTTACGAATACGAGGAAAACATTGTCTGATATAGTGCCAGAAAAAGAGCCCCCTCAGTTTGAAAGGCACTCAAAATACATCTTGGGAAGAGGTGCCTTCTCAAAGCAGAGTCAACCTTAATGATATTGATGGAGTAAAGATTTGGGAACCTTCAGTTGCTGATATGACACAACTCAAAATGAGAAGAAACAGATGCAAGCATCCATCAATAATCAGAATATGGAATGTAAAAAGTATGAATCTAGGAAAATTGGAAGTTATCTAAAATGAAATGGAAAACATAAAGATCGATATCCTAGATATTAGTGAGCTAAAATGGACTAGCACTGGGCATTTTGATTCTGACAATCATATGGTCTACTATGCCAGGAATGACAGATTAAAGAGGAATGGTGTTGCATTCATTATCACAAAGAACACTTCGAGATCCATCCACTGAAGTACAATCTTGTCAGTGATAGGATAAGATCCATATGCCTACCTGGAAGACCAGTCAATACTACTATTATTCAAATTTACACACCAATTACTAAAGCCAAAGATAAAGAAATTGAAGATTTTTATCAACTTTCGCAGTCTGAAATTAATCAAACATGCAATCAAGATACACTGATAATTACTGGTGACTGGAATGCAAAAATGGGACACAAAGAAGGATTGGTAATTGGAAAATACAGCCTTGGTGATAGAAATGATGCCAGAGATCTCATGATAGAATTTTGCACTACCAATGACTTATTCATTGCAAATATCTTTTAAAACAATAAAGATGATGACTATATACATGGATATTTCCAGATGGAATTACAAAGAAATAAAATCAACTATATCTATGGAAAGAGATGATGGAAAAGCTCAATATCATCAGTCAGAACAAGGCCAGGGATGGACTGTGGAACAGACTATCAATTGCTCATATGTAAGTTCAAGTTGAAAGTGAAGAAAATTAACACAAGCCCACAAGAGCCAAAATATGACTTTGAGTATACACTACCTGAATGTAGAGACCATTTGAAGAATAGATTTGATGCACTGAATACCAGTGACCGAAGACAAGACAAGTTGTGGATGACATAGAGGACATCACATGTGAAGAAAGCAAAGAGTCATTAAAAAGGCAGGAAAGGAAGAAAAGACCAAAATGAATTTCAGAAGGAACTCTGAAACTTGCTCTTTAATGAAGAGTAGCTAATGCAAATGGAAGAAATGATGAAGCAAAAGAGCTGAACAGAAGATTTTATTTCAAAGGACAGTTTGAGAGGACAAAGTAAAGTAGTATAATGAAATATTCAAAGACCTGTAGTTGGACAATCAAAGGGCAAGAACATGCTCAGCATTTCTTAACCTGAAAGAACTGCAGGAAAAAAATTCAAGCCTTGAGTTGTGATGTTCAAGGATTCTATGGGCAAAATATTGAATGATGCAGGAAGCAGCAAAAGAAGATGGAAGGAAAACACAGAATCACTGCCAAAAAAAACTGGCTGGTGTTCAATCATTTCAGGAGATAGCATGTGATCAAGAACCAAGGTACTGAAGGAAGAAGTCCAAGCTGCACTGAAGAAACTGGCAAAAAACAAGGTCCCAGGAATTGAAGGAATACCCATTGAGATGTTTCAACAAATGGATGCACTGCTCGAGGAGCTCACTCATTTATGCCAAGAAATTTAGAAGACAGCTATTTAGCGAGCTGACTGGAAGAGATCCACACATATGCCCATTCAAAAGAAAAGTATGGAACTTATTGGACAATATCATTAATATCACATGCAAGTAAAATTTTGCTGAGGCTAATTCAAAAATGGTTGTAGCATTACATCAATGGGGAATGCCAGAAATTGGAGCTGGATTCAGAGAGGGTGTGGAATGAGAGAGAACATTGCTGATGTCTGATGAATCTTGGCTACAAGCAAAAAATACCAGAAAGATGTTTACCTGTTTTATTGGTTATGCAAAGGCATTTGGCTATGTGGATCATAACAAATTATGGATAACATTGTGAAGAATATAAATTCCAGAACATTTAATTGGGCTCATGAGGAATCAGTACATAGACCAAGAGATGGTCATTCAAATAGAACAAAGGGATACTGCGTGGTTTAAAATCAGGAACGGTGTGCATCAGGATTGTATCCTTTCACTATCCTTACTCAATATGTATGCTGAGCAAATAATCAAAAATTCTGGACTATAAGAAGAATACAGTATCAGGATTGGAGGAAGACTCATTAACAACCTGCAATATGCAGATGACCCAACCTTGCTTTATGAAAGCAAAGAGAATTTGAAGCACTTACTGATGAAGATCTAAGATTAAAGCTTCAGTTTGGATTGTACCTCAACATAAAGAAAACAAAAATTCTCACAACTTGACCAATAAGGAACATCATGATAAATGGAGTAAAGATTGAAGTTGTCTGGATTTCATTTTACTTGGATACATAATCGACATCCATGGAAGCAGCAGTCAAGAAATCCAAAGATGTATTGCTTTGGGCAAATCTACTGCAAAAGACCTCTTTAAGTGTGAAAAAGGAAAGATTCCACCTTGAAGTCTACCATGCACCTGACCCAAGCCATAGTATTTTCAATGGCTTCATATGCCTGTGAGAGATGAACAATGAATAAGGAAGACCACAGAACTGATGCATTTGAATTGTGGTGTTGACAAAGAATATTGAATGTACTGCCGTCTGCTAGAAAGACAAACAAATCTGCCTTTGAGGAAGTATAGCCAGAATGTTCCTTAGAAGCAAGAATGGCCAGACTTTGTCTCTCACACTTTGGTCACACTGTCAGAAGGGATCAGTCCCTGGAGAAGGATATCACACTTGGTAAAGTAGAGAGTAATGAAAAAGAGGGAAGATCCTCAATGAGACGGCTGTGACGATGGGCTCAAGCATGGCAACAATTGTGAGGATGGCAGAGTACAAGGCAATGCCTTGTTCTATTGTACACAGGGGTCGTTGTGAGTCAAAATTGATTCAACAGCACTTAATAACAACAGCATCAGATTTACCACTTATCAAATCTGTTAGGTTCAGCAAGTTATTTAAGCATCAGTCTGTTTACCAGTAAGATGGGAATTAATAAGTACTCCTATTGATTGTGAAAATGAGGTGAGATATTTATGTAAAGAAATTAGCACAGTGTCTGATGCATACTCTATACTCATCAAATGATAACTATTATATTTTTTCATTCACACACATACACACACAGTGCTTACCATGTGCCAAACTCTGTCCTTGGGTGGATGCTGAGAATAAAGCACTGAATAAGAGGAAGCCCCTATCCTCCTGGAACTTATTTTCTAGTAAATGCTAATATCCCTCCCACCCCACCACACCCCCCAGGAAAAAGAAAAAAAAAATGAATTCAAGTTTTGTAGCAGGCACTTTTTGACTTTGAAATGTGTATTTTCTGAGGAAAAACACAGTTTCTCTTAAAATGAAGCATAACTCCCAAAATTTATAATTGTTCAACATTAGAAATAAATTAATCCATGAGATTTCTATCAGTGGATATAGATCATATTAATGTAAATGCCACTTGTCAAAATAGATGTAACAAGGATTCTTCAGTTTTCTTTCTTTCTTTCTTTCTTTTTTAATTGTGATTTGGGTGCAGTTTTAAAAAGCCAATTCACTCTACACTCAACAGTTCCTACACATTTTGTTTTACGACACTGATTATAATCTGCACAATGTAACAACTCTCCTCCCACCTCCTCCCTGTGGATACTCATTCTCTGTGTCCTTCTTACCTATGTATTCCTGTCTGTCTAGCTTTCTACCTGTCCAAATACTGCCTTTCCAATCTCCCACAGTTGGCTGTTCTAAGGAGTGCATCTCCCTGGTGTAAATGTTCAGCTTGTAGGCCTGTTTGTTATTTGGCTGAGAGCTAACCCATGGGAGTGAGTCCAAACCCAGGCTCGAAGGGTAACCCAAGGCCACAGCCTTGGGGGGGGGGGGGTTCACCAGTCTCTATCCAACCAGTAACCTTTGTCTTTTTATTTGTTTTTGTTTTCAAATTTTGTTCTACATTTTTTTCTCCCACTCCATCCAGGATCTCCAGTTTTGAACCCTTTCTGAGTGGATGGCACTGGTAGCTAGGCACCACATAGTTCTTCTGGTCTCTGGATTGTGTAGACTGAGGTTCTCCTGGTTCATTGATCCTTGAACTAATTGTTTCCATGCATCTTTGATTTTCTTCACTCTTCTTTGCTCCAGACAAGGAGAGACAAATAGTTGCATCTTAGATGGCCACTCTCAAGATTTAAAGACCCCAGTCATTACTCACCAAATTAGGATGTAGAACAATGTTTTTATTTACTTTGTTGTACCAATTGAGCTTGATTTGATGTCCCCTGTGACCATGGTCCCAAGCCTGGAGACCCAGCGACTCACTCCCTCAAGGTACTTGGTTGTGGCTAAGAAGTTATCCTAACTTTGTTCCCTACTGGCTCTATAATGTGCATGGCTATTTTTATAGTACATACAAATACATATGTAGGAATATTATCTGCCAAACCTATGTATGATCACAAGTATATTGCCAATCACCTACCCATACCTGATCTTCTTGACTGTCTACCTATGTATCCACACACAGATTAGTGTTGTAATCAGGATTCTTGAATCATATAAGAGAATGGCATCCAATGGCCTTGAGAATCCCTCCTATATTTATGATAAATATAAGCTAGACTTGAAGCTCTTTTAGATTCTGTCTTGCCCACCATTGTATCCCCTATACCTAGCACAGTACTTGGCACTTAACAGGCTCCTAGTAAATATTTGTTAAATAAATGATTGGCGGTTCTATGATTCTTAGGCCTATGTTTCTGTGCCCTGGTACATGAACCTCATTATAACACTTCCTACACTGTGCTGTAATTGTTTTATCTGTTGTCACCCACACGCACTTCTGCTCCCCAGCACTGCACACAAAAAAGCCAATAGTCAATGAATATTGATTGGAGAGAAGGAGGGACAATATATGAACAAATGGATTCTATGATCCAGAATTTTATGATGTATGAAAATATCACATATGAAGTTTGCTTTGGAAACCAGTTAGTAAATGCCAATACTAGGGCCCAGATAGTACAGTCATTTAATTGGGCCCAATAGTGATTGCAATGGATTGGAAGGTAGTATTAGGGCCACTCACTCACTCTTTATATTCATTAAACTCAGATGGAGTTTCTGATTACCATTGCCTCTCACTGCAGTGTTCAAAGCTTTCTGGTGGAGGAATAATAGGATGAGATCAGAAGCTTCCACAATTTTACAAAGTAGTGGAATCTTTTCTGTGTTAATTTTGGGGTTGATACAATGGAGGAAGAAGCAGGGATAGAAAGAGAAAAGGTGACAGAAAAGAGGAATAAAGAATAGAATACCCAGATGCAGCAAGCTCTCTTCAGATTGCTTTTCTTAATCTCTGTTCAATTTTCTTCAATTCAAAGCTCTTCAAAGGCAGGCAGACTCTGAAAGTATGCATGTTTTATATATCCTCTCCCTAAATTAGACACTAGTAATGATGAGGAGGTAAAAATGGATTTCTAGATTCAGACAAATACTGAAAAAAAAAAAAGTTGTGTTCCTAGATGTCTAAAAAATAATTTAACCCTTTCATGACCAAATTATTTTCTGCTTTGAATTTTCTGTTGAGACCATGTGTATTCAGTAATGGAAGGCATGCTGAATTCAAGGAAAAAAAGAGTTTTTTGAGGTTATATGGATTTTGATACAGTAGTCTCATATGTATGTGAAAGCTGGACAATGAACAGGGAAGAATGAAGAAGAATTGACGTATTTAAATTGTGGGGTTGGCAAAGAATATTGAATGTACCAAGGACTGCCAGAAGAATGAACAAATTGGTCTTGGAGGTAGTATGGCTGGAATGCTCCTTACCTGCAAAGATGACTAGACTTCACCTCTCATACTTTGGACATGTTATTAGGAGGGACCATACTTGGTCAAGTAGATGGTCAGAGAAAAAGAGGAAGACCCCTCAATGAAATGGAATGACACAGTTGTTGTTGTAGTTGTTGTTAGGTATCACTGAGTCATTTCAGACTCATAGCGACCCCATGCACAGCAGAACGAAACACCTCCTGATCCTGCACCAGCTCCATGATTCCTGCTATACTTGAGCCCATCATCACAGCCACCCTGTCAATCCATTTCATTGAAGGCCTCCCCCTCTTTCGTCGACCTTCCACCCTACCAAGCATGACATCCTTCTCCAGGGAATGGTCCCTTCTGACAACAT
>NW_006921634.1:6126713-6131276 GCF_000298275.1 Orycteropus afer afer | reverse complement strand
AACACATCCTGATTGCATGTTTGGTCAATTTCAGACTGCAGAAGTTGATAAAAATCTTCAATTTCCTCATCTTTGGCTTTGGTGGTTGGGGCATAAGTTTGAATGACACAGTAGCTGCAAAAGTAGGCTGAAGCATAACAATTATTGTGAGGATGGCATGGGACCAGGCAGTGTTTTGTTCTGTTGTACATGAAGTCACTATGAGTTGAAACTACTTGACAGTATCTAATAACAACATGTAGGACACCTATATCCCAGGTGGACTCTGGTGGCAATATTGGTGGATGAGGCCCATTTCTTTAGATTCACATTATTATGCAGGTCCCTAAGTGGCAGCATGTACTACAACTGGTATAACATCTTCCCAAGAAACCTGAGAGCCTGAAAGTATTGATGGGTGATATATGTCCTATGGGTCACAAAATTGTTAAGGCCTAAGTTGAAGTGATCGTCTCAGATCAATTAATATTTAACATCATGTATTTAAGGATTATGTATCAGGCATTGTTCTGGGTGAGGATAAAAAAAATGGGCAGAACTTTGTCCCTGAGTTCAAGGAACTTAATATGTTTTCTAGACATAAGGCGACTATCTTAGTTCCCTCTCTTTGACCAAAGCAATGAATTTTCTCCCTCTGCTCATTAATGCATTAAGTCAAGGACAACTCCAATTGGAAGCTTCCCCCACCTAAATTCTTATCTATTCCCAGCTATCATACCATGATAAGCCTCTATACCTGAGCTAAACAAAATGGTAGCCACCAACCTCATGTATCTATTGAGCATTTAAAATATGGTTAGTACATCTGAGGAGCTGTTCTTCTTTTATTTACTTTTAATTAATTTAAAGTTAATAACTAATATTCAGTTCAGTTATTGGAAAATTTTTAGGTATGTTTGGAACAACTTGAGTATGTGACCCTATTTTTTCAACTGTGTATTTTATAAAATCTAAATACAGATCAAATATTTCTGATAAAAATTTAGCATTCAATGTGCTGAAAGTATATGCTATAAGATTAAATATACACCAGAATTCAGACTTAGTATGAAATTTTTAATGTTCAATATATCATTATTTGCACATAATTTTATATGAATTGGTTGAAATTATATTATTACAATTGTAATATTTTGGATATGTCAAGTTAAATAAAATAAATGATTAATTTCACTTTTATTGTTTGCCTTTTTAAATCTGACCACAGGGAAAATTAAAGATTACCTATGTGACTTATCTTCTATTTCTGTTGGACAGTACTGCTCTAAAATGATTGAAACCAAAACCAAAACCAAGCCCATTGCCATCATTCCACCTCATAGCAATTCTATAAGATAGAGGATGACTGCCCCATAAGGTTTCCATAAATCTTTACGGAAGCTTGGTAGTTCAGTTTGTGTGTCAACTTGGCTGGGCCTGGTTGAGTGGCTGGGCAGCTGGATGTAGTATTCCCCATGATGAGACCGGTAATCATGGTAATTCTCCATGGTGGAATCTAATATGAGCGGCTGAGTAGCTGCCTTAGGGAATGTGGTCTGCTTTCTATATATAAACAGAAGCCTTGGGGAATGGTCTTGAGCCTATGGCACACTTCGACCCTGCATGTCGCTGTGTCATTGCTCAGCCACCTGCTATGCTCTGCTGACCTTGGACTTAAGTTAATGGCCTGCTGTGTGGTTCGGTAACATCGGAACTATGCCTTTTTACCTGTCAACCTTGGGGCTTCTCAGCCTCAGCAGCCAGCAGCTCTCTGAGTGAAAAAATGCCTCTAGCTCCACTGGGCTGGGAGCAGGAGGCAAAGCTGGACCCCAAGGTTGAGGGGCTTTCACCCAACCCCTAGAGCCTGGCACTTTGAACTTGGATTTAAAGCCTCCAAATTGTAAGAATAAACGCCTGTTCGTTAAGGCCACCCTATTTGTGGTGTATTTCTTGTCAGAGCATCACTAGGTAACCAGAACAGAAAACAGACTGCCACATCTTTCTCCCACAGAGTGGCTTGTGGGTTGGAACTGCCAACTTTCAGTTAGCAACTGCGCACTTAACCACTTACCTCCTTCCTCTCTCTGTGCCAGAAAATCCCTTCTTAAACTCAATTTTTCACATGGTAGTTTTCTGGTTAGTATCTCCCAGTTGCCTGACATGTCCAATCTAAATCTTTCAACTTGTTATCAAGACTCTCCAGTCAACAGGCAGGAATTCAATCCCAGTCTGTGTGATCTGACAGAGCTGAGTACCATGCCCTGCACCCCCACCCCAAGATTTTTTTTCCTTTTGTTTGTTTTAAAATTATTCTTTTTTCTTCATTATTATTATTATTATTTCTTTTTCCCTTCCCATGTTCTAGTTTTCAGGTTTTCTTCTCTTCCCTTTTCCTAGTTTCCATCTTTTTGCTTTCCTTTGGTTCTTCACATCCCTTGTTTTCTTTTAGCATTTTTCTGATTTTTTTCTTTATTATTCTTTCACTCTAGCTCTTTTTTCTTATTCTCCCTTCCCAAGATATTATGGGATTTTCCCCCTCTTTTTCTATTTATATGTATTTTTGTATTTAAAGTGTTTCTTTAAATATTCTCATTTATTGCCTTTCCTTTTTTTCTCTCTCTTTGGCAATTGTTCCTGTGTGTTCAGGTGGTGTGTATTTTTTTATGCTCTTGTTTTTATTTTTTTGGTGTTTTTTTGGTTGCTGTTTTTCTCTAACTGAGTGGGAGACAGCAACCAGGCCAGTACAACCCAACCATACCCACCTCTTCTGCAGCCCCACCTAATGAGTGAAGGCCACTGCTTCCTTCTACACTAACTGGCCAAAAATAGATGATAGCCAATACTAGCCTGAAACATCCTTAACTGCTCTTCACAAATGGCTAACAGAGATCCGTATAACTACTCTCATTCTCTATCACACCTACCAAGAGACAGGTAGTGAGTGCATAAGTGCTGATAACTAGCAAATAGAGCAGCACAGTACCCTGCTTACTCAGATATATCAAAACAAAACAAAGACAAACAAAAGACCTTGGGCAAATCATATCAACATACAATCACCAATTAAATATAAATACAAAGACATCGCAAAGTCTTGGAGACAACAGACCATCACAGTCCATACAAAGAAAGAAGATAAAGTAGTAGAAACAAGGGAGCACGATACAGACCCAGAAGTATCCCTGAGGAAAAAGCAGCATTGGAACTCCCAGAAAAGGAATTCAAAAGAATTATATTTAGGTACCTTGAATGGACTGAAAGGCAGATCAAGGAAAACACTGACAAAATTAAAGACAAAGAAAGAATCCTGAAAGCAGCACAGGAAAAATGAAAAGTTACCTACAAAGGGCAGCCAACAAGACTAAGCTCTGATTTCTTGGCAGAAACCATGCAGGCAAGAAGGAAATGGGATGACATATATAAAACCCTGAAAGAAAAAAACTTCCAACCAAGAATTATATACCCTGCTCCAATCTTTATTATTTCCTTTCTTGTGGAAAAACTGTCCCTCAGATATGATGATGAAATTAGGACATTTCTAGATAAGCAGAAATTAAAGGAATTTGTTAAAAACAGACCAACCTTACAAGGATGCTAAAGGGAGTCCTTCAGACAGATAACCAACAACAGTAAACAGCAACTAATGATTAACATACACAGTGACATAAGCCAGAATCCAATCCAGTTATGGAAGTATCCAAAGTAAAATAAGCTTACAAGACTGTAAGGGAAGCAGGGACATCAATTGGTAAATAAGGACAACTACAAACCAAACAGAGGGAATAAATAGTGTAGTTACAGAACTTCTAAGTGGTGAGGAAGTCAAGACTATTGCAAGACAGAATAGACTGTTTTAAACTTGAGAAGAAAATAATAAATCATAGGGTAACCTCAAAGAAAAATTATAAATCTTTGCATTTAGCAAACACTAAAACAATAGCAATGAAGGAAATGATAACATGATTCATAAACAGAATGAGCTCAGTACAGAAAATTATATGGAACAAAGAAATCAGCAACACCACAAAAAACACATAACAAAATGACAGCAACAAATTCACACATGTCTGTAATTACACTGAATATAAATTGATTAAAAGTACAACTCAAGAGATAGAGAGTACAAACAGAGAGGCAGAGGGGATAAGAAAACATAATCCATCAACATTCTATCTACTAGACACACTTTATAGACAAAGATAAAAATAGACTAAAAATCAAAGGTTGGAAAAAGATATATCAAGCAAATGGCAATCAAAAAAGAGCAGGAGTGGCAATAGTAATTTCTGATAAAACTGATCTTAAGACAAAAATCACCATAAAAGACAAGGAAGGACATTATATAATAATTAAAGGATTTATTGAACAAGAGATAAAACTATAACAAATATGTACACACCCAATGAAAGAACATCAAAATATATAAAGCAGACTTTAAAAGAATGGAAAAGACAAATAGATGTTTCCACAGTCATAGAAGCTCTGGTAGTGTAGTGCCTGAGGCACTTGACTGCTAACCAGAAGGCTGGCAGTTCAAACCCACCAGCCACTCCTTGGAAGGAAGGTTGGGCAATCTACTTCCAT
>NW_006921634.1:6121538-6125764 GCF_000298275.1 Orycteropus afer afer | reverse complement strand
GACCAGGTTTGCTGGTCTTATAGAGCTTGATGAAACAACTGAAACTATGGCCCCTAGCTGCCCTTCAGGTCTAGAATTGAAGCCACTCCTGCAGCTTCCAGACAAACAAAACACAGACATATACACTGAACATTTACATTAGGTAGATAAACTCCTTGGAGAGATCAATCATGGGAGAATAGGAGGGCTGTATATGCACAGGGAGACAGCTTGGGGGGCAGGAATGCATGGGAGGGAAGGACACAGGGAAGAGATAACTATGGGGGAGGAGTGAGAAAGGAGTTGTTGCATTGTGGGAAATTGCAGTCAATGTCATGATACAAAGTGTATGTGAGCTGCTGTATGGAAAGTGAACTTGCTCTGTAAACTTTCAACCAAATCACAATAAATTTTTTTTTAAAAAAATATTCCTTGAATCAAAACGAGAATGAAAACACAGCATACCAAAATCTTTGGAACCCAGCAAAAGAAGTGATCAGAGGGCAATTTATAACAATAAATGCATATATCAAAAAAGAAGAAAGAGCCAAAATCAACACCTTAACCTGACATCACAAGCAATTAGAAAAAGAGCAACAAAAAAAGCTTACAGCCACCACAAGAAAGGAAATAATAAAGATTGGAGCAGAAATAAATTAAACAGAAAATAGAAAGACAATAGAAAAAATCAACAAGACTACAAGTTGATTTTCTGAGAAGATTCACAAAATTGGCAAACTTAACAAAGGAAAAGAGGGAGAGAATGCAAATAGCACAAATAAGAAACAAATTGGTCCACATTGCAACAAAACCAACTAAAATACAAAGACAGTTTTCAGGATACTTATGAAGAATTGTGCTCCAACAAATTTGAAAATCTAGAGGAAATGTATAGATTTCTAGAAAGATACTACTTACCTAAACTAACACAGACTAAGGTAGAAAATTTGAACAGACCCATAACAAAAGAAGAAATTGAACAGGTCATAAAAAAAGTCCTGGCCCAGATGGTTTCACTGGAGAATTTTACCAAATGTTCAGAGAAGAACTGACACCAATACTACTTGAACTATTCCAGAACATGGAAAAGGATGGAATCCTCTGAAATTCATTTTATGAAGCAAGCATAACCTTGATACCAAAACCAGACAAAGACATCACTGAAAAGTAAAACCACAGACCAATATCCCTCATGAATATGTAGATACAAAAATCTTTAACAAAATCCTAGCCAATAGACTCTAATAATATATAAAAATTATAATACATATGACTAAGTAGGGTTCATATCAGACATCCAAGGATAGTTCAACATTAGAAAAACTATCAACATAACCCATCACATAAGTGAAATAAAAGAAAAGAACCACATGATCATATCAAGCAACCCAGAAAAGGCTTTTGATAAAATCCAACATGGATTGCTGATAAAAACTCTAGAAAAACAAGAATAAAAGGGACATTCCTCAAGATAATAAAGGGCACATATGCAAAACCAACAGCCAACACTGTTTTCAATGGAAACCATTCCCCTTGTGAGCAGGAACCAGACAAGGATGCCCTCTATCACCACTTCTATTCAACATTGTATTGAAAGTCCTAGCCAGGGCAATAAGGCAAGAAAGGGAAATCAAAGGCTTCCAAATTGGTAAGGAAGAAGTATCCCTATTTGCTGATGATATGATCCTATACACAGAAAACCCAAGAGACTCAACAAAAACAAACAAAGAAATGAAGAAAAAAAAAAAAAAACTACTGGAACTAATTGAGAGATTTAGCATCATGGTGGGATACAAGATCAACATCCACAAATCAGTTGGATTCCTCTACACCAGCAAAGAGATTGCTGAAAAAGAAATAAGGAAATAAATGCCATTTACAATAAACCAAAACAAAATACTTGGGAATAAATCTTACCAGGGTCACAAAAGACTGCACAAAGAAAACTACAAACGACTAGTTCAAGAAACCATAAGAGATCACATAGATTGAAGAACATACCATACTCATGAATATGAAAAGTGAACATTGTGAAATGTCAATTCTACCCAAAGCAATCTATACATTCAGTGCAATCCCAATCCAGATTCCATCAACATTCTTTAAGGATATGAAAAACCAATCACTATGTTTATATAGAAAGGACAGAGACCTCGATAAGCAAAGCATTATTGAAGAAGAACAAAGGAGGTCTCACGCTCCTGGATCTCAAAACCTACTATACAGCCACAGTAGTCAAAACAGCCTGGTATTGGTACAACAACAGACACACAGACCAGTGAAACAGAATTGAGAACCCAGAAATAGATCCATCAACTTATACTCAGCTGATTTTTGACAAAGAGCTGAAATCCATTAAATGGGGTCGAGATGGTCTCTTTAACAAATGGTGCTGGCAAAACTGGATATCCATATGCAGAAAAATGAAACAAGATCTGTACCTCACACCATATACAAAAACTATCTCCAGTTGGATCAAAGACTTAAACATAAAACCTAAAACTATGAAGATCCTCAAGGAAAAAAATAGGGTGAAGCTTAGGAGCCCTAGTTTATGGCATAAATAGACTATCAAGCATAACCCAAAATGCACAAACAGCAGAAGATGAATTAGATGATTGGGACCTTCTAAAAATTAAATACTATGTGCTTCTAAAGACTACTCCAAAAGAGTCAAAAAAAGAACCTACAGATTGAGAAAAAATATTCAGCAGTGTCATACCTGATAAGAGACTTAGCTCTAAAATTTATAGTAAACTCCAATACCTCAACAACAAAAAGACAAATAATGCAATTAAAAAATGGGCAGAAGACATGAATAGAAACTTCACCAAAGAAGATAGTCAGGTGGCCAACAAACACTCGAAGAAATTTTCACAATCATTAGCATTTAGAGAGATGTAAATCAAAACAACAATGAGATACCATCTCACCCCAACACTAGTAGCAAAGTTCAACAAGACAGCAAATAACAAATACTGGTGAAGATGTGAAGAGAATGGGACTCTCATACTGCTGGTGGGACTGCAAAATGATACAATCACTTTAGAAATGAGTATGGTGAGTCCTTAAAAAGTTGGAATTAGAAATACCATTTGATCTGGCAATCTCATCACTAGGTATATATCCTAAAACAGTGAGAACCTGGACAAGAACAGATATATGCACATCCATGTTCATCACAGCACTAGTCACAGTAGCAAAGAGATGGAAACAACCTGAATGCCCATCAAAAGAAGAATGGATAAGCAAACTATGGTATATACACAAAATGGAATACTATACAACCCTAAAGAATAATGTATATAATGTGTGAAACACCAAATAATATGGATGAACTTGGAAGACATTATGCTGAGTGAAATAAGTCAGTCACAAAAGGACAAATGTTGTATTAGTTCACTACTATTATAATAAGTGAAGGAAAAGTTTATATATGGAAGGAAACTTTGTTGGTTACCAGGGATGGGGGGGGGTGGGCATGGAACACTGCTAGTGGGTAAGAGACAAGTATTGATTTGGCTTAAGGGAAGGACAATTTACCAAAAGTGAGTATTCAACATGGTGGCACTGAGGAACAGGAAGTCAGGAGTACGTGGAAGGTACAGACAACAAAGATGAACTCGTTTGCAGGTATAGTACTGCATTATCAATGATGGCAAACATTGACCTATGGGTGGATATAGGTGGATAGATGGGTGGACAGGCTAAATGATCAAGTATGTCTAGGCAGGGGGAAGTGTGCCCATGACCATGTATAGGGTTGGCAGATGCAGTTTCTACTTGTGTATTTGTATGTGCTTTAAGAATGTCTGGGTGTATAGTAGAGCTGACAAGGGGTAAGGTTGTGGTGGCCTCTTGGCCATAGCCAGAAACCCTGAGGGAGCAAGTAATTGGACCTGTGGGCTCGGGACCATGGTCACAGGGGATCACAAGATCAATTGGCATAATATACTACACAAAAGCATTGTTCTACGTCCTGCTTTGGTGAATAGCAACTGGGATCTTAAAAGCTTGCAAGTGTTAGAGAGATGCAAATCAAAACAACAATGAGATACTATCTTGCCCCAGCACTAACAGCAAAGTTCAACAAGACAGAAAATAACAAATGCTTGTGAGGATATGGAGAAATTGGGATTCTCATACACTGCTGGTGGGATTGTAAAATGGTACAACCACTGTGGAAAGCGGTATGGTGATTCCTTAAAAAGTTGGAAATAGAAATACCATTTGATCCAGCCATTCCA
>NW_006921634.1:6112447-6116861 GCF_000298275.1 Orycteropus afer afer | reverse complement strand
TTTACAGCCTTGGAAACCCTATGTGGCAGTTCTGCTCTGTCCTATAGAGTTGCTATGAGTCAAAATCAACTCGATGGCAATGGGTTTGGTTTCTTTGGATTCCTTTCCCCACCACTATTTTCCTCAAATCTGATCACTTCTCTTTTCTAACTCATATCTTCCACCTTCTTCAAGGTATGTATCAAAATTCCACTCTTGCATAAATGCTTCCCATAGTAACATTAGTCCTGCCCCCTTTTCCCCTGATCCCAAGTGACTTGGGCCTTTAAATCCTGCCATAGAATTCTGCCCTTGTTGATATGCTGCTGTGCCATACCAAAACCAAACCAAACTCACTGCCATGGAGTCAAGTGCAACTCATAGTGACCCCTCCTTGGGTTTCCAAGGCTGTATGTCTACAGAAGTAGATTGCCCAATTTTCTTCTGAAGTGCTGTGCCATAGTTCTTGTTTAACCAGCTGTGCCCATGGATTGTGTCCTCAGCTATCCAGCAAGCTCCTGGAGAACACAGACCATACCTGCTCAATGTTTTATATTTCCCAACAATACTTTCTTCTCAATAAATGCTTATGAAGGGATGGCTGATACTATAATAAACCATAATGAAAGGAGCACATGGACAGAGAATAGAGTTTGCATGTGTTGATATGTCTTCCTACAGGTGCTTTTCATGTGGTGTGAGACCACATCTAGCATGTCACCTTTCATGTCATTTGTGGGACACACCTTCATCAAAGGCTTCATTTTCCCAAAGCATTTTATAATAAAAGTCTCTTGGCTTTAAAGCAACCATATGCGCAGGCAGAGCTGTTAACATTCTATCTAAAAGACTGCCTTGGAGTTTTCCAAATTGAAAGCAACTCTATACTAGATAGCATTGCTGTTGTTGTTGTTGTCATGTGCCATCGAGTTGGACCCTACTCATAGCGACCCCTCCTTGGGTTTCTGAGGCAGTATCACTATGGAAGTAGATTTCCCCATCTTCCTTCCGAGCAGTGGCTGATGGGTTTGAACCGCCAGCCTTCTGATTAGCAGTCAAGTGCCTTAGGCACTACGCTACCAGAGCTCCTAGGTAGCATTAGTGCTCCTCAAAATCATTAGTCTATGACAGGACTTTTAAATGGAAAGATTGAAATAAATAGGGTCTTAGAAGAAAATTTACCATAAATTTCAATCCAAAAACATTTCTCAACATCTGATATATCTTCATTTATTTTTATTTATTCATTGAAAAATATGGGCTAGTACCAGCTATTGGTCTAGTGCTGTGCTGGGACAGGGGACATAGTAAGGAAGAAGACTGACATCACCCTCATCCCCCTAGAGTTGCAAGTCTAGTGGAGGATACAAAAAAGTGAGCAAGCCCTTATCACAATTTGGTTTGATAAAAACCATGATGGTGAAAATACAGGACACTGGAGGACAAGGAGCTCTAGTAGCATAGTGGATAAGGCATTTGGCTCTAACCAGAAAGTCAGTGATTTAAACCCACCAGCCACTCCACAGAAGGAAGATGGGGTGATCTACTTCTGTAAAGATTTACAGCCTCAGAAACCCAATGGGCTTCACCATGAGTTGGGAACAACTCAATGGGAGTGAGTTGTTCTGTTGTTGGAAGGACAAAGGAGACCTCATGAACAAAAGGCTTAGAGCCCCAAACTGCTTTATTGGGCAATTCCCTGATATCAGGCAGCTTAGCTTAGGTGAGGTCTCCTAGGACTCCAGGACACTTCCTGGGACTGATATTGAAGCCCCACTACAAAAAAAAAAAAAAAAAAGAGTCTAATGTGTAGTTGCTAGATGAAGACAGGACTGCCGTGAATGCCAACCAAAGAGTTTTCATTATAGGCATGTGCAGAGCAAGGCTATCCAAGGCTTAACCAGAGAGTGGTTCTATAAGTTTGAGAAAGGAACAGAGTCTGGAGGTCAAGCAGTTTGGATTATGTAGGATGTTCAGTTGCCAGTGAACTAGATCTCAGTGGAGATCTCTATAACACCTTGCTAGCACCTTGGACATCCAGCTGAAACAGGAGGAAGTCTATCTGCTATCTGAACCAAACCTAAAAGTAGTAGTTCTCCAACTTTTTCATCTCAGGACCCTTTTACACTCTTAACAAGTTTTGACGATCCCAGAGATTTTTTGTTTACGTTCTTTTTAATCTATCAGTATTGAGCTATTGGAAATTAAAACTGTTATTTTAAAAATATTTATTAATTCATTAAAAAATAATAAGCCCATACATGTCAATATAAAGAATATATATAAAATATATATCTTTTTACACTATTTTTTTCAAATTTTTATTGTGATTTGCGTGAAAGTTTACAGAGCAAATTCACTTTCCGTCAGCTCACATACACTTTGTCTCATGACATTGACTGCAATTTCCCACAATGCAACAGCTCCCCTCCCACTTCCTTCCAATAGTTACCTCTTCCCTGTGTCCTTCCCTCCCATGAGTTCCTGCCCCCTGAGCTGTCTCCCTGTGTATACACAGCCCTTCTATTCTCCCATGACTGATCTCTCCAAGGAGTGCATCTACCTAATGTAAATGTTCAGCTCATATGCCTATCTTTTGTTTGGCTGGAAGCCACATGAGTGCATTCAGTTCTGGACCTGAAGGGTCTAGGGGCCATAGTCTCAGTGGCTCCATCAGGCTCTATCAGATCGGCAAACCTGGTCCCTCTTTTTTTTTTAAATGATTTTGAGTTTTATTCCACATCGTTCCCCCATTCTATCCAGGGTCTCCAACACAGATCCCCCTCCAAGTGGTTGACAGTGGTAGCCAGGAACCATCTAATTCTTCTGGTCTCATAGTCATGTAAGACTATAGAATCACATGGTATACCAGTCACTTGGACTAATTGTTTCCATGGGTCTTGGTTTTCTTCATTTTTCTTTGCTCTGCATGAAGAGAGACCCACCATTGCATCTAGATGGTCACTTGCAAGCTCTTAAGATCCCAGTTGCTACTCACTGAAGTAGGATGTGGAACAATGTTTTTGTGTGGTATGTTATGCCAATTGACCTTGATGTCCCCTGCGACTATGGTCTTGAGCCCACAGGTCCAACTATTCACTCCCTCTGGGTAGCTGGCTGTGGCCAAGAAGTGACTACAACCTTGTCCCTTGTCTGCTCTGCTGTATATCTGGGAATTCTTATAGAACATACAAATACACTTGTAGAAACATTGGCTGCCAACCCTATACATGGTCTTGGGTACAGTCCCCCCTGCATAGACATACATAATAGTTCAGCCTGTCCACCCATATATCAATGTTTGCCTTCATTGACAACGCAGTAGTGTATGTGCAAAAGGGTTCATCTTTGTTGTTTGTACCTCCCATGCACCTCTCTATGTCTTCCTCTTCCTCAATACCACTGTGTTGATCACTCACATTTGGTACATTGCCCTTCTCTTTACCCAAATCAACTCTTGTCTCTACCTATCTAACAGTGTTCCCTCCCCTCCCCTCCAACCCCTGGTAACCAACAAAGAAAATTTCCTTCCATATATAAACTTTTCCTTGACTTTTTACAATAATGGACTAATACAATATTTGTCCTTCTGTGATTGACTTATTTCACTCGGCATAATTTCCTCCAAGTTCATCCACATTATGTGGTGTTTTATAGATTCCACATTATTCTTTAGGGTTGCATAGTATTCTATTGTGTGTATGTACCATAGTTTGGTTATCCATTCTTCTCTTGATGGGCACCTAGATTGTTTCCATCTTTTGGCTATTGTAAATAGTGCTGCAATGAAAATGGATGTGCATATATCTGTTCTTGTCCTGGCTCTCACTTCTTTAGGATATATACCTAGTAATGGAATGGTTGGGTCAAATGGTAATTCTAATTCCAACTTTTTAAGGAATTGTCACACTGCTTTTCACAGTGGTTGTACCATTTTAAAGTCCCACCAGAAGTGTACAAGAGTCCCAATCTCTCTGCATCTTCACCAGAATTTTGTTATTTTCTGTCTTGTTGAACTTTGCTACTAGTGCTAGGACAAGATGGTATTTCGTTGTTTTGATTGCATCTCCCTAATGGCTAATGATCGTGAGCATATCTTCATGTTTGTTGGCCACCTGAATATCCTCTTTGGTGAAGTGTCTATTCATGTCTTCTGCCTATTTTTTAATTAGATTATTTGTCTTTTTGTTGTTGAGGTGTTGGAATTTTCTATAAATTCTAGAGATAAGTCCCTTGTCAGATATGTCATTACTGAATATTTTTTCCCAATCTGTAGGCTCTCTTTTGACTCTTTTAGAGAAGTCTTTGGAAACACTTGGGAGCTCTGGTAGCGTGCTGCCTAAGACACTTGACTGCTAACCAGAAGGCTGGCAGTTCAAACCCACCAGCCACTCCTCGGAAGGAAGATGGGGCAATCTACTTCCGTAGTGATACT
>NW_006921634.1:6108707-6111807 GCF_000298275.1 Orycteropus afer afer | reverse complement strand
ACTGTGGTTGTATAGTAGGTTTTAAGATTTGGGAGTGTGAGACCTCTTACTTTGTTCTTCTTCTTCAGTAATGCTTTGATTATCTGAGGTCTCTTTCCTTTCCATATAAAGTTAGTGATTGTTTTTTCACATCCTTAAAGAATGTTTACATTTTACAATTTTTACATCTGCAATCTGTAAAGATTCCTTAAAGAATATTTACAAGTGGCAACCATTTTGGATTTTAAAGTGATAGCATTCTCATTCCGATTCCAGGGACTTAATAATAAGCTCTGGATCAGGATTGCGTTGAATGTATAGATTGCTTTGGGTAGAATTGAAATTTTTGTAATGTTCACTCTTCCTATCCATGAGCATGGTATATCCTTCCATATATGTAGATGTCGTATGGTTTCTTAAAGTACTCTTTATATTTTGTACAGGTCTTTTGTGTCCCTGGTAAGATTTAAGAATATATATATATAATATATTTTAAAATGTACAAATTCCAAACAAAAAAATTGTGAGAAGAAAAAATGGAGGAATAGGCAGATGAGTGACACAGACCCTCTTCAACAAAGAAAAGAAAAACCAATTGGCAGAGATACAGATGATAATTCTGGAACCTGAGCTTTGAAAGAAACTATGCAGAAGTGGATTAGGCACCAACTAGTGGGAAAACCTGAACAAAAACAGTGAGTACAGAGACAGTCGGAGCTGCGGATTGTCAGCTACTCTGATGGGACCAACAGCCTGAATATTTCCAAGTGGTGCTGGGACCTGAGAATTAGCCTAAAGATCAACTGGTCACCAATGGCTGTAGGGATGACCGCACTGGTGGCCTATGACTAGGAAGGGAAACAGCAAGGAGAGAGACAACCTGAGCTGTTGAATTTCTCCTGTCCAGAGAGCACAGCCATTTTGATTGTTTACATGTGGCAGCCATTTTGGATATTTAAATTGACCAAGGGTGCAGCCATTTTGAATATTTATAAGCAGTGGCCATTTTGGATATTTAAAGTGACCAATGGCACAGCCATTTTGAATCTTTACAAGTGGAAACCATTTTGGATTTTAAAGTGATAGCATTCTCATTTGGATTCCAGGGACCTAAGAATAGGCTCTGTTTGGCAAAGTCAACAAGGACATACCAGTGGCTGACAACAGGAAAGGAGACAGGTGGTGAGTGTATACGTGCTGTCAACTAGTGAATATAGGAGCACAGTACCCTGCTTGCATAGATAACATACAAACAGAACAAAGAAAATGAAAATCCTGGGCAAGTCAATCCAACATACAATCACCAATTAAATATAAATACAAAAACATCACAATGCCTTGGAGACAATAGGGTATCACAGTCCACACAAAGAAGCAAAATAAAGCAGGAGAAACAGGGGACCAGGATACAGACTCAAAACACATCCCTGAGGAAGATGCAGCACTGGAACTCCCTGATAAGGAATTCAAAAGAATTATATTTAGGTGTCTTCAATGAATTGAAAGAGAGATCAAGGAAAACACAGAGAAAATCCTAGAACAATTTTGAAAGACAATACAAGAACAAAATGACAAAATAAATGAATGATTAGAAATGATACAAAACTACACATAGAAATCCAGACAATTAATACTAAATTTTCAGAAATAGATAAGAGATTGAATGGGCAAAGGGGCAGACAGAATTGGATCAATGGAAGACAGAATTAGGGAGATTGAAGGCAAATACCTGAACACTACTTTGGAAAGGGATAAATCAGAAAAAAGATCAAAACAAAATGAAGAAAGCCTAATGAAGGAAGTGATAACATGATTCATAAACAAAATGAGCTCCACATAGAAAATTATATGGAACAAAGAAATTAACACCATGAAAAAGCACATAACAAAAATGACAGCAACAAATTCATATTTGCTGATAATTACATATCTGGCAAGGGATTATCTCTAAGATGTATAGCAGAAGAGTGGATGACCAAACTATGGTACTTACACATAATGAAATGCTATGCACCACTAAAAAATAATGTAGAGTCTGCACACTATGGATGAACCTGGAGGACATTATGCTGAGTGATGTAAGTCAATCACAGAAGGACAAATATAGTATTGGTTTGTTGTTGGGGAGAGTCAAGGAAAGGTTTATACATAGAGGGAAACTTTCTTTGTTGGTTGCCAGGGGTGGGAGGGGAGGGGAGGGAACATTGAAAAAAAAATGCATTGACCCATGTCACTTTAGTTTTGTGTATTTCATGGTACATAAATTATATTTCAATAAAATGCATTTTAAAAATACATTAAAAAATTGTGAGAAAATTAGCATATATTATTGTAAATATGATTAATGTCTTCTTTGACAGATGACAGCTGGATTCTCATATCTGCTTTTGCATTCAATTTGGATAGTAAGTTTTTTTGGTTGGAAAAAAAAAATGAAGAAAATCCAGCAGGGAGTATTTCAAAAACCTAATCTGATAATCTGGATATTCTTCTTCAATACTACATCAAAATTGGACAAATGGCAGTTTCTTGTTTTTACCCTCCTACTCTTTTTCTGCTTTTTTATTTCCCCCCCTTTATACACTTTGATTTCTTTGTTGTTGTTAATTGAATGTACAGTTTATTCTTAGCTCACTACTTTTTAGCCATTCTTCTTTTCTAGTGTAAATATTTAAGGCTATAAGTTTCCCTTTGAATACTGCTTTAGAGCAACTCATATATATATGTGTGTGTGTGTTTGTGTGCGCGTGTGTGTGTATGTCTTTTTGTTGTTGAGGTGTTGGAGTTTTCTATAAATTCTAGAGATAAGTCCCTTGTCAAATACATCATTGCCAAATATTATATATGTCAGATATGTCATTGCTGAAAAAAAATTTATTAATTAATGTATTTACACACACACACACACACACACATGCATATGAAAGGTTGGGCAATCTACTTCTGTAGAGGTACCACCTTGGAAACCCAAGGAGGGGCCACTATGAGTCGGATCCAACTCGATGGCAGTGCGTTTGGTTTTGGTACATATATAGATGGAGTTCTGGTCCAGTGCCTAAGGCATTTGACTGCAAACCAGATGGTTTGTAGTTCAAATCACCAACCATTCTGTGGAAGGAAG
>NW_006921634.1:6106506-6108432 GCF_000298275.1 Orycteropus afer afer | reverse complement strand
CTTCTGGTTAGCAGTCAAATGCCTTAGGCACTACACCACCACCACCCATAGATTAATATTTGTTATTAATGATAATGCAGTAGTGTGTGTGTGAAAGCACTTATCTTTGTTGTCTGCACCTCTAGTGCACCTCTCTGTCTTCCTTTCCTTAGTGTTATTGTTTTAGTCACTTGCTTTTGGTATATTGTCTTTCCCTTTACCCAAATCTATACTTGTCTCTTACCTATCTAGCAATTTCCCCCCCACTCTCCTCCCATCCATGCTAACCAACAAAGAAAGTTTCCTTCCATACCTCAACCTTTGCTTGAATTTTTACATTAGTGGACTAATACAATATTGTTCTTCTGTGATTTACTTATTTCACTTAGCATAATGTCTTCCAAGTTCATCCACATTTTGAGGTGTTTTGCAGATTCTACATTATTCTTTAATCTTGCATAGTATTCCATTGTGTGTACGTACTATAGTTTGTTATCCACTATTCTGTTTGTGGACGCTTAGGTTGTTTCCATCTCTCTGCCATTATGAATAGTGCTGCGGTAAACATGGTTGTGCATATATCTATTTATGTTCTGGTTCTCACCTCTTTAGGATATATACTTAGTAATGGAATTGCTGGATCAAATGGTATTTCTATTTCCAACTTTTTAAGGAATTGCCGTACTGTTTTCCACAGTGGTTGCATCATTTTACAGTCCCACCAGGAGTGTACGAAAGTCCCAATCTTGCCACATCTCTTCAGCATCTGTTATTTTCTGTCTTGTTGAACTTTGCGATTTAGTGCTGGGTGAGCTGGTATCTCACTTTTGTTTTGATTTTCATGTCTCTAATGGCTACTACTCATGAACATTCTTCCTGTGTTTGTTGGCCACTGCCAGCTTTCAAGACCCAGTCACTACTCACCGAAGCAGGATGTAGAACTCAATGCTTTTGTGTAGTATGTTATGACAATTAAGCTTGTGATCCCCTGTGACCATGGTCCCAAGCCCACAGGTCCAACAATGATGAACAATGGTGAAGTGTCTGTTCATGCTTTCTGCCCATTTTTTAATTGGATTGTTTGTCTTTGTGATGTTGAGGCTTTGGAGTTTCCTATAAATTTTAGAGATAAGCCTCTTGTCAGATATGATGTTGTTGAATATTTTTTTCCCAATCTGTGTGCTCTCTTTTCACTCTTTTGGAGAAGTCTTTTGATGCACATAAGAATTTAATTTTTAGGAGGTCCCAATCATCTAGCTTATCTTCTGCTATTTGTGCATTTTCACTTATGTTTGGTAGTTATTAATGCCATATATTAGGGCCCCTAAGTTTGCCCTTATTTTTTCTTTGATAAACTTTATAGTTTTATGTTTTACATTTAAGTCTCTGATTCATCTGGAGTTCATTTTTGTATATTGTGTGCAGTATAGATCTCGTTTCATGTTTCTGCAAATGGATATTGAGTTTTGCCAGCATCATCTGTTAAAGAGACTAGCTCTTCCTATTTAATGGATTTTAGCTGTTTGTCAAAGATCGGGTGGCTACAGACGGATGGATCTATTTCTTAGTTTTCAATTCTGTTTCACTGGTCTTGTGTCTGTTGTTGTACCAATACCAGGTTGTTTTGTCTACTGTGTCTGTACAGTAGGTTTTGAGATCCAGAAGTGTGAGAGACCTTCTACTTTCTTCTTCTTCTTCAGTAGTACTTTGCTTATCCAAGGGCTCTGTCTTTTCCATATGAAATTAGTAGTTTGTTTTTTTTTTTCATGTCCTTAAAGAATGTTGATGGAATCTGGATTGGGATTGAATTGAATGCATAGATTGTGTAGTATTGACATTTTCACATTGTTCAGTCTTCCTATCCACAGCATGGTATGTTGTTCCATTTATATATATTTCTTATAGTTTCTTAAAGTAGTGTTTTGTAATTTTTTTTTTTTTTTTTTT
>NW_006921634.1:6074577-6106406 GCF_000298275.1 Orycteropus afer afer | reverse complement strand
TATAGGTCTTTTGTGTCCCTGGTAAGATTTATTGCCAAGAATTTTATCTTTTTGTTAGCTATTGTAAATGGTATTGATTTCCTTACTTCCTTTTCAGAGATCTTTTTGCTGGTATAGAGGGATCCAACTGATTTTTATATGTTGATCTTATATCTTGTCACTATGCTAAATCTTTTTATTAGTTCCAGTAGTTTTCTTGCTAAGTTTCTTGGGTTTTCTATGTACCGGATCATATCATCAGAAAATAGTGATAGTTTTATTTCTTCCTTACTAATGTGGATGCTTTTTTTCCCCTCATTTCATGTCTTTTTTGATAATCAAGGGTATTTTCATTATTGCTCTAAAATATTTATAATTATGATTTATTTTTTACCTAAGTATGTTTAAAACTTTTTTTTCTAATTATAGCTTTGCTATTGACTGATTTCTAACCTAAATGCTTTGTATTCAGAAGATGTGGCCTGTGTAATGGTAATCTTTTGACATTTATTGAGGCTGGCTTTATGATATAGTCCATAGTTTCTGTAAGTGTTCCATGTGTGCTTGAAAAGAATGTATATTTTCTAATTGTTCTGTGCAATTTTTTAATACATTCAGTAGATTGAAATTATCTGCTTAATAAATGGTATCTTTATTGATATTTTTTCCACTCAATTTATCATCTACTGATTGGAAAATGCTAAGTGGTCATTTCTTAAAAGTTAGTTTCAGTGTGAAATCTGAAAGTATCTTTTTTTGAACTTTTCATACTTTATTACATTAAAATTCATTTGTCTATCTCAGACTTTGAATCTTTTTCCTATGAATGATTTTGTGACATCATTCATTTGTCATTTAGAAATTATTTGGTTCACTGAGTTAAGAAGGTAATTCATATGTTGATGTATTGCATAACACAATATAAAAAATACACCTTCATCAAAATCCCAATAAATTTCATCAGAAATAGTCCTTAATTTGGGGAAGGCTATACATTCATGGTGGCACATACAAGTCTTCCAAAATTTTAATTTCACTTGGAAGCTTTAATTTAATTTAGCAGCAAATCCTGTTGTTTTTCTTAAAGTGACAGGCTCATTTTGTTCATTTTACAAAAATATCTGCCAAGCACCCAATTCCCTATACCTATACTTTCTCATTCTTTCAAATAAAAAAATGGTGTCCCAAGAAAAAGGCAGCTAATTCAACATGCAGTTCATAAAATCACACACATGCTTTTCTTTGAGTCAACTCAAAGAGTTGTACAACTTTGAGTTATACCTTGGTATGCAGCAGAAGTGTTTTATGCATACTTGAGGGTGTTAGGTTCCATGGTTACTAAGGTTCTTACTAAATCCTCAAGTACTTCTACTTCTCCGGCCGCTGCACTTGGTCAGTCGAGGTCTATGATCAGGGTGTTGGTCCAGAAGCCTTTTGATTTCATACTGCTCAGGAAGGCTCCAGAGTGAGAGAACACCAGGTTATTTTCTCTATGCCTCACCTTCTTCATGTTAAATAAGGGTAATATAATAAGACTACTTACCACAAAATGCTGTTAGTATTTTTTTAAAGATCATTTATCATAGTTCTTGATGTGCAGAAAATAATTGATAAATAAAAGCTACTGTTAATGTTGTCATTAGTTTTATTTTCCTTCCTTTTTCTTTCTTTATTTATTGTGATTTGGGTGAAGATTTACAGAGCGAATTCACTTTCCATACAGCAGTTCACATATACTTTGTCTCATGTCATTGACCACAGTTTACCACAATGCAACAGCTCCCTTCCCACTTCCTCCCTGTAGTTACCATTTCCCAGTGTCCATCCCTCCATACTCTCCTGCCCCCTGAGCTGTCTCCCTGTGCATAAGCAGCCCTTCCTTCTCCCATGACTGTTCTCTCCAGGGCGTGTGTCTACTTGAGGTAAATATTTAACTCACATACCTGTACTTTGTTTGGCTGGAAACCACAGGTGTGGGTTCAACTCCAGACCTGTAGGGCAGCTAGGGGCCATAGTCTCAGTGGTTCCACCAGGCTCTATTGGACCAGCAAACCTGGTCCAACCATCTTTTTGTAATGTTGTCATTAGTTTTGTTATTATCATCACCTCCCTTCTGAGATCAGTTGACAGTGAGAACATCTTGTGAAAGGAAACAAATGTAAGAGAAGAAGAAAAGTAAAACTCTAATTATATGTATCACAACATCTTAGAGAAGAAAGCAGGTCTTGTTTGGTTGGGGCTTGTTTTCAGTGGGGAAACTGAGGCAATGAGCTGTGGAACTGCAGACCAAAGACCACCCAGTGAGTCAGTAACTGAATTTGGAATTGAGCCTGGTAAATGGGGGTCCTGAGGATGGTTATGTAGGGTGTTTAAGTCTCTTCAAGTCTTATGAGGCTTTCTAACAAGAGTATCCCACTTTCTCCTCCCTCAATCCCAAAAGGCACATGGGCTCATCCACCAACTGTAGAAGATGTTGAAATGAAGCAAATAGCTAAGGACATAACATTTAATGATGATAAAGTCTCTGCTGTATGTTTCTTTTCCAAGGGCCTTCTCACAGAGCCTCAGAGTACTGACGTATGACGTGAGCCTTAATTCCTCTTTCCGATTACAAAGGCAGAGATCACCATTAAATGTTGCAGGATGATCCACAAATCAAAACTATGGAGCAATCACTGACCACACACACACTCACTGAAGATAAAAAATGTGTTTTGCCTTCATCTTTATGTACTTCCATCATATATAATAAATGCGTACTAAACACTAATTAGATTAAATCCTTACTGCCTTTCACCATTCTCCCACTAACAAATCCCTAGATTTATGTTAACTGAATACAAGTATACTATCCTGTTACCAGACATAATTAAAATCCAAATCCCAAAATTAACCTAGTATATATAGATGTTGACTTGTAATTATGTCCCCAACATGTATTCTCTCTGCTAAAACAATTGCTCTTCTCCCATTCTCAGTGCATGAAATTTAGATGGTGTTGACTCCACACCTCTAGTTCAGGGGGACTAAGTGATACAGGAAAAGATAATCAGAGCATTCATTTTCCCAGTCTAAGTAACTTACTCAGAATTGGACAAGTAACTCAAATGAGGCCAATGTGAAACAACAAGATGTCTTCTTGGGCCACAGAGACAGAGGTAAGGTCTCTTTTCCACTTAAACTTTAGAGCGTGTGAGCCTAGACCCCATCCTAAAACCCACTGGCAACTCATAGTGACCCTACAGAACAGAGTAGAACTGCCCCTTGTTTGCAAGTCTTTATGGAAGCCAACTGTCACATCTTTCTCCCACAGAGCAGCTGGTGGGTTTGGACTGCCCACCTTTCAGTTAGCAGATAAGCACTTAACCATTGCTCCTTAGACCCCACCCATTACCTATTACCCACTGCCATGAAGTCAATTCCAACTCGTAGTGACTGCCATAGGGTTTCCAAGGCTTCAAATCTTTACAGAAGTAGATTGCCTCATTTTCCTCGGGCTGAGCAGCCTTCTGGTTCACAGCCTAATGCCTTATGTACTGTGCCAACAGAGCTCCTTAGGCCCCCACCCAGAACATGTAAATAAAGACAAGCAGTAGAGCACAAAGCTAAGAGATGAGAAGTGACCACTTCTGGGTCATATTGCTTGGCCTCTTGACGCCAGCAGTGGTCAAAGCCAGCCCTACCATACTGAAATATTTTGTTATGTGGACTAATAAATTTTCCTTACTAAAAGGGGCCATTTTGAGCTTGTTTATTTGTGTATTTGTCCTCTGAACTTGACCTGTAAAATTAGAACGAGAGAGTTAAGAAAAATAAAGGGAAGAAAATTATAAAAAAAGTTTACTAAAAAAATTTATGAGAGATAAAAAGAGGCATTTGTAAATTGAAAGGGTTTACCAAGTCTGCAGCACAATGAAACAGATCCTCACCTAGATATATCACCATGAAATTTCAAAGCAATATTTTAAGGTGGAAAAACTGGTCACACACAAAGGAACAAGAGTCAGTCTGGCATAAGACTTCTCACCGACAACACTAGAAGGAAGCTAGAAGACAGTGGAATAATACCTTCACAGTTTTAGGTGAAAGGTATTTTCAATCTTGAATTCTCTGCCCAGGCAAAGTTGAAGGCAGAATAAAAATATTTTCAGGTATTCAGATCTCAGAATTTATTTTTACTATGCTTTTTGAGGGGATGTGATGAAGTATATGCTCCAGGGAAACAAAGGAGAAAACCAAGAAAAATGAGGATATGGGCTCTAAAAAACTGAAGTAGTGAGAGACGTCCCAGAATGATGACTATGTAACATCCAGAGAGTCAGATGACAGACGACCTGGAAGGAGGGATCAGAGGGTAAAAAATGGGGACATTTACTACAATGCCAACTTAGATCAAGTATTTGAAAACAAATTAAGGCTGTAATAAAAGCAGATAGCAGCAGAAAAAGAAAGAAATTAGAAGCTAGAAGAAAATCCCACAGCTCTACAGGAATAAAATATTATCAAATACAAAACCATAAAAGTTCACTATGGTTTCAGAACAGAATGTAAATATTACCAGTCTTAACAATGTCAAAATTCAGATGGTAGAATTTTAGAAGTAGGAGGCAGGGAAGAGCTGAAACGAAAAGCAGGAATGCAAATGTCCCCTCTTGCAAGGTGGAGAGTCAAGCAATACTGTTTAGAGTTAAGCAAGAAATATAGTAGTAAGTATATTGTTTAAAGTTGGAAAAAAATGGTTAACAAAAAAAAAGAAATAGAATAGTGATATATTGAAAAGTTTGAGGGGAAGGGGGTGTAGGGTAACAAAATACTATTAGATCAAAGGCAGTAAGTAAATCACTAATATCTAAAACTGGTCAATCAAAACACAGAAGTACAATCATTTTATTTAGAGATATGGGAAGTAATACCAGAAGAAACAATAAAAAGATTAAAAGGAAAGGGTGCTCTGGTGGCGTAGTATCTAAGGCATTTGATGCTAACCAGAAGGATGGAGGTTCAAACCCCTCAGAAGGAAGATTGAACAATCTACTTCTGTAGTGATACTGCCTCAGAAACTCAAGAAGAGGTTACTATGAGTCAGATCTGACTCGACAGCAGTGAGTTTGGTTTTTGGTTTTTTTATACTAAGGAAAAGGTTAAGAGTTAGGAAAAGATGGAACAAAGAATTGTAGCTTTTTATTCTAAGATTTCCTATACTATTTATCTTTTTAACCAGAGTGTGTTATTTTATAAATTTATTTACACTTTTTAAAGGGTTATAAAGTTTCCTTTGAGACCACTGCCAAATTTCTTTTAGACCTTTGTTTCATGTACAGACCCTAATACTCATGGACAGTTGCCAGGTCCTCACACCAAGAAGTCCTTAAGCACAATCTCCTGCCTTTTTATCCATCTTATTGTGAACACTGTAAGTAGTGGAGTTTCTATAATCTTCCATGGTCAAGGGCCTTTAATCACGTTTGGTATTTATATGGTATCTTTCATCTAAGGACTGCAGTGCATGTTACAACATTATCCTATCATGTTCCTCTAGGGAAGGTGGAGGCAGGTGCTATTAACCCACTTTACATATGGGAAACTGAGGCAAAGAACACTCATAACCAACTTGCTAGGTTAGTTCTGTCACAGAGAATTAAAGAGACAACTGCTGAGCCTCAAGATTCTGGGAGTTTGGACCTGGTTTTATCCCTTAATCCAAACTAGTTGCTACACTGTTGTTGTTGTTGTTTTTATGTGCCATTGAGTCGGACCCGACTCATAGCGACCCATCCTTGGGTTTCTGAGGCAGTATCACTACGGAAGTAGATTGCCCCATCTTCCTTCCGAGGAGTGGCTGGTGGGTTTGAACCGCCAGCCTTCTGGTTAGCAGTCAAGTGCTTTAGGCACTATGCTACCAGAGCTCCTAGTTGCCACACAGCAAACTCAAATTCATTGCAATCATAGGTTTACAGGAAAATTGTACAGAAAATGCACAGCATTTCCACATACTGTTTCTCCCCAAACTCACCAATTCTCCAGTTATTAACATCTTGCATTAATGTGGTACATTTTTTACAATTGATATAATATGTTATTGATACTATGATGAATCAATATGAATCAATATTGATATACTATTATTAACTAAAGACCACAACTTACATTAGGGTTTACTCTTTGTGTTGTATAGTTCTATGGGTTTTTGACAAATGCAAAATGTCATACATTCACCATAGCCTGGCTTTCTGAAGTCCTGAAAAGTCCTTTATGTAGCCACTTTGGAGTGGAATTACATATGGGCTTCATCTTTTCTCACTTTTAGCTGAGTGATCTGGGGCCAAGGAAATGTGGAGCCATGGTTAGAGGGGAGCAAGTCACAGAGAGTGGTGGAGCCAAGGGGAGAAAGATCTAGCTAATTGTGGGCAGAGTCTTAATCATCCTATATGTCCAAGGAGTTTGACCACTGAACCACCAGGGCTACCAAAGCCTTATCAGGTGAAGCCTAATTGCAAAGCCTGTTAGGTTTTTAATTCTATGCTCAATGCCAGGGAGAATTCAAGGAAAGAGAATAGAATTAGTGTCTATCTACTTACCGGTAGCTTATAATTTACTTGGATTTATAATACACGCATTGAACACTATGAAAACCAGTGTTCTACTAGGAGGTAGACACAGTATAATAAGATTTTAGGGGAAAGTAAGGAACTCCGGTGACACAATGGTTAAGTATTCAGTTACTAACCAAAAGGTTGGTAGTTCGAACCCACCCAGCAGCTCTGAAGAAGAAAGATCCAGTGATTGTCTTCCTCAAAGATTACAGCCAAGAAAACTCCACGGGACAGTTCTACTCTGTCCTATGGGGTCTGTATGAGTTGGAATTGATTTGACAGCATCCAATAACAACAGGGTAAACAAGGTGTGGACAGTCATTTTCCAACTGTATTACTTAACTTAGCACTGGCCATGGGTCAGGCCCAGTGTTAGAGACTGAAGATACAGAGCCCAGACCTTGCTCTCAGGGACTCACAGGCTAGCCTATCTGGGGAGAAGTCCGTAGGCAGAGATGTATGGAAGGAAGGGTATGCAGGAAGGCTTCCAGAGGAATTAGCATGTATAAACTGAGACCTAAATAAAGGGTGGATGTCGTACTTGTGAAGTGGAGAGGAAAGGCCTGCACAGACAGGGGAGGGCAATGGAAGGAGACCTCAAGGAGAAAGAATAGCTTGGGCTCAGATTTGACAATCCTTCCCTGAGGTTGCCCAGCTTTCTTCTCCTAGGCTAAGACTCTTTCCTATTCTAACATTAATTTTTGCCTAATTGAATCTAAGAAAGTTACCCCTTCTCCATTTCCAAATCTTCATACTTTTTCTTCTACTTTACCTCTTTATCTTTCTCTTGTCTTCCCTACCTTTAGCAGTGGCATTGATAATGTGCCAATTTACCCAAAAACCTTTTGCTTTTTGTGTGACTTCATTGCCCAAGAACTGTTTTTATCACCACAGTTAAATTTTGAGTATGAGAAAGGACACCTACAAAGTCTGGTCATAGGGCCTACTTGCAAAGTCAACAGATAGGCTCCAGATGGAATTCTAACTAAGTCATTCAGTAGAGCTATTGAATCACCCTAGATGACCCTGTGCTATTACAGGGGAGCAAAAGCCCACTCAGCATTGAGTTTAACCAAGAAAAGTGTGTACTGTATTCTCAGCCCTGCTTTTCTCTGTGACAGAGGGCCAGGAATTAGAGGGTTGAGGCAGCAACTCAATTACCAGAAAAGAATACTCTCTGACCTGCCTACCACTAGGATTCTAGCCAGATGGAAGGAAAGCATGTGGATTAATGCATTTCATCAGCTATGAACCAACTTCTCCACTTATCAAAGGAAACAGGCCCCTAGTCTCTCTTTCTGGAACAAGAACAATAGGTGTTGAATAGATATTTATCCAAAGAAAAACAAATGACAAATAAGCACCTGAAAAAATACTCACCATCATCAGCCATTAACAAAACAAAACAAAAACTCACTGCCTTTGAGTTTATTTGACTCAGACTCCTTGGGTTTCCGAGGCAGTATCTCTGCAGAAGTTGATTGCCTGATCTTCCTTCTAAGGAGTGGCTGGTGGGTTTGAACTGCCAGCCTTCTGATTAGCAGTCAAATGCCTTAGGCATTATGCCACATCAAAACCACTTGAGATACCACTTCGCATTCACTAGAATAGATATAATTTTTAAAATTAAAAAACAAAACAGAAAACAAAAGATGTTGGTGAGAATATAGAGAAACAGGAACCCTCATCTAGTCAGTATTAAGGGGAATATAAATGGTACACCCACTGTAGAAAATAGTATGGTGGTTCTTCAAAAAGTTAAACAGAGTTACCATACGATGCAGCCATTCCACTCCCAGGTATATACCCGAAGGAATTGAAAGCAAGAACACAAACAGAAACTTGTACACCAATGTTCACTGCAGCACTATTCACAATAGCCAAAATGTGGAAACAACCTAATGAATGAATAGATGAATGGAGAAACAAAAGGTACATACACGATATCATTTGTTGTTAGGTGCCATCGAGTTGGTTCCAACTTACAGTGACCCCAGTGACAACAGAATGAAACACTGCCCAGTTCTGCACTATCTCAAAATCATTGCTATGTTTGAGGCCATTGTTTCAGCCATTGTGTCTATCCATCTTGTTGATGGGACATACATACAATGGAATATTGTTAAGCCATAAAGAGAAATAAAATCCGGATACATACTACAACATGGATGAACTTTGAAAACATTATGCTGAGTGAAATATGTCAGTCCCCAAAAGACAAATATTATGATTCTATTGATATGAAATATGTAGAATAGTCAAGTGTCTAGAGACTAAAATGTATTAGTAGTTATCAGGGTGAATAAGAGGGATGGGGAAAGGAAAGTTATTGTTTAGGGGGCATTGAGCTTTCATTAAGGGTGATGGAAAAATTTGGGAATGGATGAAGGCAATGGTGGAAAAATATGATGAATACAATTAATGCTACTAAATTGTATGTGTAAAAATTATTGAAATGTCAAATAATTTGTTACATATGCATTTGCCACAATAAAATAAAATAACTTTTAATTTTTAAAAAATGAACAATAGGTGGCATATGGCAGAGTATAATTTGGTGGCTTCTGTGCACCGGGTCAGTTCTGACTTCCTCGACTCTTCAATGCCCTCCTGCTACTACTACCTTATTCTGCCCACTCATTTAAGTGTAAACTCAAGAACACTCTCTTCTCGTCACTCAAGACAAGGCTGGCTAAATAAAATGAAGCAGATCCCCAGTACACATAGGGTTCTTACTGAGTGCTGGAGCCCAGCCACCACCCATTGACAGACCCCTCACTGGAAAGAAGGACTGTACCTGGATTGGTTCCACTCCTGAGGATCATCTCTTTCCTCCACCATTAGGTATGTTCCAAGTCCTCCCAGCATCCCCAGGCTTAGCCCTGTTACACGTCTCTCTACTCTCTTAGAAATAGAGGATTGATAATATCATTAATAATAAATTAGTATTAGCAAAAATTTATAGGTTGCAACTAATACTATCAAAATCATCATACTTACATTATAATCATCACAGTAGTAAATTTATTTATTTCATAAGAACTCTTCTAGGTGGAGCAACAGAAGAAGGAGAGTCAGGAACAGGAGGAGGAAACAGATGTGTGGCTAATTCCCTCCATGAACAACTACCTCCTTTGCATGAGACCAGAACTGGATGGTGTCCAGCCACCATTTCTGAACATTTTTGACCAAAGGTGCTATAGAAGAATCCTGATCAAAAGTGCAGAATAGAATTTCAAATTCTCATAGACTTCAGACTTCAAATTCTCCAGAGCCATGGAATGAACTCCTGAAACTATTGCCCTGAGATGATAATAAACCTTAGTGCAAAAATTTCTCATGAAGGGTAGATACACTCCTTGAAGAGAACAATCATGGGAGAAAGAAGGGCTGTTTGTGCACAGGGAGACAGCTCAGGGGGCAGGAGTGCATGGAGGGATGGACACAGGGAAGAGGTAACTATCAGGAGGAAGTGGGAGGGGAGCTGTTGCAATGGGGTAAATTGTAGTCAATGTCATGAGACAAAGTGTATGGGAACTGCTGTATGGAAAGTGAATTTGCTCTGTAAACTTTCATCCAAATCATAATTTTAAAAAAAAACCTCATGAAGTCTTCTTAAAATTAAAAAATAGTTTAGCTTAACTAGTAAAGAATGTCTGCCTTGAGAATTATGCTCTTTTAAGAACTATCTGTATGGAATCAAATTGACAATAGCTTGAAAGGTTCAGTAGGAACCCTATGTGGCAGTGAGTTCATGTAAATGGGGGAGGAACAGCTCAGAAAAGGAGGCTAAGAATGGCTGAACAACTCAATGTGATCAATGTCACTAAACTGTGCATGTAGAAACTGTTAAATTGGTGTTTATTTTGCTGTTTATATTTTCAACAACAAAATAAAATAAATTATATATATATATAAAAGAATCCACCAGCCACTCCTTGGAAGGAAGACGGGGCAATCTACGTCTGTAGTGATACTGCCTCAGAAACTCAAGGAGGGGTCACTATGAGTCAAAATCAACTCTACGGCTGAGTTTGTTTGTTTGAGGGTTAATGGTCTTGTCCACGAGCCCTTAGGAAATAAAACTATAGTTTCTCCAGCATAATATTTTCTTAATTAATAAAAATTAAAAACTGAACAAGAGAATCTATGCTCTGCTGCTTTTTTTACACAGTTCTCACCTCCTCAGGGTTTCACTTCTCACAAGGTCTGTTGTCTGCCTTTGCGTCACCTCCTACTTAGGTATAACTTATGTTGCCTGGTTTCTAGGCTCCCTCTAATGGTGATATTCAGTTACAGGATGTTCTTCAAGTTCACCAGAAATCTGATCTGCTCCAGCTAGGGTCTGATAAGGCCCTTTACAGGGCTTCAGTTGGTAGCATGAACAGAATATGGCCTATCAGATTCTGTGAGGCCTTCTGATACTTGGGAATACTAAGGCTTTAAAAGGTAAATTCAATCCAGATTGCTTTCTCTTGACTGGTCTTTGGAAAGGAGCCAAAATGAATCAAAACCACATAGAAAATCTCTTTCTATGACTTCATTAGGAAGGCAGAGGCAATGAGAGTTTTGGACTGGATCAGAAAAGCACTGAGATTACAAATGGACTTTAGACATATTACACAGAGGAATGAGATCCCAGAATGACAGAGAACTTAAAGTTTATCTAGTTCATCCACCCACCACATCTTCAATTCCTTCTTCTTCATTCTACCCAAGGAGCACTCCAACCACCCTCAGCTTGGCTAGGTTATGAGTTGGTGGCTAGTAAACAAGCTAACTGCTCATGGGGCAAACTGCTCATAAAAGGTCCCATCCATTCTTCTGAAAAGACATGTATATTCTGGGTGATACAAACAGTTAACACACACCATTGCTAAGCAAAAAATTGGAGGTTCAAGTCTACCCAGAGGTACCTCAGAAGAAAGGCCTGGTGATTTTTCTAAAAAATCAGCCACTAAAAACCCTGTGGAGCTCCTGCGGCTTCCAGCCAAACCATAGACAGGCATATGGGGTGAACATTCAGAACATAGTTAAAAAGGACAAAAGAATGGGAGATAAGATTACAGACTAGAAAGATGCTAACATATTTTTTTGGAAGATAGAAAACAAATGGAATGTGATACTTAGTCTGAGAGGAAAACCAAAACTGTTGCCCTCGAGTCAATTCCAACAACCCTGTAGGACAGGGTAGAATTTCCCCAGAGGGTTTCCAAGGCTGTAATCTTTACAGAACCAGACTGCCATGTCTTCTGAAGTCTAAGCATCTGAAAAGGCAAACACTGGTGCAAACCCCAGGAGTCTACCACACCATCTGGGAAGGTTCATGTACTAGACTTATCTGGTTTGAAAAGCGGGAGTGGAAAATAGAGCTGACAACATGGGGATTGGTTTAACTTTTTCATTTTTCTCCCCCTCTTCCTCCCATTTTTCAGCAGGTACACTTAGGTTTTCCCCTTCCTCATGACATGCATTGAAAAAACTGCTGTTTAGATTTTCTTTTCTTTCTTTTCTCCAACTCTTGCATTAATGTGGAATTTATCATCATTTGTTTAACTCTCTTTGCCAATTCTTGGCCTCATGCTCATTCTTTTATAAAATATAGTGATATCTTTGAACATTTTACATTTAGAAACTTCCTACTAATAGACACGTCCATTGGAAAACATGACTTACACATAACTTGGATAAGACTGGTAGCTGTCTTTACTTTTTTAGCCTAAAAAAGAGTAAAGCCTCTTCTACTTTTTTCTAGAAAGTTTTTTCCACCTTTCCTTTTGTAGTCTTTCTTTGCTATTTCCCATGCTTCTCACCTCTAATTTTTATATAAATTTGTTCTTCAACAAGCACTTATGTTTTTTTTAGGATTTCCAAGGCTGCAATTTTTCTTTTCTTCTTCTTCTTTGTGTGTGTGTGTGTGTGTGTGTGATTTAGGTAAAAGTTTACAGAGCAAATTAGTTTTCCACTCAACAGTTCATACACATTTTGTTTTGTGACATTGACTGCAATCCCTACAATGTAACTCTTTCCACTTCCTCCCTGTGGTTATCTTTTTCCTGTGCCCTTCTTATGCCTGTCTAGCTTTCTCCCTGAACAAATGCTGCCCTTCTGATCTCCCACGGCCGATTGTTCTAAGGAGTGTACCCACCTGGTGTAATTGGTCACCTTGTAGGCCTGTCTACTGTTTGGCTGAAAGTTAAGCCACAAGAGTGAATTCAATTCCAGGCCTGACGAGTGACTAGGGACCACAGTTTTGAGGGCTTCCCCAGTCTCTATCAGACCAGTAAGCCTGGTCTTTTTTATAATTTTGAATTTTGTTCCACATTTTTCTCCCACTCTACATAGAATCTCCAATTTTGATCCCTTTCTGAGTGGTTGACAGTGGTAGCCAGGCACCATCTAGTTCTTCTGGTCTCAGGGTCATGTAGGCTGAAGTTCCCATAGCTTACTAGTCCCTTAGACTAATTGTTTCCGTGCATCTTTGATTTTCTTAACTCTTCTTTGCTCCAAATGAGGAGAGAAAAATAGTTGCCTCTTAGATTGTCACTCATAAGCTTTTAAGATGTTAGTTGCTAGTCATCAAAGTAGGATGTAGAATAATGTTTTTGTGTAACATGTTATGCCAATTGAGCTTGATGTCCCTTGTGACCATGGTCCCAGTGACTCGGTCCCTCAAAGTATTTGGCTCTAGCTAAGAAGTTATCATAAATTTTCCCCCTGTTAACTCTATTATATATGTAAACATTCTTACAAGAAATACAAATACATATAGAGAAATATCGTCTGACAAACCTATATATAGTCATGGCTATATTCCCTATATTCCCTACCAATACCTGATCATTTTGCCTGTCTCCCTATGTATCCCCCTATGTTTGTTATTACTGATAGTGTAGTATTGTATGTTGTTGTTGTTGTTATATGCCATCGAGTTGGCCCGACTCATAGCGACCCATCCTTGGGTTTCCGAGGCAGTATCACTATGGAAGTAGGAATGCCCAACCTTCCTTCCAAGGAGTGGCTGTGGGTTTGAACCGCCAGCCTTCTGGTTAGCAGTCAAGTGCCTTAGGTACTATGCTACCAGAGAACCCTGTAGTATTGTGTAAGCAAAAGTATATTCTTTTGTTGGCTATACCTCTTGTGCCCCTCTCTGCATCTTCCTTTTTAGTATATTGCCTTTCCCTTCACCCAAAAAGTACTTTTCTATTGCCTGCTGGGTCCAGTGTTGGTTCTTCTTGAGACAGACAATGCAGGGGTCATCTGGGCATCGTGGCCTGGAGGCTCCAAGCACAAAGACCAAGGGGTGGCGTGACCATGTAATTTACCAGTCAAGCCTAGAACATTTTATAAGCATAATATACATATAGTGAAGTGTACATATTATAAGTATATAGCTCTCTGGATTTTTACAAACTGAACCCATGTAACCAGCACCAAGATCAAGAATCAAAGTATTATCAGCATGTCAGCTGCTCCCAACAAGCTTCCTCCTTATCATTACCTAGAGTAACTACTATCCCAAAATTTAAGAGCAAAGATTAGTCTCAATGCTTTTCTATTTTTCTATTTTATAAAAAGAGAAGCATACTTCCCTATGTCAAAGGAAGACTTCTAATGAAGTCACAGAATACTTCTGTGTTTGGCTGCTTTTATTCAATGTTATGTTTGTGAAACTCATATTTTTTACATGTGAGTATATATGATTCTTTCTCATTGCATATAGTGTTCCAGTATGAGAATATATCACAATTTACCTACCCATTTTACCATGCTTGAACATTTGGCCAGTTTCTAATTTTTGCCTATTATTGCTATAGTGCTACTATGAATATTTCAATACATGTCTTTTAGTGAAAACATGCATTTCTGTTGGGAAAATACTGAGGAATTGAATTACTGGACCATAGAGTATGCATTGTGTCCAGCTTTAGTAGGTATTGCCAAAGAGTTTTACAAAAGTATTGCACCAACTTATACTTCAATCAGTAATATGTGAGAATTCTAACTCAGGATACTTTTGAGACTGTCCCAGGCAAGTCAGAATTTATGGTTATCCTATTAAGGTGACAAATAAATTTCATATTCAAGATCACTTGGAGCACTTTTTCTAGGAAGACAGTGTCCAGGATCAATGGTGAAGACTGCTGTGATTGTTAGCACTATCTGCCATTGATGTAAGAGAAGGCAATGGAGACACACCTATGATGTTTACAGACTCTGCTCTCCATCTGTTATACAGGTAAGATGAACTCCAGGTATATCACTGCAATCCAAGGGCCACCAGGTAACCACTACCATGGGACACACAGAGGAGGTACAATAAAAAGGGACCCTACATCAAGCTCAATTGGCATAACATACTACACAAAAACATTATTCTACATCCTACTTTGGTAAGGAGTGACTGAGATCTTAAAAGCTTGCAAGCAGCCATCTAGATGCAACAATAGGTCTTTCCTGGTCTAGAGTAAAGAAGAATGAAGAAAACCAAAGACACATAGAAACAATTAGTCCAAGAGACTGTTACATCACGTGATCCTCAGCCTATATGACCATGAGACCAAAAGAACTAGATGGTGTCTGGCTCTACCACTGTCAACCATTGGGAGGGGGATCTCAGTAGGAGATCCTGGATAGAGTGGGAGAACAGTGTGGAACAAAACTCAAAATTATATATATATATTTATATAAAAGACCATGTTTGCTGGTCTGATAGAGCCTGGTAAAACTCCCGAGACTATGGCCCCTAGCTGCCCTTCAGGTCTGGAATTGAACTCACTCCTGTGGTTTCCAGCCAAATAAAAAACCAGCATAGGGTTAACATTTACATCTGGTAGATACACTCCTTGGAGAGATCAATCATGAGAGAACAGAAGGGCAGTATATGCGCAGGAAGACCACTCGGGGGACAGGAGTGCATGGGAGGGAAGGACACAGGGAAAAGATAACTATGAGGAGGAAGTGGGGAGAGAGCTGTTATATTGTGGGAAATTGCAGTCAATGTCATGAGGCAAAATGTGTATGAACTGCTGTATGGAAAATAAATTTGCTCTGTAAATTTTCACCCAAATCACATTTTTTTTTTTTTTTTTAAGGGATCCTAGATGAAGATGACCAAAAATTCCATGATGTTCTAACAAGTCAACCATTCGTGGGTGTACATTGTGTTTCATATGCTGACATATTTAATCATGAGTATGCATGTAAGTATGCATGTGTACAAAATAGGTGAAAGAAATACACACACTTGGGTTAAGGTTTCACATTTTCCATCTGTTAATTGTGAGACCCAAGGCAAATTTTTCATTCTCTCTGAAGCTCTGATTTCTCCTCAGTGAGAGAATATCCCTCTCACATATGCTATCTTATAATCATCTTCATGTTAGAGGTAAGGAAAGTGAGACACAGAGTCGCTGTTTGGTCAATTCTGATTCATGGTGAGCCCATGTGTGTCAAAGTAGAACTGTGCTCTGTAGAGTTTTCAGTAGCTGATTTTTTCAGAAGCAGATCATTTTATCTGACAGGGTAGCATGTCCAGGGCATTTCTGCAGGTGGCAGGTAATATAGGGGAAGTGTGAGGATGCAGAATATACTCTGATGAGTAGTCTAGGATCAGAAACTCAGCTCAAGGCCATAGGGAGAGCATAATCTTAATTCTCTTTTGGTTCCTCTGACCTTGAGCAGATCATATCTTCTCTGAGCCTGTTTTCCCCATCTGAATAATAAGGAAAAAATAATGTGTTCCTAATCTTACCATTTAACTGCTAACTAGAAAATCGCCAAGTTCAAACCCACCATCCACTCTGTGGAATGAAGATGGGGCAGTTTACTTCTGTAAGATTTACTGCCTCAGAAACCCAATGAGGGTTGCTATGAGTCAGAATCAACTCAATGGCAGTAAGTTTGGTTTTGGTTTGGTTTTAATCTTAAACTTTAAACTGTAAACCGAAACTACCTCCTAAAGTCTTCTTTGAACTCCCTCTACTAAAATAATTTATCTTAATAAGTAAAGTATGGTTGTCTTGAATATTAAGCTTTTTTAAAGAATTATCTAGGTGAGATCAAATTGACAACAGCAATTCAAAAGGTTAGATGAGAAGCTTAGAAGACAGTGAGTTTAAGTTAGTGGTGGTGAAACAATTTGGAGAAGAGTAGTGAGAATTTTTGAACAAGATTTATTCATGTACAACTGCTGCAATGATGTATGACTGTATATAATTTTTACTAAAATAAAAAAATATGAATAATAAAATAATATCTATCTACCAGCCCCTCAGAGTTGCCAAGAAGATCTTGCTAGCACTGCATATAAAAGTGCTTTGCTACCAATGTAGGTTAAAAACTAGGATAAAGTTATGCCTCTGGAGCCACGTATCTGATTATAGAATCACTTATTTCCACTTTCTCAGAGTTTTAGCAACATACTGGTCATCACTATGTAGGAAAAAAAAACTTGGTAGACTGTTCAAGAGTAATATGTTCTCTTAAGCAGGAAAGGATTGCAGCAAGACCAAAGACAAAGGAGGCATTCTCCACGAGCTACCATTTGGAAAATTGAGATAGATGAGGTAGCAGGGCCATTTGGGGCTTATCCCATTGGGCAGTTGGGTAACCAGATTCCTGGCACGATGCCCTTCATTGTTACACGTCATCTGTCTCTCATTGCATTAATATCACAGCTCCAGAAGCCAGAGGGACAGTGAGAAGGGAGAGCCGGACCCTTTGATAATCATTGTTATTCCTTGATTGACTGAGAGACCAAGCCTTGCTGGATGACCAAAGCACAGCCTGGGTCCCCATGACTGGGAATGTGGGGTATGATTCACAGACCCCAGGCCTTGAGAAGAGGAGCTGCACAATGACCAGATGACAACCTAACCTCCTCAGTCGATAACCTGGGCCTTTCATTTGCACATTCCCACAGGGATAGAGGCTCGCCCTGCCTGCCAACATCCAGAGCACACCACATTCCTCACAACACTCTCTGTGAGCTAAATGGTAACACATCCACCAGGGAAAATTTTCAGGGGTTATCAGGAGTGACCCAGAGAGCAGAACCAAGCACAGTAAGCACAATGCCTTTGCAGCTGGGTAGTGGGCCCCTCTCCCTGGGCCTGCCTGACAGGGGAAAAAGGGCTGGCTCTTTGTAAGGCAATTTGAGCCATTCTGCCCAGTCTGGGGGAGGAGCAGGAGAGAGGTAGGAGCCAAAAAGGAAGACGGGAGCTCCTGCATCTCAAGTCCAGGTGCCACTGCACAGAGGGTCCTCAAAGGTGCTTCCGAAAGCCTAGGAAGTCCTCAGGTTTCAGCATCCAAAGAAACAAGGCGCTTTCTCACTGAGTGAGCTTTGGGAAAGAGAAAACCGCTGTAGTTATATCTGAAACTGCCCTGTTAATTGGATGCCTGGGTGTTCCTGCCATTGAACCTATATTAAGTTTTTACCTCGTGGATTCTGAAAAGGGGAAGGAGCCAGAGCCTGCCAGAAACTCCGATAGGACTGAGTTGGAAGATTGGCTGGAGCAAAACACAGCCTGCAGGGCCCCTTCACTGCTTCTGGCCTGGACAGGCTGGGGTGCTCTGCTCAGGAGAGGCTGCCCAGGGTGCCTGTGCTCCTGATCCCACATTGACTAGGTACTGGGTTGATGGGAATTCTGTGTGCTTCTGCTTAGGGAAGGGCGGGATTGGTGTTGAAAACAAACTTACAGCCTGATGCTACACAGCTCACCTAAAACCCTCAGTGCACCTACAAGGCGGTCCAAACTCCAGCCTAGCTTATAATTGTCTGACAAGTATGAATTTGGTTTTATGAAGAATGTGGCGCATATTGTTTGGAATTAAGACTGTGATTAAGGTATTCAGAGTGTCAAATTGTTCCACCTGTTGAGCATGTTGAAGCCAAAAGCCTATGGGAACTGGATAGACTATGAAGACAGGCTACCCCATTTACAAGCTGTGTGACCTCAGGCAAGTTCCTTAGCCTCTCTGAGCCTCAGAATGCTCAGCAACAAATCCATAAAACAGGTATAATAATGATATCTCTGTTACTCGACTATTGAATCAAATGAGATGATGCTTTTGGATACAACTGCATTACTACTTTTTATATTTTTTCCAATTATCTCTCTGTATAATCTTGAACAAATAATTTCAATTCTCTGGAGCTCTGTTTCCTAAGAAATGAAGGCATTGGACTTCTGCAAATCTCTAGCAGCTCTAACATTCTCTGCCATGACCCAAGACAATGACTGACTTTCCATAGCTTTATTAAGTGCCCACCTTGGGTGCATGGTTGTCCTCGGCAATAGTAGCAGCCCCAGTCTCCATCCACCTTCCCTTCCCTTCCCTCTTAAGATATGCAATTTTCCCAGGGAGCAAGTATAACTGTATTGATTGCAGAAGTAGCTGTACTTCCAGATATCAAGGAGCCATGGGAGGCTGTTGGCTTTATAGCTGCCCTCCAGGCACAACACTAGGAATGAAGAAAGACTCAGACTTCCCTGGGTGGTGCAAACAGTTAAGCACTTGGCTGCTAACCAAAAGGTTGTTGGTCTGAGTCAACCAAAAGGTACCTTGAGAGAAAGCTTGGTTATCTACTTCTGAAAAAGCAGACACTGAAAACCTTATGGAGCACATAAGGTTGTCATGAGTCAGAATCCACTCAACAGCAACTGGTTCTTCTTTCAAGAGACTCAATAGCCCTGGATTCCCAGTGCTTCCGGTTTTCAATGATATGTGGGTAGAAATTAGCAGATCTGTGTGTGGGAACTGGCTCTGCCTCTCACCACTGGAAGACACTAGAATCTTCTATAAGAAGGGATCTTCTGGGGAAAAGGAAGACTCAATGCTTAGAAGTCACTGAACTCCCTATGTTAAGGGTGATGGTAAAATTGACGACAAGATAATGGTAATGGTTAAACTATTGATGAACATAAATAATGTCATTGAACTGTACATGTGAAGATTGCTAAAGTGTCAAATGTTTTGTTACATACATATTTACAATGAAAAATATTTCTTTAATACAAGAAGGGATCTTCAAATGTTTTAAATGTGGTTAAAATGTATATAACAAGACTTTTGCCATTTTGACCAATTTAAGTGTACAGTTCAATAACATTAAGTACATTCACCTTGTTATCCTACCACTACCACTATCTATTTCCAAATGTTTTTCATCTCCCTAAATCATCCACTCCTCAGAAGGAAGATTGGGCAATCTACTTCAGTAGAGATACCACCTCAGAAACCCAAGGAGGGGTATGAGTCTAATCGACTCAATGACAGGCAGTGAGTTTGGTTTTGGTTTAAACAAAAACTTAACACTTCTCACTATTTCCTTCTTGGATTATTTGGGAAATCCCCAATTTCCATCCCCTCCAAGCCCAGGTTATCACTAATATACTTTTGTCTCTATGAACTTGCATCTCCTGAATATTTCCTATAAGTGAGATCATACAATATTTGTCCTTTGGAGTTGATTTATTTTATTCAGCACGTTTTCAAGGTTCAATCATATCATCATAGCATGTATCAGGACTTCTTTTTTTTATATAGCTGAAAATGGATGGATATGCCACATTTTGTTTATCAATCATCCATGGACACATAGGTTGTTTCCATCTTTTGCCTATTGTGAATAATGCTTCTATGAATGTGTACAAGTATCTGTTTGAGTCCCTGCTTTTGAGTCTTTTGAGTCTGTACCTCGGAGAGGAATTCCTGAATTCTTCCAACTTCTTTAAGTCTATTTACTCATCTGTAAAACACTAAAGATATTTCCTCATGGAGTTTTGCTCAGGATTAAATGGAAAGATGCCTATAATGTGCCCAGAGTAAAGAGCAGTAGTTGTATGTGTTGTGGCATTTGTGAAAAAGTGTTACTTCCCATTAAATGTTAAGCTTTCATTATCACTATTGTTAGTGATCATAATGCAGAAGGAGCTCTGGTAGCAACCAGAAGGCTGGTGATTCAAACCCACCAGCCACTCCTTGGAAGAAAGGTTGGGCAATCTACTTCTGTAGTGATACTGTCTCAGAAACCCAAGAAGGGGTCGCTATGAGTCGGATCTTACTTAACGACATGCGTTTGGTTTTTGTCTTTTCTTTTCTTTCTTTCTTTCTTTCTTTTTTTTTTTTTTTTTTGAGGCAAAGGCAGCACCCCATACAGGGATCAGTGTTTGCAACCCTGAATTTGGGTATCAGATAGAAACAAGATCCCATAAGTGTTATTATCCTGGTTAAGCCATTGCTCATCTATAACTTGGAATCTCCTGTGGGAGCAGCTAGCTGAGGCTGGACTTGTTTTTGATCCCCAAATGGGGAACCCTAATTCTGAAAATTACTTCAGGTCTCCCCCATGGGAAGAAATAGGTGTGGCACCAGGCCTCCTTGTCTGTGGTAGTGAATGAGTGATTCAAGAATCTGTTGACAACCTCAGTGTGAATTTGAGTCGAGAACAGACACTAAGGGGTATTAGCATTAGTGCCTCCTAACATGAAACAGGAACTCCCCCCAGGTTTCAGAGGCATGTTCAGAGAACCCTGGGCCTTTGGGGTGGAGCTCCAGTGTCCATACACTTCTCCAACAGCCCTTGGCCAATGTGATGGTTATGTTTGTGTGTCAACTTGGCTAGGCCTGGTTGAGTGGGTGGGCAGGTGGATGTAGTATTCCCCATGATGAGACTGGTAATCAACTCCATGGTGGAATCTACTGTGAACAGCTGAGTAGCTGCCTTTGGGTATGTGATCTACTTCCTGTATATAAGGAGAAGTTTTGAGAATGGTCTCTAGCCTATGGCATGCTTGGACCCTGCATGTAGCCGTGTCATTGCTCAGCAGCCTGCTATGCTCTGCAGACTTTGGGACTTACAATGGACTTAAGTTAATGGCCTGCTGTGTGGTTTGGTAACATCGGGACTGTGCCTTTTGACTTGTCAACCTTGGGGCTTCTCAGCCTCAGCAGCCAGCAGCTGTCTGAGTGAAGAAATGCCTCTAGCTCTAGTGGGCCATGAGCAGGAGGCAGAGCTGAACCCCAAGGTTGAGGGGCTTTCACCCAGCCCCTAGGGCTTGGCACTTTGAACTTGAACTTAAAGCTTCCAAATTGTAAGAATAAACTCCTGTTTTTTAAGGCCATCCCATTTGTGGTATATTTCTTGTCAGAGCAGCACTAGGTAACCAGTACAGCCAGCAAATGAAGTACTGAATTTATTCCACCCTGGTTTACTTCCTGGAGGAGAAATGCAGAGAAGACAACAAGGAGTAAAACCTTTCCCCTCTCTGAATGTCCCTCCATCCTGGCTTCTCTGAAATCTCCAGGCTCAATAAACTCAGCTGACAAAGAAAGTGTGAAAGGAAATTTTCCACATAAATAAAACGAGAGGCCAAGGTGATGCAGATCCCTTGGTTCTTCATTTCTCCAGCTACCGTGCACAGCAAGCCTTGTATGGGAACATTTTGAATACACTGTCTTATTTTCATCCCCTCAGCAATCCTGCAGGTGTATACTACTATCAGCTCTATTTTACAGATGAGGAAATTGAGGCAAAAGAGGTTAAATAACTTGTCCAAGGTCACACTGCTGTTAAGTGATAGAGCCAGAGTTTGGATCCAGGTCTGTGTGACCTAGAGCTTTAGTTCGTATCACTATTTTAGCTTTACTCAGAGGAAACTGAGGTTCAGAGAGGTTAACTGGTGCCCCAGGTCATACGACCTACCACTGGCAGAGCCAAACTTGCCACATGGCTCTCTGGGCTCTGAGAACGGTGCCCTTTCTTGTTACTCTGCAACCACTAGAATGGGCAGCTTCCCAGTTCAGCTATTTTCTCTCTCCATTCCAGAGTGGAGTCACCATGTGCTCTGAGAAGGGGTCCAGGTGCATAAGCATACTGCTGTTGGCCTTGGCCACTGCAGCCATCATCGCCAACCTCCTGCTCTACTTTCCCAATTGGCAGGTGCTGGAGCCTGACAAAATCACAGACTTGGTCTGGTTTTTTCATGGCTTTCTTGGAGCTGGATTTTTGGTAAGAATGAGATTTAGCTATCTTATCTCCTCCAGTCACCTCATCTTGGGACCACCTTCCCTGGGCTCTCCAAGCCTAGCTGGCTGATCCTTCTCTGTACTCCACAACTTATTACATGTAAACACTCTCCACACTGGCGCTCAACACATTGTATGGCAAGCATCTGTTTATGTATCTGCCTCACCCATTAGGCTGTGAGCTCCTGAAGAACAGGGCCCAAATCTCATTCACCTCTGCCTTCTAAGTGCCTTTCAAACAAGAGTTTAAAACATGTTTGCTAATTCATGAAAGATACACTTTATAAAGAGCACAATACAGGATATTTGGCAGAATCACAGACAACCATTCTGAAAATTAAATTGTGAAGCTTCTATCAATGTTTCCCTTGACAAAATTATGATCAGGTGGAGGAAGGGTTGGTAAACGTTCCCTGTAAAATACTTTGTAAATATTTCTAGTTTTGTGGCCCATGCAATCTCTTATCACAACTATTCAACTCTGCATTATAGAGCAAAAGCTATCATAAACAATATATAAACAAATGGAAGTTCCTGTGTTTCAATAAAACTTTATTTGTAAAAATGGACAGTTCAATAACATTAAGTACATTCATCATGTACAGATATGGTCTGCAGGCTATAGTTTGTCACCTCTGAGATAGACAATGAGTATTTTCTTTCCCTGCTACCTTTATTTTCATTTGACTGCTCCTGTCCCAAGTGTCCAATGTCCCCTTATGAAGGATAGTTTGTTTATGTGAGATCCCAATGCCAGGCACTGCGTGCTTAGCAAGTGGATGGGGCATAAGGAAAAAGAAGGTTCCCATTTCTTCTCCCCACATAGTAGCAGGCACAGTGTTATCTCAAGTTGCACTCAAAGACTGCCTATTCTTTTAGTTTTTGTTAAATGTGATTTGGATGAAAGTCTACAGAACAAATTCATCTTCCATACAACAAACAGTTCATACACATTTTGTTTCATGACATTGACTACAATCCCCATAATGTAACAGCTCTCTCTTCCCACTTCCTCCCTGCGGTTACCTTTTACCTGTGTCCTCCTTTCCTATTCATTCCTGCCCTCTGAACAATCTCCTTGCACTGATACTGCCCTTCTGATCTCCCATGGTTGATTGTTCTAAGGAGTGTACCTACTTGGTGTAAATGTTCACCTTATACCCCTGCCCATTGTTTGGCTGGAAGCTATGGGAGAGAGTTCAATTCCAACCTGAAGGGTGACTAGGGGCCATAGTCTTGGGGATTTCACCAGTTCTATCAGACCAATAAATCTGGTCGTTTTTATGATTTTGAGTTTTGTTCCACGTTGATCTCCCACTCTCTCCAGGATCTCCTATTTTGATCCCTTTCCGAGTGGTTGACAGTGGGAAAGACTACCTATTCTTTCCATTTATGGAAGAGGTTAGGACTCCTGTGTGAGAGAATACACAGTGTATCAACAACATCTACACCAGCCATAACTTGGTAAAAGTTAGCCGTGTCTCAGCTCAGACCTTCTTCTAGGAGGCAGCACACACCTTGGAGTCTCACACCCCTGCTCAATCGCCAATCTGCACCAAACTGCTATGCAACCTCCATAAGCTTCAGTAAAAGGAGAATCACACCACTGTACAAGGTGCTAGTGAAGATTAAGTAATAATGTATATAAACCTCACACATACTGGGCAGCTTCCAACATGGATTTTCTCATCTTTTCTGGATTACCTCATCACCTCCTCTGCTGATACAGCCTAGTGTGCCTGGCTTCTACTCTTACCTACCCTGCTTATTTCTGAAGGACAGATTTGCACTGTCTAACTCCACCACCAAATAATTTATAAACCCCTCTAAGCCTCACTGTGTTCCTCTACAGAATTTTTTTATTCCACTACCACTTAACTTCTTTCAATATATAAATGAGTAAATACAGCGACAATCGAAAGGCCTCAAGTGGCTTGAGAAAATGGGTTTTCTAATAGGAGAATTCCAGAATGTTTACTAACAAGAGATGCCCAGAGGGAAAATATTCCAAATCAGAATGTGGCCTGGATCAGTCATGGACCAAACACCCTGTCTCCATAGTATCCCTTAGTACCAGCTGGATTGCCCAACTCTCACTCCAGCTTTCCAGCAAAACCTCCCCTGGACATTTGGACAGATGATTACAAGTGGATAAAACCAAAAAAAAAAAAAAACCTCAGTGCCGTGGAGTTGGATCCAACTGATAGCAACCCCTCCTTGGGTTTCCAAGGCAGTACCACTACGGAAGTAGATTGCCCAACCTTCATTATGAGGAGTGGCTGGTGGGTTTGAACATCCAGCCTTCCGGTTAGCAGTCAAATGCCTTAGGCACTACACCACCATACTCACAGTGAAATGCTGGACAAAGGAAACAGGACTAAACCAGGCCATGAAATTGGTAAAATAAAAACCAATGAGACAAGCCAGTCTTCTCCCTTCTCTTCTTTTCTCTTCTTTCTTTCCTTTTCCCCCTTTCTTCTTTTCCTTTTTAATTCCTTCCTTCCTTCTTTTTGTCCTATTTTTCCTTCTTGCTATGTTCACTCAGTCTTCAGTGTCCATTCTATACCTTTATTCATGCACAGCCACAAGACAAACTAAGGCAGTGGGCATTGTTGAAGAGAGTAGAGTGAATCTGAGCAATTAACCTGAAGATCAATGGGATGTGGAGGGTGGGGGCAGTCTAGGTTGGCTCTGGCTTTCTGAACTGGCACCTGGGGAGCTGGTGGTGGACTCCCCAAGATGGTATCTCAGCAAAGCTCAGCAGTGAAGTTTGGAGGGAAAGGAGATGGTGAGCTCTATTTCACACCCACACTGAAGGGTCAGAGGCTGGTTGGGCTGGGACAGGAGACCAGGAGAGAGAAACAAGACTGAGAACCATTGCAGAGAGGTGATGTGGAAGCCCGATGGCAGTGGGTTTGCCCAGGGCTTGTGAATAAAAGAAGAGGAGAAATAAACCTTGGTCAAAAACCTAGGGAACATCCAACATTGAGAGGTATGTAGGGAAGAGTAGCCTGTGAAGAAGACTGAAAAAGAACAGCTAGAAAGTCAAAGAAAAAGAGAAAAGTTAGAAAAACTGAAGGAGGAAGTTTCATGAAGGAATGAGGGATTATAAAGTCAGTTACAGCAGAGGGGATATAAGCTGGGCCTGAAAAGATTCCAAGGGATAGCAAGGTGCTCATTGGGTCTTGGCAGTCACAGTCCTGGAGGAGTGCCTGGGTGGACTCCAGACAGCAAAGGGCTGGGAGTCAGTGGAAGTGAGAAACTAGAGACAGTGTGTGGTACAATCTCCCCAAAGGCTCCACTCTGAGTGGAAGAAGAAAGGGCCATAGGTTGAGCTTACCTTACCTGATATAAGGAAGATCAGAACAAGACTTCAGAAGCCACAAGGGACATAATAAGCACAGCCATTTATTCAGCATCAGTTCCACACAGAACCCTGATCAAGGATCTGTGGAAGGCAAGATCAGAATTCACAGTTTCTGCCCTTTAATAATAATTATAACAGGCATTTGCACAAAGCCCTAGAGAGTATAAAATGCTTACACACATATTATTTCATTTGCTTCCCACAGCATCTTTGTGAGGTAGCTGTCATCATCCCCATTTTATGAGAGATGAATGGGGCCCAGGAAGATTAAATAATCTGGGCATGGCCACACAGGTAGTACAGGGCAGAACTGGACTTGAACACCCATCTGATTCCAAAGCCTGTTTTCTCTCCATTTCTCCATGTTGACTTGTGTCCCCCCAAAAAATATGTTGAAATCTTAATCCTAGGTACCTGTGAATGTTACCTTGTTTGAAAATAAGGTCTTTGAAGATGTTATTAGTTAACACGCGGTCATACTGAAGTAGATTGAGTCCCATTCCAATGTAGCTGATGTCCTTATAAAAAGAGGAGAAGAGATAGAGAGAGACAAACAAAGGGAAGATAGCCATGTGAAGACACAGGTGAGACTGCAGTGATATACCTACAAGTCAAGCGGTGGCATCACCAGGGCTCATGTGACTCAATGCAATAACTGATGATGCCACTCCCTACACACAGATCTCCTCCCATACCAGACCATACAGAATCCTTGTTGTTGTTGTTGTTATGTGCTGTCGAGTTGGACCCGACTCATAGCGACCCCTCCTTGGGTTTCTGAGGCAGTATCACTATGCAAGTAGATTGCCCCATCTTCCTTCCAAGGAGTTAGTAATGTTTATTATCAATTTTAATCGTAGAAAAATATGTGATAAATATAGTTGTAAATTGCTTAAACATAATATTTCTTAGATCATATGAATATTAATGACATCATTATGTAAAATCTTTCTGCACTGAATTACATTATTATTTATAACATTATTAGTTACCAATCAGAAGTCATTTTTTATTCTTCTCCTTCTTTTCCTTTAATTGCGGCTTCAGTCTCAAAACAGTTACTGATAGAGGTTCACAAATACTACTTACCACAATATTGTAGCTAAAACACCAGAAAATTTGACAAAAATTAGTGACTATAAAAATACCTGCGGCAACAAAAACAACAGCCCACTCTTGCAGCGCACATGATTTGAAGTGTCAGTGTGACTGAGTAACAGTGACAGCTCTGACAGCAGTGTGTTAGAGGGTTTAAAAAGTAAATAGCATAAAGTTTTAGCTTTGTGGGCTAAAAATGTAAGTTGGGCTTATGAAAAATATTTTTTTTGTTATAAGTTTCTGCTGAAACACTGCATGAAAATTTTATACACAGTCATTTTGGTGTCACCCCCTCTGAAATTGTCATGAGTTGCAGTCCACACCCCCACACACTCCTAGTGATGTCACTGAAGCCAGGGAATAATACCAAGGATTGCCAGAAACCACCAGAAACTGGAAGAGGGGCACGGAAGAATCTTCCCCTAGATCCTTCAGAGAGAATTTATCCCTGTCAACACCTAAATCTCTGTTATTTTAAGACATCCAGTTTGTGATGCTTTGTTATGGCAGCCCTAGCAAACCAATATACTCCATCATCTGATGCATGTGCACACACAAGTGAGGACACAGTGAGCAGTAACATACACAAAGTTCATGTGACCTGATGCCTGGCTTCATGCTCATGTCCCAGTGAAACGATGAAGGAACTTCAGAAGGCTGTTGCAGACAGTACTGCTTTTCAGATGAGACAGAAAAACAAGGCCACATGAGTCACCACCTCCTAGTCCTCCCAACCAAACAGACTGTCCACTGACAGGTTGCTCAAGTAGTCATCCTGTCATGGTGTATGAAGACAGGTGCAGCAGCATGTCTCTCTTCTGGGGGGAAGTCATTGCAGCACCCCCTGTGATTCCCTGAAGGCAGCCTGGTGCCATCAGCAAGCCTGTTGTCTCAATCCAGCAATGCCAAGAATAAAAACTCTATTTTCCTGGATCCACAGGCAAACTCAGAACTCCTGGAAAGCACCTGTGGCTGAACTGTGTATCTGAGAGAAACACAACATAATTTGAATTGAGTACCCAGGGGAGCAAAAAACAGAGTACCATTTCTTTTTCCTGTGTAACAACTAATGGTTATTTTCCATCAATATTTGAAGACTTAGCCAGACCATGGGGGTGGGGGGAGTTGCCATTAAGTCTTTATAAAACCAAAAACCAAACTCACTGCCGTAGAGTCGAATCCAATTCATAGGACTCTTCCTTGGGTTTCTGAGGTAGTATCTCTGAGGAAGTAGATTGCCCAATCTTCCTTCCGAGGAGTAGCTGTGGGGTTTAAAAGAAGACAAAAAATTAGACACAGACATACAGGGAGAATGGAGATTGAAGTGATGGGTCTACAACCCAGGGAACACCAAGGATTACCATCGTAAATTGGAAGAGGCAAGGAAGAATCCTTCCCTAGAGCCTTCAGGAAAAGCATGTCCCTGTTGACACTCAATTTTGGACTTCTAGCCTCAGAACTGTGAGAGAATAAATTTCTGTTGCCCTTCACCCACTTGGTGGTACTTTGTTACAGAAGTCAAAGGAAACACTCATTACACTAGTCAAGCTTTTCTAGAAAACTTTAATATGCTTTATTCATGAAATAAAACAGTCTAAGACATTCAGTCATTTGGTAATTTTTTTGCAGCCCAATTTCTGTCTTTGAAGAACCTTCTTTTCTGGGGTTAAGAATTGAGCTGATGACCTGATTTATGCCAGTGTTCTGAGGAAAGAAAATAAGGCAGGACATGAAGAAGGAGAAGGAAGGACTCAATTGTCAGGCCTTTGATCCTCTCTGCTTCTCCTCTCTAACCTCCTAAGCACCCAGACCATGAAAAGGCTACCACACAGCATTCTTACCCAATCCAAAGACAAAATCTTGGACTGTTTAAGGATTCTTAAAACAGAGTCCTTGAACTGGAATCTTTTTACCCCACCAGTTTTCATCAAGTTTATCCTGACTCATGGTGAACCCACATATATCAGAGTAAGGCTGTACTCCATTAAGTTCCAATGGCTGGTTTTCAGAATATCACCAGGGTTTTCTTCCAAGGTACCTTTAGGTGAACTCAGACTTCTAACTTTTTAGTTAGCAGCTGGGCACATTAACCATTTGCACCACCAGGGACTCTAGAAAGAATCTTAGATGTCATATATTTTAATTTCCTTATTTTATAGAATTACAATAGAGACTCAGGATAGATTAAGCTAGATCCAAACCATGAATCGAGTTTATGACATAGTAAGGGATAGAATACAGGTTTCAGGACTCTCGTAAGTTGAAATTTAAAAATGCCAAGACAGAGGACAGCACGCAGCTCAGTCTGGGCCATAAAGGGGCAGTGTCTCAGTGAGGTAGGTATCATGCCAGTGTTCTTTCTCCTACCCCACACTACTAGAAGAAGCATGTGGAAATGTCACCACAAATTTTAGCACCTTATCATTGGGTCCTGATTCTGTGTTGGGCACTGTGGTAAGAGGTGCCCACAAAGCTCAGAGTCCAGAAGGAAAACACGGTGTGCTCAGTGCAATAGGAGAGACTGACATGAAAGAAGGAATGAGTCATTTTGCCTGTCACTGAAAGCTACATAGAGATGTATTGGTTTCCTGTGGCTGCTATAACAAATTACCACAAACTTAGTTGCTTAACACAACAGCAATTTATTGTTGCACACTTCTGCAGGCCAAACGTCTGAAATTAAGGTGTCAGCAGGGCAGTACTCCCTCTAGAGGCTGTAGGGGGCATCCCTTCCAAGCCTCTTCTAGCTTCTGGGGGCTGCCAGCATCCCTTGACTCGTGGCTGCATTACTCCAACCCCTGCCTCCATCTTCACATCACCCTCTCTTCTGTCATCTCTCAGAACTCCCACTATCTCTGTCTCATAAGGATACATGTGAATGCCTCTAGGAACTGTCTTAGTTGTCCAGTGCTGCTATAACAGAAACACCACAAATGAGTGGCTTTAGCAAACAGGAATTTAGGAGGCTAGAAGTCTGAATTCAGGGTGCCAGCTGCAGGGGAACTCTTTCTCTCCCTGTTGGCTCTAGAAGAATGTCCCTGTCTCTTTTGAGCGTCTGCTCCTAGGTCATCTTCATGTGGCTTGGTATCTCCCCTTCCTCATCCCTGCTCACTCAATTGCTTATTTATTCTCTTTTATATCTCAAAAGAGATTGACTTAAAACATAAAGCAAAAAACCCAAACCCACTGCCATTGAGTTGGTTCCAACTCATAACAACCCCCATTGGGTTTCTGAGGAAGTAAATCTTTATGGAAGTAGATTGCCCAGTCTTCCTTCTATGGAGTGGCTGGTGGGTTTGAACCACTGACCTTCCAGTTAGCAGTCAAGTGCCTTATCCACTATGCAACCAGAGGTCCTTGACTTACAACATAACCCTACACTGTCCCATTAACATAACAAAGAAAACTCACTCCCCAATGGTATTATAACCACAGGTACAGGGATTAAGATTTACAACACATATTTTTGGATGACACAATTCAATCCATAACAGTCACCACCCAGATAATTGAGGATATAATCTCTCTCAAAATCCTTAACTTAACCATACTATTTATTATATAAGGTTATATTCACAGTCTGTGGGGATCCAGAGGAGTCAGTCCCTAGGTGGTGTAAATGCAAATTACTAACTCACTTGGCTGCTAATGCAAAGGTTGGAGGTTCAGGTCTACCCAGATCCCTCTGAGAAGAAAGGCCTGGTGATCTACTTCTAAAATAACAGCCATTTAAACTCTATGGAACACAGTTCTACCATGACACACATCAGCAACCAGTGGGAGTCTGGAAGTAAAAATACCTTGGGGCCATTTTTATTTTTCCTCCTCTTACCTCAGGAAATAACTTTTGAATTGGCCTTGACAGTGAATAGGAGTTTGCCCAAAGCCTAGGGTGAAGGGCTTTTAGCAAAGGAAATTGACATATTCAAAGGCTCAGATGCAGGAAGGTGCTGAATTAATCTTAGAAGCCCACAAGCTCGTATACCAAGATGACTCAAATGAAGGAGAAGATGTGGGGCTCTACGGCATGACGACATTGGGGCACAAAGGGCTGTGTCACCTGTCCATGGCCTGAGTTTTGTCTTATAGTCAATGAGGAATCATGAAACATTTTAAAATAGGAAATGACACAACCAAAACTTTATTCCAAAAAGGCAGCATTACATTCATTACAATAGTATTTTCTTTTCCTATAGGTCATGGTGCCAGCACTGCTGTTGTTGAGAGGAGGTGGAGAGGGCTACTATTCTCACAGATGTAGGGTAAGTACTCTGGGGTCTACAAAATTTTTTAACTGCTCACCTCCACTCCAAAGAGATTATTTCCTAGGCTGTGTGCCTTTTCTCTTTTAAAGAACAGACTATTGGCCAATGTTGACTATTTCTAATGTCCCCCTTTGGAAGCACAGGGGCATTGTGCAGGGCTCTAGCCAACAGAGGAGGGGTCTGCTGCATGAGATCCCAGGGAAGATAAACTTGGAGAAAGGGCTTGAGGAGTGCCATTTCAAGTGGACACAAGCTTATCAGCTCTGGGAGACTGGCCTGCTTGGGTTGTGTTGTTTGTCTGACTGTCTTAAACCCTCTTATTGTTCGGCTTTCTTATTTGCCCAGTAACTAATGGGGTAGCACATCAAAGAACTACTTGGTTTTCAAGTTAGAAGAAACCTTGGATATGTAATCTCAAAAACACTTTCACAGAGGCTCCCTCCAAATGGCCATGTGAACTATAAAAGGCTCATGCTCTCTAGGTTTATCTGTTAT
>NW_006921634.1:6070749-6073817 GCF_000298275.1 Orycteropus afer afer | reverse complement strand
GTCTTTTGTATCATATAGTCTGTTCAATAAGAGAAACAGTCAGCTAGAAATTAATAAAATTATTTTAATAGTAAAAATAAATTGGAAAAATTCAAGCAGCCAGAAATCATCTTGTCCCAAAGGTCTCCTGATCCAAGCTTTACAGTCCCCAATCAAATACTCCACAGAGATCTGAGTCCCTGCGTTGCCTGAGGAACAACTCTAAGAAGCTGCATGACTTTAAGAAGCTCCATTCTGTTTCAGCCGCCCCTCTATTACCACTTGTCATAAGACAGACACAATGTGGACTTATCCAGAATAAAACTTCATGTATGCTTTGAAGTAAACAAGACCCTTAGTTTTGCCCCAATTCAGTAACAGACTAACACATCAGGAGAGCCACAGGCCTTCCCTTGGCACTAGCCTCACTATCACATATATTCACTCATCCAGTCAACAAATATTTATAGAGTTTGTACACCATGCAAGGCCCTGTGCTGGTCACTGGCTCAAGCATTAGACTACAGATTATTCATTTACTCACACAATCCCACAGCAAACATTTACTGAGCACTCATTACCAGAGTGGCAAGTAGGTCCCATTTAGAGTGCCAACACCAAATGATGGGTGGCTCTGTTTTGAGAAGGACTGTGAGGGTTAGTATAGGCTTGATGGGAAAGGGTGCTGACATATATAACTGATGTCTGCCATGAGTACAAGTTCCTGGGTGGTGAAGATAGTTAAGTTAGTTAAGTCAAAGCTGTTAACCAAAAGGTTGGAGGTTCCTGTCCATCCAGAGGCACCTTGGAAGAAAGGCCTGGAGATCTATTTCCAAAAAATCATTCATTGAAAACCCTATGGATCACAGTTCTCCTCTAAACACATGAGGTCTCCATGAATTAGAGTCAGCTCAACAGCAACTGGTTTTCTGTGTTTGTTTTGCTTTTTACCTTGAGTGTAGGTAAAGGAACTGGAAGCACACTAACTTCTCTGTGCCAGGCATTGTGTAGACACTGGAAGTTCAACCTTAAGTTAGTCATATTTCCATCTCAAAATTTTGGAGTGGATTATTTTATTCTTTAGAATTGCCACAGGAGTAGATGAATGGACAGAGGGTTCCTCAGATCTACTACCCCATTTTTGTGAACAAGGACACCTACTTGTTCTGACATCTACAACACAAGATCCAGACCCTCTTCAATTTATCAGAGAAGGCTGGGAGAAGAACTTTTAAACAACCGGTTTCCACTGCTTGCTTCCCCCACCATTGCTGCACTAAATTACTGGTTCTGTTCCATTGCAGATGCTGTTCCCTGTACTTCTGCCCACACAGGGCACCATAGGAGCTATGTACTGTGTGGTCATTTCTTCATTGGGTTTGCTCAGTGGCCCCTTCTGTGACACTGGCAGTGGAAACTACACCTACCCTTTCAGGAATGACAGCTTCAAGTAAGTATCACAGCCTTGGGTCAGTGTTTCCCATCAGAAAGTGATGGGAGATGACCACAAAGAGCATGTGCTCTCAGCGTTGGCTGGCCAGTAGTGTGCTGGTGCTTCAGTCACACCCAGTATCTGGTTCCTCTCACTTCACTTGCTCCCAAATCAATGATCTCTGAGAGATGATTGGCCCAGGCATGAGTCCCCCAAGAATCTAAGCAGTGAGATCAATATTACAACTTCATTAGCCCCAATTATTAAACATTCAATTGAGTATGTGCTGAAAGCCTACTTAATATTGGTATAGGTACTGTGGGAAGAAAAAGGGGTACAAAAGAAAGATAAGACATTTGTCTCTCTGTAAGAAGCTCACAAATAGGGGGAACCAACTGCCAAATTTAGGGTTTCATGGATATCCTGAAACGTCTGGGCCCTGTGATATACATTTATTTTCCTAAAGGACTATATAAAGAAACCAGCACCAATTGATTAAGACCTTCCTTTCTCTTCGCATTTCACATTCTCTCCCTGGCAAATCACATCCATCTCCACGACTTTCAGAATCATCTATTTGTGAATAATCCCCTAATGTCTGTTTTCTTCATTCTGAATTTCTGACTCAAATATCTAATTGCCTCCTTGAAAGTTCTTCTTGAATATCTCACAAACATTTAATATTAATATATCCAAAACACTGGATGTTTCTCCACAAATGCCCTCTTCCAGTCATCCCGTCTCATTAGATGACACCTAAAACCTGTGACTCATTTTTGAATCTTCTTTCCTCCTCACTTTGCACATTCAGTCACCACCAAGATCTGTCAATTCTACCTCAATAATATACAGTTGATTCTCATTATTCGTAGTTGGTTATGTTCTATAAAGTCATCACAAACACTGAATTAGCAAATACTGAGCCATTTTCCCTAGAGGAAGTACAGGATTAGGTGCCTATGAACTTCTGCTCACAACTTTTTTATCAACTATCAATACATACACTTGTTCTCCGTGTGTTTCTGTTTAAAGACACCTTATTCAATTTTTATTTCTTACAAATAATTAACCAAATGCAGTATTTCTTTATAATAAAACACTAGGCAAGAAGGATTTAACATTTTCCTGATAACCATAAATTTCTTTGGCTTTCAGTCTTCTAATGGTGCTGTCCATTTCTTTTTGAAATCAGTCATCATCTCATGGATCCACAAATTTAGCCATTTTTCCATAGCTTCATTAAATGTTACTATACCACAGATGTTACTTTAGCACTTTGCCGAGTAATCTCATGTACAGATTGGAGAATTTCTTCTTCTTTTTTTTTTTTTTTTGATGCACCATAATGTTGATTCATTAACATTGAACTCATGGCCAACAGCACTGTAACTCATGCCTGAGCAAAGCTTATCTAACACATGTATTTTCCCCATAAGGCACATCACGGCCTTCTTGTGCTTATGCACACTAGGGAGCACTTCAGCACTACACTTGGGGGCTATTTAAAACAGTGAAATCACCAACAAAAAGCATAAAAATGTAAGACCCAAAAAATGCCCCCCCCAAAAAATAAATAAAACACACGTTGAAAAGGACACTTCAATGAGAGTGAAATAAGAAGGCAGAGGGCCGCTTTTGTTTTACCTCAGCTGGGAAT
>NW_006921634.1:6068735-6069999 GCF_000298275.1 Orycteropus afer afer | reverse complement strand
CAAGTCTCCCTCAGGGTTTTTGCTCACAAGCTATTTCTTCTTACAATTCACTGTTCTCTTCTCTCTGCTGCTACTCTCCTTTAAGACCTAGTGAATCCATCTCTGTCTGCACACCCTTCTCCAGTTACTCTAGACCTCTCAGATCCCCTTCATATAATAACAATTATGATATAATAAAACATATTGCCTACTGTGTGGCAGGCACTGTGGTATTTTTACTTTTTATTTTTTCAGCTCTGTTTTACACATAAAGAATCTGAGCTACAGAAACACACAGGAAATTTATGCAAGGTCATAGAATTTCTAAGCAAGGGAGCTGGGATTAGGACCTGAGTCTGTAAGACTTTGGAACTCAAACTCTTAACCACACCCTTCTACTGTTTCTGAGACCCTTGCTGCGGTTAAAATCCTATATCGTAGGCCTTCCCACTTTGTGACATACTTTCTGGTTGTGGCCATGTCTGTAACGATGCTGTGCTGATATGTTATTAGAGGGTAAAGACGGTCTGTTCAACCCTCCCACCAATTAAAAAAAAAAAAAAGCAGCTGCCACTGAAGTGATTCCAACTCATGGCAACCTCATGCATGCAGAGTACAACTGCTCCGTAGGGTTTTCAGAAACAAATCACTACACCTTTCTTCCCAGGTACCTCTGGGTTCAAACTGCCAACCTTTTGGTTAGTGATTGAGTACTTATGCAGTTGTACCACCCAGGGCTTTCTTCTCTTACCAATGGACACATAATAAATCTGTTCTTTTTATGAAACTGAGATCAATGAAGACCCTAAGCTCTGCAACCTCCTTTATTAGACAAGTGTGTTTCAGACGCTTTTAAGTAGCTTCCTCTCTTTCACTCTCTCTGTTACCGGCAAAAAAAAAAAAAAATATTAATCCAATTTTCTTCTCTGTCCTGGAAGGGACAACTACTTATTCAATCAGCCGAGCTGGGCTGCCTGCCAAGAGCCTGAGAATATCGTCCTCTGGAATGTGGTCTTGTTCTCCACCCTCCTGGGCATTGGTGCCATGCAGGCTGTGCTTTGCCTGAGTCAAGTCGTCAGTGGACTCTGCGGCATTTTCTGTGGCACGTGCACCCGAAAGGGACAGGTTAGTGCCTCTAGAATCCCAATTTTTTCAAGTATTTTTCCTCTTCTTGTTCTGCACTGTCTCCCTGTTCCCTGAACCCCACACTCTCAATGATATCTCCTTTAAAACAGTTTCTAAGAAACCTTTTGAAAAGTAGAAATTGATTTGCCACTTTTGCTTG
>NW_006921634.1:6066798-6067757 GCF_000298275.1 Orycteropus afer afer | reverse complement strand
GACTCATAACAACCCCTCCTTGGGTTTCCGAGGCAGTATCACTACAGAAGTAGATTGCCCAACCTTCCTTCCGAGGAGTGGCTGGTAGAATTGAACCGCCAGCCTTCTGGTTAGCAGTCAAATGCCTTAGGCACTACGCCACCAGAGCTCCCTCTCCTTGAATAGGAGGGGCTAATGTGCCATGGAGCAAACTTTGAGAAACACTGCATGAGCAGTGAGATCAAATTTAGCACACTTAACCCATAAGAATCCAGAACACTTTCCCAAACCACTGGAGAAGAAGAAAATCTCAGGATAAAACAGTGTTTTGTGTTTTGTGTATTTAAAAAAAAAATAATCAGTAATAGCTGGAACCAGAATTGTGCAAATTTAAAAAAAAAAAAAGTATTCCTTCCAGGAGGATGCAGCCATGTAGACACACAATTTGGCAAGCAGACAGAGCCACTGATGAAGGCCTACCTTCTCCAGTTTGATGCAGCCCCATGCCAGGGCACTGGCAAGCAATGTGCAGGCTGGATCTGAGCCCTGCCCCTTCCCGCAACACAATCCCTGGTCAGGCTGTCTTCCACACAAACGATCCATTGATATGAATACGATGGCTCTGCTGATGTCATAAGTGCCCAGTTGCCCTGATAACCCAGGCTGCTGCTTTAGCTTTCCTTTTTCTCTCCCACTGACTTGAAGCCACGAACCATCCAGAAGAGATGGCAAGCAATGTGCAGGCTGGATCTGGATTGAAGCCACGAACCATCCAGAAGAGAAGATGTATTAAATACCTGCAATGAGCCTGGCACTAAGCCAACACCTGACATTGTCCCCTGCTGTGAGGTTATCACTGGTGAGGAAAGTGAGCTTAGGGAGAGCACGTCTTGAGAACAGTCAGTCTATAAGATAGAATAATAACTCTGTAGGGAGTTCTGGTAGCATAATGCCTAAAGCATTTGACTACTAACCAGAAG
>NW_006921634.1:6058365-6065913 GCF_000298275.1 Orycteropus afer afer | reverse complement strand
GTTAGCAGTCAAGTGCCTTAGGCTCTATGCTGCCAGAACTCCCAAACAGAAAAGAGCTCTCTGAAATTAAGTATAAATAATTGGTTTTCAAGGCTGGCTTATGCCTGCCCCTCACCAACTCGTTTCCTGAGTTCCCATGAGGTACAAAGCAAATTGCTTGGGGAAAGGAGAGATGGAAGGTCCCATGGTTCTGGGAGAAAAGCAGAGGGGAAATCTCCAAGCACAACCACCCCAATGTGAGCAGCAACGGGGCTGGGGTGGAGGTGTGCTAATTTTTGCTTCATTTTCTGTGTATTCAAGCATATCTCATCTTTTCAAATTATTTACTTTCTCAAGAGAAACTACAAATTCTCAGATCACAGTTGATAGACAGTTTGGACATTTTAAATTGTTTTTACATCAGGATACAACTATGTAGATAATGTTGTTAGGTGTCATTGAGTTGATTCTGACTCATAGTAACCCTATATAACACAGTAGAACTGCCCCCACAGAATTTCCTAAGCTAAAATTATTATGGGAGCAGATGGCCAGGTGTCTCCTCCCGCTGGTAGGTTCAAACCATCGACCTTTCCCTTAGCAGCAGAACTCTTAACCTTTGTGCCACCAGGGCTCCTTATAGAGATGTAGATACTATGATACAATTTTATTAGAAATATGAAGAAAATAGCTCTCTATCATGATTTTAAAAATTATTCTTATTTTACTCTTTACATTTTTCTATGTTACCAAAATTTCCTTTTTCCACAATAAGCAAGTATGACTTTAATAATTTTAAATATATGTGAAAAAAAATTGATTTTACTTTTTTTGAGAAACCCATCTAAAAAACTCATCTGCCTGCCGTGACTGGTGAAATGCTGTGTTAATCCTGACATTGACTTGAGAAAAACTTCATGATGCAGAGGGTAATTGATAATTCTGTAAACTTTCACCACAACCACAATTTGGGGGTAAAAAAAAAAAAAAAAAAACCTAGTTGACAAGCCAATAGCCAGTATTCTCCCATGTCAAACACACAGAAAATCATTTTAAAAGAAGGAGATTCACTGCACAACAATACCTAAGTAACTTTGGCATATGTTATTTTGACCAGAAACTCTAAGGCTACAGATAAAGGCTATTGTACTTGCCTTTCGTATTCTAGTTGATAGTGTTGTTTCTCACAGAGATATGGGCCAACAATTCTGAAAATGTTATTCATTATACTGGGGTTGAATGGTAAATGGTGGGAGTCAGGTTTCTCACTGTTAAAAAGAGAACTTGAAAATAAGCAAGAAGGGAAGGCTAGAATGACCCAGGGGGCACTGGACTAGGGTCATAAACATCAGTATGAATTCCTATTTTCCTTAGTATACATACAGATAGATAAGTACAGAAATACAGATAGATAGATAAAGTCCAGATAAAGTGACACCCTAGTTGTGTCTGACTCATTTTGGTATCCCCAGTGCCAAGATTTTGGTTTCAACATCAGTCTTTAAGAACATGCCATTCTTAATTCCTTAAAAAGTTGGAAATAGAAATACCATTTGATCCAGCAATCCTGTTATTAGGTATATATCTTAGAGAGGTGCGAACTAGGACAGGAATAGATATACGCACTCCCATGTTCATTGCAGCACTATTCACAATAGCAAAGACATGGAAACAATCTAAGTGGCCATCAACAGAAGAATGGATAACCAAACTATGGTACACACACACACACACAAAATAGAATATTATGCAACACTAAAGAATAATGTAGAATCTGTGAAACACCATGTGGTGGTTAAGTTTGTGAGTCAACTTGGCTGGGCCTGGTTGAGTGGCTGGGCAGCTGGTGGTAGTTATTCCCCATGATGAGACTGGCAATCAACTCCATGTTGGGAAAGAGTAGCTGCTTTGGGTATGTGGTCTGTTTCCCATATATAAGAAGCAGCTTTGGCAATGGTCTCTAGCTTATGGTACCTTGAACCCTGCATGTAGCTGTGTCGTTGTTCAGCAGCCTGCCATGCTCTGCCGACCTTGGGACTTAAAATAGACTTAAATTAATGGCTTGCCATGTGGTTTGGTAACATCAGGACTATGCCTTTTTTACTTGTCAACCTTGGGCTTGGCAGCCTCAGCAGCCAGCAGCTGTCTGAGTAAGAAATGCCTCTAGCTTCAGTGGGCTGAAAGCTGGAGGCAGAGCTGAAGCCCAAGGCTCAGGGGCTTTCACTCAGCCCCTAGAACCTGGCACTTTGAACTTGGACTTAAAGCCTCTGAACTGTAAGAGAATTAACTGCTGTTTGTTAAGGCCATCCCATTTGTGGTATATTCTTGTCAGAGCAGCACTAGGTAACTGGAACAGTGAGCAAAGTTATGATAAATTCTTAGGCATAGCCAACCATTCTGATGGAATGAGATGTTGGACGTGTGGGTTTGGGACTGTGGTCACAGGAGACATCAAGCTCAATTGGCATTACATATTACACAAAAACATTGTTCTACATCCTACTTTGGTGAGTAGTGACTGGAGTCTTAAAAGCTTGCAAGCAGTCATCTAGATGCAACAATGGGTCTCTCCTCATCCAGAGCAAAGAAGAATGAAGAAAACCAAAGATGTACAGAAACAATTAGTCCAAGGGACTAACCTCAGCCTATATGACCATGAGAACAGAAGAACTAGATGGTGCCTGGCTACCACTGTCAACCATCGGAAAGGGATCAGTGCAGAAGATCCTGGATAGAGTGGGAGAACAATATGGAACAAAACTCAAAATCATAAAAAAAGGAAAAAAAGACTAGGTTTACTGATCTGATAGAGCATAGTGAGACCCTCCCCCAAGACTATGGCCCCTAGTTACCCTTCAGGTCTGGAACTGAACTCACTCCTGTGGCTTCCAGCCAAACAAAAGACAGGCATATGGGGTGAACATGTACCTCAGGTAGATACACTCCTTGGAGCAATCAATCAATTGTGAGAGAACAGAATAGAAGGGAAGTGTTTGCAGAGGTAGATAGCTCAGGGGATAGAAGTGCATGGGAGGGAAGGATATAGGGAAGAGATAACTATAGGGAGGAAATGGGAAGTGAGCTGTTACATTATGGGGTATTGCAGTCAATGTCATGAAACAAAATGTATATGAACTACTATATGGAAAATGAATTTGCTCTGTAAACTTTCACCCAAATCACAATAAAAATTCTGAAAAAAGAGATCAGTACAGAGGAAATAATCAAAGGGCACTGTGCTGTGGGTTAGAGTAGTGAAGGGAGGCTTCCCAGAGGTGAGGAGCTTGAACTGGACAAGTGAGAGTCCATTCCAAGCAGAGGGAACAGCAGGAGCAAAGGGAAGAAGCAAGTGTTAGGGAGGCCTTTGGGAGGCTCACTAAGAAGACCTGTGATATGAAAATGGTGTCTTGTTGCTGTGGTTGTGCAGACTCATAATGACCGTATAGGACAGAGTAGCAACACCTCCCACCCACCCAACAAAGTTCTCTGGGCTGTAATCTTTACAGGCAGAAGCAGATCTCCAGGTCTTTTCTCCCACGGAGCCACAGGTGAGTTCAAACCACTGAATTTTGGAACACGGTGCAATAGCTGGGAGGACAGAAGCTCCTCTACCTAAGAATTTTCAATTTATAAACTTTTACAGAAAAACAAGGCTGAACTCCAGAGTCAAAGTGTCCTCAAATAACTCCTCAAGTAACACAGGAATTATCACTCATTTTTCCCTCTGCCATGTTGTTAGAGTGCATTTGCTATGCTGGAGTAATTTACTAAGATTTACTAAGATTATTAAGTAGAGGAGCATCCTTACCTTGGAAACAAAAGTGAAAATAATAAAGGATATTGACAGTGCTAAGAAAAGAACAAATGTTGCACATTCTAATGCTGAAGGCATTGGACAATACAAAGTATTGCCAAAATCAAAGAAAACTCGGCCATATGTGAGGAGTGCTATAACTTCACAAATGTGTTACACTCAACAAGAGATAAGGAAAAAGGATAAATAAAATAGAAACCTTTAGACTCTGTAGCTTGAATATCAGCATAATTTATTTATTCAGCCATTCCATAAATATTTATGGATATCTTCTATGCCCCAAGAACTGTTCTAGATGCTGGCAATAGAGTAGTGAACAAAACAAAGCCCCTGCCCTCGTGGAGCTTTTATTTTAGTGGGGAGAAATGAATAACCTGCAATATATTTATCCAGTGCTGGTAAGTGCTATGGAGAAAGATAAACCAGGGTGAGTGGACTAGGACATATTGGTGTGGGCAGGGCAGAAGAAAGTTAGTATTTATATTCAGTAGTAAGAAAGACCTCTCTAATAAAGTGACATTGATCTGACCAGAGACCTGAAAAAAGTCAGGAAGTGAGTTCTTTGAGATCTGTAAGTTTAAACATTATAAAAATGCTGCCAATGAAATACTATTGTGATTTAAAAACTTTAACTATTTGATTTTTTGGTCTAAATGTTTAAACTTTTTGTTTCTTTAATTTGGGAACAGTCCTTTTATGTTGCAAGACACAGAGAGTCCATCCAATCAGTTCTAAACCCCTTTGAAAGTCATCAGATCAAAGTAAGTTACAAGCAGGTTATTGTGGACTCCAGAGCTATTGATGTTTTTTCAGACACTTATAGAAATTCTCAAAGGAGAAGAGTTACCTGTTTGCTTTGCCTCTGCTTCATCCAGCGGCCCAGTGGAGAAGAAACAGCTTTGTTCTGGTGAAAGATATATGATAGGTGATGAGTGTATCTGACTTTAAAGTTTAAAATCAACTCACATTCCTATATTGGGTAGAAATTATCTTGCAACTACAAACTGAAACTTTTTTTTTTTTTTTTTTTGTCACTTTAGCCTTCAAAATCTACCTTGTTTTTAAGCAGGTAAGTGACGGGATTCACTTGCTTCTCAAATCAAGCCCAGAATACAGACATCTGCTTTGCCTTACAAAGGGTGCTGATAAATCCTTAATGCTGGATTTTCTGGACCTTCTGATGAGCAATATATTCCTTACACTCTGGGGAAAATTACTTCCAATTTAGACAGCGTCTTTATTGCAAATCATGTTAGCACCGGCCTGACACAATAACTCTCATAATTCAAATCCAGCCGCATTATGTACAAGGCAGAAGCAAAGCAAGCAACGCTTGGAGGAAACACAAACCAGCCCAGCCACCAGTGCACATGGCCTGAGTCATCCCTTCTGTGCCCAGGGGAAGTTGAGTTGGCCTGTGGTGACCCTCCCACAAGCCAAATCAAATACTCTGAGATGGACTGTTCTGGGAGAAAAATGAGATCTTATTCCTTAATTAGTTTATATACTAAAAGACTCTAGACTCCATATTGTCTGTTGTTACAAGCATGAGCTCTGGGGCACTACTATCTCAGCTTCACCACTTACTGTGTGACCCTGGGCAAACTGACTCAGTTTCTGTGTGTCAAAGGAATGTTGTAAGAATAAAATGAAGCAAAATGAAAACCTATTATGTGCCTGGCGCATATATAATCCTGGTTGCATTTATTGGAAATTTAGGCAATTATATTTAGCCTTGGAAGGTATTTGGCTGCTAACCAGAATGTCAATGGTTCAAACCCCCCAGCTACTCTGCAGGAGAAAGATGAAGGAATCTGCTTCTGTAAAGATTTACAGCCTTAGAAACCCAATGTGGGTCACTAGGAGTCAAAATCAATTTGATGGCAATGGGTATATTTAACCTTACCCAAAAAAACTCCAATATTTTATCATATTCATTCATTCAATCATTCAATAAGTACTTACTGAGCATGTACTATGTTCTTATGGGATATAAGAGTGAAAAAAGCAAAGTCTCTGCCCTTGTAGCTTTTAGTCTATTAGCAGAGGTAGACAACAAATAAATAAATAACCTCTGGTAGGGGAACACAGGAAGGATGATGCTTTAGAACCTAGTTTTTAACAATAGATTCCTAGATATGACACCAAAAGTACAAGCAACAAAAGACAAAATATTTTAATTTCATCAAAATTAAAAACTTTTGTATATCAAAGAACCTTATCAACAAAGTGAAGAGACAAATAATATTCAGAACACTTAACGGTTCTCATGCAGAACTTATACATAGAACAAGAGGCATGGTTTAAAATCAAGAAGTGTCTGCACCAGAGTTGGATTCTTTCATTCACTGAGTACTTACCTAATCTGTGTCCTGAGAAAATAATCCAAGAGACTGGACTGTATGAAGAAGAATGCTGCATCAGGATTGTAAGAAGACTCATTAAAAACCTGCAATATGCAGATGGCACAAGCTTGCTTCCTGAAAATAAAGAAGACTTGAAGCACTTACTGATAAAGATCAAAGACTATAGCCTTCAGTATGGATTACATCTCACCATAAAGAAAACAAAAATTCTCACAATTGGACCAATAAGCAACATCATGATTAATGGGGAAAATATTGAGGTGGTCAAGGATTTCATTTTACTTGGATTCACAATCAATGCCCATGAAAGCAGGAGATAAGAAATCAAACCACATACTATGCTGGACAAATCTGCTGCAAAGTTCTGTTTAAAGTGTTCAAAAGCAAAGATGTCACTTTGAGGACTAAGGTGCACCTGACCCAAGCTATGGTATTTTCAATCATTTCGTATGTATGTGAAAGCAGGACAATGAATAAGGAAAGCCAAAGAAGAATTGATGCACTTGAATTGTGGTGTCAGTGAAAAATATTGAATATACCATGGACTGCCCAAAGAATGAATAAATCTGTCTTGGAGGAAGTGCAGCCAGAATCCTCCTGATTGGTGAGGATGGTGAGATTTCATCTCATATTCGTTGGATGTGTTATCAAAAGGGACCAGTCCCTGAAGAGGTACAACACAATGGCATCACTAGGGTTGATGTCATCCAGTGTGGTAACTCATGGTGCCCTCCTCCATGGACTTACTCCCTTACCAGACCACAAGATTGTAGCTAAAACACCAGAAAATTTGACAAAATTAGTGACTATTAAAATACTAGCAGCAATCAAACACCACCGCGTGCTTGTAGTACATGAAGATGAAACATCTACAGTGGTTTGAAGCATCACTGTAGTTGACTAATAATGACAGCCCTGACCACAGTGCATTGTTGTTATTGTTAGGTGCCATTGAGTTAGCTCTGACTCATAGCAACCCTATGTACAACACAATGAAACACTGCCCAGTTCTTTACCATCCTCACAATCTTTGCTAGGCTTGAGCCCATCATTGACAATGTTTCATTGCTATTCACAGTTTTGCACTCACATATCAGACAGTGTTTCACTGCTATTGATAAAGTTTTCAGTGGCCAATTTTTTTCAGAAAAAAAAATGTTCTTCCTAGTCTGTCTTGGTAGTGTAGTGCCTAAAGCATTTGACTGCTAACCAGAAGGCTGGCAGCTCAAACCCACCAGCCACTCCTCAGAAGGAAGATGGGGTAATCTACTTCCGTAATGATGCTGTCTTGGAACCCCAAGGAGGGGTCACTATGAGTCAGATCCAACTTGACAGCAGTGGGTTTGGTTTTTTTTGGTTAGTCTGTTTTAGTCTGGAAACTCCACTGAA
>NW_006921634.1:6049217-6053870 GCF_000298275.1 Orycteropus afer afer | reverse complement strand
TGTTGTTGTTATGTGCCGTCGAGTTGGACCCGACTCATAGCGACCCCTCCTTGGGTTTCTGAGGCAGTATCACTACATTGCCCCATCTTCCTTCCAAAGTAAACAAATAGGACCCCATAAAAATTAAAAAAAAAAAAAAAAACTTTTGTTCATCAAAGACTTTACAAAAAAAGTGAAAATACAAGCTGCTGACTAGGAGAATAGCTATGGAAACCATATGTAACCAACATATATATAAAGCTTAACAACAAAAATCTGAAAATAACCAATCAAAAAATGGAGGACTTTGTCTTAGATATCTACTGTTGCTATAACATAAATAGCACAAGTGTATGGCTTTAACAAACAGAAATTAATTCTCTCACAGTTTAGGAGGCTAGAAGTCTGAATTCAGAGCCCTAGCTCTAGGGGAAGATTTCTCTCTCTGTTGGCTCCAGAGGAAGGCTCTTGTTTCCTTTCAACATTGTGAACTCAACATTCTTGGAGATCTCTATGTGTCTTGGCCTCAATCTTCCCTTGGGTCTAGGAGGTTCTTAGCACAAGGACCCTGAGTCCAAAGGACGTGCTCTGGTCCCCCCTCTTCTTTCTTGGTGGTCCCACCCTGTCTGCTTGCTTCTCTCTGCTTTTATCTCTCACAGGGAAATGAAGGGTGATGGTTCAAGATACACCCCACTCTAATCCTACCTCATTAACTTAAAAAACTTTATCTAATCTTCATTAACATGACCTAAGTGCCTAAGGCACTTGACTGTTAACCAAAAGGCTGGCGGTTCAAACTCACCAGCCACTCCTCTGAAGGAAGACTGGGAGATCTACTTCCATAGTGACACTGCCTTGAAAACCCAAGGAGGGGTCGCTATGAGTCGGGGCCGACTCAATGGCACATAACAACAACAACACAATACTGCCTCATTAGTACAATGGACAGTTCACTCTCAAATGGGACTATAACCACAGGCACAGCGGTCAGTATTTATACCACATCACAATATGGAGGATAATCAGATCACAAAATGGAGGAAAATCACAAAATACTGGGAATCATGGGCTAGCTAAATTGACACATATTTTGGCAGAACACAATTCAATCCATGACAGATTGAATAGACATTTCACAAAGAGGACATTCAAATGACCACCAAATACACACAAAGATGCTTAGCATCATTAACCTTCAGAGAGATGCAAATGAAAACCACAATGAGATACCATTTCCCTCCCATGAGGAGGGCTGAAGGAGCTCTGGTGATGTAGTGGTTAAGGCATTTGGCTGCTAACTAAAAGGCCAGTTGGTTTTAACTCATCAGTCACTCCATGGAAGAAAGATAAGGCAGATTGCTTGTAAAAATTTATAGCCTGGAAACCCAGTAAGGGTCACTATGAGTCAGAATCAACTCAATGGCAGTAAGTTTGTTTTTTGTTTGAGAATGCCTAAGGTAAAAATAAAAGAAAAATAAAATAACAAATGTTGACGAGGAAATTGGAACACTTATCCACTGTCAGTGGGAAAGTAAAATGGTATGACCATTGTGGAAAACAGTGTGGTGGTTCCTCAAAAAACTAAAAGAATTACCATATGACCCAGAAATTCCATTCCTAGGTATATACTCAAAAGACTTGAAAGCAGAGGCTCAAACAGAGACTTGTACACCAATGTTCACTACAGTACACTTCACAATAGCCAAATAGTGGAAGCAACCTCAATGCAATGGGTGAATGGATAAATAAAATGTGATACATACATACTTTTAATGAAATACTACTCAGTAAGAGAAATGAAGTCTTGATACATGCTATAACATAGTTGGAGCTTGAAGACATTATGCTAAGCGAAATAAGTCGATCACAAGAGGACAAATATTATATAACCTTAATTATACAAAAAGATAAGAACAGACAAATACATGGAGACCAAAATTTATTAGTGGTTGCCAGGGGTAGGAGGCAGAGACAGAGGGGGCTTTATTGCTTATTGAGTACTGAGTTTCATTTTAGGATGATGGAAAAATCACACTGATAGAAATATTTACAAGAGTGACCAAAAAAAAAAAAGTAGCTGCTGAGGTTGCTTATGTATAACCAACCACCTCATGGGATTTGGTTCCTTGATTTGGAGGGTTAGGGTCATGGCCTTCCCAGTTAATTGCTCTAATAATGTGTTTTGTGTTTCTGTTCTACTTCCAGGTTTGCTGTATAGTGTCTGGGGTCTTAAAATCTTGCAAGCAGCCATCCAAAGTACAATAATTGGTCTCTATTTGCTTGGAACAAAACAAAGAAGGGGAGTCAGGAATAGGACAAGGAAATGGAATATGAGGCCAATTGCCTCCATGAACAACTGCCTCTTTTGCCATGAGACCAGAATTGGATGATGCCTGACTACCATTACGGAACATTTTGATCAAAGATTCCGTGGAAGAATCTTGACCAAAAGGGAGAAAATGCACAACAAAATTCAAATTCTCATGGAATCCATATTTCCTGAATCATGGAAGCTGGATGAATGAACCCCTGAAACTATTTCCCTGAGATCATCTTTGAACCTTCAACTAAAAATATTTTAAGAAGTTTTCTTAAAACTAAACAATAGTTTAGCTGAACTAGTAAAAAGTATCTGCCTTGAGCACTATGCTCCTTTAAGATCTACCTCTGTGGGATCAAATTGACAGCAGCAACTTTGAAGATTAGATAGGAAACTTAAGGGGTAGTGAGTTTATGTCAATGGGAGAGAAACAACTCAGTAAAGGAGGGTGAAAATAGTTGCACAACTCTAAAAACCTAATCAATGTCACTGAATTGCACATGTAGAAACTGTTGAACTGGTGTATGTTCTATGTATATTATAACAACAAAAAATAAAATAAATTATTTTTTAAAATGGGCAAAAGACTTGAATAGAAATTTATTGGCAAGAAGATATATAAATCTAAGGCTAAAAAACACATGGAAAGATACACAATGCCATTAATCATTGTTGTTGTTATTGGTAGGTGCCTCTGCGTCACTCTGATGGCCCACCGAAATAGCCCACTGCCATCAAGTGGACATCCAAGGAACAACAACTGACCTCTATTCACCTAGGGCAACCGAGGAAGGGCAGTCAGGATATAGGAGGAGGATGTAGAATGCATAGTTAATTGCCTCTATGGGCAACTACCTCCTTTGCCATGAGATAAGAAGAACTAGATGGTGCCCAGCTACTGTTACTGAACATTTTGATCAAAGATTCCATAGATGAAGGGGAGTAATGCAGAAGAGAATTTCAAACTCAAATGAAAAATATCCACCTGAAGTCTTCTGAAAACCAAACGATAGTTCAGCATAACTGGTAAAAAATGTCTGCTTTGTGCATTATCCTCTTTAAGAACTATCTATATGGGATCAAACTGACAACTCAAAAGATTACATAGGAACCCCAGGGGGCCACTTAATTTATGTGAATGGTGGAGGAACAACTCAGTAAAAGTGGGTGAGAATGGTTGTACAATGAATGTGATCAATGCCACTAACACGCACATGTAGAAACTGTTGAATTGGTGCATATTTTGCTGTGTATATTCTCAACAACAACAACAAAATAAATAAATTTTAGAAGAAAAAAAGTCCACTGCCATCAAGTGGATTCCAACTCATAGCACCATACAGGACCGAAAAGAACTGCCCCATAGACTCTCTAAGCCTGTCATCTTTATGGAAAAAGACTGCCACAAATTTCCTCTGCAGAGCAGCTAGTGGGTTTGAACCACCAAACTTTCTGTTAGCAGCTGAGCGCTTAACCACTGCACCACCAGGACTCCTTAGAGAGGACCCACCAACACCTAAAAAAGAGTTGTCTAAAAATAAGTTATCACTTATCATTAGAGTTCTCAGTATAAGACTGTAAGCCAGAGTCCAGTCCATACCATGTCAGTTACCACACTAGTTATCTTAAGAGAAAAATTAATGTAAAGAATGATCAACTAGGTTTGAAAGAAAAGACAAACAGAGAAGTCTAAGATATTACCAAGGTAACACCTGCAGGATGCAGTTCTCACCCCAAATGCTGGAGAACAAAGGGAAGAGGTTGGAATGATTAAAACCTAGAAACTTGGAAGGGGGGTTCAGTGGAGGTGGGATCCAGACTTCTGAGGAAAGACTACCAGTAACTGGTGCTAGAGTCTCTGAGCTTGGAGGAGGGGCCCTCTGGGCTAGGAACTAGATGTCTGAGGAGGAGACAATGGCCAACTGGAGCTGATGGGCTAGTTCAAGCAGGGAAAAATGTTGCCGTGAGACTAATTCAGTGTTGGGAAAAACTGCAAATTAAATTCATCTTCTCCTACTGGAACAATCTGCTGCCAAGATGAAGAAGTATTGCTGAGGCAAGACTAAGAGGAACAGGAAGAAAACAGTAATGAGCAAGTCCCTTCTTCCTTCTCCAGCATTCGGATTCCAGTGCCCTCTACTGACAGAGTCTAACAGGGAACAGCTAGCAAAGGAGAAATTTGCTTGGCAGAGTCCCAGCCCTAGAGTCAAGTATGTTGTTGTTGTTGTTGTTATGTGCCGTCGAGTCGGCCCCGACTCATTGCGACCCCTCCTTGGGTTTCCGAGGCAGTATCACTACGGAAGTAGGATTGCCCAACCTTCCTTCCGAGGAGTGGCTGGTGGGTTTGAACCGCC
>NW_006921634.1:6045300-6048917 GCF_000298275.1 Orycteropus afer afer | reverse complement strand
CAACGGCACATAACAACAACAACAACAACAACAACTGGTAGCATAGTGCCTAAGGCACTTGACTGCTAACCAGAAGGCTGACAGTTCAAACCCACCAGCCACTCCTCGGAAGGAAGGTTGGGCAATCTACTTCCATAGTGATACCGCCTTGGAAACCCAAGGAGAGGTCTCTATGAGTTGGGTCCGACTCAATGGCACATAACACAACAACAACAGTTATTTTGAAATTACTAGAAATAATACTGTGCTTGTAATCTATAATGTTGTTGTTACGTTGTTAGGTGCCATCAAGTCTGTTCCAACTCATAGCAACACTATGTATACCAATGAAAGACTGCCATTCTCATAATCACAGCTATGTTTGAGCCCATTGTTGCAGCCACTGTGTCAATTCATCTCACTGAAAGTGTTGCTCTTTTTCCCTGACTTTCTATTTTATTAAGCATGATGTCCTTCTCCAGGGACTGGTCCCTCCTAATACCATGTCCAAAATATGTGAGAGAAAGTCTCACCATCATTGCCTCTAAGAAGCATTCTAGCTGTACTTCTTCAAAGACAGACTTGATTGTTCTTCCATCAGTCCATGGCATAGTGAATATTTTTTGCAAACACCATAATTCAAAGGCCTCAATTCTTCTTCAGTCTTCCTTATTCATTGCTCAACTTTCCCATACATACAAGGTGATTGAAAATGGCTTAGGCTAGGAGCACCTTAGTCCTTAAAGTGACATCTTGCTCTTTACATTTTACAAAGACCTTTTGCTGTAGACTTGCACAGTGCAAGAGGTCACTTGATTTCTTGACTGCTGCTTCCATGGGCATTTATTGTGGATCCAACTAAAATGAAATCCTTGACAACGTCAAAGTTTTCTCTATTTATCATGATGTTGCTTACTAGCCCAGTTGTGAAGATTTTTGTTTTCTTTATGTTGATGCTTTGGTCTTTGTAGCACTTTGTAGTAAGTGCTTCAAGTCCTCTTCATTTTCAGCAAGTAAGCTTGTATCACCTGCATATTGCAGGTTGCTAAAGAGTCTTCCCACAATCTTGATTTCACATTCTTTTTCATATAGTCCAGCTTCTCATATTACTTGCTCAGCATACAGGTTGAACAAGGATGGTGAAAGGACACAACTCTGGCACAAACCTTTCCTGATTTTCAGCCATGCACTGTCCTTGTTCTTTTGAACAACTGCCTGTTAGTCTATGTATAACTTCCTCATGAACACAATTAAGTATCTGGAATTCCTACTCTTTACAATGTTAGCTATAATTTGTTATGATCCACACAGTCAAATGTTTTTCTATAGTTAATAAAACACAGGTAAACATCTTTCTGTAATACATAATGCAATTGTTGTTTTTTTTTTTAAATTCCATATTGAGCAACCTAGAGTTTCCTATTTACTCTTTATGGTATCTAGTCTATATGCCTAAAGACATGCTTTTAAACCAAGCTATTGAAGTTGGAAGAGATTCATATTTGTGCCTATTCCAAAGAAAGGTGATCCAACAGAATGTGGAAATTATCAAACAATATCAATATCACATGCGAGTAAAATTTTGCTGGAATAATTCAAAAACAGTTGTAGCAGTACATCAACAGAAAATTGCCAGAAATCCAAACCAGACAGAGAAGAGGAGATGGAAGAAGGGATATCACTGCTGATGTCAGGTGGATTTTGGCTGAAAACGGAGAATACAAGAAAGATGTTTCTTTGTGCTTTACTGACTATGCAAAAGCACTTGTCTTTGTGGATCATATCAAATTATGGATAACATTGTGAAGAATGGGAATTTCAGAAGACTTAATGGTGCTCATAACCAAGAGGCAGTCATTTGAACAGAACAAAGGGATACTGTTTAAAATCAGGAAAGCTGTACGTCAGGGTTGTACCCTTTCCCCATACTTATTCCATCTGTGTGCTAAGCAAATAATCCATGACTATATGAAGAAGAGCACAGCATCAGGATTGAAGGAAGACTCATTAACAACCTGTGATGTGCAGATGACACAATCTTACATGCTGAAAGTGAAGAGGACTTGAAGCAACTACTGATGAAGGTCAAAGACTATGGCCTTCAGTATGAATAACACCTCAACATAAAGAAAACAAAATTCCTCTGAAATAGACCAATAAGCAACATCATGATAAATGGAAAAATATTGTCGTCAGGGATTTCACTTTACTTGGATCCACAATCAACATCCATGGAAACAGCAATCAAGAAATTAAATGACATATTGCATTGGACAAATCTGCTGCAAAAGACCTCTTTGAAGTGTTGAAGAGCAAAGATGCCACTTTGAAGACTAGGTGTGCCTGACCCAAGCCATGGTATTTCAATCATCTCATATGGATGAGAAAGCTAGACAATGAGTAAAGAAGGCCAAAAATTGATGCATTTCAATTGTGGTGTTAGCAAAGAATATTGAACATACCACAGGCTGTCAGAAGAACAATCAAACCTGTCTTGGAGGAAGTAGAGCCAGAATGCTCCTTAGAAGTAAAGAAGGCAAGCTTTTGTCTCTTAAACTTTGTTCATGTTATCAGGATGGACCAGTCCTTGGAGAAGGACATCATGCTTGGTAAAGTAAAGGGTCAGCAAAAAAGAGAAAGACCCTCAATGAGATAGATTGACACAGTGGCTGTAACAGTGGGCTCAAACACAGCAACAACTGTGAGGAGAAAGCAGGACCGGGTGTTGTTTTGTTCCATTGTACATAGGGTCACTATGAGTTGGAACCAATTTTATGCCACCTAACAACAACAATTAAGCTTGTCACATTAAACCAGTAAATAAACACTTCCCACAATACTCAGAAAGTATCAACTTAGCACATTTCAATATACAGTAAATCATTCAGTCATCCAATCAACTAATATTTGAGGCATACCTATAATATGCCAGTTGTTATTCTAGCACTGGATTCTTACCTATGGGATTTGAGAGTCATGTGAAATGGAGTCTTTTCTGAGTTGTACAATGAAGGGAAGAGTATGGCCTCTAGAAAGCATAATTAAGATGTAGATGTTTCTGTAATGTGTGGCTAAGTGTCTCCATGAACAACTGCCTCCTTTGCCATGAGACCAGAAGCACTAGATGGTGCTCGGCTACTATTACAGAACATTTTGATCAAAGATTCTATAGAAGAATCTTGACCAAAAGGGAGGAAAATACACAACAGAATTTCAAATTCTCATGGAATCCAGACTTTTAGAGCCCTGAAGGTTGGATGAACCCCTGAAACTACTGTACTGAAATAAACTTTAAACTTTAAGCCAAAAATATCCCCTGAAGTCTTCTTAAAAACAATTTAGCTTAACTAGTAAAAAATGTCTGCCTTAAACATTATGCTTTTTTAAGAACTATCTATACAGGATCAAATTGACAACAGCAACTTGAAAGCTTAGATAGGAACCTTAGGGGGCAGTGAATTTAAATTAATGTAGGAGATAAAACACAGAAAAGAAGGGTGAGAATGGTTAGATAATTCAAAGAATGCGATCAGTGTCACTAAATGGTACATATAGAGACTATTGAATTGGTATGCATTTTACTGTGTATATTCTCAACAAAATAAATAAAAACTGTTGTTGTTATGTGCCTTCAAGTC
>NW_006921634.1:6041796-6045090 GCF_000298275.1 Orycteropus afer afer | reverse complement strand
CACACACATATATGTTGTTGTTGTTGTTGTTGTTGGGTGCCATTGAGTCAGCTCTGACTCACAGTGACCCTATGTACAACAGAACCAAACACTGCCTGGTCCTACACCAGCCTCACAATCCTTGCTATACCTGAGCATATCATTGCAGCCACTGCATTAATCCATCTCATTGAGAGCCTTCCCCTTTTTTGCTGACCCTCCATTTTACCAAACATGACATCCTTCCCCAGAGAACGGTCCCTTCTGACAACATGACCAAAGTAGGTGAGACGAAGTCTGGCCATTCTTGCTTCCAAGGAGCATTCCAGCTGCACTTTTTCAGGATAGACAGATAGATAGATAGATAGATATGATGTTGATGTTTCCTGTCAGGTTCAGTTAGTTCTCTTTTTCCTAACAGCACTATTCATAAATCCCTTCATCCATATGGCTTCTTGCTATTCATATTCACTTTCCTATTGATCCCGAAAATAACTTGTGGGGAAATGTAGTTGTTAGATGTTGTTGAGTCATTTTCAACTCATAGCAACTTGAAGTTTAACAAAATGAAACTACACCCAGGCTTGTGCCGTCTTCACAATTGTTGCTATGTTTGAGCCCACTGTTGCAGCCACTGTGTCAATCCATCTCCTTGAGGCTCTTCTTTTTGCTGACCTTCTACTTCATAAGCATCATGTCTTTCTGCAGGAATTGATCTCTCTTGATAACATGTCCAAAGGGAAATAGGGATCTATTAATATATTCACATCCCCAAACAAAGAAAGCAAGGCTCAAAGAGGTTGTCAGTAAGCACATAGCTTTCTAAGTATCTGAGCCAGTAATTCCAACCGAATTTTCTGATTCAAATTCCAGAACTCTGCCCACAGCACCAGGATATCCTTTTCATGGATTTGTTCATCAAACTGGCTGGTAGTGTAGAGCTTCTGAGGGAAAACTCAGAAACTATTTCATGCCTTCCCAAGGAGGCAGATGGATCACCGGTACTGATATCATACTCAGACAGCCCAGCCACTTCACTTAACTGAACACAGATAGCATCTCTTCTAGATTCTACAAAGAGGAAATGCTGAGGCAGCCTGACAAATCAAAAGGCAAACTATGGGGAATGGAGAGCCTCTGTTTAGGGAGTATAGTTCCCTTTGGAACATAAACTATACTTATAGGGATAATATCTAGCATACCCTCACCAATGTTGATGACTCTTTTACTCAGAAAATCTGAGAACTGCCAGAAATGAAAGCCTGGGGTACCCAGGGCTCTTTCCATCAACAGTGAGATTTCCCAGGCAATAGAAATAGTAAAGGTAGTAAGAATGTAATCCATTAATCTAACCTGAGGCCTGCCTTTGGTGAGCAAATGGCATGATTTGTGCAAGGTGCAAGAAGCCTCCTAAGCATTGCCTCACAGGTGCAGAACCCATTCCCAGATCTGTTTCTTGAGAATACAACTTTGGTCCATATGCCCAGCTCAGCTTCTGTTATGAACTGAATTATATAAAAAAAAAAAAAGAAAGAAAGAAGTGTTGGAATCCTAACCCCATACCTGTGGATGTAATCTCATTTAGGAATAGGGTTTTCTTCGCTCTGTTGTACCCACTTTTGAGATGTAAAACAAACAAACAAAAAAAAAGAGCTGATTGGCACACAGAAGTAAGTACAAATGGCGGAGAAATAGATGCCATGTGCAGAGTTCCAAGGTATGCTGAGAAGAATGCTAGAGAAGCCGAGACAAGGATTCTCCTCTAGAGAGGACAGAGATAGCCTTCTTCTAAAGTTGTGCCCTAAATTCAGATTTCCAGCCCCCTAAACTGTAAGAAAGTACTGATAGCATAGTGCCTAGGGCACTTGACTGCTTACCAGAAGGCTGGCAATTCAAATCCACCAGCCATTCCTTGGAAGGAAGGTTGGACAACCTACTTCCATAGTGATACTGCCTCAGAAACCCAAGGAGGGGTCACTATGAGTCGAGTCTGACTTGACAGCACAAACAGCAACAACAAAACTGTGAGAAAATAAATTTATGTTTGTTAAAGCCACACAATTGTGGTATTTTTGTTACAGCAACACTAAGAAACTAAAACTTATGAAACTAAGACAGCTTCATAAGCACCACAGGAACTTTCATTATGGCAGTGAATTCTGATTTCTCTGGAGTAGGGAATTTTGCTGTTCTTGCTATGCACTTGTTTTTCACTACACATATCAACACCAATACACACACATACCCATAGTGGTAGGAATCTTGTGCTTTGGCCTTTATATACTCTGACTGACATGCAAAAGAGGAAAAAGAAGAGTGTCCCATTTCTCTCACTTTCATTACTTCTACCCTACTAAACATGCCTAACACCTAATAACTACATACCCAGAAGAGGAGGTCATCTGAATGAAGAAAATCAGAGCCAATAATGAAGTACTCAAATAGGTGTTACTGTCCCAGACCCCCATCTTCATTAACAAAAAAAAAAACAAACAACATTTATAGAGCTCCCATTACAGGCAGGGATACAGAGGAGTGTAAAGCAACTTTGATGTTCAGAAATTATTTAATTGCTCTCCGTCTCCAATAGCAGACAAATAGATCAATGAGAAATAGCAAAGCTCCCTGGAAAATGGGGAAGGCCTTTCATCTCAGAAGTTTCAAAGATCTTTGGCAAACATTCATTAGGCCCAACCCCATTCCATCAGCTGTGGGTGGAAAACCCAACATTAGCCACAAACTGAATTCTACCTCTATCTCTTCTACCCCAGCCTTATACAAACACCTCTCTCTAGTAGGTGTATTTTGTTTTGTTTATTTACTTATTCTTTTATTCAGCCCCTATCATATGTTGTTGGGTACAGTGAAGTGGATATAATGTAACCCTTGCTCTCAAGGAGCTCACACTCTGGGGGGAACCAAAGCAGCTGTACAAAACCCAAATGATTAAAATGCTATGGGGCCACAGGGAAAAAGAAGGTAGGTTCTGTCTGAAGCATCAGGAAAGGCATCTGAGGACTTTATGTGGCTTCCAACATGAGCTGGCCAGTTGCACTCTTTACAAGGAAACAACTACGTTGCTGCAGGGTGGACTTCTCCTTTGGTGACTTTCTGAGGAGTGTAGGATGATCACCAGGAGAGCAGGTATGGTAGAAGGGGTGGGATTGTTGAAGTGGAGGCTCTGGCTTCCATCTTTTGAGCAGTCATACCCTTAAGCTATAGAAGTATCAGCCTCATCAGCTCCACTTGTATTTCTCACAGTTAATAGTGAACTTCGAGTGACTATTATGTTCTCAGTGCTTTACACATGGCTAA
>NW_006921634.1:6040134-6041216 GCF_000298275.1 Orycteropus afer afer | reverse complement strand
ACGGAAGTAGGATTGCCCAACCTTCCTTCAGAGGAGTGGCTGGTGGGTTTGAACCGCCAGCCTTCTGGTTAGCAGTCAAGTGCCTTAGGCACTATTTAGGTATTATATATTAGTCTTTTTTTTTTTTTTACAAATGAGAGAACAAAGAATCAGAGATAAAGTCATTTACTAAGATCATCACCTTAGTAAGCAACAAAGCCAAGACTCAACAAAGTGTGACTGACTCAGATCTCAGGCCTGTAACCACCACAGAATGGGAAACTGTGCCATGACCAAGGGGCTGTGATCACCATCCTAACCCTAGGCTATGCCCTGGTCAGCTCACCAGCATGTACAGTGTTCCCCAGAAGAGTGCAAGGCACACTCTGGGCAATGCAGAAATGAGGAAGGCAAAAGATTGGTCTGTTCAGGCACGAAGTTTGAACCAATCAAAGAAATGCCTCAGCCTAAAATATTGTAATAAGGATATTAAAGCTCAGAAAATTTAGATGACTTGTATTATGCCATATAACTAGGAAGCAGAGGCAGGACTGAAACCCAGCTTTCTGCTGCCACAGTCCATGCTCTTAACCTCTTTACTACATGGCTTTGCCTGGTTTCATGGCTACCACCCCAAAATCACTTCGTGCTATTGACTCTTTTCTAGGTCTGAGTCTACAGCTGCAGAATATGTTCTTACCCCAATAAAGGAAGAAAACAAGGTGAATCAACATTTAGTGAGCACTCCTGTTCATTCCTGTATGTCCAGCTCCTTGCTAAATATCTTGTGTGTGGTCATTTAATCATCCCAACAACCTTGTGAGGTAACGTCAATTATACCATTTTACAGAGGAGCAAACAGAGGTTCAGTCTCTAATTTAGGTAAATCCTACAAAGTCACCAGCTAGTAAGAGGCAGCGGACTTTAATTCAGGTCTGCTGCTAAAACTCCAGCTTTGCCCACCCACCTCCTGCATCACACTACACCTCCTCCTGTTTATACATGGGCATGGCAATTTCTGGATATCTGGTAGCTATTTGGAAGTTTTCTTCAAGAACTGGGGAAGATTCAGCATTGTGCTCTTTCAAAGAACTATCTATAAG
>NW_006921634.1:6038196-6039924 GCF_000298275.1 Orycteropus afer afer | reverse complement strand
GCCAGCCTTCTGGTTAGCAGTCAAGTGCCTTAGACTAGTGCTAACCAGAAGGCTGGTGGTTCAAACCCACCAGACACTCCTTGGAAAGAAGGTTGGGCAATCTACTTCCATAGAGATACCGCCTCAGAAACCCAAGGAGGAGACGCTATGAGTCGGGTCCGACTCCATGGCAGTGAGTTTCTATAAGGCTATAGCAACTCAAAAAGTAAGACAAGAAACATAGGAGGCACTGAGATCATATTAATGGAAGAGGAACAATTAGGAAAAGAAGGGTGAGAACGGGTGCACAACTTGAAGAATGTAATTAATGTCAACGAATTGTGATGCTGTCTTCAAAGCTCATCAGGAAGACATAAAACCAGCCTCTTGAACACTCTAAGAGGTGTGAAGAGGAGCCAGGCTAAGGTGACAGTCGAGAGGCCCATAAATTCCATGGAGGACTCAGGATTTTGTCCTCTAGCTTTTACCTAGCAAAGGAGCTCTGGTAGCACAGTGGTTAAAGCAATCAGTTGCTAACCAAGAGGTCAGTGGTTTGAACCCACCAGCTGCCGCACAGGAGAAACATAAGGCAGTCTGCTTCCATAAAGATTTACAGCCTTGAAACCCACAGGTCAGTTCTACTCTGTCCTAACGGGTCGTTGAGTCGGAATTGACTCAATGGCAGTGGGTTTGGTTTGGTTTGCCTGGCAAATACCAATAATACATAATGATAGTGCTTAGTCCAGAAAGCCATATACTCAGAGCACTTGGCTTGATTTAATTCCAAACTTAAAACTATTTTTCCCTGTGAGCACATTTATTAATTTGCTCCAGGATGATTTATTGACTATTTTTCCTATGCTGTAAGTATATTTTGGTCTGTGTACTATAAATAGGGTAATTAATAATATCTACCGGGTAACAGCAATGATAAATTTTCAACCCTCCAGTTTCAGAGTGTTGAATCATTTTTAGTCTTTAAATAGTAAACAAGAGTGCTATTACACTGATTGCAACCCAAGTCACAAAACAAATGTGTATGAATTGTTGATTGGAAAACTGATTTGCTCTGTAAACTTTTACCCAGATGAAAATAAATAAATAAGTAAATAGCAAACAAACAAACAAGCAGAAGCAAGTAGAAAAATTGAGAGTCTGAGTTGGGGGGACATCTGCTGTGGGCCAGACCCTTCCTCCAGTCATAGGCATGGATAGTGGTCCACATTACAGAATGATGCCATGGCTTGGGCTTGAAATCTGGATGCCTTCAATATAATGACAAACACACAGAGGCCATGTTTTTTTAGGCCAAAAATTAGGACATGTAGTTTGACAATGACAAAAAAAAAAAAAAAAAATTGAAAGGACAATGAAGATCCGGTAGGTCAGCACACTAAACTCACATGCAGTTCACCATTGTGTCTCTCTCACACACTGGAAGGGGAAATAACAGTAGCATCGCAGTGCTTCCCCTAAGTTACTTCTGTGGTTGAGCTCTGAGGGAGTCCCTGAAGAATCCAAATGAATGGTGTTTAACAAATAGGCTAGCATTTGCAGAATTTAACATCACAGATGTGATCCAGCACCATCAAAAGAAGTTTTCTTTGAAGTATTCAAACCAAAAAAAAAAAAAAAAAAACTCATTGCTGGTCAAGTCCTTTTGAACTTTTTTTGAGTTTCTGAAGCAGTATCTCTACAGAAGTAGATTGCCCAATCTTCTTTCCGAGGAGTGGCTGGTGGATTTGAACC
>NW_006921634.1:6027122-6035621 GCF_000298275.1 Orycteropus afer afer | reverse complement strand
AGAAAATTGTCCAAGATTTGCTGGAGGAGAACTTCCCTGATATGATGAAAGATGAGAATATATCCATTCAGGAAGTCCAATGAAGAATGTATTCTGCTTGATAGAAAACTGTCATATGTTCCAAATATGGATTGTTAATGTGGATGAATTCTAGAATCATAAAGCATAACATTTTAAAGAGATCTTACAACTTTACTCAATATGCCTTTCCAGTATATATAATTGGATCGTCTGATCACCAAAGCCAAAAGCCAAACCCATTGCCATAGAGTTGACTCTGACTCATAGTGACCCTACAGAACAGAGTAGAACTGCCTCATAGGGTCCAAGGCAATGAGAAGTACAGCCTTCCGTAAGGCTATACATCTTTATGGAATCAGACGGCCACATCAATCTGCTGCAGCATTACTGGTGGGTTCAAACTGCCCACCTTTTGGTTAGCAGCCAAGCATTTAATCACTGTGCCACCAGGGACCCTTCCTTTCATCATAGTCCCTGTCAATTGTTCATCCCAACATTGGTTGATGAGGAATCCATGCCCAAGGCCATTCAGTCCATGTTGGATAGCTCAGACTGTTAGCAATGTCTTCCTTCTAATGTACTAAAATCTGTCTGCCAGCAGTTCCTAGCTTGATCCCTGGGTCAAATCTTACACTTCACTTTCAGATATTTAAAGACAGTCATCATATCCACCTCAAGCCTTCCTTTCCAGAGCCCTCAGCTCTGTGTTATCTGGATTCCTATTGCCATCTGTGGTATCAGCTCCAAACTCACTCCAATTGTGTCTATATGTTTCTGAAAGTGTGGTATGCAGAACTGAACCCCATACTCCAGGGGATGATCTGATCAAGAAAGAAGAGGAACAAAGTGATCCTCTCCAAAATCGATAGGTATGGATATCAGTATAGCTAATGTCCTCTTGATACAGATATGGAGTCCTATTCTGAATACATGCATATAAATAAGTTCTAGAGATTTAGGAATCTATTATATAATAAAAAGCATTTTTAAATACCCAACAAAATCATTCTAAACAATTTAAAAGCAAATTGCTGATTTGCAACCCTCCTGAGCCCCTCTGTGACCTCCATTCACTTAGTGTCAATGAACACTGAAGGTACTGTTTGGAAGATTTTGGGATCAGAGGACCTGAGGGCCACTGCAGGAGCTAGCCTCAGTCCCAAGTCCTCCTATCTGAGGACTGGGACACCCCTCCCCACTGAATTACTCAGTTCATGATATATAGTCACATTGTTCCCTAGATGAGGCTGCAGCAAAACTTAGCCCCTCCTGGAAGCCTATCTCATGTTCAGACATTCTGGGCCTTTGCCCATCTGCAGCAAAGTCAGCCCAATGAGGGAAGGAAAAAATGTGTTGAGCACAAATTATGTGCCAAAGACTGTAGCGTGTAATGTGCCTTTTCTCTTTTAATAGCCACCTTATGAGGGGCATGGTGTTGTCCTCAAAGCACACTATGCCTTGTTACCTGCTCAAGGCACAGAGCTAGCAAGAAGCACAGTCAGAATGAGAATCCAGGCCTCACTGCCTCAGGCTTATGTCCCTCTGCCAGGTCCACCAGGAAGCCACGTGGCTCCTGTATCACAGCCTGAACTAAACCTCATGCTCTATAAGTCAGGGCTGGCTGAGACCCATAGAGCAGGGCCCTTCTCAGCAGCATGGTCTTGATGCCCAGGAACCCCAGGACCCGACATGGTCTTAGCTTCCCCCCACCCCAAATAGTTGCTTTGATTCCCATCTTAGGATATTGCTCCCTTGCTGACACACAGCTTTCTGAGTTTTCTCTGTGGCCTGGTGCTTAAGATTCCATTCTAGGTGCATATTAATTCTTGGTAATGAGCAATTTTATCCTCTCCCTTTCACATCTGATGAAATGTTTTAGACTAAACTGTGGAGAGCCGCACCATGGCATTCTATTCATCTTAACAAGGTCACAATACTTCCCTTCTTTGTTTTGGGCCTGTTGGACATCTTCAGACCTAAGTTTGAGTTTCGAGACCTGTCTTGAGCCTTCACTTCTGTATAGAAGTGATTCAGCACTTTTAAATTTACCCGCCTCTTGTCACGTATCTATTTTTTATAGGTTTCCCTATTTCACTGTCAGCAGCAACGTCACATCACCCCATTCCTTGATCCTGCCCCTTTCCTTTACCATATATAAGTATTTGTTTGAAATTCAATAAATGAGACTTGATTGGGCTTTCGACTTGTCTCCATTCTTCGCGTCTCTTGTCCCCTCCATTTCCACCCCCTCCTCCAGGTCCTAGGTTGACTGTCCCACAGGACGGGACACTAAACAGATTATTTATGATCCATAAAACTGATACTTTTCAAGTCAGATTATTTTGGGGGAATGTCAAAAGAGGGTGGTAAAGAGAGAGGTTAAGATCCCTTTCAGGATAGCTGTAGATTTCTGAGGGATAGAAGCTTTCTTGCATGGCCAGCCTGGAAGCTGTAATGGTCTCTGGTCTGAATGGGGAGCTAATATTCAGTTAAGTAATCTTAATCAAGAGGGCTCTCTCCCAGTATGTTCGAAGAAGAAAATACCATTAGTCATAGTAATGATGGGTACTTATATAGTCTTTCATCTGTGCCTCTCAAAGTACTTTAATCACCAATAATTATACCTCCCAGCACACCTCTGAGGTAGACAAGAAATGATTATGCCCCTTCACAGGTGAACAAAGGACATACATAGGAGTAGGAGTGATTTATGTGGGGCCACCCATAAGCCAGTGCCAGAGCAAGCAATTCCTGCCCTCCAGGTCAGGACTCAAGTTTCCCTGTTCCTGTTTGTTCTTCTCTCTGAAACATTAAGCTCCAGGAGAAAATCAATGAAAGATGCTATCATAATGTCACCCCTAAGGGCCAATGGAATTGAATGTTCTTAGCCTAGGCTCTTCAAAAAAGAAAGTGGTCTATTCACAGAAAGCACAAAGTCCACATAGTCTCATGGATGGGCACTGTCCCTTACATAAGATGTGGCTAGGGATGGACGAGATCTTTAGGACCCCTTTTAGCCTATGCCTCAGCTGCCCTGGGTCTCTGCCTCAAGTACCTGTTTGGATAGAGCCCCAGAGTTGAGTCTCAGAGTGACATCTGAAAAGCAGAAATGCACAGCAGCTCTTTCTTGCAACCAGACAGCCATCTCCTCAAAGTATCTCCCCCTTTGCCTTTGACCTTCCCTCCCTTATTGCCACTACCAAAGTAGCACGGAGTAAGGGGCCAACCAATCTTCATGACTGAGTCAAAGCCCAATAGAAGAGCATAAGTAAGACAGCAGAAGAATGGGAAAAGAAAGAATTTTGGCCAGAGGTAACAGCATGCATACTGGCTCAGAGGCAAAGCAAAACCATGAGCTTGAGGAACTGCAAAGGGTTCTTTGAACATGATACTCAGAGTGGGTGAAGAGAAAATGGCAAGAACAAAGTAATAAAGTTGGCTTTCTTCTAAATGCAGAAGGGCATCATTAGAGAGTGGTGAGCTGTGGAAAACACAACCAAGTCTGTTTGTTTTGTTCTTTGAATTTTGGGGGATTTGTTTTAGTTTGGAAAAGACCAAGAAGAGTTACAAGTATGGGGCAGAAAGACAATGAATTTATTTGGGTCATGTTAATCTGAGGCACTTGCAGGGCATCCAAGGAGCTCTGGTAGCATGGTACCTAAGGCATTTGACTACTAACCAGAAGGTTGGTGGTTCAAACCCACCAGCCACTCTGCAGAAGGAAGATGGGGCAATCTACTTCCATAAAGATTTACTGCCTTGGAAACCAATGGGTATGAGTCGACTTGATGGCAGTGAGTTTGGTTTGGTTTGGTTTGCAGGGCATCCAAGTAAAGAAATCCAATGGGTTTTAGGTAAAGGGAACCAGAGGTCAGAAGAGTAAATTGGGCAAGAGTGGATGGTGCAAATGTTTAACACTCTCAAGCCAAAGGTTAGAAGCTTGAGTTCACCCAGAGGGGCTTCAGAAGAAATCCCCAGCAATCCACTTCTGAAAATTTAGCCATCAAAAACCCTATGTAGCACAGTTTTACTGTGACACACATTGGGGTCTCCATAATTTCAAACTGACTCAATGGTAACTCATTAGCTTTGGTTGATTCTCAAGAGAGGATGGGATTACCAGATATGTTCTATCATTTTCTGTGTTTCATTCCTGGCTCTCTTGACTTTCTGGGCCTTAGGTTTTCTATTTGGAGTATTACAAAGCCTCAATTACCTATAATCCTTGGGGAATGAGCATGATGAGATTTCTCACCACTGATTACTCTTCAGATACACTCAGATTCTCAGTGTAGTAGTAATAATCCTCCTAATAAGAATTCTCAGACTTCCTTGCAGTTAGGGTTATACATGTGACCAAGAGACACCTTGTGAGACTTGGATGGGAGAAGTCATATGATAGAACATATTGGAAAACTGGCAAAAGGCAGCAGTTTGAGACAGGAAGAGGCATGATGCCTGACACTGCCTATTGGAGACTATCTGCTTTGTCCTCTCCAAAAACAAATCTTCAGTCTTCTGCCAAGGTGGGGAGGGAAACTACATCACTTTGTGAGTGGAAGTGGGGTTCTCACTCCTCCTTGCAGCCAATCCTCTTGTTTTGTTGTGAGTTGCTGTTGAGTCTTCTCTGACTCATGATGTCCTTCATAACAAGCATAAACATTGCCTGGTCCTGAACCATCCTTACAGTCACAGTCTTGATGGAGCCCATTATTGTAGCCACTATTCCATCCATCCCATGGAGGGTTTCCCTTGTTTGCACTGACCCTCTACTTTACTAAACATGATGTGCCATGCTTAGCCCCACCTTTATCCATTTTCCCACAAGGACTTGGTGCTACCAGTTTCTGAACTTGTAGAAAGTTCTGTTGTATAAATTGGTTTCTTTGATTTTCCTCAGAATTCCTCTTCTGCTAGCCCAGAATTCAGCCTTATTCCTTTCCATCTTCCAAACTTTTGTTTTTATCATCTCTTTTCTCATTCTATTACTCCTTAAGTGTTTGTGCCTTCTTTTACAAGTTCTCTTACCAATCCAGACTTTCTAGACCCACTGAGGATGGAGGAATTCCTGAAACTATTGCCTTGAGATACTCTTTAAACCTTGAAGTGAAAGTATCCCTGAAGTCACCATTGAACTAAGTAATAATTTAGCTCAAAATGTAAAATATGTCACCACTGAATACTGTGCTTTAAAAAAAAAAAAAAAAAATTGTCTAAGAGCTCTGGTGGCATAGTGCCTAAGACATTTGACTGCTAACCAGAAGGCTGGCAGTTTAAACCCACCAGCCACTCCTTGGAAGGAAGTTGGGCAATCCACTTCCTTAGTGATACTGCCTTGGAAACCCAAGGAGGGGTTGCTATGAGTCGGATCTGACTCAACAGCAATGAGTTTTGTTTTGTTTTTTTATATGATATCAAACAGACAACAGTTACTCTAGAGCACAGGTGAGAAGGTTGGAGGGAAGTGAGCTTAAGTTACTGTTAGTGCAACTAGAATGGAAATAATGCAAATGTTGACATAATGTTAAGAATGTAACCAATATCAGTGAATATTATGTGTAGAAATTGTTGAATAGGAGTATGTTTTGCTGTGAATATTTTCAACAAAAATACAATTAAATAAAAATTCTAAGTCCTCTTACCATTATTAATGCAGAGAGATTTCAAGAGGAAGCAGCTGGGACTTCCAGCAAGATGGAAGAATAGGCAGATAAGCTACAGAGACCCCTTCAACAAAGAAAAGAGAAACCAATTGGTGAGTGTATAAGTGCTGCCAACTAGTGAATAGAGGAGCACAGCATAGTACTCTGCTTACATAGATAACATACAAAGAAAACAGAGATACAGAAGATAATCCTGGACCCCTGAGCTTTGAAAGGAAGTATATAGAAGTGTATTAGGCACCAATTAGTGGAAAAACCTGAATGAAAACAGTAAGTATGGAAACAGTCAGAGCAGTGGAATGTCAGCTACTCTGACAGGACCAACAGCCTGAATATTTCCAAGCAATACTGGGACCTGAGAATTGACCTAAAGATCAGCCCTGGTCACCAAAGAAAGGCTGTAGGGACAACTGCACTGGTGGCCTATGACTAGGAAGAGAAGCAGCAAGGAGGGAGACAACCTGAGCTGTGGACTTTCCACTGTTTGGAGGGTGAAGCCATTTTTATTTTTTACAAGCAGTGGCTATTTTGGATATTTAAAGTGACTAAGGGCACAGCCACTTTGAATGTTTATAAATGGTGGCCATTTTGGATATCTAAAGTGACCAAGGGTGCAGCCACTTTGAATGTTTACAAGTGGTGGCCATTTTGGATATCTAAAGTGACTAAGGACACAGCCACTTTGAGTATCTACAAGCAGTGGCCATTGTGGATATTTATAGTGACTCAGGGTGCAGCCATTTTGAATTGTTGCAAGTGGTGGCCATTTTGAACTTTAAAGTGACAGCATTTTCATTTGGATTCCAGGGACCTAAGAATAGGCTCTGTTTGCCAAGTATGGCAGGGACATACAGGAGGCTGACAATGGGAAAAGAGATAGGTGGTAAGTGTATAAGTGCTCCCAACTAGCAAATAGAGGAGCACAGCACAGTACTCTGCTTACATAGATAACATACAAAGAAAACAAAAATCCTGGGCAGGTCACTCCAACATATAATCACCAATTAAATATCAACACAATGCCTCAGAGACATCATAGTCCACACAAAGAAGAAAGATAAAACAGGACAAACAAGGGACCAGGATACAGACCCAAAACACATCCCTGAGGAAGACGCAGCATTGAAACTCCCTGATAAGGAGTTCAAAAGAATTATATTTCAGTACCTTCAAGGAAATGAGTGACAGATCAAGGAAAACACTGACAAAATTGAGTAAAACACAGAGAAAACTCTAGCACAATTTCAAAAGACAATACAAGAACAAAATGACAAAATAAATGAAAAATTAGAAATGATACAAAATCTACACATAGAAATCCAGAAGATTAATACTAAATTTTCAGAAATAGATAAGACACTGAATGGGCAAATGAACAGCAATGAATCAATGGAAGACAGAATTAGTGACATTGGAGGCAAATACCTCAATACTTCTTAAGAAAATGATCAATCAAAAAAAAAGATCAAAATAAAATGAAGAAACCCTAAGATTCATGTGAGATATCATCAAAAGGAATAACCTACATGTAATAAAAATTCTAGAACAGGAAGAGGCAAATAAAACCCCAGAGAAAATTGCCAAAGATTTGATGGAAGAGAATTTTTCTGGTATGATGAAAGATGAGACTATATCCATTTGGGAAGTCCAATTAACCTCAAACAGGTTAGACCCCAAAAGAAAATCACCAAGACATATAATCATCAAACTCACCAAAACCAAAGACAAAGAAAGAATCCTTAAAGCACCATGGGAAGAATGAAAAGTTACCTACAAGGGGCAACCGATAAAACTAAGCTTGAATTTCTCAGCAGAAACCATTCAGGCAAGAAGACAATGAGATGGTATGTATAAAACCCCAAATGAGAAAATTTTCCAACCAAGAATTATGTACCCAGCAAAATTGTCCCCAAAATATGATGGTGAAATTAGGAGATTTCCAGGTAAGCAGAAATTAAAGGAATTTGTTAAGACCAAACCAACCTTACAAGAGATACTAAAGGGAGTCCTTTGGACAGAGAACCAATAATAGCAAACAACAACCAACCATTAGTACACAAGATGACGTATCCCAGAAACCAACTCAGCTATAGAAGTATCCAAAGTAAAATAAGCTTACAAGATTGTAAGCAGGCAACCAGAGACATCAATTGGTAAATGAAGACAACTACAAACCAAAATGAGGGAAAATACTGTGTAGTTACAGAACTTCTAAATGGTGAGGAAGTCAAGAGAGTTGCAAGATAGAATGGACTGTTCTAAACTTGGGGAGAAAATTATAAATCACAGGGCAACCTCAAAGAAAAATGAGAAACCTTCACATCACAATAAAAAGGAGGACAAGCACAAAAATTTAGCAAATACTAAACTATAGCAACAAAAGAAATGATAACACAATTCATAAATAAATGAGCTCAGCACAGAATATTATATGGAACAAAGAAAATGGGAACACCATCAAAAAACACATAACAAAATGACAGCAACCACTTCATACTTGTCAATAGTTACAATGAAAATCAATGGATTAAATGCACCACTCAAGAGATGGAGAATTGCACACTGGATAAGAAAACATAACCTATCAATAAGTTATCTACAAGAGACACACCTTAGAGACAAAGACAAAAATAGACTAAAAATCAGAGGTTAGAAAAAGATATATTGAGCAAATGGCAACCAAAAAAGAACAGGAGCAATTTCTGATAAAATTGACTTTAAGACAAAACCCACCATAAGAGATAAAGAAGGACATTAAATAAGGATGAAAGGATCAATTGAACAATAAGATATAACCATAATAAATATCTGTGGA
>NW_006921634.1:6003681-6005214 GCF_000298275.1 Orycteropus afer afer | reverse complement strand
GTTTAAACTCACTCAGGAGGAGTTCTGGTGGTACAGGGCTAAGGCATTAGGCTACTAAACCAAACTTTGGTGATTTGAATCCACCAGCTGCTCTGCGGAAGAAAGAAGAGACTGTCTGCTTCTGTAAAGCTTTATAGCCTCGGAAACCCTATGGGGAAGTTCAGTTCTGTCCTAAAGAGTCGCTATGAGTAGGAATCAACTCCATGGCAATGGGTTTTAAACTCACCCAGAGGTGTCTCAAAAGAAACACTTGGCAATCTGCTTCCAAGAGTCACAGCTTTGAAAACTCTATGAAGTGCAGTTCTACTCTGCACACATGGGTTGCCATGAGTTGGAATTGACTTGGCAGCAGCTGGTTTGGTGTAGGTTTTATCTCTCCTATTCATGTTTAATCATATCATTTACCAGACAAATGAATGGACTGGATAAGCAGTTAAGCATGGGGCTCAAGGATCTCTCTTTACATATATATTTATGGGAAAATAACGTAATGCAGAGATTCCCCAACGCCAGCAGTCCGTGGTAGTCTCTACCAATCCACAACAAAATGGAGATTTAAGGACAATGCAATAACGTCCATCCAGTTAAATGTATTCAAAGCATAAAGCTATTTTAGGATTAGTCTTTCCCACCTATGGTGTTAAAAGCTTTTATGCAATGCTGGAGATAGTGGTTTATTGCTGCCATTTGTCCCTTCTCAGCAAACTAAAATACTGTCAACCTTAAGTTACCTAAATTATTACTGTTTTTAATTTTACAGTTCCATGAAATTCATAAGCCTGAGAACTATGGGTGTGAATAAGAAGTCCCAGAGAAGAGAACTTGTGAGTTACGGATGAGACGTGAACAGGGCCAGCAGTGGATAAAACAGTGGAATTAGCAAAGTTTCATTTTGATGTCCTTCCACATCCGCTTGTTTTATTTTTGTCCTTCACCACCATGAGCCTGGGGGTCATGCCCAGCTCAAAACCCTCTCTCATTGTTGGCTTTACTGTCCCAAATTGAAGGCTACCTGTCTTCTGTGGCTGCTGCTGCATTTGGGGAGGTTTCCTGGAAAGAGGATGCTGGGGTTCTCTAACCCACTATGTAACAGGCTTTTTTTATTTGGGGGGAGAGGCTTCTGATGCATTTTATTCACTATCAACACTGCACTCCTGATGCCCCCTGATGCCCCATGACCCCACTCTTTTCCCATCTTCTTTGTAATTGTTGTTGTTGTGCCCTTGAGCCGATTCTGACTCAGTGACCTTGTAGGACAGAGCAGAACAGCCCCATACATGTTCTTAAGCTATAATCTTTTTTTAAAAAAATTTTATTCTGATTTGGTGAAAGTTTACAGAGCAAATTCATTTTCCATACAGCACTTCACATACACTTTGCAATTTCCCACAATGCAACAGCTCCCCTCTCACTTCCTCCCCATAGTTAACTCTTCCCTGTATCCTTCCCTCCCATGCAACCTGAACCCCCTCCCAGCTGTCTCCCTGTGCATACACAGCCCTTCTATTCTCCCATGACTGATCTCTCCAAGGA
>NW_006921634.1:6000189-6003276 GCF_000298275.1 Orycteropus afer afer | reverse complement strand
TACTCGCCAAAATAGGATGTGGAGCACTATTTTTGTGTAGTATGTTATGCTAATTGAGCTTGATGTCCTCTGTGATCATGGTTCCAAGCCCACAGGTGAAACTACTCACTCCCTGCAGGTAGCTGGCTGTGGCCAAGAAGTGACTACAACCTTGTCCCTTGTCAGCTCTACCAATATGTTTACGGAAACATTTTACATGACAGGCTTTTATTACCTTGTCTCTCAGAGGAGTGTTTTTACTTCACCTTATCTCCGTATTCTGGTACTTCCCTTCTGTGTATGACTAGTCAATACATTCTTGCTATGGAGGGAATATGATGCAAGAGAAAGAACACTGGACTGGAAGCCAGAGACTGTATACCACTTACCAACTGTGTGACTGGGGCAACCTCTCAGAACCTCAGTTTCCTCATCTCCAAAATCAGTGCTGTTCTGGGAATTAAATACAATGGTGTGTGTGAAAGCAAGCATATTTTCTGGCATATCAAAGTGCTCAATTGTTATTAGAGTCTAATTGTAAGTCTGTAAGAGTTGAAAGCAGCTCCTAGTCTGCTCTACCAGACACCCTTTCCCTTTTAATAAAAAATAAAATCTTGAGTGAGAAGAGTAAGTAGCTAATGGTGAATTTCCCATATTAGTGAAAAGTTTTTAGGGAGCTGTGAAGCAGATCCTAACTCTTTGTCTCAAACCCTTCCAGGTATTACCACCTCACTGTCTGCTGACAACCTCCTCACACCTCAAGTCCCCTCAGTCTCGACTCACTTGACTTCCATATTATTAACTATATTTTTCACATGTATGTTTCAGTTCAGATTTAGTAACCCTGAGAATGGACCTGAAAACCCATAGGACCCTGCCTCCACGTGTTCCCAGAGTCCTTCTCTCTGTTCCTGAGTATAGATAGGTACCACATGACCACATCTCTACCTCCCATCCAAGTCTCCCTTCTGACCCCAGTCATATAGACAATGTAACATGAAAAATCAGTCACCAGCTTTTAGTGGACCTTCTGGCCATTGTGTCCAACATAGCCTTTCTTTTGGAGTCAAGCAGGGCCCACACCTGGCAAGTGCAGGTGGCTCTATCAGAGAGAACTACCTGCTCAGGTATATTTGGCCTAATGTCTTACTCTAAGCTTGAGACACCATTAACTGATTTGTGAAAAAGTTATCTAAGTTCTAAGAACTGAAAACCTGTATTGTCTTAGCACATCTGACTTTAATACAAAAATGCTCAACCCCTTTCATCTGGTTGGTTGGTTATTCAATTAACAACTGGTTCTTCTACTAGCCTGTAAACCACACCAGGAAGCAGACTTACCTGTTTTACTCATAGACTTCCCTGTTTTACACACAATTTATCTGTTATATTTCAAGAATATAGCTCATACAAAAGAATTAATAATCTTTTGAAGAATAGATAAATAAATTAACAAAAGAAAGGATGAAAGAATGTGAGTAGATAGGATTCACTTTGACTAAATCTTCTGCAAAAATCTTTTTAAAGTATTAAAGAATAAAGCTGTCACTTTGAAGACTAAGGTGTGCCTGACCCAAGCCATGGTATTTTCAATCGCCTCATATGCATGTAAAGCTGGACAGTGAATAAGGAACATCAAAGAAGAGTTGATGCCTGTGAATTGTGGCATTGGCAAAGAATTCTGAATGTACCATGGACTGCCAGAAGAATGAAGAAATCTGTCTTGGTAGAAGTACAGCCGGAATGCTCCTTAGAAGCAAGGATGGCAAGATTTCATTTTTCATACTTTGGTCACGTTATCAGGGGGGACCAGTCCCTAGAAAAGGACATCCTGCTTGGTAAAGTAGAGGGTCAGCAAAAAAGAGGAAGACCTTTATGGAGATGGATTGACACAGTGGCTGCAATGATGGGCTCAAGCACAGCAGTGATTATGAGGATGGTGCAGGACTGGGCAGTGTTTTGTTCTGTTGCACATAGTGTCTCTATGAGTCAGAACTGACTCAATGGCACCAACAACAACAATAAGAAAATAAAAGCACCTCTTCCAACATCACCGGGGAAGAGAAGAAGAGGTAAGTTCAAAGGTGCAAAGTTAGGACACTGAGGTAGTTTCCACAAACATCTTGTTTTATCTATGAATTCAGAAAGAGAGCTATCTTCTGAAAATGAGAGGTGGTAAGAAAGGAGGGGGGAGGAGTGAGGAGAAAAGTTTAGGTTTGAAACAGTTCCTGTGGGGTACAGGTAGAGAATGCCAACCAGAGAACCACTGTCATTGCTGGGCAGCAGAGTGGCTCTGAGAATTCAACTATGATGCCAAGACACACAGATGTCATCAACCAAAAAGGGAATGGCACAGAAGGAAGCCTAAGGCAGGGAAGAGTGTATGGGGGTGAGACTGTCAGGTAGAGATAGTCATCTCAGTTCAACCTTCTATGTACTGGATCTTTCTTTTCAGTACAGAGAAAAATATAAAGTCCCTGCCCCTAAAGGAGACAGAAAATGCATCAAATATGAGGAAATCATAAATGTCTAAGTAAGGTTACAGAAAGTCTCAACTGGGGACTCAAAGAACGCTAAAACCAAAGGTTTTATTTTTCCCCTCTCCCTCCACTTTCCCTTTTCATCTCCTCTTCTCTTTTTCTCCTCTACCCTCCTCCCTTTTCCCTTCTTCTCCTCCTCCTTCTTCAGCAAAAAGCCCTGAAAATTTCAGCTCCTTGGGCCTCCACATAGAATTCTTCAGCAAATGTGACCTGCAGTAAGTAGTCTTGAAGCACCACCTGCTGGATCTTCAAGGTATTCAATATTTAGCTCGCAGAGAAAAGGGTCCCAGATTGTAAAACTAGAAAGAGCATTCATTCACCAGATATTTATTGAGCATCTACTCTGCCCTGAATATTTTGAATATAATATTTGGAATATATATACTCAAGGGATTCTTGAACAACTATAAAATGAAGTAAATGTCAAATAAAATTCAACTATGATACATTAAAATAAAAATCTATTTATCACAGGACACCATTAAGAGAATGAAAAAGCAAGCCACATACTGCAACACTTACAACTGACAAAGGATTCACACCTAAAACATATAAAGAACTCCTTCAA
>NW_006921634.1:5994895-6000089 GCF_000298275.1 Orycteropus afer afer | reverse complement strand
AAAAAAAAAAAAAAAAGATAATATAATAGGAAAGATACTGGAACTGAACTGGCATTTTACTAAAAAGAAGACACATGAATGTCTAATAAACTTCATTAGTTATCAGGGAATTGCAAAATTGGAACCACAATGAGGTTCCAATGCCTCACTACCACTACCCACCTACAAAGTTGACAAAAATTGTGAAAATTCCTATTACATATTGATGGGATGGAGAGCAACTGGAACTCTCATATACTGCTTTTGAGATTATAATTGATACAACAACTCTGGAAAACTGTTTGGGGTTCTCTACTAACATTGAAAGTATATATATTAACTTGACTGCTAACAAGAAGGCTGGTGGTTCAAACCCACCAACCACTCCTCGGAAGGAAGATGGAGCAATCTACTTCCATAGTGATATTGCCTAGGAAACCCAAGGAGGGGTCGCTATGAGTTGGGGCCGACTGGATGGCACAAAACAATAACAACAACAACAGGTATGAACCCTAGAGAAACACACTTATATATACACCAAATTACACATAAAATAATGTTCATAGCAGCCAGAAACTACAGACCACCCACATGCCCATCAAGAATATAAAGGATAATAAAAATCTGAGCAGAAATAAATGGAGCAGAAAACAGAAAAATAATAGAAAGAATCAACAATATTATAAGTTGGTTCTTTGAAAAGATTAACAAAATCTCCAAACCACTGGCAAATTCAACAAAGGAAAAGAAGGAGAAGATTCAAATAACATGAATAAGAAATGAAATGGATGATGTCACAACAGAGCTAACCAAAATAAAAAGGATAATATCAGGAAACAAATTTGAAAACCTAGAAGAAATGGGCAGATTTCTAGAAACATATTATCTACTTAAACTAACAGACTGAGGTAAAAAATTTGAACAGACCCATAACAAAAGAAGAAACTGAACAGGTGAAAAAAGAAAGAAACAAATTCTTAGGTTCTTAGGCTGGAGTAAGTAAACTTAGATGGTGCCACTAGAAGTGAAGCATGACGTTGCATCTCGGCTCTGTTAGATACCATAGTCAAATTAGAAAGATTCAAGAGATGAAATTTCTTTCTATTAATTAGCTTTAAACCAATGGCACATCCAGTAATGATTACATGCATAAATAATTTTATAAGACTTAAAAGAAAATCCAGCCTCAAAGAACTTAAATCACTTTCATCACAGCAAACCTGTAAGGTGAAAAGGGCATGTTCATTTCACAGGTGAGAAAATTAAAGTACAAAAAGCTTGGGTGATTTTCCCAAGTTCACAAAACAAGATAATAGCAAAATAGGGCCTAAATCCTAAATTTTTGATTCACAATCTAATTTTATTTTCATTAAACCATGACAGGAGAGAAAGCAGGTAAGGGTAAGTTCTCAGAGGAAAAACAGATCTGAAGGTATCTTCCGGCTGGGGAGGTTTTGGGGCTCAGCCCAGTCACTGTTGATGGTGAGAGAAATGATGCCATCTTACTAGCACAGTACATATTGTTATACAGATGCCCGGCCTCAGCAAGAGCTTTTACTATGTTGTAACCAACAATGTAGGAGGCAGTGCCAGGCCTAAAAGAAATCCCTGCAAACACACACATGATTTCAATGGAGAATGGATGTGGCTGAAAGGATTATTCTCTTCCGGGAGATACCTGCTGTATGTTTGGGAAAAAGAGTAAAGTTTTTGGAGTTAGGAAGACTGGAATTCAAATCCTGGCTCTACCTGTAATTAGTTGGCTGCATAACTTTGTCAAGTAATTCAAACTTTCAGTAAAATAAGCAATGCAGGAAATCAAAGAATACATGTGAAGCCCCTAGCACTGGGTCTGGAAGACAAAAGGTGATTGGTGTTGGTTTCTGTTTCCCTTTCCCCAGAAGTGATTCATGTTTTAGGCAAAATACTCACAACATTGTGTGACTCAGGATTAACATCTTGGAGCTCTGTGGAGCCCACTGTGCAATTGAGGGGTGAAAATATAGCTGATGCGAGCAGCTGATCTAAGAGATTTCTTGAGACCCAATGTTATGAGAGCCCCCTTTTGTGTGTTGAAAGAATGGTCAACCAAAGTGCTAACCAAGTACCAATACCAGATACATCTGATAATAATTTGAAGCAGATCACCCCCCGATTTTCCAGCACTTTTATGTGATCTCAGGAATCACATGGATGAACTCAAATTTACTCTCATAAGCTCAGAACTAGAGGAAAGAAAAAAGGGAGGTTTCTCAAAGGTCAAGGACAGGTCCACGATCCCTTGAGCAAAACTCTTGAAGTCAGAAGTGTTTTGGAATTTAAAAGTTTCTGTATTTTGGAAAAGTAATAAGTTACATTTAACCTTCAGTAGGAAGAGATCAATATATATGCCCATGCCAAAGAAAGATGAGCCAAGAGAATGTGGAAATTATCAAAAATTATCATTAATATCACACACAAGTAAAATTTTGCTGAAGGTAATTCAAAAATGGTTGCAGCAGGATATTGACAGAGAACTTCCAGAATGCAAGCTGGATTCAGAAGAGGATGTGGAATGCAAGATATCATTGCTGATGTCAGAGGGATCGTGGTTGAAAGCAAAGAATACCAGAAAGATGTTTACTTGTGTTTTATTGACTATGCAAAGGCATTTGACTTTGTGGATCATAATAAATTATGGATGATATTGCAAAGAACGGGAATTCCAGAACACTTAATTGTGCTCATAAAGAACCTGCACATAGACCAAGAGGCAGTTGTTCAAACAGAACAAGGGGATACTGCTTGGTTTAAAGTCAGGATGGGTGTGTGTCAGGGTTATATCTTTTCACCATACTTACTCAGTTTGTATGGTGAGCAAATAATCTGAAAAGCCGGACTTTATGAACAAGAACACAGCATCAGGATTGGAGGAAGACTCATTAACAATCTGCAATATGCAGATGACTTTACCTTGCTTGCTGAAAGTGAAGATGACTTGAAGCACTTACTGATGAAGATCAAAGACTACACCTCAACATAAAGAAAATGAAAATCCTCGCAACTGGACTAAGCAACAACATGATAAATGCAGAAAAGATTGAAGTTGTCAGGATTTCATTTTGCTTAGATCCACACTCAACACTCATGGAAACAACAGTCAAGAAACCAGATGCTGTATTGCACTGGGCAAATATGTTGCAAAAGATCTCTTTAAAATGGTAAGAAGCAAAGATGTCACTTTGAAGACTAAGGTACAACTAACTCAAGACATGGTATTTTCAATCACTTCATATGCATGTTTTCACCAGCCAATTCTTTGAGAAGTGGATGGCCTCTTCCTTCTTCTGAGTTTGCCTTAGTCTGGAAGCTCCCCTGAAACCTGTCCACCATGGGTAACCCTGCTGGAATTTTGCAACACCAGTGGCATAACCTCCAGCCTCACAGCAACATGCAAGCCACTACAGGACAACAAACTAACAGAAAAGTTCATCTCCCTTAGTTGGTCCTAACACCTCTGCTCACTTCCAAGCTGCGGAAAACCTCATGGATAGCAGTGAAATGCTGTTTGATATATTACTGGAAAACTTTATGAATAGCCCTGAAACATTGTCCAATACAGTGCCGGAAGATGAGCTCATCAGGTCCAAAGAAACTCAAAATATGACTGGAGAAGAGCTGACTCCTCAGAGTAGAGATGACTCTAATGATATGGATGGAGTAAAGTGTTCAGGACCTCCACTGGCTGATGTGGCATGCCTCAAAATGAGTAGAAACAGCTGCAAACATCCATTAATAATTGGAACATGGAATGTACAAAGTATAAATCTAGGGAAACTGGAAGTTGTCAAAGATGAAATGGAATGCATAAAGATCGATAGCTTATGCATTAGTGAGCTGAAATGGACTGGTTTTGGCCATTTTGAATCAGACAACCATATGATCTACTACAACGGGAATGACAAATTGAAGAGGAATGGTGTGGCATTCATCATTACAAAGAATGTTTCAAGATTTGTCCTGAAGTACAATGCTGTCAGTGATAGAATAATATCTATATGCCTATAAGGAAGACCAGTTAATGCTACTATTATTCAAATCTATGCACCAACCACCAAAGCCAAAGATGAGGAAATTGAAGAATTTTACCAGCTTCTGCAGTCTGAAATTGACCAAACATGAAATCAAGATGTGTTGATTATCACTGGTGACAATAATGCAAGAGTTGGAAACAAAGAACAGTCAACAGTAGTTGGCCTTGGTGATAGAAATGTGGCTGGAGATCACATGATAGAATTTTGCAAGACCAATGATTTATCCATTGCAAATACCTTTTTCCAACAACATAAACAATGGCTATACATGTGGACTTCGCCAGATGGAATATATAGGAATTAGGTTGACTACATCTGTGGCAAGATTCAATGGAGAAGTTCAATATCTTTGGCCAAAACAAAGCCAGGAACTGATTGTGGAACAGAATATCAACTGCTCATATGCAAGTTTAAGTTGAAGTTGAAGAGAATTAAAAGAAGTCCACGAGAGCCAAATTTTGACCTTGATTATATCTTTCCTGAATTTAGAGACCATCTAAAGAACAGATTTGATGCACTGAACACCAATGACCGAAAACCAGAGGAATTGCAGGATGACATCAAGAACATCATCCATGAAGAAAGTAAGAAGTCATTGAAAAGAGAAGAAAGGAAGAACAAATCAAAATGGGTGTCAGAAGAGACACTGAAACTTGCCCTGAAGCAGTGATTAGCTAAAGCAAATGGAAGAAATGACAAGATAAAAGAGCTAAACAGAAGATTTCAAAGACCAGCTTGAGAAAACAAAGCCAATTATTACAATGAAACGTGCAAAGACCTGGAGTTAGAAAATCAAAAGGGAAGAACACTCTTAGCAATTCTCAAGCTGAAAGAACTGAAGAAAAAACTTAAGCCTCGAGTTGCAATATTGAAAGATTCTATGTGAAAATATTGAATGATACAGGAAACATCAAAAGAAGATGGAAGGAATAAACAGAGTCACTGTACCAAAAAGAATTGGTCAATGTTCATCCATTTCAGGAAGTGGCATATGATCAAAAACCAATGGTATTGAAGGAAGAAGTCAATGCTGCACTGAAAGAATTGGTGAAGAACAAGGCTCCAGAAATTGACAGGATGACCACTGAGATGTTTCAACAAATGGATGCCACAGTGAAGGCACTCATTTGGATATGCCAAGA
>NW_006921634.1:5992312-5994308 GCF_000298275.1 Orycteropus afer afer | reverse complement strand
CTGATGAAGATTAAAGATTACAGTTTGCAGTATGGATTACACCTCAATATAAAGAAAACAAAAATCCTCACAAGTGGACCAATAAACAGCTTCACGATAAATGGAGAAAAGGTTGAAGTTGTCTAGGACTTCCTATTACTTGGTTCTACAATCAACACCAATGGAAGCAGCAGTCAAGACATCAGACGACTTATGGGATTGGGCAAATCTGCTGCAAAAGACCTCTTTCAAGTGATGAAGAGCAAAGATGTCTTCTTGGAGACTAAGGTGCACCTAACCTAAGCCATGATATTTTCAATCGCTTCATATGCATGTGAGAGCTGAACATTGAATAAGGAAGACTGAAGAGTTGATGCTTTTGAGTTGTGGTGTTGGAGAAGAGTGCTTAGAGTACCATGGACCGCTAAAATGAATAACAGATCTGTCCTGGAGGAAGTGCAGCTGGAATGCTCCTTGGAAGCAAAAATGGCCAAACTTCATCTCACCTACTTTGGTCATGTTGTCAGAAGGAACCATTCCCTGGAGAAGAATATCATGCTTGATAAAGTGGACGGTCGATGAATAAGGGGAAGGCCCTCAATGAGATGGATTTACACACTGGCTGCAACAATGGGCTCAGGTATAGAAAGGATCATGAGGCTGGCACAGGACCAGGCAGTGTTTCATTCTGCTGTACATAAGGTCGCTGTGATTGAGAGACAAGTAGATGGCACCTAACAACAACATATGCATGTGAAAGCTGGACAATGAATAAGGAAGACCAAGGTAGAATTGATGCTATTGAATTATATGGTCTTGGTGAAGAATACTGAAGATACTGTGGACCGCCAGAAGAATGAACAAATCTGTCCTGGAAGAAGTGCAGCCAGAGTGCTCCTTGGAAGCAAGAATGACCAGACTTCATCCCACCCACTTTGGTCATGTCAAAAGGACCCATTCCTTGCAGGAGGATATGATGCTTGGTAAAGTAGAGGGTCAGTGAGAAAGGGAAGAACCTCAACAAGATGGATTGACACAGTGACTGCGACAATGGGCTCAAGCATATCAAGGATTATGAGGATGGTGCAGGACTGGGCAGTGTTTTGTTCTGTTGTGCATGGGGTTGCTATGAGTTGGAGCCAACTCAACAGCATCTAACAACAACAGGGCTGAGGAAATTTCTCCATAGCCAAGTTCAAAAAAAAAAAGAATATAAAAGTTAAGTAAATATAGTACATTTACCTAGAGCAGGAATCAGAAAATTTTTTCTGTAGAGTCAAATAGTAAATATTTTAAGCTTCAAGTGCTATATCTGGTCTCTGTCTCAGTTCCTTCCTCTTTTCTTTTTTTTAATAGTTCTTTATAAATGTAAGAAAGTATCCATAGGCTGTACAAAAACAGATTATCAGCTGGACTTGGCCCACGAGCTGTAGTTTGCTAACGTCTAGTATGGAGGAATACTATTGTCTTAGTTATCTAGTGTGACTGTAACTGAAATATCACAGGTGGGTCACTTTAAAGACAGAAATTTATTTTCTGACAGTTCAGGAGGCTGGAAGTTTAAATTCAGGGCAGTGGCTATAAGCAAAGGTGCTCTCTGTTGGCTCTAGAGGAAGATGCTTGTCTCAGCTTCTGTAGCCCAAACATTCCTGGGTTCCTTGGAGATCTTCACATGACATCTATCTTCCCCCAGTTGGCTCTGCTTGTGTGTCTAATCTGCACTTTTATTACTTGCAGGGGATTAGGTTTAGGACACACTGTATACAAGTATGGCCTCATTAACATAACAAAGATAACCCTATTTCCAATCAGGATTACACGCACAGCTATGGGTAATTAGTATACCAACACAAACTTGGAGGTGGGCACAATTTAATCACAGTAGCAGGATAGGGCAAGTCTGAATGTGGGAGATGATAATGAGTTGCTGCCCTCTCTGTGCCCCATCCCCTCAGATACTCCATCATGGATATGAAGGAGGCAGGCAGAGGAGCTGTATATAAACAGATTTTTTTTT
>NW_006921634.1:5985653-5991858 GCF_000298275.1 Orycteropus afer afer | reverse complement strand
TAATAGCAAAGTTCAACAGGACAGAAAACAACAAATGCTGCTGAGGGTGTGGAAAGATTGCAACTCTCATACTGATGGTGGGGCTATAAAATGGTGCAACCACTGTGGAAAATGGTATGGTGCTTCCTTAAAAAGTTGGAAATAGAAATACCATTTTATCCAGAATCCCATTACTAGGAATAGATCCCAAAGACATGAACCTGGGACATAAGTAGATATATATACACCCACGTTCATCACAGCACTATTTACAATAGCAAAGAGATGGAAACAATCTAAGTGTCCACCACGAGATGAATGGATAACCAAACTATGGTACATTCACACAATGGAATACTATGCAACATTAAAGAATAATGAAGAATCAGAAAATCACCTCATAACATGGATGAATTTGGAAGACATTATGCTGAGTGAAATAAGTCAATCACAGAAGGGCAAATATTGCATGAGTCCATTATTGTGAAAAGTAAAGGAAAGGTTTACACAGAGAAGAAAATTTTCTTTGTTGATTACCAGAGTTGGGAGGAGAGGAAAAGGAAAATAGATGGATAATTAAGAAACAAGTTTGATATGGATTAAGGGATTTAAAAAATAAATAAATAAATAAGATTAGCCATTAGTTGATAGTTTTTGAAGGTAGGTTATGGGTACATGGGGGTTCATTGTACTAGTCTTTGTCTCTGCTTGAAATATTTTATAATAAAAAAAAAGATTTTTAAAAAATATCTATTTTACCAATGAAAAAATTGACAATCAGGGAGATGAAACTTTGACCAAGGTCACACATTAGTAAATGGTGAAGAAGGGACTAGAATCCACGTTGGTTGGTTATGAGCACAAGTATTGACTGACTCTAACATACAGTGCCTAACATACAGTGACAAATCAAGCTTGGGCAAGTAGTATTGGTAGGAAACATAGACTATATATTAATGTTTCTATTTTACATGAGAAAACATAGGCAAAGCCATATTAAATGACCTGCTCTGGGTCTTCTGAGTAATTAGTATCAGAGTTAGGACTGGGTCCCAGGTCTCCTGACTCCTAATGCCCTGCTCTTTCCTCCCTTCACATCACTCTCCCTGGCAGCTGGCCCTCTTTCCCTCTCCCCAGATTCTGGCAGCCCAGGCCTAAACCCAAGCCTGTCAGACTTTGATCCTAGAATGCTTCCTGTTTCTACTCTCCTAATGAAAGCATTGATCTGTCCTTGGAAAGTCATTCCTTTTTTTTCTAGACTGTTCAACAAATCTGATTCAGGGATATTTGATGCTGAATAATGCAAACTCATTTGTAGGTTAATGGCCTCCCTTTTCTGTGGGAATAGGAAAATACCAACCATTCTGTAGCTCAAAGTTCTACAGAAAGAAGTCTTCTCTTTCCACCTCTCTTCTCATGCAACCTGGTGTCCCAGGTGGCTCCTTCAAGACAGAGACCCTGCCAGGACCCTCTGGCAACAGCCCAGGGACAGTAGCAAAGATGTTCGTGAGCTGTTGTTGTTGTTAGGTGCCATCGAGTCATTTCCAACTCATAGCAACCCCATGCACAGCAGAACGAAACACAGCCCTATCCCATGCCAGCTCCACGATCCCTGCTATAGTTGAGCCCATCATTGTAGCCACTATGTCAATCCATCTCACTGAAGGCCTGCCCCTCTTTCATCAACCCTCCACCTTACCAAGCATGACATCCTTCTCCAGGGAATGGTCCCTTCTTACAACATGACCAAAATAGGTGAGACGAAGTCTGGCCATTCTTGCTTCCAAGGAGCATTCTGGCTGCACTTCCTCCAGGACAGATCTGTTAGTTCTTTTAGCAGTTCATGGTACTTTCAGCACTCTTTGCCAGCACCACAACTCAAAAGCATCAACTGTTTGTGAGCTAGATAATGCATTGAGATTTTACCATACCACACTTGAAAGTGAAGGGTGTTGGTGAAAGAGTAATTTTGATGACTCACCATGGGGTGCAAGTCGGGTAGAAAGAGCATGCAGAATACAATGTGTGATACATAATAGGTATTCAATAAATATTTGTGGAATGATGAGAAGCAAAAGGGGTATGATAGCTATTGATTTTTACTGCCTGGCATATTTCTTTCTTCTTCTGGTAAGATACCCAGACTCTTCTGACCACATAAGTGCTCATGTGACTCAGGTGTAGCCAATCATAGTACTCCATCACCCATTACAGTGATAGGCTTAAAGTTAGTCATGTGACCCAAGACAAGTCAATCAGTGTTCTTCCCAGCCTTATTCAGCTGGAGCTAGTGGGAAATGGGTCTTTTGTCCTATTGAGTCACAGTTCTAGAAGGATGAAACTCTGGGGCTTGATACCACACCACATAAAGGAGCCCTTCCACAATAGTGAGGAAATACAGAAACAGTGCTGAGAAATGAAGTAAGACTGACAAAGTCCACCAAGCCTATATAGCACCTTTATGTGCATTAGGAAAAGCACCTCTTCTCAAGTTAAAAAAAACTTTTTGTCAGTATATCACTGTACAACCTGAACAGCCCTAAGACACAACCCTGAAAGTAGGAAAGAGGCAGCTACGCTTTCTGCCATGTCAGCTGACCCTTGGCATGGTTCACCCTAAAGGAGCTTTCTAACCCCAGTGGCAATCCTACCCTCTCCTCTACTCATGAGGAAACTGTCATATTAGGAATACTGGGGTTGGAGGCATAGGGACAGGATTCATGCCTCTGAGAAATGTAGGTGAGAGAAGTAGTCTTAGGGGAGGTCCAGAGAGTGGTTCAGGCATTTACCTGTTAATGTATGTGTGTGTGTACATATTCTCCTGTGCATGTCCATGGCTCCATGTGCTTGCATGGGCTTACTAAAAGGGGGTGCCTTCTCACTGCTGAAACTTCCTCACCTGATCTGAAGTAGGTTAGTACATAAATGGCATATATTTCATATGTAGTATGATGCAATGACCCTCTCTTAGAAGCGGTGGTCTTGTGCAGTGTACATCCTGAACAACTATAAGCAGGGATTCTGGCTCTATGCCCCCTGATCTTGAATATTGCACCCTTGTCTTCCCCAGTTATAAAGCCAACACATCTTGTTTTCTTTCCTTAAGTAAGTTTAGAATTGGTTCTGTCACTTGACAGGGAAGAAGCTCCAACTAATAACACAAACTGACAATCAGTATGAAAAATAATGGATAGATCAAGGCCTAGACTCCGGGCACTGGAGATTTCCATAAGAATTCAAATGGTAGTAGGAAGGAGGCTATTAGAAAAATGAAAAGGTGGAAGGTTTAATATTTCAGAGGCAAGGCTGTTTTTTGTTTTGTTTTGTTTTTTTTGGTAACAAGGTCGTGGGTGGGCCATAGGAGTGGGGCCAAAGCAGATGGAGTGAAGGTCAGAAGGCTGAACTGAGAGGATGGTCCGTCCGGTGGACACTGAAATCACCCAAGCTGGTGGTAGGCCTGAGGTGAACTTATCAGCACATTTTCCTCTTTCCCCTCAGAACCTCTCCTCTGCCTAAATCTGATTGGTTGGTTTGTCCATGAATTTGCCTGGAAGCCCAAATACCTCATCTAATGAGCACTTTTCATTGGACCGATCTCTTACAAAAGAAGAAGAAAAAGCCAGATAAGATCCAGTCTGTTCACTTCTCCAGGAAGAGATAGTAAAGCGACCCTGAGACTTATAGATGCACAATCTCTGCCCTTCCACTCCCACCCCACCCCCTTAGAGCAACTGTGACTTGAAAAAAATCTCAGAAATGGCTATGTCATCACTTTGTTCCCCTCTCTCCAAAATGACTCAAATAACCCTAAGGCAGTAGAAAGAATGTGAGCTTTGAAACCCAACAGATCTGGTTTGAATCCTAGCTCTGACTTTGGACAAGTTGCTCAATTTTTCTAAGCCTGTATTTCCTCAGTCCTTGGGTGATGCAAAGCAGTTAATGTGTTCAACTGCTAACCAAAAAGTTGGAGGTTTGAGTCCACTCAGACGTGCCTCAGAAGAAAAGCCTGATGGTCATTGAAAACCTTAAGGAGCACAGTTCTCCTCTGATGCACATGGGGGCTCAATGAGTCGGAACTGACTCAATGGCAACTGGTTGTAAATTTCCTTCATTTTAAAATGGCAATAAAGAAGCCCACTAACCGAAAGGATGCCAATCTGAACTCTTGCAAAGTTCCATGGGAGAAAGATCTAGCAATCTGCTCCTGTAAAGATTAAACCAAACAAAACCAAACTCACAGGCTGAGTGGATTTATTCGACTCATAGCAACCCCTCCTTGGGTTTCTGAAGTGGTCTCCATCTCTATGGAAGTAGATTGCCCAATCTTCCTTCCAAAGACTGGCTGTTGGGTTTGAATCATCAGCCTTCTGGTTAGCAGTCAAATGCCTTAGGCATTACACCACCAGAGCTCCCTCTGTAAAGATTTAAAATACTCAGACTCACTGCTGTTGAGTCAAACCCAACTCATAGAAACCCCTCTTTGGGTTTCCGAGGCAATTGAAGCCTAGAAAACCCTATGGGGCAGTTCTACTCTGTCACATGGGTAACCTATGTGTTGAAATAGACTCACAGCATCTAACAACAACAATAAAATGGGCATACTGATTCCCTTCCAGTAAAGCTATTATAATAGGTAAAAGAAATAATTTATCAAAAGCAACTACATTAGTGCTGGCCCATAGTAATTTCCTTTCCTTAGGTCCATCATCCTTCCTATAAAAATTTCCATCTGCCCCAGAGCCCCCTCAATTAACTGTTATTAAGCTTGATAACGGCCACATAGAGCTGTGGATCAAACCTGGATTAGTTCTCAGATGCCTTGCGAGTCCAAATGTGGCAAGTAGACACAAGACTCTCTGACTCTCAATTTCTTCTTCTGTAAAATAGAGATGACAACTCCAGTCCTACTCACCTTACAGAGTAGATGTGAGTATCAAAGGTGCTAATGTCATTTGTAAACATAAGCAAAAATGGAAGACATGAGTCAGCTGATAATGAAGTACAGTCTGGGGCATTGGTGGTTCAAGTGGCAGAATTTTCACCTTCCATATCATGCACAGCCACTACCCATCTGGCAGTGGAAGCTTGTGTGTTGATGTGATGCAAAACAGATTTCAGTGGAGCTTCCAGACTAAACAAGGCCTGGCAATCTACTTCTGAAAATCAGTCAATTAAAACCCTATGGATCACAACGGTTCCATGCCCAGCCAATCATGGAGATGGCACAGGGCAGCAATTCATTCCAGTTGCTATAGTCAGGGGCTGGCAACCACAACAAAGGACAGTTCATACTACTACCTCCCTGGGGAGTATTTGCAATTAAAGGGAGGTCTCTGCAGTGAAGTTTAATTAGCCAATCATTTAATAAAACTATTGGGCATCAATCCAAGGGACTAGTAGACCATGTGATCCTAGCCTATATGACTATGAGACCAGAAGAACCAGATGGTGCCTGGCTACCACTGTCAACTGCTTAGAAAGGGAGCAGTGCAGGAGATTCTGAATAAAGTGAGAGAACAATGTGGAACAAAACTCAAAATCACACACACACACAGAGCCCAGGTTTACTGGTCTAACAGAACCTGGTGAGACTCTCAAGACTATGGCTCCTAGTTACCCTTCAGGTCTGGAACTTAACTCACTCCTGTGGCTACCAGACAGGCATATGGGGTGAACATTTACATCAGGTAGACATACTCCTTAGAGTGATCAATTGTGGGTGAAGGGCAGTGTTTGCACAGGGAGATAGCTCAGGGGACAGGGATGCACAGGAAAAAAGGACATAGGGAAGAGGTAACTATAGGGAGGAAGTGGAAAGCAAGCTGTTACCTTGTGGGGTAGCCAATGTCATGAAACAAAATGAATATGAACTGCTGCATGGAAATGAATTTGCTCTGTAAACTTTCACCCAAATCACAATATAAATCTTAAAAAATAAAAACTATATTGGGACATATGAGAGGCTGACAACAGGAAAGGAGACAGGAGGTGAGTGTATAAGTGCTGTCAAGTAGTGAATAGAGGAGCACAGTACCCTGCTTGAGTAGATAACATATAAAGAAAATGAAAATTGTGGGCAAGTTACTCCAACATACAATCACCAATTAAATATAAACACAAAAATGTCACAATGCCTAGGAGACAACAGAGCATCACCGTCCACACAAAGAAGCAAGATAAAGCAGGAGAAACAAGGGACCAGGATACAGACCCACAACACATCCCT
>NW_006921634.1:5979741-5984233 GCF_000298275.1 Orycteropus afer afer | reverse complement strand
TTTGCCAATAATTATATATCTGGCAAGGGACTTATCTCTAAGATTTATAGTGGAAGAGTGGATGACCAAACTATGGTACATACACATAATGGAATTCTATGCAGCACTAAAGAATAATATAGAGTCTGCAAAACACTACATAATATGGATGAACTTGGAGGACATTATGTTGAGTAAAGTAAGTCAATCACAGAAGGAGAAACAATGATACATCTATCATTGTTGTGGAGGGTCAAGGAAAGATTTATATATGGAGGGAAACTTGCTTTGTTGGTTGCTAGGAGTGAGAGGGGAGGCAAGGGAACACTGCGAAAAAAAAAATGCATTGACCCATGTCACTTTAGTTTTGTGTATTTCACTGTACATAAATTATATTTCAATAAAATGCATTTAAAAATTACGAAAGAGAAGAAGAAAAAAAAGGGGGGACCTATATTGAGTATCAAGCAAGTTTCTAACCCTGTGCAACGAATTAGTTCATAAATAATGCTTCTTCTTCTTCTGTGTACCTAAATACATGGGTTAAACTTTATTCATTCGTTTATCCATTCATTCAATAAATTTTTATTGAGCCTCTACCATTGGAAAGGAGCTACAGTATTTACCTTTTATAGGACATATTTCAATCTCAGTGTAGTTTATTTGATTGTCACCTCCCACTAACTAGATAGATCATGAGCTGTTTGTGGGCAGGTGGGATCAGTGTCTGCTGACTGATCAAATGAATCCAAAGGACAGACCACTCCACAAATGCCACAGCTCCCATAAGCCACTTCTCTCTGACCATTAACTACACCGACAGGGACTGCTTGCCAACCTGAGCAGGCCTGGAAAGGGAACTAGACTCACATGTTCCATTCACCCCAAACAAACTACTCCATCCCCTCCAGATTGCACAACAGTAGTGAGGTATCCAGTGTCCAGGCCCTGACCTGGCATCAGACACCAGACTGGCTCTGAGGTGATGCCATCTCTGTGAGCACAGCCTGGCATTTGCCTGACCACCGTACTAGCTCTCCAGTCCCTTTGCAGCTCGCAAGCTCAGGGGCCATTAGAGCTGGCTGGGTTCTCTGGTACTGATGAGAGATCCTCTGGGCACCGTCAGCTCTGCATCCTGGGCATCAGTCCACCCAGGAGCATAGATGGAGCCAGCCCATTTCCTTCCAGTCCTGAGCCATTACAAGGCTGCCTAATGGATGAACTGCAGGGAAAAAAATTGGCTGCTCTCCCTCTTTTATCTCCTCCCTTTCTTCATCTTTTCTCTCCATTCCTTCCTCTTCTTCCCTGTCCCTGCTTCACTTTCTTCTTTGTGCCCCTCATCTCTTCTTACCCTTTCTTTATCTCTGACCCCTTTACCTACTTTCTGCTTTTCTACACCTGTCCCTCCTTTGTCTTGTGCCCACTTCTTTTCCCTCGCTATCTCTGTCTCTTTTCTATTTTTATTGTTTGTCTCTGATTCCACCTCTTGCTCTGCAGCTTCGCCTCTCTCTGTCTTTTTATATATGTCTCTCTCTGTCTCCCTTCTAAGTCATCCTCTTTCTCACTCTCCTTTTCTACACCTAACTCCCACCCCTAGTCTCTCAGCCATTGCAGAGGCAGGAAGTCACCAGGTGGGCCCAAGCCCAAGAAATGCCCAGTTCAAATGGAGCACAGGAGACATAGAGGGGAGTAAACAGAGGAGAGTCTGGAAAGGTAGTTAGAAATTATCTGCTAAATAAACTTGAAACCAGGCTAAGGAGGTTCTTTCTACCCGCCACCAAAGAAAATAATAATAATAATAATAAAACACATTAAGATAACATTACATATCCACAAGAATGGCTAAAGATCTGATTTGACCAAATGTTGGCAAGGATGTAGAAGCAACTGAAACTTTCATAATATCTATGAGAGTATAAAATTGTATAACTACTTTTAAAACTGTTCTTTTCTCATAAAGTTAAACACACATCTGCCCTATGATCCAGCAATTCTACATATTGGTAGTATATAGTTATCAAAGAGAAATGAAAATATATGGCCATGTAAAACCATGTATACAAAGCATGAATATTTATAGCAGCTTTATTAATAACAGCCAAAATATGGAAAAAATTCAATGTCCATCAATAGGAGGATGAATGAATAATCATGATATTTCCAAACAATGGAGCACTGCTCAGCAACAAAAGAAACAAACAAACAACATAATGATGAATCTCAGAAACATTATGTATATTTATAACATGCTGAAGTAGAAAATAGTTTGTTATATATGTACTTACCACAATAAAAAAAAATTAAAACATTGTGTCGGCTGAAATAAGGCAAACATAAAAGTATGATTCCACTTAAAAGAAATTTGAAAATAGATAAATTGCCCCAGTTGACCTTGATTGCAGATTTGCTGGAACCCTGAAGCAGAAGTATGTCTTTTCATTTCATTAAAACTAATCTTTAGTGATAAAAATGAGAACAGTGGTTGCCTGGATGGGGTGGGGTTGGAAGGAGAGGCAGGAATAGGAGAGAGATTAACTGGAAAGAGGCATGAGCGAACTTTTCAGGTGAAGGAAATATTCTACCATTTTGGGTGGCAGTTACATACCAAAAACCAAACCTCTGCTGTTGAGTCACCTCTGACTCAAGTAGATTGCCCATGTATTATGAATTAGAACTGCTCCATAGGATACTCTTCACTGTAATCTTTATGGAAGCAGACTGCCAGGTCTTTCTTCTGAGGTACTGTTGGATGGGTTCAAACTGCCAACTTTTAGGTTAGTAATCAAGTACAAACCATTTGCACCACCCAGGGATCAGTAGTTACAAAGATGTATACATTTATCAAACCTTATTGAGCCAATTGGCATAACAGTACCCAAAAACATTGTTCTACCTCCTATTTTGATTAGTAGCAACTGAGGTCTTAAAAGCTTCTGAGCAGCCATTGAAGATGCAACTATTGGTCTCTCCTCATCCAAAGCAAAGAAGAGTGAAGAAAATCAATGATGCATGGAAACAATTAGTCCAAGGAACTAGTGGACCATAGGAACCTCAGCCTACACAATCCTGAGACCAAAAGAACTAGATGGTGCCCAGCTATTATTGCCAACCACTCAAAAAGGCATCAAAATTGGAGATCCTGGATAGAGTTGGAGGAAAATACAGGACAAAACTCAGAATCATAGGATGAACTGGAAGGATATTATGCTGAGGAAATAAGTCAATCCCAGAAGGACAAATATTGTATGAGTCCATTATTATAAAAAGTCAAGGAAACATTTACAAAGGGAATAAAATTTTCTTTGTTGGTTACCAGGGATAGGAAGGGAACCAAGGAAAAACTGATGACTAGTTAAGAGACGTGTTGATTTGGGTGAAGGGAAAGGCAATATAACAAAAGTGTGAGGTTCACAAGAGGTACAGACAACAAAAGTAAACACTATTACATACACAATACCACACTATCAGTAATAACAAACACTAATCTGTGGGTGGAAACACAGGCAGACAGGCAAGAAGATCAGATATAGGTAGGCAAATGGGACTATATCCATGACCATACACAGGTGTGGCAGATGGTATTTCCACATATGTATTTGTATGTGCTATAAAAATATCCATATACTTTATAGAGCTAACAGAGGAAAAAGTTAAGACAACTTCTTAGCCACAACCAGGCATCTTGAAGAAGTGAGTCACTGGGCCCACAGGCTCAGGACCAGAGTCACAGGGGATCTCAAGCCCAATTGGCACAACATAGTTCATAAAAACCTTGTTCTACAATTTGACAATGACATATCTGACAAGGGACTTATCTCTAGAATTTATAGAATACTCCAACACCTCAACAACAAAAAGACAAATAGTCCAATTTAAAAAATGGGCAGAAGACATGAATAGACACTTCACCAGAGAGGATACTCAGGCAGCCAACAAACATATGAAGAAATGCTCACGATCATTAACCATTCTTGTTGTTGTTGTTATGTGCCATCAAGTCGGACCAGACTCATAGCGACCCCTCCTTGGGTTTCCAAGGTTTCCAAGGTATCACTATGGAAGTAGATTGCCCAACCTTCCTTCCAAGGAGTGGCTGGTGGGTTTGAACCTCCAGCCTTCTGGTTAACAGTCAAGTGCCTTAGGTACTATGCTACCAGACAGAGATGCAAATCAAAATATCAATGACATACCACCTTGCCCCAGCACTAGTAGCAAAGTTCAACAAGACAGAAAATAACAAATGCTAGCGAGGATGCAGAAAGATTGGGACTCTCATACACTGCTGGTGGGACTGTAAAATGGTACAACCACTATGGAAAGCAGTATGGCAATTTCTTAAAAAGTTGGAATTAGAAATAACATTTGACCCAGCCATTCCATTACAAAAAAATAGAATGCATTTTTTGAAAGCAAAAGGTCACTAAAAAGATGAGAAAAGAAGAAAAGGCCAAAATGGATGACAGAAGAGACTTTGAAACTTGCCCTTGAGTGGAGAGTTGTTGTTGTTGTTGTT
>NW_006921634.1:5954549-5963784 GCF_000298275.1 Orycteropus afer afer | reverse complement strand
AAGAGACACATAGACCCGGAGGGGAAAATGCCATGTGACAACAGAGGCAGAAATAAGGAATGCCTGGGGCTACCAGAAGCTGGAAGAGATAAGGAAGACTCTTGCCCTAGAGCGTTTGGAAAGAGTATAAACCTGCCAACACCATGAATTCAGATTTCTAGCCTCCAGAATCATGAGAAAAATGGTGGGGGAGCGATATCACATGACCTTCTCTAACTTCACAAGAGGGGAGCAGGACCAAGATCAACATCACCAACCCAAGGCTGATTGCTATGAGGTGGAGGTCAGACATGTTGCCACCCTCCAAACTTTTTACCAATTGTGATACCAATCATCCCTTCCATGGCACTCTCTACTTCTCCTCTGGGTTTGATAATTTATTGCAATGGCCACACAGAACTCACAGACAAGACTCACAATTATGGGGTTTGTTAGGGAAGTAACAGGTTATAATTCAGGATCAGAAACAACTCAGGATACAGTTCTTCAATCAGAACAGCCTTTTCTCACCTGTGCCATAGGCATGTTTCTCTCTGGCCTCCACCTCTCAGCCCTGCAGCCCTTTGTCCTCTGTCCTACTTGGGCAAGTGTTACAAAGATCTTTTATCTCTCCCATAGGTGGCCAGAGAGGCACTCTCTCCTGCCTGGAGGCACTCAGCTTGCTTGTCCTTCCAAGCCCAGCACTCTGTTTCATGCTGGCCACTCTGCCTCTGCTGCCACCATTTTTCTGCCACTGCTTCTCACTGTCTCTGGTGTCACAGATGTCTGTCTCCTGGATCAAGGAGGTTCAACGTAGGGATCTTCAGTCCAAAGGACATGCTCCACTCTTGGCTCTTTTTTGATGATAGAGAGATCCCCCCTTTATACCTCTGAGATGGCTTATTTTAAGCCTAGTGGATGGCAAAACTGCCCAATCTCCACCTTAGGGTTCCATATACCTTATTCGCATAGTCCCACCCCCACAAGGGTGCTGTGCACCTTATTTACATTATTAGCAAGCTATCCAATCCTCTTGGTGGGCCTTAAGCACCTCACTTTGCATAGTCCTACCCAGTCATCTGGTAGGATTCACAAATGACTAGAAGGACCATACCAAGCAACCCACTGCACCGTAGGCATCCTCTCCATGGTGATTTGTTACAGCAGCCCTAGGAAACAAATATAGCTCTCAATGATCCCTGCCTCTTGGCATTCATTCTCTCCCTTTTAGCGTGGGTTGGGCCTAGTTACATGGTTCTGACAAACAAAATATGGCAAAAATGATAGGATGTTAATTCTAACATTAGGTTATAAAAGACTGTGATTTCTGCCTTACTCGCAGACTCTCTCTTGCTAACGTTGATGAAGCAAGCTTCCATGTTGGAGAAGTCCATGTGGCAAGGGCTGGGGGTGGCAGCCAGCCAGTAGCCAATAAGAAAGTGAAGGCCTTTATACTTTATATACTGGATCAGAATCTACATTTTAACCAGATCCCCAGGTGATTCTTACACCTGGGGATCTTGTTAAAATGTAGATTCTCACCTTGATATCTTGAGTGGAAATGCAAATTCTCATCAGGGATTCAAGTTGGAATGAAAGAGTTCGAAGACCTAGTACTAATGAATTAAATCAGACTCTTGAAGGGTGGGACCCAAGCTTTAGTATTTTTGAAATCTCCTCCTGGTGATTTCAATTTATAGGCCAAGTCCAGTGCCACTGACTGGACTTCTCTCAAACTTAAAGTGCACAGGAGTCATCTATGTGTTTTGTCAAAAAGTAGATCTGGGGTGGGGCCAAGATTTTGCATTTCTAACAAGCTTCTAGGTTATGCTGTAGTTGATGGTCGCTAAACCACTCACGGAAGTCCACTAGAGGCTCTAGACAAAATACAAAATAGGCCTGAACTAGGAGTATTGCTCTGAAATGATATGGAGCAGGATGAGGATAGCATTTAAAGGACTAACCCTAGGCCTTAACAATCACTTAAGGAGCTCTAGTGGAGCAGTTCCTAAGGCATTTAACTGCTAACCAGAAGGTGAGAGGTTCAAACCCACCAGCCTGTCTGTGGAAGGAAGATGGGACAATCTACTTCCTTAAAGGTGTACTGCCTTGGAAACTCAATGAGCATCGCTATAAGCCAGAACGTGATGGCAGTGGGTTTTGTTTAGTAATCACTTGGGCATGGAGGGCCAGAGGGAGGCAACAATGACAGCCGTTTTGAGGTTTTAAGTCTAGACAACAGGAAGGAAGATGTCACTTTCAGCTAAAAGAGAAATGAAAGACGAGAAGTCTTTTGGGTAGGAAAAACAACAAATGATACAAGTAACCTGTTAGGGAAGACCAAGACATGATTTTGAGGGCCCAGTGCAAAATGAAAACATGGGAATTTATTTTTAAAAAATAGCTAGAAATATCAAAACGGACACAGCAGAGCATTAAAACAAGTGTGAGGCCCTCTGAGCTCAGGGCTCTGTGCCACTCAAAGACCTCATGGTCAAAAAGTCAACCCTGGGGAGAATCAAAATCAAGATTTACACCAAGAACCTGGCTTTAGCGCTCTGGTCACCTCTCTTCCAGCCCCTCTACCCTGCAGGATACCATGCTCTGGCTGGGACCCCCTCACATATTATTCTATAACAGCTCTTATGCTATTCGCTCCTGTGTCTCCTTGATGAGACTAGAAGTTGCTGGAGGGCGGAGGGAATGACTCTAATACTTCCTCCTACCAGGTCTTGTTGAGGACTGGGACAGCTTACAGAGGCCCAGGGCCTATACCTGGCTCACCTGTCCTGCAGCTACCTCCATTGCTAATGCTCATCAAGACCAGAGCCATGCACCAGGCAGTTTTTCCTCACTCTAGCCCATCCCTGGATCTGAGGGCCTTGCCCCAGTTGGCCATTTAAAAAGAAGGTATCAACGAGTTCATAGCCTATAATTCTAGGAACATTCCTAAACAGTTATTTTTAGTAGAGTGCTTAAAGATTCAAATCAGAAAATAGCCGTCCCAAATCTGAGATTTGGCACCTGTTCCACAGTGATTGTCTGGCATTTATTGGACCTTGTTTTTGAGTTGCTTACAATGCTGGCCCAGACACCTTCAAGATCACTCAGTAGAGACCCCAGATTTCCTTAAAAGGGGCTCAAGAGTCTCTTTCTGGGCCATGAGTAGGAACAAAAGTTCACTATCAATTTATTGGAAAAATAGACAGTCAAACTGATTTTCCCATGAGTGATTATGTCTCACACCCAAGAAAACCGAAATGTCAAGAGGAGGAAAATAATACAGTATAACACTATCTACAAAATTCCATTGAGTTTTACCTGCTGTAAGTCTGCACAATACAGTCCTGAAATTGTTGGTAAATGGTGGGATGTTTGGCATCTTGCTCTGTGACTTTATACCTAAGGAAGAAGATAACAAGTATGTATTGTGAAAGTAGCACGTGTTGAGCACTTTGCTAGACATGCCACATGTTATTTAATAGGCTAGAAAAGCAGAATAACAGAATGACAGTCTCACTAGCCAGACAACCATTAGTTGCTAAGCTTTGCCACTTAGCAACTGTGCCCCAGTTTTCTTGTCTACAAAATGCAAGGATGATATAACAGTAGTACCCTCATGGAGCTGATTAAATTATTAAAGAATTATATGTGTTATCACTAAAGACAGCACTGACTTTTCAGTAAGTAATCTATCATACCTTCATAATAATCCTGTGAGATAGTATGATAATTTTCAGTTTACAGATAAAGTAACTGAGTTCAGATACACAAAGCAATTTGCTCAAGGTCACAAAGCTAAGTGCCATAGTTGGTATTTGGACTCAGGAATGCTCTAAGTACATTATCAAAGTAAATTAAATCTAAGTAAGTACATTATCTAAGTACATACTCTAAGTAAAAATAAGCACAGCCCAATTTTGAAATTCCTGGGATTATTTCATGCACGAAAGCCTGTCATGTGTCACACAATGTTGATAAAGTAGAAAACAAAAGGATAAGGTCCTACTTGTTCTAACTGGGGAGCACAGAGGAGACAAAAAATAAACAAATAGACAAACAAGATAATTTCATATAATTTTTATGCAGTGAAAATAATAACATAGACTGGTGTAAATAGGCGAACACTGGAAATAACCTAAATGTTTATAAATAGGTGAATGGATGTACAAACTGTAATATATCCATACAATGGAATAACAAAGACTGAAATACTAATACATACATCATTGGTGAATCTCAAAGTCATTATGCTGAGTGAAGAAAGCCAGACACAAAAGACAATACACTGTGTGATTCTATTTATATAAAATTCCAGAAAATGAAAATGAATCTATGACAAAAGACAATTCAATGATTGCCTAAGTCTGAGAGCAGAGAGAGAAAGGGTCTGTTCAAAGAAGCACAGAGGAATCTTTCATTGTGATGGAAAGGTTCTATATTTGATGTGGTGATAGTTCAATGTGTAGATCCATGTAATAAAACTAATCAGAGGTTAAAAAAAAAAGTCCCTAGGCGCTGCAAACAGTTTGCACTTGACTGCTAACATAAAGGTCAGTGGTTCAAACCCACCCAGTGGTACTGCTGAGGACACATCCTCATCATCTGCTTCTGTTAAGATTACAGAAGCCAAGAAAACCCTATGGAACAGTTCTACTCTGTAACACATGAGTTTGTTATGAGTTGAAATTAACTCAGTGGCATCTAACAACAATCAGAATGTACACTTTAAATGGATGGAGCTTCCAAAACAAAATAAACCAAACCAGTTGCTGTCAAGCTGATTCTGACTTGTGGTAACCCCATGTGTGCCAGAGTAGGGTTTTTCATGGTTTTCAAGACTATAACCTTTCAGAAGTAGATCACCAGACCTTCCTTCTAAGGTGCCTGATTGAAACCACCAACCCTTCAATTAGCAATTGAGTGCTAAACCCTTCAATTAGTAGTTGAGTGCTTAACCATTTGCACCTCCCAGAGACTCCAAGCTGGAGCTTACTGCGTGTAAATTAAACCTCAATAAGGTTGACTGTAAAATGACTGAGGGTGAGTGACACAGAGCTACTTCATCTTGGATGGTCAGAGACAGCCTCTCCCAAGGAATAAGATTTGTGATGAGTACTGAATGATGTTAAAATTATAAGAAACCAAAGGTATCTAATCCAAAAGCATCCAAATATTTCAATCAGTGGCAAACCAAGACAGGGTGCATCTGGTCCCTGATGCAGGAATAAAGGTCCATTTAGATTGTGGAGAATTTAAAACAAAAATAAGATCAGATATGAAAATTTTTGTTGTCACCATGCACTCATAATTCAAATAATGTTAGCAATAAAAGTCATCTCTACCATTCTAAATAATATCATTGATAAAATACTCCTTGCTTGGGCCGACAGCTCCTACACCAAGTTATTTTCAGTAATAGGTCACAAGATCAGAAACTCCTATGTGACCTGTGGACCATTTTACATTTTATTGAGAACATTGGTAAGTAAGTTGTGATTTTTCAAAAATGCAACCTAAGCTTTCACTGCACCTACTTTTCTTTGGCAGCACACTTTCCTGCTGCCCCCGCTTCATGACTTTTTTTGTTAATTTTTATGGGAAATAGGTTGACCAGCTCAATTCCCATCTTGCACACCAGTCCACCCAGGTACTTAAGGGTAATGGCAGGTCCTTTATTGCCAACTGGCTTACAAATCCCATCAAACCTGTTGCCATCAAGTCAATTCCAACTCATAGCAACCCTACAGGACAGAGTAGAACTTCCCCATAGGATTTCCAAGGCTGATATCTTTATGGAATCAGACTGCCATATTTTTCTTTCATGGAGTGGCTGGTGAGTTTTAACCATCGACTTTCAGTTAGCAGCCAAGAGCTTAACAACTATACCACCAGAGCTCCTAACAGGCTCACAAGTGCCAACTAATTCAGGAAAACTAGTTTGTCTGTTTATTTTTAAATTTTATGTTTGTTTTGTTATGCTTGACTGAAAATCTCCAGCTGACCACATTCTGATACCAAGCACAGCATCTGTACCAGACCAAGAACCAAATGCCAACTCCTCATCTTTACCAATGAAGAAACTGAGACCCAGAAATATTAAATCATTTTCATAAATGAATAGCTAAGACCAGAATTCAGGTTAGACATTTATACTCCACTACACTGCCTCCACTATGTACTTACTCAGCACTTTCTGTATGACCAGCATTGTGCAAGTAGAGAGACTATAGAAGATCTGGAAGAAATGATCTCTGCCCTTGAGAAGTAGGCAGTCTTAGAACCCAAAACTGAAAACCATGTCAACACTTCAAACCAAAAAAATTCACAAAAAATCAGAACCAAGTCGATTCTGACTTATAGCAACCCCTACTGAGTTTCCAAGGCTATAAATCTTTATGGAAGTAGACTGCCTCATCTTTCTTCTGCAGAGTGGCTGGTGGTTTGAACCACTGATCTTTTGATTAGCTGTCAAATGCCTCAACCACTATACCAACTGAGCTCCTTAGGTAAATTTATTCCATAGTTACTGAGTACCTATCATGCAAGACACTAAACTAGGCACTATGACAGTAACTGATGTGGATCAAGGATTGTCCATCCAACTAGCCTACCATTCTGCACTTCACATTTGTGTCCACAACAGTACTATTAAGTCAAAACCAAAACCAAACCCACTGCAATCGAGTTGATCCCAACTCCCAATTTATAGGACAGAGTAGAAAGGACAGAGTAGAAATGGCCTATAGGATTTCCAAGGCTGTAAATCTTTACAGAAACAGACTGTCTCATCTTTTTCCTGTGGAGCGACTTGTAGGATCAAACCACTGGCCTTTGGTTAGCAGTTGAATGCTTTAACCGTTCTGCCACAAGAGCTCCTTCACTATTAAGACAATATTAATTTTGAATATGCCATTCCATTGTTCCTGCTTCTTTTCTCTCTAGAAACCACACTTGTTACAATGGGATGTGAGTTGTTATGGTTACAGAGGTGGCTGAATTGAGCTGAATGGTACGATAAAATTACCATAAATACAATACAATAAATACAATAATAAATAATACAATACAATACAATACATACAATAATGCTACCATAAAACCAAAACCAAACTCATTGCCTTCGAGTTGGATCCGACTCATAGCGACCCCTCTTTGGGTTTCTGAGATTGTATCATTATAGAAGTAGATTGCCCAATCTTCCTTCCGAGGAGTGGGTGGTGGGTTTGAACCACAAGCCTTCTGGTTAGCAGTCAAATGCCTTAGGCACTACACCACCAGAGCTTCAACAATATGGAGAGCTGATAAAAATTTTTGTTAATGTTTACTCCTTTGAGCTAGCTTATTTGTAATATCAGAATTATTTCACCAATGATGAAACTGACACCAAAAAAATGTTAAATCCTAACCAGGGCAATAAAGCAAGAAAGGGTAATCAAAGGCATCGGAATTGGTAAGGAAGAAGTAAAACTATCCCTATTTGCTGATTACATGATCCTATACATAGAAAATCCAAGAGACTCAGCATGAAAACTGGAACCAGTTGAGAGATTTAGCATAGTGACAGGATATACATGCAAAAACCAGTTGAATTCCTCTACATCAGCAAAGAGATTGCTGATAAGGAAATAAGGTAATCAATACCATTTACAATAGCTATCAAAAAAACAAAATACGGGGGAGTAAATCTCACTAGGGACACAAAAGACTTGTACAAAGAAAACTACAAAACACTACTTCAAGAAACCATAAGAGATCTACATAAATGGAAGAACACACCATGCTTGTGGACAGGAAGATCAAACATTGTGAAAATGTCAATACTATGCAAAGCAATCTATACAGTCAATGCAATCCCAATCCAGATCCCATTAACATTCTTTAAGATATGGAAAAAAACAATCACTAATTTTATATGGAAAGGAAAGAGACCTCGGATAAGCAAAGCACTATTGAAGAAGAACAAAGTAGGAGGCCTCACACTCACACTAGTCAAAACAGCCTGATATTGGTACAGCAACAGATACATAGACCAGTGGAACAGCATTGAGAACCCAGAAATAGATCCATCAACCTATGGTCAGCTGACCTATGGTCAGATTTTTGACTAAGGGCTGAAATCCATTAAATGGGGAAGACATGGTCTCTTTAACAAATGGTGCTGGCAAAATTGGACATTAATTTTCAGAAAAATGAAACGAGATCCATACCTCCCACAATACACAAAAACTAGCCACAGATGGATCAAAGGCTTAAATGTGAAACCTAAAACTATAAAGTTCCTCCTTCCTTACATCTCAATTAGGCTAATGCCAAGCCTACCATCCTGTAGGCACTTAATTAATATCTGTTGAATGAATGAGATGGCAATCAAGTCTTAATTGACTCAAAGAGCTATGGTGGCATAGTGGTTAAAGCATTCATCTGCTAACCAGAAGGTCAGCAGCTCAAACCCACCAGCTGCTCCACATGAGAATGATGAGGCAGTCTGCTTCTGCAAAGATTTACAGCCTTGGGGAGTGCCGGCAAGATGGCGGAACAGGCAGACAAGCTACACACACCCTTGCAACAAAGCAATGAGAAATGAATTAAAACCAATACAGAAGACAATCCTGGAAGCCTGAGATTTGAAGGTAAGAATAAAGAAGTGGATTAAACACCAACTAGTAAAAGAACCTGAATGAAAACAGTGAGTAAGGAGACAAATGGAGCTGCCAGCTACCCTGAGAGCACCAAAACCCAAACCCAAACTCACTGCTGGTAGCAACCTAAGAATTAGCTCTGCTCACTAAAGAATGCATGAACAAGGACTGTGTTGGTGCCTGACAACCAGAAAGGAAAACAGTGAAGAAGCTGGCAAAGAGACTTGTGGACTGCAGCGGCTGTTCTGAGGGCACAGCCATTTTAAAATATTCACAAGCAGCATGTGAGACCATTTGGAATATATGCAAGTGGCATTCTTCCTAGACCGTGATATAGGAGTGGGCTCCACTTGTTTTGGACAGGACAGGAAGCTGTACTGGAGGCTGATGACTGGGAAGGTACAATAATCCCCTTGTAAATCTTATACTCCACATGCTCTTGGTGAACAGAGGTATGGCCATTCTCCACCTCCACCCACCCTCTTGACCAGCAGAAATTCCATGCTGGTCTGTGCCCTGACAGGGTAGGAATGCCATCCCCACCTCTACCCCCCAGTTTTTTGTTTGTTTTTATTCTTTTTATCTTCCTCTTTTTTTTTTTTTTTTCCTGTTTC
>NW_006921634.1:5945859-5954034 GCF_000298275.1 Orycteropus afer afer | reverse complement strand
CATATGTTAAACATAAATATAACACCACCACAATGTCTCAGAGACAATCACAGTCCACACAAAGAAGCAAAATAAAGTAGTTGAAACAAGGAACCAGGATACAAATCCAGAAAACATCCCTGAGGGAGTAGCAGCATTGGAACTCCCTGATAAGGAATTCAAAAGAATTATATTTGGATACTTTCAATGGATTGAGAGACAGATCAAGCAAAATACTGACAAGATCAAGGAAAACACTGACAAAATTAAGGAAAACACAAACAAACCTCTAGAACAATCTAGGAAAACAATAAAGAACAAACTGATAAAATAAACAAAAAATTAGAAATGATACAAAAACAACAAATAGAAATCCAGAAGATTAATACTAAGATTTCAGAAATAGATAACACATGGAATGGGGAAAGTAGTAGAAATGAATCAATGGAAGACAGGATTAATGAGATTAAAGGCAAATACCTCAATACTACTTTGTTAAAGAATCAATCAGACAAAAGATCAAAACAAAATGTAGAAAACCTAAGATTCATACCATCAAGAGGAATAACCTATATGTAATCAGAATTCCAGAACAGAAGAGACAAATAAAAACACAGAGAAAATTATCGAAGATATGTTGGAAGAGAATTTTCCCTAATATGATGAAAGACAAGAATATATCCATTCAAGAAGTTCAACAAACCACACACAAGATAGACCCCAGAAGAAAATCCCTAAGATATATCATGATGAAGCTCACCAAAAGCAAAGACAAAGAAAGAATCCTGAAAACAGCATAGGAAAAATGAAAAGTTACCTATAAAGGCAACCAATAAGACTAAGCTCTGAGTTCTTGTCAGAAATCATGCAGGTGAGAAGGCAATGGTATAATATATATAAAACCCTGAAAGAAAAAGTATCTCCAACCAAGAATTATATACCCAGCAAAACTGTGCCCCAAATATAAGGGTGAAATTAGGAGATTTCATTATAGGCACAAATTAAGGGAATTCGTTAAAACCAGACCAACCTTACAAGAGATGCTAAAGGCATCAGAGAGAACAAACAACAGCAAACAACAGCCGATGATTAACACACATGGTGACATAACTCAGAAACCAACCCATTTATAGAAGTAGCCAAAGTAAAACAAATTTACAAGACTGTAAACAGGGAACCAGAGACATCAATTGGTAAATAAGGACAACCACAAACCAAATAGAGGGAATAAACAGTATAGCTATAGAACTTCTAAATGGTGAGGAAGTCAAGACAATTGCAAGATAGAACAGACTGACTTAATCTGGGAAGAAAATAATAAATCACAGGGTAACCTCAAAAAAGTAGTAATAAACCTTCACAACAAAATAGAAAAAGAGGACAAGCACAAATGTTTAGCAAATAGTAAAACAATAGCAAGGAGTTCTGGTAGCATGGTGCCTAAGGCACTTGACTACTAACCAGAGGACTGGCGGTTCAAACCCACCAGCCACTCCTTGGAAGGAAGGTTGTGCAATCTACTTCCGTAGTGATACCGCCTCAGAAACCCAAGGAGGGGTCTCTATGAGTCGGGTCCTACTTGACGGCATATAACAACAACAACAAATAGCAACTAAGGAGATGATAACACAATTCATAAACAAAATGAGCTCAGCACATAAAATTATATGGAACAAAGAAATCAGCAGCACCATGAAAAAACACATAACAAAATGACATCAATACATTCATACTTGTCAATAATTACACTGAATGTTAATGGATTAAATGCACCACTCAAGAGACGGAGAGTTGCAGACTGGATAAGAAAACATGACCCATCAATATGATGTCTATAAGAGACTCACCTTAAGCACAAAGACAAAAATAGACAAAAAATCAAAGGTTGAAAAAAGATATACCAAGCAAATGGCAACCAAAAAAGGGCAGGAGTGGCAACATTAATTTCTGATAAAACAGACTTTAAGACAAAAATAACCATAAGAGATAAGGAACTCTCACTGCCATCGAGTTTATTCAACTCATAGCCACCCCTCTTTGGGTTTCCAAGGTACATCTCTATGGAAGTAGATTGCCCAATCTTCATTCAGAGGAATGGCTGGTGAGTTTGAACCACCAGTCTTCTGGTTAGCAGTCAAATGCCTTAGGTGCCACACCACCAGAGCTCCTAAGAGATAAGGAAGGATGTTATATAATGATAAAAGGATCGATTGAACAAGAGGACATAACCATAATAAACATCTATGCACCCAATGAAAGAGCCCCAAAATACATAAAGCAGACTTTAACAAAATTGAAAAGACAAATAGATGACTCCACAGTAATAGTAAGAGACATTAATACACCACTTTCAGTAAGAGATAGAACAACTAGAAAGAAATTTAACAAAGATGCAGAAGAACTAAACAATACAATCAACCTACTTGACCTTACAGACATCTACAGAGCACTCCACCCAACAACAGCAAAATACACATTCTTTTTCAGTGCACATGGAACATTCTCCAGGATGGACCATATGTTAAGCCACTAAGCAATCCTCAAAAATTTAAAAACATTGAAACACTGCAAAGCATCTTCTCAGATCACAATGCTATAAAATTAGAAATCAAACTAGGAAGACCAACGGAAAAAGAGCAAACAAATGGAAACTAAATAACACCCTCCTTAAAAATGACTGAGTAGTAAAAGAAATAAAAAATGAAATTAAAAAATTCCTTGAATCAAAATCTTTGAGACACAGCAAAAGAAGTGATCAGAGGGTAATTTAAAGCAATAGATGCACACATCATAAAAGAAGAGCCAAAATCAACACCTTAACCCAACATCTTCAACAATTAGAAAAAGAGCATCAAAAAAGCCTATAGTCACCAGAAGAAAAGAAATAATAAAGATTAAGGTAGAAAAGAATGAAACAGAAAATAGAAACACAACAGAAAATATCAACAAGACTAGAAGTTGGTTCTTTGAAAAGATTAATCAAATTGACAAACCACTGCCAAATTTAACACAAGAAAAGGAGAAAAGGCACCCCCATCCCCAGAAAATGATTCAATTCAACTGGAGTGGAGCCCAGGTCATGGTGTTTTTTCCTAATGTGCAACCAGGGTTACAATTACTGGTATAGGCCCTCAAAGGTCAGAAGAGGTTATGTCACTTCTTCAAGGCCAGAGGCAAGATGAGAGTTTTCCAGTATCACTGAGTCACTCTAACCTTTATCAGCTCTTTATGTCATAAAAATCCTCTTCTCTCTAACATTCCTCGCACAGACTTAAACTTCTTTTATTTATGTATTCATTTTGCAAATAGTTATTAAACACCTACCATGTGCCAGGTGCTAGACAGTGAGCCAAAGAGCCAGTTTCCTATCACCATGGCCTCTTTAAGAGGAGCCATGTACCTGGAGGCCTCTCTCAGTTTGTATCATTCTGTCTCTACTAGTTTGTGAGTTTCTTAGGCTCTAAGGGCCATGACTTACTCATCTTTGGAGTACCAGTGCCTAGTACACTGTCTGGTATGGGGTAGATTTGATAAATGTTTGATGACTAAGCAAATGAATGCAAGTGATTCATGAATTCCTTCCTAGGAACACATAACCAGAAAAGTGTCAAGAAGACCACTTGTTTTAGTTACGATTTTTTCAATTTTATATCATAGAAATTGAACTTAAATTTGCTGAGGAAAAAGAGGGGATTTATTTGTTCATATAACTTGCAAGACCAAGGGTGCAGAACTCCAGAACTCAAACCATAGCTTTAGGGCTCTATCTCTCATCTCACCTCACAGCTCAGTTTGTTTCATCTTGGAAGAAATTCAGGAACTCTTCACGTGACAGGTGAAATGGCACACCATTATCCCCAGGTCACACCCTCTGGTTTTAGCAATCCCAGCAGTGGCCATATGCCATTCCCAGAGAAGACTCTGTCATACCCATCTTTCCGTCCCTAAACCAAACACTTGGCTGTGGAAGGAAGTTTTCTGACGAGTCAGTCTGGTTATAAGCCTACCGCGGAGAGGTCAACAGGGCACCACTTTGTCAGCCTCCCAGAAACATGGAAACATGTGATATTGGCAAGTTCGCCTTAGAAACTAGAAGAAGGGAAATAGGAAGGTGTGCTGAACTACCATGGTCTTCTTTCTGTATCTTCTCAACTTTCTGCTTCACCATCCTTATTTAATATATTGGCTTTTGTCCTTAACCTTGTAACTCCATGGATGGCTACCATATGAAAGATGATTAAACTATATGATCAATGTAATTAATGTCACTGAACTGTACATGTGAGGACTGTAGAAATGGCAAATTTTTTTTACCTCTATATTTACCACACACATACACAACCATGATGGCCTTAGATCTAAACATTATGAATGCCTTCAAGTAAGGAAGAAAAGGAAAGGAGTAACCCCAGCTTTACTTGTTCCTTTTATCAGAAAAGCAAAAGCTTTGCCAGAAACATGTCAAGATGTTGTTGTTAGGTGCTGTCAAGTCAGTTTCAAATCATAGCGATCCTATGTACAACAGAATGAAACACTGCCTGGTCCTGAAACATCCTCATAATCATTGCCATTGAATCCATTGTTGGCAGCCAGTGTGTCAATCTACCTCACTTCCTCTTTTTCACTGACCCTCTAGTTTATCAAGCATGATATCCTTCTCTAGGGACTGGTCCCTCCTGATAACATGTCCAAAGTTCAAGAGACGAAGTCCAGCCATTCTTGCTTCTAAGGAGCATTCCAGCTATACTTCCTCCAAGACAGATCTCTTGGTTCTTTTGGTAGGCTATGGTATATTCAATATTCTTTACCAACACCATAATTCAAATGCATCAATTCTTCTGTGGTCTGCCTTATTCATTGCCCAGCTCTCACATGCATATGAGGCTATTGAAAAGACAATGGCTTGGGTGAGGTGCACCTTAGTCTTCAAAGTGACATCTTTGCTTTTTAATACTTTAAAGAGGTCTTTTGCAGTAGATTGTCCCAGTGCAATAAGTCATTTGATTTCTTGACTGCTGCAACCATAGGCATCAACTGTGGATGCAAATAAAATTAAATCCCTGACCACTTCAATCTTTTCTATATTTATCGTGATGTTGCTTATTGGTCCAGTTGTGAGGATTTCTGTTTTCTTTATGTTGAGGCATAATCCACCCTAAAGGCTGTAGTCTTTGATCTCCATCAGTAAGTGTTTCAAGTCCTCTTCACTTTCAGCAAGCAAGGCTGTGTCATTGCAGATTGTTAATGAGTCTTCCTCCAATCCTGATGCAGAATCCCTTGTTCTGTCTGAACAACTGCCTCTTTGTCTATGTCCAGGTTCCTCATAAGCATAATTAAGTGTTCTGGAATTTATATTTTTTGCAACGTTATCCATGATTTGTTATGATCCACACAATTGCATGCCTTTGCATAGTCCATAAAACACAGGTAAACATCTTTCTGGTATTTTCTGTTTTCAGTAAAGATCCATCTGACATCAGCAATGATATACCTCATTCCACAGCCTCTTCTGATTCTGGTTCAAAATGCACTGCTGCAACCATTTTTTAATTATTTTCAGCAAATTTTACTTGCATATGATATTGTTCAGTAATTTCCACATTCTGCTGGATCACCTTTCTTTGTTCTTTGGTGGCTTGCATGTTGCTGTGATTCTGGAAGCTATGCCACCAGTATTTTAAGTACCAGCAAGGGTTTGACAATGAAGAGTAGAATTGCATGACTAGCTTGGGCCAATACTGATCCTTGACTCCTTTCCTCTTTCCCCCAGAATTAATTACTCCTGCTGTAAGCATCCTGGGCCTTCATTATCATAGCAATATATACACTGTTCAGCAATTGTTCATGTTTCTGTTCCCACTCCTTGACTAACACTTCTGAAGAGGTGTCCAATCTGTCCTGTTCATAGCTGTATCCCCAAGACGTAGCACAGTATTCAGATTCATGCTTCCAGTGTTCTCTGAATAGCTACCATGTGCCAAGCCCTATGCAAATAAATTGGCCCTCAGCAAACAATTCTTGGATGAATGGTTGGATGGATGGCATCACTGTCCATTGGTTCCACCCAGAGTTTCCCCACCCCTCACCTCAGGCTGTCATTCCATTTTCCTAAAGCTTCCCTGTTGCTTATAAAACCATTAGATGGTCCTTCTAGGTCCTCAGGCAACAGCTCATACTTTCCCTCCCTCCGTGGTGGCACAGTGGTTAAAGCGCTCGGATGCAAACTGTAAGGTCTTTAGTTGGAACGCTCCAGCCGCTCCGCAAGAGAAAGATGTAGCAGTCGGCTTCGGTACAGCTTTGGCAACCCCATGAGGCAGTTCTACTCTGTCTTACAGGGTCGCTCTGAGTCGGAATCGACTCACCAGTTCAGTTTTGGGTTTTCTGCAATCACCCAGCATCCAGCTGAATCTTGAATCAATACCAGTGAACTGGGTGTGAACGGAAGGAAACTGCTCATTATTTGCCATTATTTGTTTCTAAGTGTGTGTATTTGTGTCTCTCTTTTCTCTCTCTCTCTCTTTTTCTGTTTCGTTCGCTCCTTGGGAACTGGTTCAACCACAGTGCAACGAGCTCGTCTGCATCTGGCCCTAGCGAACCTGCAGGAGCCGACAGGAGGAAAGAAGAGGAGCGGGCGGGCAGGAATAGGCGCAGAAGCCACAGAGCAGGCAAACGCAGAGCCGGGGCCCAGCGCCGCGCCGCCCACGGAGCCCATGCCCAGCCGGTGCCGCCCTGGGCTTGCTCATGAGGCCTCTGCCAAACCGGAGAAGGAAGAACCGAGGTATCTCCCTGGGACTCTTCGCCCTCTGCCTCGCCGCAGCCCGCTGTCTGCAGAGTAAGCGCTGGGAGCGGGGTGGGGGGAAGCCGGGAAGCGGAGAGTGGAGTGAGGGGCGCGGGCGGGTGCTGGGGTCTTGCGGCTGCCCACCGCCAGCCGGCCTGGCAGGAAACGCGCTACATTTCTTGCGGGGCCGGGTGCGGCCCCAGGCCCCCGCGCACCCAGCAGCAGGAGTGGCCATTTCGGGGCCACTGCCCTGCGCGCTCCGCCTGGGAGGGGCGCGTCCCGCCCGGCGAGCCCGGCCCCGAGTTATCGGAGACGGAAGCCAGCCCAGAGATAACCGGCTTCCTGCCCAGTGGACGCATCCAGTGCCACAACTTTTTCCTTTTTCCTGGAATAACCACAGCTGCAGCTGAGGTATTCACGGCCGCAAGGCCCCAAGGGCTCCGCCCCTACTTGGGGACCTCTTCCTACTCCAGTGAGCTTACCCAGGTCACCAGTGCTTCCTGCAGGCCTGCTCCTGAGGAGAAAAGTTCTGGGGGTGTGGGTTGAGCACTGAGAACAATTCTTCAGGCCAGAGGTGGTCATTGCAAACTCCTTCCTGAGCAGATTGCTTTGGGTAGGCGGGCCTTGCAGTCCCCAGGGTCTGAAGGATGGAGTGTAACACTCCACACACACACACCCGCAACAAACTACCATTGACATAAACAACAGATTATAACCAGGGGCGTATTATGCAGTAACCAAGGTAAGCACGGGTTTACTTGTGCTTACTTACTAATTTGTAGTAAACAGTTTCACTATAGATAAGCCCTCGCTTACTTTGCTTTCTAGCTACTGAGTCCCTGTCAGGGATTGTAACTCTGAAAAGAGGCTTGATTCTGTAGGAAAGTGCTGTGGGGTTGGGAGACAGACAGATGCCAGCCATACCTAGAAGCAGAATCTTTGATGTGGTGAAAAAATGTGAAATTGTTCACTAAAGATTAGTAAATAAGTACAGATAAGCCCATGATTACTTTGCTTATTGAGTAGTCTGACACTGTTTATAACACACTTTTATCTTCTCATTTAATCATTTCTCATCTCATTATCACTCCCATTTTTCAGATTAGTGAGTTGAGGATTAGAGAGTGATCAGAGCAGGACCATTAGGGGTGGGAGGACTTGTAAGCACTTAAGCATTCACCATCCATTGGGTTTTACAAGGTTCATGTCATTTAACACTCAGGACAACCCTATGAAATAAGTACTACTCTTATCTCTGTTTCACAGATGAGGAAGCAGAGGCACAGAGAGGTTACATTACTTGCACACAGTTGTCATTGGTAGAGCCAGAATTCAGATTCTAGCACTCTTAACCTTCACACCTTTCTGCTAGAACCCAGGTTTAGAGATTGCATACCTTAGAAACCCAGTGAGGCTGG
>NW_006921634.1:5943086-5945064 GCF_000298275.1 Orycteropus afer afer | reverse complement strand
ACAACATGTGCATAACCTGGAGGGCAGAAAAGTGTTTTAGATATTGACTATCTGACTCCTACACAGCTGTAAACTCCATTAACAGAAGCACTCATTCTCATTTCAGGATCTCTGGCACTTGCCCAATGCTAGCAAGGGCCTACTCCTTAAAAGATGTTATGCTGAATGAGGACTGTGCTGATGGAATGATGTAGAGTGGGTGTCCTCTCTCTCTCACCGGCTCCATTCTCTGCCTCTTTAGCCTCTATCAAAAGCTTCCACCCAGATTTTCATCATTTACACTGAAGTCTGTGTTAAAGTACACACACTCCTTACGTTTGAAGTCTTTCTTCTATAAATGGGCCTTAAAAGCTTGTCCCCTCAGAAAGATGGCCGACCTTTCTCAACAGGCCAGTGGGGAGTACCTTTCTAGGATCCAAGCTCCTTTTCTTTCCCAGCTCTCAACAGGGCCAGAGAGTACCCAGTGCTTCTTCTTATTTAGAAGCACATGATCCCAGACTAAAGTAGGATAGTTTAGTTAATGGCCTGTGGCCGAGTCAGCTTTGCTTTGGTCTCACACACATATACACACCTTTTAACATGTCCACCTCACCAGAGTGAGGCCATGGCTAGAGAAGATGGGCCCAGGGTATCCCTCGCTGCCCAGTCCCCAGTACAGAAGAATAGGCTGGAGGCTGAATCTGGGTCTGGGGAGGGTGGAAGATCTGGAGCTGCCACAGCCAGAGTGGATCCCTGGGTTCTGAGTGGGAACAGAAGGCAGAGCCAGACAAGGAAGAATGTCCTTGAGAGCCCTGGAATCATCCCTCAGGACATGTAGTGCATATTAACTGAGTACCTACTATATGTATCAGGCTCTGTGATGACCTCTGATGAAACAGAAGAATGAGGTGTGGTCTCTCCACACTGTCCTTCCAGATTTATAGAGAATGGTTTTACATTCATATAAATGTACCTGTTGAAAAAATGTGGTCTTGGGTGTGCTTTCTAAAAATGTAATCACATTGTTCTTTGTACTCACCAACTTGATTTTATGCCAACTTTTTAAAAATTCTGTGCTGATAAGCAGAGATATTTGATCATTCTTTTTAACTACTGTACAGTATTTTGTCATGTAAATATGCCACGTTTTATTTAGCCAACCCCCTCCTGATGGGCATTTATGCTTTCAGCTTCTAGTCTTGAGGTGAGGAAGAAACAGACTCCTAGTACAGAGTGATGAATGCAGTACTAATGTGACATGCACATGGTAGGAAGGGTGTGGAAGAGTGGGTATCACCTCTCAGTTGACAAGTATCCCCTGCACGCATACCCTTCCTCCCCACCACCTCTCAGTATTGGGTGACCACCAGGGTTAGTGCTCCAAAAGCGACCAGGGGAATAAGTTGAAGCTATCGAAGGGGGGGTAAAGTCAACCAGCCACTCACCCAAATTTCTTTATTTCTGATCTCTAAAGGTCTTTCAGAGCACACCCACTGCTGGTCTGCAGTGGGGGGTGGTGAGTGCCTAGGTCCAGGAGACCCTCTTCTTTCTCTGTCTCCAGGACAATAACTATGTACTTCCTCCACTGGAAGCCTTTTATTTTTTCTCCTTTCCTTTTATACATTGCAATATATCTAAAATCAGGATGCATATTACATATCAGAAGCCTGAATACAATCTCTGTTGGCCTGGATTGCACTTGAGCTTGTCCAGAGAGGATGTGTGTTGCTTCTCCCAGTTACTGGATAGTTGGAGAAACGGAGGCATCTTACCTGGGGAGTCAGAAAAGGCTTCATGGAGAAGGTGAGGTTGAATCTTGAGAGATTTGTGAGTACAGCAGAACAGGGTGGAAGAAAGAATTTCAAGCACACAGCAGGTGCTCAAAAAATAGATTTACTACGTCTTTTGGGAAGAGCCTTGGTGGCTCAACTGTTAAGTACTGGGCTGCTGACCAAAAGGTTTGCGGTTCAAACCCTTCCAAATGCTCCAGGGATGAAAT
>NW_006921634.1:5941570-5942016 GCF_000298275.1 Orycteropus afer afer | reverse complement strand
TTGCTTGCCCATTAACCTTTATTCAACCTCAGATCTCAACCATTACCTATTTCAGGAAGCCTAGCCCAACCATCAGTCTAGGTCAGGTCCTAGCAAGCTCATAACCATTTGCACTATCCAGAGACTCCTAGCCTAGTGGCTGGTATGTTAGAAATCACCTAGGGAGCTTTGAAAAGCTACTGATACTCATGCCTTAAATCAATAATGCTAAGGGCAAGTCCTAGCTTTGTTTAGTTTTTAAGTTCCTCAGGTGATTCTAACATTTGGCCAGACTGAAGACTATTGGACTAGACCATGACTCATGTCCTGTAGAAATAGTTTGTCAAGAAGTATGTGCATTTCTCCCACCTACTGTTCTCAGAGCCCCCACCACCCTCCTTTATGTCTTATCCATGGCATTAACGTAGCAAACTTACAAATACTTTCCCATCAGGCTTAGATCAAGA
>NW_006921634.1:5938766-5941469 GCF_000298275.1 Orycteropus afer afer | reverse complement strand
CCCAAACAGATGACTTCAACATCCAATGCCAAGGGGGCATGGAGAAAGGCATTAGCCTGTTTTGGAATTGGGAGGAGGCTTCTTGAAGAAGCTTTGAAGGTAAAATAGGAGAGCAGGGACAGGGACAGTTCTGAGTGGCAGAAAATCATGAGCCCATCTTCTCTCACTGTGGGCAAGCAGGAGGGTAACCATTCTTTAGTTAAACCAGGTTTTTCAACTCTTGCCAATTTGTGCATAACTAATAGTTCAGGAAATGAAGCTTCGGAAAGTCTTGGACCGTGGATGGAAGGTGCTGGAATAATACCTCTGATAGAACCTTAGCTAACTCCAGAGAATCAGAAGGGAGATGTGGGTCCCTCAGCACCAGGCACTGGCCAGCAGACCTAAGGTTGAGGCCCCTTGGACTGTTTGCTCTTCTGTAAAATGAGACTAATGTAATGTCCCTGCCCCCAGGCTCAATGTGGCCTGTATCAGATTCCTTATGGAAGCCAGTGCCTAGAAGCAGGATACCACATCTCTCCTCCCCTCATCAAGCAAGCCTTCTATATACATACTCTGAGATGCGATTTCAGAGAATCTTGAACCACAACTTGTTCCTTTATGTCATGCAGACCTAACAATTCCACAGCCCCTGTTTGAATGAGCTATCCCTCATGGCCCACACTGCTATGTGGTGGCAGTTCAGATCTAAGCACATCAGAGAAGTGAAAGGACTTTCCCAGAGCCACCCAGCTAAAACTCGATGCAGCCAGAATAGAACCTGGGTCTTTTGGCGACAGAGTGTGTGTTTCTTGACCCCAGGGTAGGTCTTCCCAGGACTTTTCCAGCCAGCGTCTTGCACTCTTCTTCTTCCACAGGAAGATTCCCACCTCCTGGAGTATCCCAAGGCCAGGATGAGGTATCCTGATGGCATTTGGGGAGAAGGGTGGATTTGACATCTTCTACAGCAGCTGTGTTTCCATTCAAGAGAGAAGCAGTCTGCTTGCTTGCTTTGTTTTAAAAGTTACATTTTTCTGGGTGTGCTTGTAGCAGCCTGAAGTACAAACTGCACCATGAATTGTCTTCTGATTAGTTCTGAGATTCTTTTAGGTGTGGCAGGCATGTAACCTAGTATATACCTGTGGCTACCATTTACTGTTTATTAGCAGTGGGGTGGGGTAGTCACTGTGCACTTGCTCAGTTTTATTCTTTCTAACAGATCATTTGTGAGATAGCTATAGCCATCCGCATTTTATAGCTGAAGAGTAGAGGCTGCATGACTTTGAGGTAAGTAGGCCAAAGTCACAGTGTTTACAAGTAGCAGATCAGTATTTGAACCTACATCTGCTTGACTCCTCTTCTCTGAAGCCCTTCCTTCCCTGGCAGGATAACTTAAAATTCTTTTTACATATGGCCTCCAGCTACCAGAAACTTAGAAATGGGACTTTGTATGTATGTGTGTGTAGGGGGCATTTCACACAGGAGTACTGTACATATATTTCAGACAGATTGAAGGAGACAAAATGTGTCCCAAGGATCACGCCAGAGCTGGCTCTAGGGCCCTAACCCCGATTCTGTGCTCAGCTTGCCATAGTCCTGGGTACCCCACCCCTCCTACCACCAGACTAGTTATATCATCTAATGGGGAGTCACTGAACAAGAATGTACGTCTAACTTGTCAGGTACCCTGCAGGGTCCTGGCACTGCACTGGAGAGCCAGTGGGTGCGGGGAGAGGAGTACTGCTCTCATGGAACTTACAGTCCACTGGAAGACAGGCATTGAATAATCACACAAGTTAGTGCATACTTACAAACTGTGGTATTACTCTATGGAAAGATGCTATACAAACATATCAGAGGAGACCTGACCTAGACTGGTGGTTAGGTTAGACTTCCTAAAATAGGTGATGGTTGAGATCTGAAGGTTGAATAGAGGTTAGTGGGCAAGCTAAGGAGAGAGCAAGGCAGAGGGAATAGCATATGCAAAGTCCCTGTGGTAAGAAAGCATGATGAATGCAAGGGACTGATGACAGGGCAGTGTGCTGGGAGCCCAGAGCATGAGGGCGTATTGAGTGAGGATTCTGAGGTCTGAGAGGTAGGCAGAGGCTGAACCACACTGGACCAGTCAAGCCATTGAAGTAGCTTTGATTTCATTTGTAGAGCCCTGGAAAAACAAGGAAGGGCTGCCTGGAAAGCCTTCCACTGAGGTTGGGGCCAACAGAAGACCAGACTTGGGCAGTGGTGGGGGTGGCGGTTATACATTGTTTTGTTTTTAAATGTTATTCCTTTTCATTTTACTTATGTTTTGAATAAATGTTATTTGCACACAGTCCAAATTTCAAACGGTATCTACTTAAAAGTCTCCCTCTGCTCTTGTTCTTCAGCCACCCAGATCCTCCCCCACCTCCTAAAGACAACCATTGTCACCCGTTTTTTCTGCATACCTCCAAAGATAGTCAATGCACATATAAGTGATTGTACTTGTATTTAATTTATCTTTGAAGGTGTTGATTTTGAGGTGCCTGTCAACTCTCTAGGAGCACTGGTGGGACAATGGTTAAAGCACTTTGCAGCTAACCAAAAGGTTGGTGGTTTGAACCCACCAACTGCTCCATGGGATAAAGATAGGCAGTCTGCTTCTGTAAAGATTTACAACCTTGAAAACTCTAGGGAAGTTTTACTCTGTCCTTTAGCGTCTCTGTGAATCAAGACTGACTCAATGGC
>NW_006921634.1:5930017-5931295 GCF_000298275.1 Orycteropus afer afer | reverse complement strand
GGACTAGTTTCTTCTCTGAGTTTTTAATTTCCTTCTTGCTCTTTTACACTGCATGCATGGAGACCAATCATGTAACAATATTTTTGAGAATATCTAATATCAACACATATAAATCTAACTTTGTAGTATCCTAAAGTATGAATACTGATAATTTATTTAACCAGTGAATACCTAACTTGTTTCCAGTCTTTTGCTCCTATAATTAATTATGCTAAGCCTAAGGACTAGACGTACACATACCTTTGCATAAATTTGCACTTATTACATATAGGACTAATCTCTAAAAGCAGAATTTCTAGGTCAAAGAGTACATGCTCTATAAATAGTTTAATAGATTTTGCTATATTGCCCTCCAAAGAGGCTACACTCATTTACTATCTGCACAGTAATGCTTGAGTATAACTGCTGCACGTTCCTGACAACATATAGTATATTACCAAACGTTTAAATATGTGCCAGTCTGATAATGGCCAGATTGCTCAATTTTCCTAGCCTTGGTTGCTTTGGGCTGTGATAATGTGTATATAACATCTGGTACCTAATAAGGGTTACCAACAGAAATGGTGGCTAATGGAGTATTTTTTCTGGTTGAGGTAAGAATACAGAAAGGGGACCAGCCTGCCAGTGTCCATCAAACCTGCATCTGTGCACATTGTTTGGGTTTGGCTGACATCTCAGCAACTTCCCATGGTTATTAACAGAGCAAGCTTATGAAGGAGCTCCCTGGGGGATGAGCCTGAGCTTGGGTCTTTGAGTATTGAGGAACTGAGAGGGGAAGTTACTATATGAGTTATCAAGAAGACAAGGTACCCTGCAAACTGTTCAGATGTCAGTTACCACTATTCTTGGCAGCTAAATCTGAAGGCCATTATTTGGGGTTATTATGTTGGCCTACATAAGCTGTGTTTACAAAATCACAGATTAACCTCTTTAAAGAAGGGCTGAAGTTGGGCAAGGACCTATTAGTTGCATCCTCACACTGTGCTTTTCTCCTCCTAGCTACTTGACTCTCAGATGACTTGGGGCTGGGAAAGGTGCCCTCAGCTTAATCCATTGCCCTTCAGTTCAACACAGATCCCCCCTTCCTGATCTTTCCAAATTGGCAACAGTTTGACAGGCAGGCATTCATACAAATATTTTTTTGTGCACCTAGAAGGGCCAGGCTAGGTGCTGGATGCTGGAGCTTCCGAGATGAGTGGGACATGAGTTCTCTAGCACAGACCTGCCAAGCAGATGTGCAGTTCCTGTTGCCTACTCCCCACACCTCCAGATGACTGA
>NW_006921634.1:5928142-5928982 GCF_000298275.1 Orycteropus afer afer | reverse complement strand
TTTTTTTAATTTTTGCAATGTTTCTTCCCTACTCCTCCCCACTTGCAAGCTTTTAAGACTCAGGTCACTACTCACCAAAGTAGGATGTAGAACAATGTTTTTGTGTAGTATGTTATGCCAGTTGAACTTGATGTCCCCTGTGACCATGGTCCTGAGCTAATTATATGGACATTCTATAACACATACAAATAGGCATGTAGAAATATCGTCTGCCAAACTTATATATGGTCATGGATACATTCCCTTTTGCCTGGACAGAACTGATCATTCACCCTGTCTACCTATGTATATACCAATAGATTAATGTTTGTTGTTACTGATAATGCAGTATTGTGTATGTAAAAGTGTTTATCTTTGTTGTCTGTACTTCTTGTGCACCTTTCTGTGTCTTCTTTTCCTTAGTGTTATTGTATTGGCCACTCGCTGTTGGTATATTGCCTTTCCCTTCATCCAAATCAATATTTGTCCCTTACCTGTCTAGCAATTTTTCCTCCCCTTCCCTCCCTACTACCCAACAAAGAAAGTTTCCTATCTAAACCTTACCTTAACTTTTTACAATAGTGGACTAATACAATATTTGTCATTCTGTGATTGACTCATTTCACTCAGCATAATTTTCTCCAAGTTCGTCACGGTGTTTCATGGATTCTACATTACTCTTTAGTGTGCATAGCATTCCATTGTGTGTATGTACCATATTTTGCTTATCCATTCCTTGGTGGATGGGCACTTAGGTTGTTTCCATCTCTTTGCTATTGTGAATAGTGTTGTGATGAACATGAGTGTGCATATACCTATTTGTGTCCTGGCTCTCACTTCAGGATATATACTTAGTAATGG
>NW_006921634.1:5924023-5927320 GCF_000298275.1 Orycteropus afer afer | reverse complement strand
TGTATCTGTTGTTGTACCAGTACCAGGCTGTTTTGACCACTGTGGCTTGTTAGTAGGTTTTGAGATCTGTGAGTATGAGACCTCCTACTTTGCTCTTCTTCAGTAGTGTTTTATCTGAGGTCTCTTTCCTTTCCATATAAAATTAGTGATTGGTTTTTCCATGGTCTTAAAGAATGTTGATGGAATCTGGATCAGGATTGCATTAAATATATAGATTGCTTTGGGTAGTATTGACATTTTCACAATGTTCAATCTTCCTATCCCTAAGTGTGGTATGTTATTCCATTTATGTATATCTCTTACAGTTTCTTGAAGCACTGTTTTGTAGTGTTCTTTGTATGCATCTTTTGTGTCCCTGGTAAGATTTATTCCTAAGTATTTTATCTTTTTGGTAACTAGTGTAAATGACATTTATTTCCTTTTCAGAGATCTCTTTGTTGTTGGTGTAGAGGAATCCAACTTTGGATTTAACAATTTTGTATGTTAATCTTGTATCCTGCCACTACGCCCAATCTCTCAATTAGTTCCAGTAGATTTTTTATAGAGTCTTGTGGGTTTTCTAAGTATAGGATCATATCATCTGCAAATAGAGATAGTTTTACTTCTTCTTTACCAATTTGCATGCCTTTGATTTCCCTTTCTTGCCTAACTGCCCTGGCTAGGACTTTCAATACAATGTTGGAGAGAAGTGGTCATAGAGGGCATCGTTGTCTGGTTCCTGTTGGCAAGGGGAATGCTTTCAGTCTCTCTCCATTGAGAAGGATATTGGCTGTCGGTTTTGTATATATCTTTCCCTTACTTTTAAAATGATATTATTTTTCATGTCTCTTCCCCATTACCAAGACTGTGAGAAGTGCTTGGGATTTGAATCTCTGCTGGCAGCTCACTGTGACTTTGGGAAAATTACCCAACCTTAGCACACCTCTCTAACATGGAGATGGGAGCTCTGGTAGTGTAGTGCCTTAGGTACTTGACTGCTAACCAGAAGGCTGGCGGGTTCATACCCACCAGCCACTCCTCGGAAGGAAGATGGAGTAATCTACTTCCATAGTGATGCTGCCTCGGAGTATCACTACCCACGGAGGGGTCGCTATGAGGCGGGTCTGACTCGATGGCACATAACAACACAACAACATGGAGATAATATGTGTTTCATACATTCTTCACCAGGTCAGCACTCAATGAGCAGTGCCCTGCTGTTTAGGAAACTAGAGGATGAAGTATCAGTCAGGTTCAGTCACTCCTGGAAGGTCTCTGTTAAAATGCAAATGTGGTGAGATTGCTGACTGTTGGGAGGCCAGGCCAAGATAAGTGTTAGGGAGCCAAAGGGAAGAATGGTTTCCGTGCATCTCCTAGTGGTAAAGGTGGTCCCTCTGAGCCCACTCTCCCCTAGAAATAGCAGTTGTTCCAGTAGATTTTTTACTGAGTCTCATGGGCTTTCTAGGTATAGGATCATGTCATCTGCAAATAGGAAAACTGGCATTTTCATCTTACTCTTGAGCATTGCTTTGTTGAGACTCAGATAGGCTGACTGACCTCCCAGTTTGTTCAAGACTGTCCCTGATTTTGGAGTCCCTGGGTGGTGCAAATGGTTAAAATGCTTGGCTGCTAACGAAAAGGTTGGAGGTTGGGGTCCACCCAGAGGTGCGTGGGTCCAAAGGCCTGGCATTTACTTCTGGAAAATCAGCCATTAAAATCCCCAGGGAGCACAGTTCTACTCATGGGTTCACCATGAATTAAGAGTCCATTCTCCAGCAACTGGTTCTGGGTCCTGATTTTAGTATCCTGGGAAGGCCCTGAGCCCTGGACAAATCCTGACTGTTGGTCACCCCTAACAGGCCAGTGGCAGTCTGAACCAGAGGAGGAAAAGTAATGAGGCCTGCAGCTCCTGGACAGGCATTTGGTGCTGTATGCCTACCCCAGGCCTGGACCACTGCAGGGCTTTACGAGTGTGATCTCACCATCCTCACAGCATTCCTCCCAGAGGTTTTCCATGCCTCATTCTACAGGGAAGGAAGCTGAGGTTCACCCATGTTAAGGAGCTTTTTCCAGTTCCCACAGCTAGGAAGTGCCTGAATCAAGATTTGAACCTAGGTGTACCCTACCCGCATCAGTCTCCCACTACACCTCACTGCACTGGAAATAGGCCTTTCGTAATGTGATGCATCATTCCACCACCATGCTCCAACAGTTTTCTGAACTAGGACTCTTGAACCCTAGGCTTAGTGGTTTCTATTTTAGCTGCTTAAATGCTTGATCAAGCCCAGTGCCATTGAATTGCTTACAACTCTTAGTGGCCCTATAGGACAGAGTAGAACTGCCCCATAGAGTTCCCAAGGTTGTAAATCTTTACGGAAGCAGACTGCCTCATCTTTCTCCCGTGGAATGTCTAGTGGGTTCAAAGCACGGACCTTTGGATTAGGAGCCAAATGCTTTAACCATTGTACCACCAGAGCTCCTATATAAATGTATATCTTGGAAAATAAAATTCCCTTACCACCCAACCTCTGAAGGGTAATCCCTGTTATTAGATTAGCACATATAACTCCAAAATTTCTCTGTGTATAACATGTACATATTGGCACATATTTATATAAATCAAATGAGATCATATTATGCTGTTCTTTATATTTTTTAAATTAGTCAACATATCATGGACATTTTTCCATATTCATAGAAAGGTCATTCTTGTTAATGGCTACCTGGCATGCATTTTATAAGAAAAATCTGATTTACTGAACCAACTCCTTGAGTAGAACTTTGAGCCAGGTCTGAATATTAGCCCAGCCACAAAGTTTCCCTGCACTTGTTCTGGAATGATTTTAGCAATTGTTCTTGAGAGGACAGAGGTGGTTACTCATTAATTCAACTTTTTTAACAAGCAGTTTTGCCTTGAAACCTTTGGAATTGTTAATTTTCATCTGTGCTATAGACCACATATTCTTAATTATGCATGTAGGGTGATAGCGGGAGGAACTCTTTATTCCTAAGACCTAGCTAAATGGCTGGTAAGTTTGTCTGATTAAGTGGTTTTTCTGGTCAAGACACTATACAGAAACCAGCAAAAGCCCACTGGCTGCTTTCTAGCTGTATTAATAGCTGAGAAACTTGGGGTTGTTACTTGTTTTTCAGTTTTGCTGTTTCTTGAGTCAAAGTAACTGAAAGTCTCACGATGAAGGCCTCGGGAGCTCTGGTAGCATAGTGGCTAAGACACTTGGCTGCTAACCAGACGGCTGGCAGTTCAAACCCACCAGCTACTCCTCGGAAGGAAGGTTGGGCAATCCTACTTCCGTAGTG
>NW_006921634.1:5913787-5923923 GCF_000298275.1 Orycteropus afer afer | reverse complement strand
CTGGGTGGCACAAAGGTTTGCCCTTGACTGTTAACCTAATGGTTGGCAGTGTGAACCCACTCAGCAGCACTGTGGGAGAAAGGCCTGCTGATCTGCTTCCATAAGCTCTATGACTGTTCTAAACACACGGTGTTGCCATGATTCAGAAACAACTTGATGGGAATGGGTTTGGTTTTTTATGTTTAAGGCTATTAAAAAGACTGGTAGTCTTCCAGGAAGGAGCCCTGGTGGCACAATGGTTAAGTGCTGGCTACTAACTAAAAGGTTGGCAGTTTGAACTCACTCAGCAGCTCTGTGGGAGAAAGGCTTGGCAATCTTCTCTCATAAAGATTAAAGCCAAGAAAACCCTATGGAATAGTTCTACACTGTCAGATGGGGTCGCTGTGAGTCAAAATCAACTTGACAGCACCTAACAAGAGTCTCCCAGGACATAATCTGTCAGTAATCTTGACCAACATGGTCAATACAGAATACTCATGAAATGCACAGACATTATGATGCAACTGTGTCACTATTTTACATATAGTTCTAAAAATCTTAAAATAATAACCACTCCATTTGCTCTTATTTGAGATAAGAGAAATCAGAAAATATAAATGAATGGATAGATAGATAGACAGGTAGATATAAACAAAGTAGAGTGGGAAAAGCACAGGGTTTAGAAACAGAACTGGGTTCAAATCCTACTTCTGACATTTGCTAGCTACAGGGACATGATGCTTTCTCTCATGTAAAACCTAAAAGAAATAATGATTCTAAAACAAACAAACAAAAAAAAAAACTCACTGCTGTTGAGTCGTCTCCAACGCATAGTGACCCCTCCTTGGATTACTGAGGCTGTATCACTGCTTAAGTAGATTGCCCAACCTTCCTTCCGAGGAGTGGTTAGCACTCAAATGCCTCAGGCACTATGCTACCAGAGCTCCTAATGATTGTAAAGTTTATACTAAATGTGTAAGATAGTAACTGGCACACAAAACATCAATTAAATTCTAAATCTCTTCTCTATATGTATTTACCTTTTGGTGTTGTTAAGGGCCATCAAGTCAGTTTTGACTCATAGCGACCCAATGTACGATAGAATAAAACACTACCCCGTCCTGTGCCATCCTCACAATTGTTGCCAGGCTTGAGCCCACTTACCTTTGAGATGTGCCTAATTTTTAAAACCACCTAAGCAGCAATATTCCTATGAGGAAACTTCTCACATCTCTTATTGCTATAAAGATTTAGTTATTCACTTATTCATTCACTTGACAAATGTTTCATTTACAGACCAACCACTGTGTGCCAGGCATTGAGCTAGGTACAGGGATACAAGGATGAAGGAAGCACGTGGCTCCTGCCCTCCAAGGGCTGACTTGTAATTTGACCTCTGTCATCTTCTTTATCACACTAACCTTAAACTCTGCATTGTTTTTTCTGTGTTAAAGAATAATTGTCCCCCAGGGACCATGTACCACGTTGAGTATGAATGAGAAGCAGTGATCTAAGGAATCATGAGACTGTCCTCAGGTATCCGAAAGGCTCCCAAATGCCAAGAGAGAACTTCTGTAGTCCCTGCTGCTACACAGGGAGCAAATTTGAGATCAAAATAAGATGGGAACGTTCTAAACAGGAAAAATCAGTTAGTGTCGAGTTAACCCCAACTCATGGCAACCACATTTTGAGTAGAAGTGTGCTCCATAGGGTCTTCAGTGGCTGTTTTTTTTTTTTTTTTTTTTTAATTTTATTTTGATTTGGGTGAAGATTTACAGAGTAAATTCATTTTTCATACAGCAGTTCACATATACTTTGTCTCATGACATTGACCAAAATTTACAATGCAACAGCTCCCCTCCCACTTCCTCCCCATAGTTACCTCTTCCCAGTGTCCATCCCTCCATACTCTCCTGCACCCTGAGCTGTCTCCCTGTGCATAAGCAGCCCTTCCTTCTCCCATGATTGTTCTCTCCAGGGCGTGTGTGTACTTGAGGTAAATGTTTAACTCACTTGCCTGTACTTTGTTTGGCTGGAAACCACAGGTGTGGGTTCAATTCCAGACCTGAAGGGTAGCTAGAGGCCATAGTCTCAGTGGTTCCACCAGGCTCTATTGGACCAGCAAACCTGGTCCCCACCTTCTTTTTTTTTTTTTTCCTCCAAATGATTTTGAGTTTTGTTCCACATTGTTCTCCCTCTCTATGCAGGACTCGTACGTCCCTTCCAAGTGGATGGCAGTGGTAGCCAGGCACCATCTAGTTCTTCTGGTCTCATAGTTGTATAGGTTGCAGATCTGATGGTGTACCAGTCACTAGGACTGATTGTTTCCATTCATTTTGTTTTCTTCTTTCTTCTTGATGAGGAGAGACCCATCATTGCATCTAGATGGCAGCTTGCTAGCTTTTAAGATCCCAGTCGCTACTCACCAATGTAGGAGGTGGAACAATGTTTTGTATAGTATGTTATGCCAATTGAGCTTGATGTCCCCTGCGACTATGGTCCCAAGCCCACAGGATCAACTACTCTGTCCCTCAGGGTAGCTGGCTGTGACCAAGCAATGACCATAACCTTGCCCCTTGTCAGCTCTACTATACACCTGGGAATTCTGATCACTCACATAAACTTATAGGACCATTGTCTGCCAACCCTATATATGGTTTGGATACACTCCCCATTTAGACATACCTAATTGTTTAGCCTGTCCACCTATCTATCCGTCCATATACCCCTGTTTGCCTTCTCAGTGGCTGTTTTTTCTGAAGTAGATAACCAGGCCTTTCTTTTGAGGTACCTCTGATGGATACAAACCTTCAAACCTTTGGTTGTTAACTGTGTGCACCACCCAGGGACCCCTTTTTAAACAGCTTCCCCAAAATTGAAAAAAGGCCACCTTGTTAATAGAGACCTCACTCTTGCTATAAGAAAGGGTTAAATCAGAAGTTGAATGGTGAACTGGTTGAATCTTATACCAGGTGGGAGATTGACTATTAAGAAGTCTTTCACCTGGGAGACTCTGTGATACTTACCTTATAGAGCCCTGTCTGTGCAAAGAAGCAGAGCAGGCACTCTTTGCCTTGGGTTTTTATCTCCAAGGTGACTCTTGGGCCAATGAACCCATGTAGTATGAACACAGGATGCAGAAAAGCTGGCTGCCCAAAAAAAGATCTCCCCAACAATTTGCCTTAATGCCAGAATTTCTCAAGTTTCTCATTCTTTGGCCTTGATAATATGCAATCTGTTCAAGGAAATGCTCAAAAAACAATGAGGACCTTTCAAAGGGCACATGAATGGTCTGAAGAGGCTCCTACTGGCCAAATATAGGATAACCCAGCAGGAAAAATTATAGTGAGGATAATAGATTGACACATTAAACAAAAAAGAATTCATGGGTACATCAAAAAACCCGATGCCGTCAAGTCAATTCCAACTCCTAGTAACTCTATAGGACAGCCTAGAATGGCCACTTGGTGTTGAAACACCAAGGCTGTGAATCTTCACAGAAGCAGACTGCCTCATCTTTTTCCCAGGGAGCAGCTGATGGATTTGAACTGCCGACCATTTGGTTAGCTCAATGCTTTAACCACTACATCACCAGATCTCCTCATGAGTCCATAAACCAAACCCAAACCCACTGCCATTAAGTTGATTCCGATTCATAGCAACCTCCACTGGGTTTCCAAGGCTGTAAATCTTTAAGGAAATAAATTGCCCCATCTTCCTCCTGTGGAGCAGTTGGTGGGTTCAGACCATCTACCTACCAAAGGTTAACAGTCCAATGCCTTAACCACAGCACCACCAGAGCTCCTCATGAGTCCATAGAGATACCAAAAAAGGGAAAGGTACTAAAAAAGAAAAACCTCTTCATGGCATTAGAGTGCCAGCCAATAAATACAGGAAGAATGAGACAATTTGAAAAATCACCATTTTCCAACCAACCATCAATGAAATAACTAATACAGGTGAGACTCATCTAAAGATGCTAAAATCTGTGATCTGCTATGGGTGACAGAATATTCGCATGGTCACGAAGTATTGCTCTACAGGTGACATATTAATTACAAAAGGAAAAAGGACCTTTGCAATGAAAAGACCTGTCAGACATTACCTTAACCAATAATGGGACGAACTAGCATTATTTTGCCTTCTGGAGGGATCCAACAAGAATGCATCATCTTTATAGTATTTTTGCTAAAATATTGAACCTGAATCTAAATAAATAAATCCAGATTTTGAGGCATTCTATGAGACAGCTGGCCTAGACTCCAAAATGTTAATCTCGTGAAAGCCAAAAAAATAAAAAATAGAATACTAATAAGACATGGCAACCAATGAATGATCCTTGATTGGATTCTGGATTAAAACAAAAAAGTGGTTATAAAGATAATTTTGTGGACAATTGAATATATACTGTTTAATAGATACTATTATAACAAGGTTACATTTTTAGGTGGTTAATAGTGTGGTTGTATAGTAGAATGGCTTCTTTTTAGATGAAATGTCAAGATGTCTGCAATTTTCAAATGATTCATCAAAATTTTAGATAGAGAGATACAAAAAGAGAGAACTCAAATGTGGGAAAATAGTAACAATTGGTGAGTCTAGGTGAAGGCCATATAGATGTTAATTGTACCAGTTTTTCAGCTTTTCTGTGAATTTGACAGTATTCAGTACAGAGTTGAGGACAAAATACATTTCTCTTACTTGGCAGCAGTAACTTCTGAAAGTCGTTATTACTCCCCAGCTTTTCAGCATGGAGTTTATTCGACTATCTCTAGTCATCTAGCCAGGTCTGAAGAGAGGGACACAAAGGGGATGTGCTGGGATAGAGAGGACAATGAGGAAGGCCTGAAAAAGTGACAGGCATGGAGTCACACTGCAGGTGAGCTGGGCAACTGGGCACCCAAGGAGGGGGCTAAACAGGAAGTATGGGTGGAAATCAAGCAGAGGGCACCACACTTAAATTCTGTCCTTTTCACTTCCAGTCTCTGGCCAGCCCTGAACACCTCTCAGTGTGGGGGAACATTTGTCACATTCTGGACCCTCCATTCTGCCAACCACTGACCTTTGATTTGAGCATAAGGAGTTAAAAGTGTAAGCTTTGGCGTCAACAGCCCCTGTGTGAATCTCAGCCCTGCAGAATGAACTTGGGCAAGCTGTTTAGTCCAACTGAGCCTGAGGTTTCTGACACGTAAATCCTTGGTAGAACCACAGTGGGTTGTGTGAGACTTTAATGAGATGATGTGTGTAAAAGAGTTAGCACAGGGCTAACATACATTGACTTTCAGCCAATGGCACTATAGCTAACCTACTTCCCAAGTAGAAACTTATGCTTGATGCCTCTTTGCTGCAGCCACCACCATATCCCATTCTTTGTCATGTTATCTCCTCCCTGCTTCTAAATAGATCCTAAATCAGACAATTCTTCATTATCTCCAAGCCTACCACCTTCATCTCTCATGTCACCCCTGCAGCAGCCCATTACTGGTCTTTCTTTTACTCCTGCCCCCACCCCCATCTCCTGAACATTCTCCACAGCAGTCACTCTCCTGCTTCAGCCTTCTTATAGTGTCCCATCACCCTTGAACAAAACCCAATTCCTAACCCTGACCCACAATATCATGATGTTTCTCCTACCCAGCTCTCCAGCCTTATCTCCTAAACTCTCCGCTGTTCACTGCATCCAGCCATACTGGCCTTCTGTTTTTCTTTGAAACACACCAAGCTCCTTCTCAACTCACTTTTCATATATGTTGGTCCCTCTGCCTAAAAAGGCTCTTCCCTCATCTTCACATGGATGTCTCCTCCTTCTCCTTTAGGTCTCAGTTCAAAGTTCATTTCCTTGGCGAGGTCTTCCCTGACCATCCTCTCTAATGTTTTGTGTACCACTTTTACCCTCATCAGTCACTACGACCCTGTTTTATTATCCCTAAGACACTTATTATCTAAAACTGTCCTATTAATCTCTGGTATGTCTTCTTACTAGAGTGCAAGCTCCAGGGAAAAGTCACTTTGTCTGTCTTTCCCCTTGTAATAACCACACCAAATCCGTAGAAGAAGTATATACTGTTCTTGTTAGATGCCGAGTCAATTTTGACTCATAGCAACCCCACGTGACCAAGTAGAACTGGCCTATAGGGTTCTAGGCTATAATCTTTCCAGGAGCAGATCACCAGGTCTTTCTTCCTTGGAGCAGTTGGGTGGATTCCAACCACCAATCTTTGAGTTAGTAGCCGAGCGCTTAACCACTGCACCATCAGGGCTCCTTATCTGGCATGTAATAGGCACTCAATGAGTATTTGTTAATGAATTATATTAAGTTCACTTAAATCTGAGTTCGTATCAGCGTATCCAACATCTGGCACTCTATCCTGCAGGTCAGGGTGTGTCACTGTACATTCCCCAGGCCGCCATCAATGCCACAGTGAAGGAAAACATTCTGCTCTCGGTTGAATACTCCTGTGTCGGGGTCCCCACCATCGAATGGAAATACACCTCCAACTGGGGTGTGCAGAAAATCGTGGAGTGGAAGCCAGGGACTCAGGCCAACATCTCCCAAAGCCACAAGGACCGAGTCTGCACCTTTGACAATGGCTCCATACAGCTCTTCAGTGTAGGCGTGAGCGATTCCGGTTGCTACATCATCACGGTCACAGAGCACCTAGGGAGCAGCCAATTGGGCAGCATCGTTCTGCATGTCTCTGGTAAGACTGTCCCAGGCACATGAGCACCCCTCTGGGCTGCAAGTGTGTGGGAGGCTGACTTCTTGATAATAAAAGAGACGTTATCTTCCCCTTCCCCTCACCTCCACCCCATAGAGATCCTCTATGAAGACCTCCACTTTGTCGCTGTCTTCCTTGCTTTTCTCGCTGCTGTGGCCGCAGTGTTAATCAGCCTCATGTGGTTTTGTAATAAGTGTGCATATAAGTTCCAGAGGAAGAGAAGACATAAACTCAAAGGTAACTAACTGCCTGGGCCTTGTGATTATTCATGCTTTTGAAGACAGAGGTGGCATACATTATCTTGTTCTCACTAAGAAACCACTGCGTGGCTCATTTTCAACTCACTGACTTGTCTTTTGCTTTGCAGAAAGCAAGACGGAGGAGATTGAGCTGCAAGATGTTGAGTGTTAGCCAAGGCTGGGCCCAATTACATTGCTACCTCACGAGGAAAACATTATTTTCCAATGAAAGACGCAAACACAGCCAATCCATCCTGTTATCTTGCCACAGCATCCTGTTCCTGATGGGACAGCAGGAAGTTAAGATTGATTACATGGAGTTGAAGGCTGTATAATGCACAAAGTTGGTTGCGGTCCTTGCACTAAGTTCAAGAAGAATGCTGAGGCTTTGAGCCAGGAGCTTTTGCTTGGCTGCAGCTTCCGGGCCATGTTGGCCCATAACCAATGGCACATAGGGCAGCCACTGGTGACATGCTCACAACTCTTTGCTGTGTCAGGGACTGGCTTTTTCAGGAGTCCCTGTAGCAGAGGCCAGAGTGTCTCCAGGTTTGTGAGTGTGCAGCCCATGTTTGAACCTGCTCTCTGTGCCTTGTGTTCCCGCCTGCTCTGCAAACTGCTTGCATCCTCCATTCCCCCACAAGCACTGCCGTGGAAGCTACTGTGAGCAAACCAAGACTTTTAGACAATCTGCTGCTTAAGAAACAGAGAAAGACAGAGACAGAGGGGCACTAGTGGGTCACAGTGAGTTGCTCAGAGCAGAACAAGGCCTTATGGCCTGGAGCTTTAGGAAGAGGATCTCAGTTAGTTCCTGAGGAGCTAGCTTTGGGTACAGGCATTAGAGAGAAAATTATCTTTCGTTTCTTCCCTTATTCCAGCATTAATTGGGTTTTCCCTCCCATAGCCCCAAGCTTAGGCCGGCATGAGTAAAACAGCAGCTTTTCTCCACTTTGCTCCAAATGCAAAGTGATGGGTGGCATTGGCCTCCAAACAGCCTCTTGTCAAGCTTGGTAATGCAACCTGTCCATTTTCTGTATAATGGGGTGGTACTTCTGGCAGATCAGTAGGTCTGGGCTTCCATTTGGTCCCCGTCAGTGATTGCTCCTTTATGTTTCAAGTCAGGCCCTTCCCTCTCCTAATGAGACTAAGGAACACTTGCCCTCGCCTACTTCACAGTCAGGTTATCAAATGAAGCCCATGGTATGTATAGAGCACTCTGAGTGACTGAAGGAAAGCATAAGGAGTCTTCCAGGATCTGGAAAGCAATAAGTACTTATTATCTGAGTGCTGGGAATTGATCAAATGCTCTGGGATACTGGGGCTCCAGGTGAGACTGGGGACTGGAGCACAGGCGGCCTTGGACCTTATTCTCCCAGGCTGCTGCTCACCGTGCTTACTCTGAAAGTTTCTCTATCCCAACTAACATTTGGCAAGCTCTAATGCAGACACAAATTTATCTCCAATTCTCTTTTCTTTTTCCAACACTGTTAGCTACAGACTGCAGGTACCACTCTGATTATGATGGAGGCAGAGGTGATTAGTGGTGTTCCCAGTCATCAGGTGCAAATTCACCCACGCAAACACAGGTACTGAGTTGCTCCCTTCCATTCTTCTTCCTTCATGTCCCCAGCAGCCATATCTTTCCTGCTTCTCAAAAGGCAGGTAAGCGTTTACCTGAAGAAGTTAGTATGAGGCCTTTCCCTAAATAATGAATCCAAGGCTATGGGAAGAAATCTTTTGGAGTAATCAAACATAAACTATCATCAGTGATCTAGACAAGGGCCTAGATGACAGCAACTGGTCTCCACAGCTGGTCTGTAGCTGTAGCACCAGACACATAGAAGATACTCACAAAGAACTCAGATACAAAGTGTGTCTACATCTTCTCACAAGCCAGCACACACCCTGGGGCCCTTTCCCTAGCAGCCGTCAGAGGAACCGTCCCCTGAGCCAGGGCAGTTTGTTTCTGTCAATCTCTAGCACCGTGAAGGAACAGGGTGAGAGTGCTCCTGAAAAAAGGAGATCAAGATCAAGGACAGACTGGTCATTGCTCCCCCCTCTTTCACACAGAAAGCCGATCAGCAGGAAACTGGCTCTGAGCCAGGTAGCTGCTGGAATATGTGCCTGCTCACCTACCTGCTTTTCAGAACTTTACCCCTCAGCTTGTCAAAATTAGGGGTGGTGATCCTCTTAATAAAAGGAGAAACAGAAAAGGTACCCAGGGAGGGGGCTTCATGGGCAAACTCAGATGTAAACTGAATTGCTCCAAAAACATGTCATCATATTATTCCTTTGGCTTTCCATTTCTCAGAAAAAAGGGTTTATGTTGCCCTTTTAAGACTCTCTCCATCCTCAACATTCTTTTTTTTTTTTTTCCAGAAGAGAAATACTAAGTCAGAGATTTGCCAGGGTGAATGTTAATCTATAAGTTATGTTTCAAGCTGTGAAAAACAAAACAATTGCTTTAAAGAATGAAATAAAAACCTAAAAATAAAGCCTTGGTTCTTTGTGTGTGAACCCACTTCTGCTCAGAACAGATGCTCTGGGTGATCCTTTGCGGTTAGGGCGGGGCAGAGCCAGAAGCCTGCACCTATTTACAAAACAATATGATGAATCACATTGGCCCCAACCATAAACATTCTTAAGTGATTCAGAAAAACACCTTGTTAGCAACAACATCCATCCCTGTCTTACAGCCTGAAGACCAATTTGAAATCTGAGCTTCTAGAATATTAGTTGGGGAAGTAGATTAGTAACTGTGCAGGGAGGGGAGGAGACTGGGTTAGGTTGGGCTGGTAAATGGGGAGGGAAACTAAATGTACATGTAATGTTGAATGTAAAACAAACTCTGCCCTATAAACTTGCATCTAAAGCACAATTTAAAAAAATAAAATCCAGATACTGCAAATTGGGGAGTGAGGGGTCGGACCTATCCATGGTATTTCTTCGAGAAGAGGAATAATCCAGGATAGATCATAGAGTAGAACTTGTTTGCTTTCTGACATAAATATTTGCTTCTCTTTTCTTTAAAAAAAAAAAAAAAATGGAATATTAGCTATAATTCAATAGTCATTCCTGCTCTGGTAAGACCTGAAATTAGGGTGTGACTATGGTACTATTTAGTTCCAGGGTGCATTAAGCAGTCTAAAGAACATACATACTGTTTTGATTTGGGTGAAGAAAAGGGCAATGTACCAAATGT
>NW_006921634.1:5911887-5912897 GCF_000298275.1 Orycteropus afer afer | reverse complement strand
ATGGACACAGGGAAGAGGTACCTATTGGGAGGAAGTGGGAGAGGATATGTTGCATTGTGCTAAATTGTGGTCAATGTCATGAGACAAAGTGTATGTGATCTGCTGTATGGAAAGTGTATTTGCTCTGTACATTTTCACCCAAATCACAATTAAAAAAAAAAAAACCATACATACTTTGTCAACAGAGTGCCCACTTACAGATTGTGATCTGAGAAACCAATGGCCTGACCACTCATCTTTCAGTTTGCCATACTGTGCTGGTCTGTGTATTGCTGTGATGCTGGAGGCTATGCCACCTGTATTTCAAATACCAGCAGGGTCACCCATGGTGGACCGGTTTCAGCAGAGCTTCCTGACTAAAACAGGCTAGAAAAAAAGACCTGGTGGTCTCCTTCTAAAAAAAAACTACCCAGTGAAAACTTCATGAATAGGAGGAGAGCTTTGTCTAATACAGTGCCAGATGATGAGCCCCTCAGGTTGAAAGGCACTCAAAATACAATTAAGGAAGAGCTGCCTCCTCAAAGTAGAGTCAACTTTAATAATGTGGATGGAGTAAAGCTTATGAGACCTTCATTTGCTGACGTGGCACAACTCAAAATGAGAAGAAACAGCTGCAAACATCCATTAATAATCAGAATATGGAATGTATGATGTAGAAATCTAGGAAAACTGGAAGTTGTCAAAAATGAAATGGAACACTTGAAGATAGATATCCTAGTCATTAGCTAAAATGGACTGGTATTGGCCATGTTGAACTGGACAATCATAGGGTCTCCTATGCTGAGAAAATCGAAAATAAATGGGATCACATTCATCATCAAAAAGAACATTTCAAGATCTATCCTGAAGTACAATGCTGTCAGGGAGGATAATATCCATATGTCTACAAAGAAGACCACTTAATACTATTATTATTCGAATTTACAAACCAACCACTAAAGCCAAAGATTAAGAAATTGAAGATTTTATAAAATTCTGCAGTTTGAAATTGACCAAACATGCAATCAAGA
>NW_006921634.1:5887869-5898232 GCF_000298275.1 Orycteropus afer afer | reverse complement strand
AGAGATGTCAGCTTTTCCAATCCTGGAGAACATAGTTGCTGAAGTTGCTATTTCCCCTGCCTTATTAAAAATTAGATGGGTGTTTCTTGTTTAACTACAAAAGTAATAAATCCTTCTTTAAAATTCAAATGATACTGCAGCCTATACAGACAGTCCCCTGGTTATGAAAGAGATCTATTCCTGTGTCTTTAATTTGTAGATAAGTCAGAACAGGTGCATACTGTTCTTATTTAGCCTTTGAAGCCTTTTCAGTGATTTAAAAGCTGCATGTGCAGCAAGTGAAGGTGTTTGTGATGACTTTGTTGCTAGCAGGGGTTGGTTCAGTCATTTCTAAGTGAGGGCCAATTTACGTAACATTAAAAAGGAAAGTACAAATTGTCCCTAAGTCATGTCTGTAACCCAAGGACTGCCTGTATATAAAGTAAAAGTAAAATTCTCCTTCCATCCCCAATCCTACTCCCCAATGATTATATTTGGCTTATATCCTTCTACGCTTGCCTGTGCGTATCTGACTATACACACATCAAATATTTAACCTGTTTTCCTCTTAGGCAAATGAGATTCTATTCTTGCTTGTTTTCCCTTAATGCATCATGGACAGTATGTTGTATTACTCTATGTAATCCTAAACTTCATTTCTCTTAAAATGCCCACACAACATAATCTATAGTTTGCATGCATTATAATAATCATTTGCTGAAATTTATTTTTTATTCCAAGTGATGGACACATAAATAAAAGTCTCGGGCAAACTTTGTATTATATCAGACTAATTCGTTCCACCAAGATGGCTTACTCTTTTTCTGAACTAATGCATTCAGCTCTGTCTTCTATGGATATCTTCCTCTTTCAGGGGATTCAAGAATTATAAGAATATTGGCAGGTTCTGTACACTAAGTTTTTATGTAAAGTCCATCAGATATTGAATGTTTTGGAGTCAGGGTGTGAGAGAGAGAACATTGGTAATCAAAAATGAATCAAAAGTTTTAGTTTGAGATTTGATTTTATAAAGTGCACAGGCAGGTAGGTTAAATACCTTTGATGCAATAGACCGGTGTTGGTTTGGGCATTTCTGTTTCTTTTAGTACTTTTCTTAGGCACTTCCTGTTTTGGTAAGATTTTTTTCCTATTTAACAAAGTCAATTTATTAAATAATAATTCAGTTCCCTGTTTTCATTCAATAGTATACACGTACTAATTTAAATTCTTGATTAATGAGATAACCAGGGGCATCACAGTCATTTGATGGTATTCTGGCAAAGAAAGCCAATGATGAAACTTTCGAGCAGGTAAATGTAAGTAAACTTTCCATTAGGCTTTGATCACTACAGATCTCCATGATTGACTCTTTGGGTTTCATAAGGCCCAGATTGGGATCATCTGGAGATTCTGCCATTGGCCTCATCTCTTTGGCATACTCACTGAATGATCAGGAGTTTTTCAGATTGTATGTTACTTTTATATCTCAAACTTCTCCCTCATCTATCAAGTTTCAAGTCAAGTACAGTCTGTTGTACTGTAATAAATGTTTCTGTAACAGTAAGAGGCTCATTCACGATGGGTGAACAGGGAAATGAACAGTGTAACATTGACGCTGTCTGGTTCCTAAGCAAGGGGAGCCAAATACTGGCAATAGAAAAAGTCCTCAGCCATTTGAACTCTGTTTTTAGAGAAATAAAATGAGTGCATAAACCTGGGGCTTCTCTACTATAATTTATTAAGGACATTTAGACTGGTCTAAATTTTTTACATTCACAGAATGCTTCAATGGCCCCTTAAACAATGATCTTTATGAATCACTGCAAGTATAAGATAAACTTCAATAAGTCAAGTTGCAAATAGAAAAAAGCAAACTGCAGAATGTCAAAGCTATTGTCATTGCCTTCTGAATAGTGTTTGCATCAAGGTGCTACCTCTGACTGGCCATCTATAAGGCTTGGAAAATCAATTAGGCTTGAGTAGTAGTAGTTCCCATCCTAAAGTGAGATTCACAGGGACTTTAGTACCAAGTTGTTGTTGTTCTGTGCCATCGAGTCAGACCTGACTCATAGCGACCCCTCCTTGGGTTTCCAAGGCAGTATCACTATGGAAGTAGATTGCCCAACCTTCCTTCCGAGGAGTGGCTGGTGGGTTTGAACCACCAGCCTTCTGGTTAGCAGTCAAGTGCCTTAGCCACTGTGCTACCAGAGCTCCTTAGTACCAAGAGTGTAGGGCATTAAGGAAGAACAGAAGTAAAGCAGTTTAAAGACAATCAGGAAGACTATGAGAGAATGGGCTTTAAAAATCAACTGGCAAAAGTTGAAATCTTCATACTCACGAAAAGCACTCGTTGTCGTCACCATATACAAAGTATCTGTGAATGTGAAAAATACAGGAAATTCTGAAATTCTTTCTCTTAATGATAAAAATAAAGCTGGTCAACCATAGGAGACCTGAAGAGCAGCATCTGCTCCTGAACGAAGCTCAGACGCTGGATGAGGCAGGAAAGATGGGCAAATGGGAAAAAGAAACCCAGGGAGGAAGTGGGAAGAGTGTTGTTACACTGAGGGGATATTAAAAAAAAAAAAAAGAAAAGAATCTGAGAGACACTATTGCCCTAAGGAGGGGCTCTGGTGGCATAGTGTCTAAAGCAGTCAGCTGCTAACCGAAAGATCAACAGCTCGAACCCACCAGCTTCTCTATAGGAGAAAATCGAGGCAGTCTGCTTCCTTCAGGATTTACAGCTCTGGAAACCCTATGGGGCAGTTCTACTTTGTCCTATAATGTTGCTATGAGTTGGAATAGACTTGATGGCAGTTGGTTTGGTTTGGTTTGGTATCGCTCTAAGACATTCTTTTGACCTGGAAAGGAAACCACTCCCTGGGGTCACTTTTCAGTCAAGTAACAGACTAGCCTATAAAATAAACAGTAACACCCATGAGGAATACAGACTAAACAAGCAACATTTGCCTAAAAGCAAAGATGAGAAGGCAAGGGGAAGGGAAACTGGGGGAAAGGAAACGGAGACGGCACGGTGGAAATGGGGAGAGTGCTAACACATTGAGGGAACAGCAACCAATGCCACAGAGTAATTTGTGTATAAAGTGTTGAATGGGAAACTGATTTGCTGTCACTTTTCATCTAAAATGCAATAAAATGTTTAAAATAAATAAAGCAGTGTCTTAATTATTTTCCTTATAATTGGCTTGACCTTAGAAAATGGTTGCTTATGTTTTGTATTTACAGAAACCCAAAAACCAAATTCACTACCATCAAGTCGGATCCGATCCATAGTGACCCCTCCTTGGGTTTCTGAGGCAGTATCATTATGGAAGTAGATTGGCCAATCTTCCCTCTTTAGAATTTAACATGCGTTACCAACCATACTGGAAAGAAGGGTCGCTATGAGTTGCGTCCGACTTGATGACACATAACACCAACCAACCACATGGAAACCTCTGAACCACTCTTGATGTTTACCGAGGAGGCATCCTGGTGGCCTTTTTATACATAAGGAAATGGGTCCAGAGAAGGGTAACCTTGTCAAGCTCATAGCACAAACATTCAAACCTAGCTTTTTTCCCCATCTATTAAATACTTGTAAGGGACAAACTGATTTTCTCCAACTTGTTTCCTAAGATCTACAGCATCTACCTGCCAACTTCAGGTAATTCAGGTTGAAATCTTAAGTGTTAAGTAGAACAGGTAAATTCCTTCAATTTCTATGGATAGAAAGATGCAGTACTTTGATCAGAAGAGGGAAAAGCATAGTTCAACAGAGGTGTTAGGTATTTCATTACCTGTAAGCTGTTTTACTTAAAAAAAAAAGGAAAAAAAAATTTTTTTGACATTACTGCACAGTCATCTTATGAATTATGGAAACAGAATGTCTATTTTAAAAATTGAAGGTGTGATTCATAAGGAGACAGCCACTAGATTTTCAGTGGTACCAAAAGGTCCGTAAGACTAAACCTGCTATTCACTAATGGAAATTCCTCAGGCATACTTAAGGATTAAGGTACTGTTTTCCAAAAATGCAAACATGGTACCTGGAAAAGGTAATCTGTTACTTACTTTCCCTTACTTTATTGGAAGATGCACTCCTGAGCACTCGGTGGAGGCTGGAGAAGAAAACCCCAGGGAACAAGCTGCACATGAGCATGCACTGAGTGACTCAGGGAGAGTGGCGTCTTTAACTTGGGAGAACAGGTCATAAAGGGACTTGAGAAAGTCCTATAGATAACCACTGCCTACTTCTCAACTATGCCTTCAGAGGGACTTTCTATGGAAGTTTTCAAAGTGCCCGTTTAGCTTAGTCCCAGGCATGCATAAAAAAGACAACTGGAAGAAGAAAGGGGTAGTTCATTACACTTTTAGAGCTCTGGGACACAAGGTCCCTGTGTTGGCATGTACTTTATTATATGTCAGGGAAAAGACCTCAGTACAACTGAATTCCTATAAGAAAGCTGGGTCATAAAGTTATTTTAAAAATGTTCTTAACATGTATAGGGTTGGCAATGGTCCTAGAAGTTTATGTGTATGATCTGAATTCCCAGGTGTATAGTAGAGCTGACAAGGGCCAAGGCTGTAACCACTGCTTGGTCACAGCCAGCTACCCAGAGGGACTGAGTAGTTGAATCTGTGGGCTCGGGACCATAGTCACAGGGACATCAAGCTCAATTGGCATAACATACTACACAAAACATTGTTCCACCTCCTACTTTGGCGAGTAGTGACTGGGATCTTAAAAGCTTGCAAGCTGCCATCTAGATGCAGTGTCTCCTCATTTCTATGTAGCGAAACCATATCTAGATGGGTGTCTCCTTATCCAGAGCAAAGAATGAAGAAAACCAAAAATTCATGGAAACAATTAGTCCTAGCGACTGGTACATCATCTGATCTGCAGCCTATACGACTATGAGACCAGAAGAAGTAGATGGTGCCAACCACTTGGAAGGGGATCTATGTAGGAGATCCTTGATAGAGAGGGAGAAAAATGTGGATCAAAACTCAAAATCACTTGGAGGAAAAAAAAAGGGGAGGACCACGTTTGCTGGTCCGATACAGGCTGGTAGAACCACTGAGACTATGGCCCCTAGCTCCCTTCATGTCTGGAACTGAACCCACACCTGTGGTTTCCAGCCAAACAAAAGAGGCATATGAGGTGAACATTTACCTGAGGTAGATACACTCCTTGGAGAGAACAAGCATGGAAGAAGGGCTGCTTATGCACAAGGAGACAGCTCAGGGGGCAGAAGTACACGGAGGGATGGACACAGGGAAGAGGTAACTATCAGGAGGAAATGGGAGGGGAGCTGTTGCATTGTGGGAAATTGTGGTCAATGTCATGAGACATAGTGTATGTGAACTGCTGTATGGAAAGTGAATTTGCTCTGTAAACTTTCACCCAAATCACAATTAAAAAAAAAAAAAAAGTTCTTATACAATCTTATTCACAAATAGTAAAATGTGACCAGTCAATTAAATGAAGACACAGTTTATCTGGGTAATTAAGAGTTCAGAAAGTATTTGGAGATTTTTAACCACTTAACTTTATTTGATGTCGGCATCAAAAAATGAGTATTTTAAAAAAGCAAAGTCATGCGTTAGTAAAACTTTATACTAACTGCACATACACACACACACAAATGTATTATTTTACATCTCCCCATACACTATAACTGTACATAAACTTCTATATTTCAAGCAATTATCACTTATAAAGTGAAAGATTTTAAAAATGCTATGTGTGTGTGTGTGTGTGTGTGTATATATATATAGAGAGAGAGAGAGCTAATTATCATTTTTTAAAAACCATTGTCCCTTTGGAAGATCTCTCTTCTTTGTGCTTCTGGTTGATGCTGTAAACATGTCAAGTCAGTCTCTCACTGCTCTGGGAAAAATCACAGGAGACAAGGGCTAAGTGCGGACATAAGCAGCTCCATTTTATAGACAAAGTTTCGACCTTCCATTTTATTCCACTGAACTTCTTTGAATGGTCCACGAAGATGATTCCACTTGCTATCTTGTAAAACATCACTTTTTGGGAGGTCTTTACACTGGTTACGGGGAAACTGAACCAGGATCTTGCTGCCACTTTCAGGGCCATTACGAACTGTGGAGCAAAACCAAAACGTCAACATACTCATTTTTCCAAATTAGAAAACCACCACAGTAAATTCCATAACTTCATTCTACTGTGAATACAAAAACCCTGCCTACCTACCAACTTAAGTATTCTTGTTTAAAAGTGCTTTTTAGTTTTAATATCCTAAGCAAACATGTACTAGTTTATATATTCCAGGCTGGTATAAACATTTATCAATTACTGTTTTCCCTATAAAAATAAGGCAAGCTGAATTTTGGTTAGGAGCTCTGGTGGTGTAGTGCCTAAGGCATCTGACTGCTGACCAGAAGGCTGGCGGTTCAAACCCACCAGCCACTCCTCAGAAAGAAGGTTGAGCAATCTACTTCCGTAGTGATAACATTAAACATCCTACATATTTTCAGGAAATTAACTTTTTCCTTTTTTAATGCACTCATTTGATATTTTCGTGATTCAATGAGTTAGTTAACATATACCTATTATATAATGAAACCCAACCACTCAGAATCAGGATTGGGAAAGATAAGAGAAGGATTAATCTGAATTAAGAACGTCAGGTTTTAATAAAATTTACACTATTACTCAAGAAACAAGAGAAAAGTATTTTGAAATTTCTATCAATAAAGATCCAGCATGTTCAAATTTATTTAAATAGATTTAAAGGCTATGATACTATAGGTAAAAATTCCTAACTACCTAATCTTTCAATATTTTAAAAATATTTAGGGAAAATATTAGAGAAAATAACACTAAAACTGGAAGCATTCTAGATGTAAGTTTAAACTCGATAATGTATGTCCAACTCTCTGGTACAGTTGCTATTCTGACTCATAGCAACCCTGTAGGATGGAGTAGAATAGTCCCATAGGGTGTTCAAGCCTGTAAATCTTTATGTAAGCAGACTGCCAACATCTTTCTCCTGTGGAGCATCTGGTGGGTTCAAACTGCCAACCTTTTAGTAAGCAGCCAAGCGCTTTAACCAGTGCACCACCAGGGCTCCTAGTAGGTGCTTAATTTAACATGTCTCTTCTCTGTTCCATCCTTTTATAATCTTTAGGATCAGATTATCATTTTTCCCATATCTGCAGCAGTACATTTTTAAAAACCTATCATTAATCAAATTAAAGGCTTAAAACTGCAAGCAAAACAATACTAATAGGATTGCTCCTTTTTTTTTTTTTTAATTTTTATTGTGATTTGGGTGAAAATTTACAGAGCAAATTCATTTTCCATACAGCAGCTCATATACATGTTTCATGGCAGTGACTGCATTTTCCCACAATGGAACAGCTCTCTTCCCACTTCCTCCCCATAGTTACCTCTTCCCTGTGTCCTTCCCTTCCATGCACTCCTGCCACCCAAGCTGTCCTCCTGTGCATACACAGCCCTTCTATTCTCCCATGATTGATCTCTCCAAGGAGTGTATCTTCCTAAGGTAAATGTTCAGCCCACATGCCTGTCCTTTGTTTGGCTGGAAGCCACAGGAATGGGTTCAATTCCAGACCTGAAGGGCAGCTAAGGGCCATAGTCTCAGGGGTTCCACCAGGGTCTATCAGACCAGCAAACCTGGCCCCTTTTATTTATTTCTTTTTATGATTTTGAGTTTTGTTCCACATTGTTCTCCCACTCTATCAAGGATCTCCTACATAGATCCCCCCCTGAGTGGTTGACAGTTGTAGCTGGGCACCATCTAGTTCTGGTCTCATAGTCATACAGGCTGAGGACCACATGGTGTACCAGTCCCTTGGACTACTTGTTTCCATGTGCTTTGGTTTTCTTCATTCTTCTTTGCTCTGGATGAGGAGCGACCCATCGTTGCACTAGATGGCCACTTGCAAGCTTTTAAGATCCCAGTCACTATTTGCCAAAGTAGGATGTGGAACAAAGTTTTTGTGTACTATCTTACGCTTGATCTTATGTGTACTATCTTGAGCTTGATGGCCCCTGCAACCATGGTCCTGGGCACAGATGTCCAACTACTTGCTCCCTCTGGATAGCCAAGAAGTGACTACAACCTTGTCCCTTGTCAGCTCTATTATATACCTGGACATTCTTACAGAACATACCAAGTACACTTGTAGAAACACTGTCTGCCAACCCTATACATGGTCATGGGCAAATCTCCCCTGCATAGACATATCTAATAGTTTAGCCTGTCCACCCATCTGTCTACCCGTAGATCAATGTTTGCCATCGCTGACAATGCAATACTTTATGTACAAAAGGGTTCATCTTTGTTGTCTGTACCTCCTATGCACCTCTCTGTCTTCCTCTTTCTCCCTCTTTCTCAATGCCACCGTGTTGATCACTCACATTTGGTACAATGCCCTTCTCTTTACCTAAATCAATACTTGTCTCTTCTTGTACAGCAGTGCACCCTCCCCTCCCACCCCTGGTAACCAACAAAGAAAATTTCCTTCCATATATAAACTTTTCCTTGACTTTTTATAACGGACTAATACAGTAATTGTCCTTCTGTGATTGACTTTTTCACTCAGCATAATGTCCTCCGAGTTCATTCATATTACATGGTTCTCTGCAGATTCTATGTTATTCTTTAGGGTTGCACAGTATGTATGCATAGTACATACTGTGTGTATGTACCATACTTTGATTATCCATTCTTCTGTTGACGGGCACCTAGGTTGTTTCCATCTTTTGGCTATTGTAAATAGTGCTGCGATGAACATGGGTGTGCACATGTCTGTTCTTGTCCTGGATCTCACTTCTTTAGCATATATACTTAGTAATGGAATGGCTGGGTCAAATGGTATTTCTAATTCCAGCTTTTCAAGGAATCACCATACTGCTTTCCACAGTGGTTGTATTATTTGACAGTCCCACCAGCAGTGTATGAGAGTCCCAATCTCTCCATATCCTTGCCAGCATTTGTTATTCCCAGCATTTGTTATTTCCTGTCTTGTTGAACTTTGCTACTAGAGCTGGGGCAAGATGGTATCTCAGTGTTGTTTTGATTTGCAACTCTCTAAAAGCTAATGATCTTGAGCATTTCTTCATGTATTTACTGGCCACCCAAATACCCTCTTTGGTGAAGTGTCTGTTCATGTCTTCTGTCCATTTTTTAATTGGATTATTTGTCTTTTTGTTGTTGAGGTGTTGGAGTTTTCTATAAATTTTAGAGATAACTCCCTTGTCACATATGTCATTGCCAAAGATTTTTTCCTAATCTATATGGTTCTCTTTTTACTCTTTTGGAGAAGTCTTTGGAAGCACATTAAAATTCAATTTGTAGAAGGTCCCAGTCATCTAGTTTATCTTCTGCTGTTTGTGCATTATGGGTTATGCCTGATAGTGTATTTATGCCATAAATTAGGACCCCTAAATTTGCCCCTAGTTTTTCCTGGAGGAACTTTACAGTTTTAGGTTTCACATTTAAGTCTTAGATCCATCGGAAGTTAGTTTTTGTGTATGGTGTGAGATACAGATTTTGTTTCATTTTTCTGTAAATGGAAATCCAGTTTTGTCAGCACAATTGGTTAAACAGACAGTCTCTTCCCCATTTAATGGATTTTGGCCCTTTGTCAAAGATCAGCTGACCATAGGTCTATGGATCTATTTCTGGGTTTTAATTTCCATTCCACTGGTCTATGTGTCTGTTGTTGTACCAAGCAGTTTTGACTACTGTGGCTGTACAGTACATTTTGAGATCTGGAAGTGTGAGACCTCCTACTTTGTTCTTCTTCAACAGGGCTTTGCTTATCTAAAACCTCTTTGCTTTCCATATAAAATTACTGATTGGTTTTTCCATATTCTTAAAAGAATGTTGATGGGATTTGGATTTGGATTTGCACTGAATGTATAGACTGCCTTGTGTAGAACTGATATTTTCACAATGTTCAATCTTCCTATCCATGAGCATGGTATGTTCTCCCATTTATGTAGATTTCTTATGGTATCTTGGAGTAGTGATTTGTAGTTTTCTTTGTACAGGTCTTTTGTGTCCCTAATAAGATTTATTCCCAAGTATTTTAATTTTTTGGTAGCTACTGTAAATGGTAGGAGCTCTAATGACTTAGTGCCTAAGGCTAACCAAAAGGCTGGTGGTTCAAACCCACCAGCCGCTCCTTGGATGGAAGACTGGGAAATCTACTTCTGTAGTGATACTGCCTTGGAAAGTCAAGGAGGGGTCACTATGAGTTAGCTCTGACTTGATGGCAGTGAGTTTGTTTTTTATTATTATTATAAGTGGTATTAATTTCCTTATTTCTTTTTTCACATCCTGGTGTAGAGGAATCTAACTGATTTTTGTATGTTGAT
>NW_006921634.1:5878448-5885397 GCF_000298275.1 Orycteropus afer afer | reverse complement strand
TTTGTGATGATGAATGCCACGCCATTCCTTTTCAAACTGTCATTCCCGGCATAGTAGATCATATGGTTGTCTGATTCAAAATGGCCAAAACCAGTCAGGAAATTATGTTACTAAGAAAAACATTTTTTATAATTACTAAAAGACTAACCTTTTATTCTGAATAATAGCTATGATCAGAAAAATGTTCCACATAAATAGTACATGAACTCACTTATTGTAGAAATAAATCAATCTTAACTATGTGTAATTATTAAAGCTAAATTCTAAGACCAAACTCCCAATGGTCCCTTCTCATTCAAACAAGCAGACAGTACCTGAAATGGCATAGTCACCATTTGGAGAGGCTACTGTTATGGCAGAGGCATTGCCAATGCTCTCTATGGGCCCAAGTCCCACATGATTGCTGAAGCTTAGTACTTGCCACCCCATAACCTTGGCCAGCTGCTGAACTGCATGCACCTGATGCTGTGACATCTGTAAAGAAAAAAGAAAACTGATAATCTGCAAGGATATTTGCTTTGCAGAGACTTGGCATTTTTATCACAAAGTAAACATGCTGGGGTTTTCACTGCCTAACACAAGAACCCTACCTTATGTTTGAGGAATCCTCCTCTGGATGAGTAGTGGACGGGAGATAGGACACTACCTTCCCCGACAGAAACTAAATTAGCTTTTCGCTGCCCACTGGCAGCAGGTCACAGGTACATTTCCCAAACTTGACTAGATGGAGGCTCCCATCTGGATCACTGAATCTGGAGCAAGGTGTTCTGAGTATCTCCTATTTGCCCCACCAAACCCACCCTCCAGCTTCTTATGCCCTTTGGCTTCCGGTGACAAGAACCATGGCAGGACGGCAAGGGAGTGAGGCCATGATACTGATTCCTGGTTGCATCCCTGCAAAGTTGTCCCAGCTGGTTATATCCCTTGACTGAAGACCACTAGTCTTCTAAAGGTAGCATATTTTACCTGACTCTTCTCTTTAGGGTTCTTATACCCTCTACTACTCCTCATCCCTTTGGATCTAGGCCTGCTACCTGCTAAGTCCCTTGTTTTTCACCTCTCTGTACACGTGCATATCTGTGAATGACCACAAAAACACTTCAAGTATTGATTTTAGGGTCACAAATAAGTATTAGAAGCAGGAAAATCCACACATATGGAAGCTATGAATAATGTGGACCAACTACAAATCCTTGGAGACTCTTCTGGAATTATCCTTCTGAGTGTGTACCCATTTCCTGTAAAGTCCGTGGTTGATATTAAGTGACAATGTAGCATGCATTTTTGCCACCAGTGGTGAAGGCAGAAGTAGCCAGAGTGGGAATAGTGTCATTCCCCTGGGTGTGGGTTTCACCAGCTAGCTTCCTTTGGTCCCAAACTATTTCCAAGCCTCACTCATTAAACTTCCCATCAATGATTTTGTGCTTGAGATAACTAAAGCTGATTTCAGATGTAATCAACCAAGAGCCTAGGCTGCCACACCTTCCACATACATTTTATTTACATGACACCAGAGGAGCTAATCAGCATAAAAATACTGCTTTTGAGGAGGAAAGTATATTTTCTTAAATTTTCAATAATTATGTGAAAATACAGTATCTTATATTAGCATTTCAAAAATCTACTCTTTTCCATGATTTAGTGTATTCCCATAATCTAGTATTTCACCAGATCGTCAGAACTTCCTGAAGAAGATGGCAAAAACACTGTTCTTATTTTACAGATGAGGAAAGGAAGTCCAAGAAATTTGCCCAGTGTGACATAGCAAGTTTGAGGAGGAGCTGGAACTAGAACTTACGTCTCCTAACACCTACTCCAGAGCACTGTCCATACTGTCCCTTAATACGAGGAACCCCTTCTTAAAGCTTAAGGTTAAAATATTCCATTTATGACATCAGTGTCAACAGGTAAAACATACTACACAAAAACATTGTTCTAAATCTTACTTTGGGGAGTTGTGATTGGGTCTTAAAAACTTGGAAGTGGCCATCTAGATGCAACAATGGATCTCTCCTTATCCAGAACAAAGAAGAATGAAGAAAACCAAAGACACATGGAAACAATCAGTCCAAGGGACTAGCGGACCATGCAAACCTCAGCCTATACGACTATGAGCCTAGAAGAACTAGATGGTGTCCAGCTACCACTGTCAACTACTCAGAAAGGGGTGAGTGCAGGAGATCCTGGATAGAGTGGGAGGACAATGTGGAGCAAAACTCAAAATCACATGGAACTGAACTCACTCCCTGGCTTCCAGCCAAACAATAGGCACACAGAGTGAACATTTACATCAAGTAAATATACTCCTTAGAAAGACCAATTATGGGAGAACAGAAAGATAGTATTTGTACTGGTACATAGTACAGGTGGCAGGAATGCATAGGAAAGAAGGACACAGGGGAGAGGTAACTACAGGGAGGAAGTGGGAAGAAAGCTATTACATTGTGGGGAACTGCAGTCAATGTCATGAAACAAAATGTGCATGAACTGCTGTATGGAAAATGAATTTCCTCTGTAAAATTTCACCCAAATCACAATAAAAATGAAAAAAAAAAAAAAGCCATTATCATTTTGTATTTAATCCTCCTTTCTTAAATTTTTTTTTTTTTTTTTAAGTTAATACTTCTTTACTCACATGTGGTCCTGAAGGAGTTGTAAATCTTGGAAAATATGAAAAAAACTGCTAGTCTCAGATCTGGTCCTTAATATTAAACACAAACTAAGTGGCAACAAATCTAGGACAGTTAATCAACACTTTCAATTAACTAACAGGTTGCAAAGCTTACACTAGAAATAAAATAGTAGAAAAAATTGTTTTCTTCTTGTGAATAATCTAAAACTGTAAGAATTAAAGTTAAAAACTTTCACAGGAGGCATTATTGTCAATTCCTTGATGTCACAATGGTATTAGAGTTACATAGGAGAGTAATTTTACTCAGGAGATGCATGTTGAAGTACTTAGGGGTGAAGTGTTATATTATCTGTAAAAACAATTTTAACAATCAGATACATGACAGAGTGAGTAAATGTGGAAAATAGTTAGAATCGGTGGACCTCATAAGGGGATTCTGGTATTCACTATACTTTTCTTTTACCTTTTTTATGTTAAGAGTCTCCATGGGAGGTGAACAGTTAATGTGGTGGGATTTTGTAAGACACTAGCTAGCCCATTCTAAAGACAGATAACCATAACAGCCTGACATAAATGAGTTTAAAATTCACAAAGATCATTTGCACCAAATCCCCACAGCAAGTCTGGTTCCTAACTAAATCTTAGTTATAAATCATTGGAAAGAACAAGAATTGATTTTAATATAGCCAACAAACAAATTTCCCTTGGAGAAACGTCAACTGTGCAAAGAATAACTGGCTTGTATTTAGTATTTTTCAGTCAAGAATCTGGTCTTATTACACACAGATACACATACACCCCTACTTTTTTTACTGTCATTTTCTAGCAAAATATACTTTTCCTTGTATTATATAAAAACATTAAAATCTTTTATTAGCTTTGTTTTAGTTTTCATTCAGAACATTTAATACATTTTAACTTCCTCTTGCCCAAGCAGTTCTTCAAGGAACTAACTTATGACATGGTTGTAAGAGGAAGAGGCTGCAAATCTACAGCTGGGTCTGCAACTATTACCTGAGACAGAAGAAAATCCTGTAGCTCCTGCTCCTGATGAGACAGTGTTATTACTCTTCCATCTCTGTGTACAACTCGGATCTGCTCAATTCCAATATTTAACTGAAGCTGAATAGACCTTTATAGACACAAATAGTAAACATTAGAGATGTTCAAGATCATGTTATGCAATGCCACAAATACTGAATCTTTACATCAAAGACAAAGAAAACAAGTTTTAATAATCTCCTCAATACCCATGGCTGGCGGAAGAGGTCTTCTTAGCATCAATGAAACATACTCATGTGACACTACCATAGGCCACACTGAGCACCAGGCTACGTAAGATACAGGACAAGAACTCCAGCATGGCAGCAGAACAGCATCAGCTGCTTCTCTTCTATGGCAGTCCTTGCAACAGGATGTGCAGCTGTGTGTGCACAGCAGCATTACAGCTACTTGCAAGGAGATGAGATTCACAGTGGGTAGGTGCAGCACCTGCCTTGAATAAGAAACCTCACTCCACACAAGAACAAAGAGCTCTTATGACAATTCCATAGGCATGGTTTTCAGGGTCCCCACAAGAAAAATCTCAGTGTTGCCAACATTATTCTCAATGGAGAGAGACTGAAACCATTCTCCTTCCAAACAGGAACCAGACAAAGATGCCCTCTATCACCACTTCTATTCAACATTGTATTGGAAGTCCTAACCAGGGCAGTAACACAAGAAAGGGAAATCAAAGGCATCCAAATTGGTAAGAAAGACGTCAGACTATCCCTATTTGCTGATGATATGATCTTATACATAGAAAGTGTAAGAGACTCAGGAAAAATATTACTGGAACTCATTGAGAGATTTAGCATAGTGACAGGATACAAGATCAACATACAAAAATCAGTTGGATTCCTCTACACCAGCAGAAAGACTGCTGACAAAGAAATGAGGAAATCACCATTTACAATAGCTACCAAAAAAAAAAAAAAAAATGCTTGGGAATAAATCTCACTAGGGACACAAAAGACGTATATAAAGAAAACTACAAAACACAACTTCAAGAAACCATAAGAGATCTACATATATGGAAAAACATACCATGCTCATGAATAGGAATATTGAATATTATGAAAATGTCAATACTACCCAAAGCAATCTATACATTCAATGCAATCCCAGTCCAGAGCTCATCAACATTCTTTAAGGATATGGAAAAACCAATCACTAATTTTACATGGAAAGGAAAGAGATTTTGGACAGGCAAAGCACTACTGAAGAAGAAGAACAAAGTAAGAGGTCTCACATTCCCAGATAGCAAAACCTACTATACAGCCACAATAGTCAAAACAGCCTGGTACTGGTACAATGACAGACACATAGACCAATGTAATAGAATTGAGAACCCAGAAATAGGTCCATCGACCTATAATCAGCTGATTTTTGACAAAGAGCTGAAATTCATTACATGAGGAAGAGATTGTCTATTTAATAAATGGTGCTGGCTAAACCCATTTGCAGAAAAATGAAACAAGATCTGTACCTCACACCATACACAAATACTAACTCCAGATGGATCAAAGACTTCAATGTGAAACCTAAAACTATAAAGTTCTTCCAGGGAAAACTAGGGGTAAATTTAGGGGTCCTAATTTATGGCATAAATTGACTATCAAGCATAATCCACAATGCATAAACAGCAAAAGATAAACTAGATGAATGGGACCTTCTAAAAATTAAATTTTTATGTACTTCAAAAGATTCTCTGAAAGAGTCAAAAGAGAACCTACAGATTGGGAAAAAATATTTGGCAACCAAGTATCTGACAAGAGAGTTATCTCTAAAATTTATAGAAAACTCCATTACCTCAACAACAAAAAGACCAACAATCCAATTAAAAAATGGGCAAAAGTTATGAACAGAAAATTTACCAAAGAGGATATTTAGCCAGCCAACAAACACATGAAGAAATGTTCACAATCATTAGCCATTGTTGTTGTTGTTGTTATGTGCCATGGAGTCAGACCCAACTCACAGCAACCCCTCCTTGGGTTTCTGAGGCAGTATCACTACGGAAGTAGATTGTCCCATCTTCCTTCCAAAGATGGGTTTGAACCACCAGCTTTCTGGTTAGCAGTAAAGTGCCTTAGGCACTATGCTACCAGAGCTCCTCATTAGCCATTACAGAGATGCAAATCAAAACAACAATGAGATACCATCGTGCCCCAGCACTAATAGAAAAGTTTAAGAAGACAGAAAATAACAAATGCTGACAAGGATGTGGAGAGATTGGGACTCTCCAGTCCCAATCCAGATACAACCACTGGAAAGCGGTATGGTGATCCCTTAAAAAGCTGGAATTAGAAATACCATTTGACCCAGCCATTTCATTACTGGGTATATAACTGCTAACCAGAAGGCTGGCGGTTCAAACCCACCAGCCACTCCTCGGAAGGAAGATGGGGCAATCTACTTCCGTAGTGATACTGCCTTGGAAACCCAAGGAGGGGTCGCTATGAGTCGGGTCTGACTCGACGGCACATAACAACAACAACAACATCCTAAAGAAGTGAGAGCCAGGACAAGAATGCATATATGGACACCCATGTTCATCGCAGCACTGTTTACAATAGCAAAAAGATGGAAACAACCTAGGTGCCAATCAACATAAGAATGGATAATCAAACCATGGTACATATACACAATGGAATATTACGCAACACTAAAGAACGTAGAATCTGCAAAACATGGCATAGTATGGTTGAACTTGGAGGACATTATGCTAAGTGAAATAAGTCAATCACAGAATGACAAATATTGTATTAGTTCATTATTGTAAAAAAGTCAAGGAGAAGTTTATATATGGAAGGAAACTTTCTCCCAGGGGTGAGCATGAGGGGAGGGAACACTGCAAAAATAAAAATAAATAAATAAAAAGAAAAATGTCAGTGTTAAGAGTCACCCCATCCAGCGATGCCAAGATGTCCCCATCAGGTATTTACAGTTGCTCCAATTCAGATGTATTTTATCAATTTGGGATCATTTTGCCATAAGTAACATTGTCTGGTATCATAGGTAATATCATTCCTATCAGGTTACCAGAGGACTAGAGTTAAAGAACCAACCACAAGTCAAATTGTTATGCAGAAAGGGAAAGGTTTTGTTAATCCTTTACCCTTCCTCCTGAAATAATCAGGAAACAATCTGGAATATTCAGTCTGCTCAGATGGATGAGGTCAAACAGAGATACAAATAAAACAGCTAATGGGTAACATGCAGATCACATTCTTGCCAAACCAGCTTGCTATTTTCTAGTTTACAGACTGTACA
>NW_006921634.1:5874042-5878338 GCF_000298275.1 Orycteropus afer afer | reverse complement strand
GGGAGGGGAGCTGTTGCATTGTGGTAAACTGTGGTCAATGACATGAGACAAAGTATATGTGAACTGCTGTATGGAAAGTCAATTTGCCCTGTAAAAAAAAAAAAAAAAAAAAAAAAAAGGGAAAAAAAAAAAAAAAAAAAAAAAAAACCTCTCCAAATTAAATAATCTACAGGACCAAATGTAGAAAAACAGTAATAATGTCTTTCTACATTTGATGGAACCTCACTCCTAACTTGTTTTACAATAAATATTAGGGAATACAGCATTTTGGCAACTGTCTAAATAAAAACGTAATTCAGATTAATTAAAATTTTCATATTCCAGTCTAAAAAGCACAAAACCCAGCAGGCTTCAAGGAAAAGATTTATAAATCTAACCAAAAAAATTTTTTTTTTTAAAAAAGTAAGCATAAGGGAATAGGCATTCTCATCACTACTGGTAGGAGCATACTGGTGTATCCACTTTGAAGAGCAAAATGGTAATATCCGTCACAATTTTAAATGTTTTTACCCTTTTACTCAGGAATTCTCCTTGGAGGAAATTATCCTATATATACATGTTTGCACATGTAAAAAATTACTTTCCTGGTACCCAAGCCAAATGATCAACAGAAAAGTGATTAAAAGTTTTGGCATATACAATTACACACTATAAAACTGTAAAAAATAATAAAGCAGACCTATATGTGCTGATATAGAATGTTGTTGTTGTTATGTGCCATCAAGTCAGACCCGACTTATAGTGACCCCTCCTTGGGTTTCAGAGGCAGTGTTACTACAGAAGTAGATTGCCCCATCTTCCTTCCGAGGACTGGCTGCTGGGTTTGAACCGCCAGCCTTCTGGTTAGCAGTCAAGTGCCTTAGCCACTATGCTACCAGAGCGTCCGCTGATACAGAATACTTACTTATATAATGCTACTGAGTAAAAGACACAAGGTACAGTGGAAAAAAGGCAAAGATATGGTAGAGGTAGAATATATATGTTTGTAAACACATAGAATTTCCTCAGATGTATAAGAAACTGTTTTAAATTATTGCTTCTGAAAAGAGGGACTAAGGGATGAAGTTGTGAGAAAGAGGACTACCTTCACTTAAATAACATCAGCTGACCCTAGCTATAAAAGACAAGGAAAAGAACAATATACTACTTCCTTCTACTTCCTCTTCCCTCCTGTTTCTGTCAAGGCGATTATTATCATTAACTTTTCTTCATACATTAATACTAGGTCCTGTAACCGTAATTCCATAGATGTTTCACTCAGTTCTAGATGATGTAAACAATTTAATGGTGACTTTCCCTTTGTGTAAGCTCTCTCTTAGCTTTTTATTATGGATAATTTCAAATACAAATACAAATAAAAGTCAAGAACAGTGTAATGAAACTTGATATTCCTAATACCTAGTTTATAATACGGTTATAAACTTATGGCCAAAGTTATTTCACCTACATTTAAAACTCACTCGTCAATTCTCCACCTCCAATACACTCCCGTTACCTTATCATTTCTTCAGGTACCAAACCAAACCAAACCCACTGCCGTCGAGTTGGATCCGACTTGGGTTTCCAAGGCAGTATCACTACGGAAGTAGATTCCCCAACCTTCCTTCCAAGGAGTGGCTGGTGGGTTTGAACCACCAGCCTTCTGGTTAGCAGTCAAATGCCGTAAGCAGTACACTACCAGAGCTCCCTTTTTGGGTACAGGGGATGAAAAAATTGTATGATCCAGCTCCACTGCACCAAATTTTCCTGGAAGTTTGAGGATTTTTTTCCCCCACTGTATACTCCTTTGTTTTCTTTTTTTTTTCCCAAGCACCCTCATCTCTTATTTTGCATTAAAAAAAAAATAGTAAATGAAGATCTCTACATTAAAAAAATAACATTGTAAGTATAATTTATGCTTATTTTACCTAAGAGTGGTAATTTTGTGTGTTGCAGTATGTTTTGCTCACTGGTGAGACCACTGTGCCTGTTCAAGTCTGTCTGAAATAAACAAGTGAAACTTAAAAAATACAAGCTCTCCTAAATCCTGGTAACTGTTTGTTAGTACCTCACTCCCACTGACTTAGGGAAAGGGACTCAGTTACATTCTGTCAGCTACTAAATCTCAAAAAGGCTCCCATGGAGACCAAAAAGACCTTCTCCTAGCTACTACTCTAGAAGTCTTCTATTTCCACCCAGTTTTGAACCAGGAAATTTTATTGTGTGAGGTGGACATGCTAACCACTATGCTATGAAAACGAGAGGTGCAATGGTTAAGGCATTTGGCTGTGAACCAAAGGTTGGCAGTTTGAATCCACCAGCTGCTCTGTGGAACAAAGATGAGGCAATCTGTTTCCATAAAGATTTACAGCTTTGGAAACCCTATGGGGAAGTTCTACTCTGTCCAATAGGGTCACTATGAGTCGGAATCGGCTCAGTGGCAGTGGGCTTGGTTTTTGACTTTGATTTAGTTACCATTCAAATTCTATTAACTTGTGCTTTGTGAATGCACCAAGTAGACTGCCTCTCTGTAACGGCTGGGGAAAAAAGCTATTTCAGCTCCTTCACTGGCAGATGTCAGCCAGTTGTAAGAGCATAATCACAAACAGGCTAAGCCCCATGATCAACACCAGGCCAGGGAAAAGCTACAAAACTTGGACTGTTTTTGGCACAACACTGAGAACACAGGCTCTAGGATAAATGACCATACTTACTTCAAATACCCCAGACTTACCATAGCCTCTAGCAAGAACTGAAGAAGACCCAAAGTCTAAGGAAGTTAAGAAATTTCTGCTCAATAATGGGATTCATTTTTTACTGTAGCTCAAATATGTGACATTTACCTAATAGAAATTATCTTAGACATTCTTATCTCTCTCATTTTTATAAATACTCAACAGCTGATATAATTTACTGGAATGTTATGCCATCCTTGCCAATATAAACCAAAAAGCTTGATGTAATCACTCAGCAATCATCAATACATAAAAAGCCACTTTATATATTAAAAGCATAACTTTTATTTTTGATACTTACTTGCATATTTGTTCATAACCTTGTGATGTGATTAAAACTTTCACACTAGATTCATAAACATCATTAATATTCGACCAGTGAGCTTGTATCTGAGGATCCTCAATGCGACTTGCTAAGCTATCAATGGTTGCAGCAGTTCTTTTAAAGGAAGTAAAAGAAAAAAACAAAAAACTTAAGTCATCACATAAAGTAAGATTTTGAACCATTCATCAATTTTATAAAGACTTAAAAATTAAATGGCTTTTTAAAAATACCACCATTTGAAAAGCAAAGACTTAAAAGAAAATCTGTATATAGTTCTGAGAACGTCTTTTACATTGCTCTGATGCATGGTTTTCAATGTCACATTATAACACACTCAGGCCATTACAACACGCATACTCAGGACTATGACGACTCATGGTGGATTACCCTGTAAGTCTACCCTTTTGCTCCACTACGGGAAGCTTATCAGAACACAAGTGAGACAGAAACTTCTAGGGCACTAACCTCATTTCTATAAAGAATATCAATCGTTCACAAATGTCAGTACTTGATCCCTGGTAACAAATGATATGGGCCATACCCGTACCTAAGATTCACTGTTGAATGGGATTATAATCATATGCAAGAGAAGCTAGAGACATTCTGTACATACAAATGAGAAATAAGATTTATGACATGGTCTTTACATGCCAAACACTGTAGTAAGTGCTTTAATGAATTATATCATTTAATCTTACTAACAATCCTCTAAGGCAAGAAGTATTTTTGTTATCTCTATTATATAGATGGAAAAAGAGAACTTTAGAAATGTTAGGTAATTTTCCCACCGTGACACAGCTGTAAGCTGGTGTATAAAACCCAAGAGTCTAATTCCAGAGCCATTAATTTTGCCTTTCTTTTCTTATACATAGCAATCAACAGCCACTGCTTAGAACCAAAGCATAAATCATGTAAATTAAGGAAACTTGTAGGAGAGTTCCGGCAAGATGGCAGACTAGGCAGAAGGATTGCACAGACCCACTTCAACAAAGAAAAGGGAAACCAATTAACACAGACACAGAAGATAACCTTGGACCCCTGAGCCTTGAAGGGAAGGATAGAGAATTGGACTAAACCCCAATTAGCAGAAGAATTTGCGTGAAAATACCAAAAAAAGGAGACATACAGAGCTGCGGTCTGACAGCGAACTGAGTGACCCTGACAGTACAGGCGGCTCGGAGATTCCCAACTGGTGGTAGGACCTAAAAATTAACCTAAAAATCACCCGGCTAGCCAGGGACTGCATGGACTGTGCAA
>NW_006921634.1:5872397-5872885 GCF_000298275.1 Orycteropus afer afer | reverse complement strand
AAAAAAAAAAAAAAAAAAAAAAACTTGTAAGCTCTCAGTTTCTAATTATCTAATTCTAGCATTTGGTAGGCAAAACATAGAAAAGCCTGGAGGAAAATGGGAAAAAAGGAAACCAGCCATCAGGGATAGGGACCTTCGCTTAGGGTTTGCTCTTTTACAATGTTTCTGCCCAGTGCTGGTTTCTTTCGATCTCTTCTTAACCTTCTCTTCTTCTTCCATGATCCCTTAGATCCCTGAGAGTGCTTCAAACTCCTACAGCCTGTATTGTATCCCTGCGGCTGACTGCCACAGCAGGTAGATATGTATGTGAAAATGTTCATTTCAGTACTGCATAGATCAACCGGAAATAAAAAAAAATGCCTACTAATTGAAAATTGGTAAAAGAAATCATGGAAGGTTTAAATAATGGGATTTTAAGGGTTATTATATTATTTTTGGGAAGTATTTTATAAAATATTTTTAAATTACAATATAATTTTAAGTTAATG
>NW_006921634.1:5868385-5871416 GCF_000298275.1 Orycteropus afer afer | reverse complement strand
CCTACTTCCGTAGTGATACTGCCTCGGAAACCCAAGGAGGGGTCGCTATGAATCGGGGCCGACTCGACGGCACATAACAACAACAACAACAACAGGAGAGAAAGGAACATTTTTAAAGATTTCCTGCTTCTAACACTATAAACTACTCCTCTGAAATTAATAGTTCGGAAGGTAGTTATTTTCATGCCCCTCATTTACTTTAGGGAATTTTAAGGTCAATCAGAAATTTGTAAGACTAATGTCTTACTTATCTAGTTTTGCTATAAAAGAAACCTGGTTTCCATGCTCCTCCTAACAGTTTTGCTGCTATGTGAGCTGCTCCAGCAATGATTCTTTTCTTTTCTTGCAGGACAACAGATGTTGCTCCTTTGGCCTATTTCCTGCCTATAGAATACCAAGAGGCAGACAGTTTTCTTTCTTTCTGACCTCTTTCTGATCCCATCAGTCTAACTGGATGGGTTTTCTGCTGCAGTAGTTGGTTAGATCCCTAAGTCACAGGCTTCATCTCTTTAACAAAAGATTATGTAGCTAAATCCTTAGAGAGACTAGGACTCTCATACACTGTGGGTTAGACTGTAAAATGATACAACCACTGTGGAAAGTAGTATGGCGATTCCTTAAAATACTGGCATTAGAAATCCCATTTGATCCAGCAATCTTACTACTTGTTGTTGTTGTTATGTGCTGTCGAGCCGGCCCCAGCTCATAGCGACCCCTCCTTGGGTTTCCAAGGCAGTATCACTAAGGAAGTAGGATTGCCCAACCTTCCTTCCGAGGAGTGGCTGGTGGGTTTGAACCGCCAGCCTTCTGGTTAGCAGTCAAGTGCTTTAGCCACTATGCTACCAGAGCTCCTATCTTACTACTAGGTATATGTATATACCTGAAGAAGTGAGAGCCATGACAAGAACAAATATATGCACGCCAATGTTCATCACAACAGTATTCACAGTAGCAGAAAGATGGAAACAACCCAGATGCCCATTAACTGATGAATGGATAAGCAAACTATGTACATATATGCAATGGAATATTATGCAACACTGAAGAATAATGTAGAATCTACAAAACACCATATAACGTGGATGAACTTGGAGGACATTATGCTGAGTAATATAAGTCAACTGCAGAAGGACAAATACTGTATTAGTTCATTATTGTAAAAAATCAAGGAAAAGTTTCTATATGGAAGTAAACTTTCTTTTTTTGGTTACCAAGGGTGGGAAGGGTGGGGAAGGAACAATCCTAGATAGACAAGTACTGATTTAGGTAAAGGGAAGGGCAATGTACCAAATGTGAATATCAACACGGTGGCACTGAGGAAGAGGAAGACATAGAAAGGTACAAAAGAGGTACAGACAACAAAGATGAATCCTTCTGCATGTACTGCACTGTCACTGATGGCAAGCATTGACAGTGGATAGATGGGTAGACAGGATGAACGATCAGGTATGTCTAGGCAGGGGGCAGTGTGCCCATGTCCATATACAGGGTTAGCAAATAATGTTTCCAAATGTGTATCTGTATGTGCTCTGAGAATGTCCAGGTGTATAATAGAGCTGATAAGGGACAAGGTTGTGGTGGCTTCTTGGCCAAAGCCAGCTACCTAGAGGGAATGAGTAGTTGGACCTGTGGGTTCAGGACCATGGTTGCAGGGGATGTCAAGCTCAACTGGCATAACATATTACACAAAAATATTGTTCAACACCCTACTTTGGTGAGCAGTCATCTTAAAAGCTTGTAAGCAGCCATCAAGATTCAACGATGGGTCTCTCCTCATCCAGGGCAAAGAAGAATGAAGAAAACCAAAGACACATGTAAACAATTAGTCCAAGGGACTGGAAGACCATGTGAACCTCGGCCTATATGACCATGAAACCAGAAAACTAGATGGCGCCCAGCTACCTCTGTCAACTACTCAGACGGGGATCGGTGCAGAAGATCCTAAATAGAGCAGAACAACGTGGAACAAAACTCAAAATCATTACAAAAGAAAAAGACTAGGTTTGCTGGTCTGATAGAGCCTAGTGAGCCCCCTGAGACTATGGCCCCTAGCCACCCTTCAGGTCTGGAAATAAACTCACTCCTGTTGCTTCCAGCCAACAATAGACAGACATATGGGGTTAACATTTACATCAGGTCGATATACTACATGTAGCCATCAATCATGGGAGACCAGAAGGGCAGTGTTTACACAGGAAGACAGATCAGGGGGCAGGAGTACACGGGAGGGAACAACACAGCGAAGTGGTAACTACAGGGAGGAAGTGGAAAGAGAGCTGTTACATTGTAGGAAACTGCAGTCAGTGTCATGAGCCATCAAGTAGGCTCCGACTCATAGCGACCCTATGTACAACAGAAAGAAACACAGCCCAGTCCTGCACCATCCACATAATCCTTGCTATGCTTGAGCCCATCATTTCAGCCACCGTGTCAATCCATCTCATTGAAGATCTTCCCCTTCTTCACTGACCTTCTACTTTACCAAGCATGAGATCCTTCTCCAGGGACTGGTACCTTCTGACAACAGGACCAAAGTAGGTGAGACTAAGCCTGGCTATTCTCACTTCCAAAGAGCATTCCGGCTGTACTTCTTCCAGGAGAGAGAAACCATGAAGACCTTTTAAGATCTTGTTTAGAAATCTCATCAGCCAGATATCCAAGTTCACCACTTACAAATTCTACCATCCACCAAACATTTGATAATTCAGACAAGTTCTCTACCACTGTATAAAAAGTATCACCCTTCCTCCATTTTCCAATCACATGTGCATCATTTTCTTTTAAAGTCTCATAAGAATCACATTAAATGTCCACATTTATTGCAATATTCTGTTATTGGCATCTTATGTTTTCTTTAAGATGAAAGAGACTTTCCCTGTAGCTCTCCTTACTTCCTTCTGATCCTTCATTGTAACTGCCTTTGATGCCCATAATTCTACCAACAGTCTCTTCAAGGCAATGTATGTCACCTTAAAATTTATCCAGCCTCTACTCACTATCCAATTTCAAAACCACATACAAAAAAAAAAAA